>NC_138776.1:183018200-183659450 GCF_965119305.1 Pelophylax lessonae
AGAATACCTGAGGAAAAAATTAGATTTTTAAATTTTTTGTTTGCTGGTGATGTTATATAGCAGAATGTGAAAAATATTGTTTTTTTTTTTATCCAAATTGTCCCTGTTTTTTTGTTTATAGCGCAAAAAATAAAAATCGCAGAGGTGATCAAATACCACCAAAAGAAAGCTCTATTTGTGGGAGAAAAAAAGGACATCACTTTTTTTTGGGTACAGCATCACACAACTGCGCAATTGTCAGTTAAAATAACGCAGTGCCGAATCGCAAAAAATGGCCTGGCCATTAAGGAGGAAAACCTTCCGGTCCAGAAGTGGTTAAAGCAGTGATTTGAAGCCATAATGCATTTTCACATGCAGCAATAAAAATGGTTATCTGTCTTCAGTGTAGAAGCGTTCGTAGTCAATTTAATCAAAATTAACTTTTGCAATTTTTGGCTTCCACTTTAAACTTTTGGTTAGTCAGAGTTTTCTGTGATGTAGTGAGAGACTGTAAAGCTATAGGGTGATATTAGAGAGTGCTAAAGAAGTAAAACTCTATTGCTTTATATATTTTCTAATATACACTTTTATAAAAACACATTCCTGTTATCTGACATTGGATTACTGCAGATGTGTACTTTACTATAAATTACAAAAAGGAGTTGAACATCCCCATGGGAGCATGAATAAGGAACACAATGCTTTATCTAATAAGTTCAGTGAAAAGTAATTGAATCCAAGAAGAAATAAAGGTTAAAAATCTACATGGATGAAACAATAACCGCTTTGCTATCTCTAGGGCAATTGTGACTTACCATGTTCTGTTGCCATGTCTACAGTTTCTTTTATTGATCTGTGCTAGGCTTATTACCAATAGTTCCAATACTGCTTGACCAAATGAAAACAAAAGGTTATCATAATGGAAAATGTTAATTGCATCCAAGGAGATAAAAGAGCAATGCTCTAGGCAATGGCTTGCATGAGCAAGATACTCTTTATTTGCAGTAGGTAAATATAAGAGATGGTTCAAAGGTCGCTTATCCAATGCTTGCTGTCACTGAGCAGTACATGAAACGGGAAAAAAAACACATAAACCTTGTCATTGGCTGTTTTTTATTTTTGAGTCATTTGGGAGAAGCACACAGCAGCTGACTGCTTGTATCAACACCTTTCTGCAGAGCTAAGGAAATTCGCTTTTATTATTCTTTTTTTTTTTTTTTTTCATTTTCTCTCATAATTTTATAAACTTTTCACTTCAGCTTTTATGGAATGCAACAGTAAATAGTAGTAATAATAATAAAAAACCAAGGGTTGTTTAAAAAAACTGGATTTGTGAACATTCTGGAAAGGTAACACATTTCGAATACAAATATATACCGTAAAATGTAATTTTCAAAACAACATAAATTATAGCAAAAGAAAAAAAAATGAATTTGTATAGTATAATTCAGACCCCTATAACTCCTATCCTGTCCATCACAGTCTACCTTAGATAATGTAGAGACTATCCATCCCACTTTCTAGCAATTCTGGTTATTACACTGCTGGTGGTCACACCACACCAATGTCAGTGAATGGTTGTCTGGAGACATTATGGCCTTGTCACCAGAAGTGCTTTCTAAAGCTTTCCTACCGTTTGTGCCTAACTAATACCTCACTTTCACCTAACGCGCTTACATGTTATGCGGATTATTCCAATGAATTATAGGAGTGCTAGATTTGTTTGTCTGAAAAGCCTCTACCTCTGCTACAAAACTGCTATCAAACACTTAGCATCCTTCTGGTCACATACACCTGTGCTCTCCTGTGAAGTACCATTTCTGAGTATATAAAAGTACCTCTAAAAGGCTAAAGGTGGACCTATCCCCATAAGAGTTTGATAACAATTAATGTTCTTAATGTTCAAAAGAATGTACATTCTACATGAATAATTATGCTATCAAAATAAATCTGTCCAATAATTTCCCTCCAGCATTGCTCCTGTTTCTTCTTGCTGGAGGCTACCATTTTGTTGAAGCCCAGTCACTTACTTATTGGAAACTCTTACCCACTCCTTAGTCTCAAAGACTATATCAGTTTCTTCAATTAAAATATATACATTTCCAGCTTTGATTTTTTTATGTCTTGGTTCAGACAGAAAGGAAGGCTGACAGAATCCCTACA
Source organism: Pelophylax lessonae (assembly GCF_965119305.1). Classification (NCBI taxonomy): domain Eukaryota; kingdom Metazoa; phylum Chordata; class Amphibia; order Anura; family Ranidae; genus Pelophylax; species Pelophylax lessonae. The sequence continues at coordinate 183,020,343 of NC_138776.1, forward strand.
GTGCTTATTCATAGCTGTCACTGCCAGGGAGAAAAGAGGGAGAATCATGGAGATAAGATAAGACACTATCCTTGTATGTTTACCTCTTTTGTGCCTCTCTGGCAGCAGAGTTTGTCCTCTCCCCTCTCCTGCTTTTATTTTCTGCCTCCCTAACCTGTGTTCCCTCTGTGTCTTTGTCATTCCTGTTGCTTTCTTCCCCCTTTAGCAACAGTAAATCCTAAAGCTGTCAGCCGATCAGCTTCTAATGTCTCTGATTTTTTGGCATAAGCAGAGCAGGGTGAGACAGTGGGTTTTAAACAGTATAGGCACTAATTTTGAATGTTTTACATAGCTATACCTGCAAAAGGGGCTGGCCTTAATGATCTATCAGGACTTAATTTTCTGACTAAAGTTCCAATTTACAGTGATACTAACTAGGGGGCTTTTAGAAAGATTTGCCTGTTACACTGAAAATTGACTGTGAAAGGAAGGTTAAAGTGGAAGTCCACCCTAACACTAAAATCCCTGCATCTATAGACCTCCACAATATAATACTAATCTATCTAGCCCTGTAAAGAAAAAAATCAGTATACATACCTTTTTTGAAGCTGATCCAACCTGATCCGAAGGTGAGCTGTCAGCCACGGCTTCGCTGTGGAGGCGAGTGCAGAGGACATCTCCGACAATGGAAGCCCCATATTAAGTCTATGGGTGACGTCACTCCCCATTCATTTCACAGCCGTTGTCAACTGTGTCCTCTGCAGAGTTTCTGCCGCTGAAGACAGGATCGGATCGGCTTCAAAAAAGATATGTATACTGATTATTTTCTTAACAGGGCTGTATAGGTTAGTGTTAGATTGTGGAGGTCTATAAATGCAGGGATTTTAGTTTTAGGGTGGACTGACACTTTAAATATCCTGTTGCAATTATGTACAGGTACCTCTAGATAGGTTCGTATCTACAGCGGTTTGCCCACTTTAATATCTAAATTCACTGTACCAGCATATCTTGGATTTTATGTTCATGGAATAGTGTATGGTTGGCTTTGCCTCTTTACTAAATAAGATAATAGCGAAGGAGAAAAAACAAGTAAGCTCTGCCAATAATCTCTGATTTATGTGAATGCCTGTAGGGAACCTGTATTTTCACAAAATTGGACATGAAACGAACATTCATCCAGTTATTATTTACACTGATCATAAAAATTTACAATATCTACAGATGGCACGAAGACTGAATCCCCATTACGCTCACTGAACCCTGATTTTTACTCTGGAAAGAAAAACCTCAAAGCAGATGGTTTGAATCTGACAGTTCTTTCATGGGCCCCGCTTACATTATCAATTCTGCTTCTATTCTCCCCACAGCATTACTTCATCTCAATGAAGTTCCCTGGGGAACATATGTTAACTTCTATAGCATTGGGCCATGATTCTCACTTAGTGGCAAAGTTCCAAACTAGCTGGTTTCCAAGGGATTTATAAATCCATCTAATTTGTCTCATGGGTGTACTTGTGCTGCCAGATAAAAGACAATTTGAAGAACTTTATCACTACCTGTAAAGTTTTTGTCCAGAACATTGTTTATAAATAAGCTTCTTAGATACAACTTCAGCATCTCCTGATACCACAATGCTATTGGAAAAGCGTTTTTATTTACTTACTTACTGATCTTTCCAAATGAGGGGTTTAAATAGCCAGAGCTTGTTTTTTTGAAGCAGGTGCATTGTTTCCCTCTGACTGACTTCCCTTCGACTCCTGAGTTGCCTATGGTCATGTTATCTTCAGTCTCCTTTCTGCACATCAGCTGTCACCAGTGATGAAAACCTTAGGGCACTGAATGAAAATGTTCCTTATGCATTTTCAGGAAGAAATAGACGCCTTCTATTGGATCACCCCAAAGAAACCTACTTCTACCTCCAGTGACCCAGAAGGTTTCATTGCTGATGACGAAACAAAGACTTGTCAAAGATGTTATACTGTAGCATTGGAAATATTATGTCATTTTCAGGTTACACAGTTTTCAAGTGGATATGTTGCAATATAAGGGGAAAAGTTCCCATGCCTGAAATGCCTGTATTGTCTAGATCAGTGTTTCTCAAACTTTTTTTAGTCAAGTCACCCTTTAAAAGTATGGACAATCTCAAGACACACTTTAAAATTATGGATAATCTCAAGGAACCCTTTAAAATTATAGACAGCCTCAAGGCCTTGGTGTTCTAATAATTTTACATAATGCGGCACCACCGACACACGTAGGAAACCCAACATTAGAGGTGATTTATTCTTACAAAGCAAATACACTTTTGCACACTACTACTGAGTAGTATTTCAGTTTTTACCCTATCCCTCTCCAGCTAATGTGACCCCAGTGTTAACGTAGAGGGGCAGGGGAGGGTCAAACAAGAGTGCTGTGCAGCAATCAACACCCTTTTTATCAACACTGATGACTCACTGGTTGTTAGGATGCTGGTGGCTGGACGGTTGAAATGTTGCACAGTAAAAACCTGTGGCTTTGTGAAACTAAAAGGCAGACTTGATCCACCTACTGGCTTGTTGACATTTTTGAGCAATTTTTAAGCACCCCTGAAGAAACCTCAAGGCACCCCAGGTTTGAAAAGGCTGGTCTAGATTGCCTTAAGTACACCCATATTCTGTGTATCATTCAAAGTGGACTGTTCTTCCAGTGTAGCTATTTCTTCTTTAAAAAGGAGACCCATTGACTTAGTTCCATGTTATAGGTTGTTCTTCCTTCATGTCCTGGCCTGGACCTCTAAATGCATCCTACTGCAGTTACCAGTGTCCAGGGTTACAAAGCAGAAGCAGATTCCAAGGCCAAAAATCTATTTTAATTTAGTAACACTGAAGTAGTCATAGTTAGCTACACTTTTAATTCAACATTTCTTCAACATGTTTCTCTCTCCAGGTTTTCTGCCAGAAAAAAAACTGAATTTACCTCCTTAAGTAACCTGCACTTCATAGAAAGAACTGTTTCATCACAGTTTGTGGGTTGTATGTGATGTGTGCAAAAAGAGATCACACAAATACTTGTGTGTATAACATTTAATAAAAGTAATGACAGATACAGAAAATATAACAGGAATGCTTTACTAAAGATGCTGTTTCGCCATGGAGTCCTCCCACTTTTATATGGCATGACACACAGGTGATCACAGATGTATACATGATTGCAAGCTCTGAGGTGAGACTGAGGTCTTACAAGTTTTGGTTGTGGTAAAATCGAACTTGAATGTAAGGAAACGGCCAATTGTAAAGAAGAAAGTGGGCTTGGCCACATCCTGGTCAGTTAACAATAACATTTCTTTGGTATAAGGTAAAGCCATGCTTATGTCCTTATATGGCCTCCTTAACCAAGATTTGGAATCTTAGAATTCATTAGTGAGCCACAATATTAATAAGGAAATATGTAATATGCAATTTCCCCATGAGAAACCTATGTGGAAAAGAGAGCAGTGTTTTAAAAAAGGGCCCCAATCACTAAGCCAGGCAGCCAAAGCTCTGTCAATAAAAGATTATTTAGAACATTACAACATTTTCAAGAGGTTTTTTAGGCAAACATGATATAAAATATTTTAAACAAAACTTGCGCTATTACACTAACCCTGTTTTTAATCCTTAACCCTAGCTCCTGCCCCTATTGCTTTTCTACTCCTTACCTAAGCTCATACCATAGTACTACAGTAAACCTATTCAAAACCATACTTGCCTTGCCTGGTGTTTTGTAGCTAATGTAGATACAGTTTGGTATCCTTCTAATGGACAGAATGGGTTGAGTAAAATGAGTGCATTTAGATCATTAGGTAACCGAGCAAGATATGGCTTATTTTATTGCTAGATCAAGCAAATGTATTTCCCTCTGCTCTGTCTAGAAGTAGCAGACACTTACTTTGCATCCTGATATGGGAAGAAGTGTTGGTTACCTGACCCTTGGAATGAATTATATACGATGTGTAATTTTGGAAACAGTCTTTGTTATGCTTTTGATGGAGAATTGATCTGATCACTGGTATAATCTTTCACCTTGCCTCCAGAAAGACTGTGTAGAATGATATAATGATGTTTAGTACAGTATTTTCCCCTTTATTTTAATTGTTTTGCAAGTTTTAATAACTATTATATTCAAACCCTTTTTTTTATGTACTAAAGAAATACAACCCTAATAGGTTGTATACCTGATGCTTTAACAAAGAAATTAAATGTTGCTGTATGCTATTCTGTAACTGTATATTAATTCTGTGACTGCCTAAAAACAGAATTTTAAAGTATAACTAAAGGCAAACCTTTTTTTTTTTTCTTTTGTCTTGAATAGAGTGGAGAAGGATTAGCATTGCTGTCTATGTCCCTGTTGAGTAGAATTTATCCTCTGTATTTGTCCTGAAAGTAAAAAAAAACAATCCCAAAATTTGGGTTGTCCCCAGAAAAGTAATAGAGGGCAATAGAGAGAATTATTGGCCCCCGGGCAATGCAGTGCACGGGGGCCCTGCCTACACAATCACCCATAAGAATAAAAATTCAAATTATCGATAAGGCTATATTTATTGGTACTTCCAACAAAATCAGTGTTTAAACAATAACACAATGTTTGGACAATATAACAATGAGCTTGAAAAACAAGAAATTACAGACCGAAATGGCACAGTTCGAAAGCACTATGAATTATTTAATAAATTTGCGATACTTCTTTGTAGAAAATTCTTTTACAATTGGCTTGAAGTCAATGCTCTTCAGGATGTCATTTTCTATACACGAGTGAAAGCCAGTTCAGACGCTGCCCCATTGTTCTACGAAGCTCATTTTTTTAACACACCCCCCCATGGACCCCTTTACATTACACAGCCCCCCATGGACCACTTTACATTACACAGCTCCCCACCCCACACCTCTGGACCGCTTTACATTGCACAGCCTCTCTCATGGACCCCTTTACATTACACAGCCCCCCCATGGACCCCTTTACATTACAGAGCCCCCCCCATGATCCCTTTACATTACACAGCCCTCCCCATAATACCTTTATATTACACAGCCCTCCCCATGGACCCCTTTACATTACACAGCCCCCCCAAATGGACCCCTTCACATTACACAGCCCCCCCAAATGGACCACTTTACATTACACAGCCTCTCCTATGGACCCCTTTACATTACACAGCCCCCCATTGACCCCTTTACATTACACAGCCCCCCCATAGACCCATTTACATTACACAGCCCCCCATGGAGCCCTTTCCATTGCACAGCCCCCCATTAGCCCCTTTACTTTACATAGCCCCCCATGGACCCCTTTACATCACACAGCCCCCCACCTACCTATGGACCCCTTTATATTGCACAGCTCCTCCCAGCTCTCCCCCTCCCTACCTTATTTGGGGTTGCTGCATGCAGAGTGGGAGACACAGGAGAGTGGAGCAGGGAGCAGGACACACTAGGGCAGAATGAAACCTTGAATGGACAGCGCGAGCTGCCGTAGTAAACTTTCCAAGTTAACAGCAGGTTGCTTAACTTAGAAAATTAACTCCGGCAGCTCCGCTGTATATTCAGTGCTGCTGTTTCTCTCTCCCCCGTTCTGCCTCAGTGCCTCCTACTCTGCTCTCCTGTGTTAGTGAGGGGTGGAGGCAGTCCGGAGGCCAGCCCTGGGTGTCCCCCTTCAGGCGGGACACAGCCGTCAGGACTATTGCTTGGCTGGGGCTGGGTCAATGGGCAGGTGGGGCCCCTCGGGCAAATGGGGCCCCCAGGCAACTGCCCAGCATGCCCATGAGGTAAGATGGCCCCGGTTCTGGTGACCTGGGGTCCCCAAGAAATACCCAATTCCACTTCTCCAGCGGGTGCTGGTTTTTTCTTCGTAAAGAATAAGGGGATGAGTTGAGACCCTGCATTGATTATAGGGGCCTCAATCGTATCACGGTCAAGAATACATACCAGACTCTGTTGATTACTGAATTGTTTGACTACCTCAAGGGAGCAACAGTCTTTACCAAGCTTGACCTAGGGGCCGTGTATAAACTTGTAAGGATCAAGGACGAGTAGAAGTTTAATACCAGAACTGGTCATTACGAATCTCTGGTGATGCCCTTTGGCTTGTGGAATGTGCTGGCTGGTACTACTGGCGGGTACTACTGGTGGGTGCTGCGTGCAGGTACTGCTGGCTGTTACTGTTGGCTGTTACTGCTGGCGAGTACTGCTGGCTGGTAATACCGGCTTATACTGCTGGTGGGTACTACTGGCTGGTACTGCTGGCTGGTTTTACTTGCTGGTACTGCTGGCTGGTACTGCTGGTGGGTACTGCTTGCTGGTACTGTTGGTGGGTACTGCTGGCTGGTACTGCTGGTGGGTACTGTAATGATATCCTGCACTGGATATATGAAAAGCTGTCGCAAGCAGCCATGTTGTTCAGTAAGTCAGCCATGACAGTCTGACAGACTAGATATACACCAGTGATATTCTCCCCCCTCCCCACCTCAGTTAACCTCATGGAATGCATAGGTTTTACACTTCAAAGCAACCGTTATCTCAACTCAGAGACATAAAACCACGAATTGATCTCTGGCAGGATGTTTTTTTTCTTCCAAAACAGGCCTGTCGTAAAACTTTGAACAAATCCATTAAGGATAACCAGCTGCTCATTAAAAGCCTAACAAATACACCCAGGATTCATAAATGCAGACAGGAACATGACACATTAACAATAAGTATATATTTGGATGAGAAATGTCATACTGATCGAATTTAGACCATGCATGGCCTCCCTATCACATATAGAATATAAGATAGTGGTGAGATATTCCCTGGGTGACAAGTTTATCTGACATATTCTGTGTTTGGTATCCCTGGGTGCGAAATGACATACTGAATGATAAACTATCACCTTAAAGAATGCAACCAATACATATTTCGAGATATAAATAGTGGTTTAAAACTGTCCAAAAGAGGAAGGTCCTGATATTGTCACAACCCCAGGACAGCCCATGGCCACTCCATTTTAATTGGTCAGCGGCATTTGTCAACACCCCTTTGATCTCAGGGAGAAAAAGGGAGACTCCTACCCAGTTATCAGAGTTCTCATGGTAACATCAAGAAGGAACCTCTATTAAGTTTGAGAACCGATCACAACTGGCTCATCGATTGAACTCTGATAACACCCAGGGCATTGAATGCAAATATTCTTACTTCTCAATTCTACCTTATTTTTCTAATTGCTGAATTGTGTCTCTATTTCTTTGAAACACCTTTTTTCTGTAAATATTGTATTTGCACCAACGTTGACCTTTTCATTATTAAACTTTATTTTGAAAAGTGTTAACTTTGTCCCTAAGCTCTTAATGCAAGCTAACAAAGAACCTGTCTCTTGAAGAATGCTACTGTATAGGATAAATCCTCTGAACATACCTGTCTGTGGTGACAGTGTGTGTTACAGACGATTATTCTAAAATCATAATTGGTATTTCTAAAATTACGAGCGTCCTCTGGGCTCATAACGCGGAGGTGGTGGCATTGAAAGGGTTAATTGCTTAATTAGCCCGGTGAAAATCGCTCTCAGCCTGCTGGCCCCTAGATTGTGGTCCCGCAAGTTGGAAAATCTTTGTGCAGGTTGCAGCTGAGAGTGGCATTGTTAAGTAAGTGACGGCAGGCTGTGAGATTGGCTGGTCCTTTGTCACGAGTTAGTGAGAAGGGCAGGGATCTGATACCTGGTCCGTCACAGGTACTACTGGCTGGTACTACTGGCTGGTTTTACTGGCTCTTACTGCTGTTGGGTACTGCTGGCTGGTACTGCTGTTGGGTACTGCTGGCTGGTACTGCTGGCAGATGCTGCTGGCTGGTACTATTGACTGGTACTGTTGGTGGGTACTGCTGGCTGGTACTACTGGCAAGTACTGCTGGATTGGTACTGCTGGTGGGCACTGCTGGCTGGTACTGCTGGTGGGTACTACTGACTAGTACTGCTGGCTGGTACTGCTGGCAGATGCTGCTGGTGGGTACTGCTGGCTGGTTCTGTTGGTGGTTACTGCTGGCTGGTACTGTTGGTGGGTACTGCTGGCTGGTAGTACTGGCTGATACTACTTGCTGGTACTGATGGCTGGTAGTGCTGGTAGGTGCTGCTGGTGGGTATTGCTGGCGGCTTCTGTTGGTGGGTACTGCTGGCTGGTACTTCTGCCTAGTAGAACTGGCTGGTATTGCTGGCGGGTACTACTTGCTGGCTAGTACTGCTGGCGGGTACTACTGGCTGGTACTGCTGGCTGGTTTTACTGGCTGGTACTGCTGGCCAGTTTCACTGGCTGGTACTTCTGGTGGGTACTGTTGGTGGGTACTGCTGGATGGTTTTACTGGCTAGTACTGATGGTGGGCACCGCTGGCTGGTTTTACTGGCTGTTACTGCTGGTGGGTAGTGCTGGATGGTTCCCCACCCACCGTCCATCCCCGAGCATCAGTGTAAATCTCTGACTGGAGCCAGCGCTAGAGGAAGCATGTGGCTGCAGTAGAGAGTAAAAATGATGCTTTCTGTATCTCTCCTGTCACAGTTGGAGGCGGAGTACATTTGGTATCACTCCACCTGTGACAGGAGCCGAGGCTCCACTTCCTCTAGTGCCGGCTGAGCGGGTCTGTTCTGCACACACACACACACATACACACAGAAGCCACAGACAGCTCACATACAAATGCCAGTGACAGTCAGTCCTGCAGGCTGCTAATGGGAACGGCGTTCCTGCTGTGGAAAAAGTACAGGAACGCTGTTCCTATGCGTTCATGCAGGACTCGAGCCCTGCGAAGGGGGTAATCAATGCGGCAATGTGTAACTGTTCTGCAAGACTCTCATGGCTGACCTATGATAACTGAATAACATGGCCGCCTGCTACAGCGTTTTGTGTGTCCAGTACGGGATATCATTACAGGTGCCACAGGTACTTGCACCCAATCTGCTAGCAGTACACCACCTGTTGATTTCACCATGAGGCAAATTTCGCGACCCCAGTTGCTAAACCGTAAAGAAAAGAAAAAAATAAACTGTCCCAGCCATCCACATGCTCAGCGTCTAAATGCTTGGCCAAATTGCTAGCACTACAACTGCTGCCTTTTCATCTGGCAGACTCTGCCCCTTTTTGTGAATTTGCGGAATGTGCTGTTCCACAGTGGCAGGTTCCAAAAAGGAAGGCCATTTCAGCTCTGTACCATCATGTGGAAGGCAATGACTCATTGGACAGAGCGGTCAGCAGCAAGGTTCACATTACTGCTGACTCATGGTCCAGCAGGCATGGTCAGGGACATTACATTTCCTTTACAGCGCACTAGGTACCTCTACTGGCAGCTGGGAAGGATGCAGGACAGGGTTCAGTGCTGGAGCTTGTTCTGCCACCACGCCTCCAAAAAGCTGGTGGTGATTATGCCACATCTGTCTGCTCCACCCCCTCCTCTTCTTCCTCTATGGCCTCTTCTGCTGAAATGTCCTATGAACCAGACGGTGCTCCCTAAGCGTTCAAGGGGCTACACAAGCAGTCAGGCTAAAAGATGCCATGCAGTGCTTCAGTTGGTCTGTCTAGAGGACAGGAGCCACACTGGGGCAGATATTCTGTCAGCTCTGCAGGGGCAGGCTCAGAGGTGGTTTATGCCATGGCAGTTTGAGCCAGGAATAGTTGTATGCGACAATGGCACCAACCTACTCTCCGCCTCCGACAGGGACACTTGACACATGTTCCATGCTTGGAACATGCCCTGAATTTGGTGAAGCAGCATTTCTTGAACAGGTACCCAGGCTTACAAGATCTTCTGAGGAAGGCCAGAAAAGGCTGTGGCCTTTTCCGGCAGTCATATGATACCAGTGCTCGGCTGGCTGGCATTCAATGGGAATTCAACCTTCTCACCAAGCTCATTTGTGACATGCCCACCAGGTGGAATCCAACATTGGCAATGCTGCAGCGGCTGCGCAGGCAGCAGAGGGCCATCAATGAGTACCTGTGTGAGTATGGCACAAGAACAGGCACAGGGGAGCTTGGCTTCTTTTCACCACGCCAAGGATGGTGAGCCGCGTAAATGCATGCATCAGTGACAATATCCCTCTAGTCTTCCTGCTGGAGGACATGCTTTGTGAAATTATGGACAGGGCACTTGAGGCAGAACAGCAGGAGGAAGAGGAGGACTTCCTTTCCTCACAAGGCCACCTTTATGAAGATACAATTCCTGCAAGGCCACAAAAAACACAGGAGGAAGGGGAGGAGCAGGAGGAGCATTGTGGCACCATGGATGTAGAGGATAACATACAGCAGTCTTCAAGGGATTATTTTCACTCCCCAGAAACCCCAGGAGTTGTATGTGGCTGGGGAGAGGTTGCTCCTGACAATGTCATCATAGTGACCCAGAGGACTCAGAATCTCATGCCTCCTCAAACTTACACTGCATGAGCTCCCTGATTCTACAAAGCCTGCAAAAGGACCCGAGGATTTGTGGTATTAAGGAGAGGGATCATTACTGGTTGGCAACCCTTCTTGATCCATGTAACAAGGGTAAATTTGCAGAGCTCATCCTGCCTTCACAGAGGTAGCAGCGGATAAAACATCTTGAGGAAACCTTAAAGAAAAATTTGTGTAACACCTTTCTAGACACTGGGAGGTTACCATTTCCTGGACAACGTGTTTCTGAGGCTTCGTTCAGTCAAAAGAGGAATGGTGGAGAAGGTGGCTGGCTGACTGATGCAGTCCTCAGCACCCAGGGCTGTTAGCTTTAAGCAACCATCGTCAGTGTCTGCCTCATATGGTGCAGCATTATCTAGGGGCAAGAGCAGACTTGGAGACCTTTGCAACTGAGCATCCACTGGGTTACTGGGTCTTGAGGATGGACCACTGTCCAGAACTTGCTCAATATGCAATTGAGCTACTGGCCTGTCCTGCTTCCAGCATGCTTTCTGAACGGACATTCAGTGCTGCTGGAGGTTTTGTGACGGATAAAAGAGTACGTCTGTCCACACACTCTGTTGACCAGCTGACATTTATCAAAATGAATCAGTTCTGGACCAATAGCAGCTATCAAGCCCCTGATGCTGCTTTAACTGATTGCATTTGCTAGGGATCTGGAATCCCTTGAAGACTGCCTATCCTATTCCTGAATCTTGAATATTCTAGCTTCCAACAATGTTTTTAGTTTACCAACCACCACCAACACCCAAGGCCAATTTTTAACAGCAGGGCCCATTCCTGTGCCAAGCAAGAGTAACTGTGAGGGGTTGCAGTGTTCGGGCACCACCAACACCCAAGGCCCAATTTTTCTCCACCTGTTTGACAGGTGCATGTAGTTTCAGTTTTATTTTCTAATTTTTAACAGCAGGGCCATTTCTGCTCCCAGCAAGAGCAACTGTAAGGGGTTACAGTGTTCAGGCACCACCAACACCCAAGGCCCAATTTTTCTGCACCTTTATGACAAGTACATGTAGTTTAAATTTATTTTTTAAATTGTTGACAGCAGGGCCGTTCCTTCACCCAGCAAAAGTAACCCTGCTGAGTGCTGAATTTAAAAAAAATATTTGTAAAAAGAAAATGTTAATAAAAAAATTGGGTAAAAACAGCTTAGGGGGACTCTTTGGGTCTTGTATGGCTTTTAAGGGGAACCCCATGACAAAATCAACAAAATATAACGGCCTGGGGTCCCCTCCAAATCCATACCAGGCCCTTTGGGTCTGGTATAGATTTTAAGGGGAACTTTTAAATTATAAAAAAAAACAAAAAAAAAAACGGACTGGGGTACCCCCTAAAATCCATACCAGATCTTTACCTGAGCACGCAGCCTGGCAGGTCAGGAAAGGGGATGGGACAAGTGACCGCCCCCCTCCTGAACCAAATAAGGCCGCCTGCCTTCCACATGGGGAGGGTGCTTTGGGGTGCCCCCCAAAGCACCTTGTTTCCATTTTGATGGGGATAAGGGACTCTTTCCAACAACCCTGGGCTGTGGTTGTGGGGGTCTTTGGGTGGGGGGCTTATGGGAACCTGGAAGCCCCCTTTTAAAAAAGGGGTCCCCCAGATCCCAGCCCCCCCTTATGTGAATGAGTATCGGGTACATCGTACCCCTACCCATTCAACAAAAAAATTGTACAAAAAAACAAACACGCAAGACAGTTTTTGACAAGTCTTTTATTTAAAAATAAAGAAATAGTGTCCCCACCATGTAAATCCATTGTCAATCACACCACCCCCCAAACCCGCCATCCTGAAAAATAAAAAGCCCTGCTTTCGATTAACGCTTCACGCGGACTGCTTATTCGTGGTTTGACAGTTCTTATATAGGGAATGGGCAGGGCCACACAGGTGATGACACCCAGCAGCCCCGCCCCTTATGACATCACCAACCCAGCATGCACTGTATTCTATTCCCTCTTTAAGAACTGTCAAATAGGCAGTCCACTGGAAGCATTCACCGAGAGCGAAGCTTTTTTTTCTCCTTTTCTTTTTTGGGTGTGGCAGGCGTGATTGACGATGGATTTACATCGGGGGACACTATTTTTTATTTTTGAAAAAAGGATTTGTCAAAAAATGTCTACTGCTAAAAGATTCATATTTTCTATAAGACGCTGTGTGTTTCTATATGGAGCCTCTTCACATTAGGTCTGTTCCGGTACCTTGGTCATTTTCTTTTTGCATGCTATATCACCTATGTTACAATTTAGCCTGCAAATTACCTGCCTGTGTAAATCTTACCTCTTTGCTGCAGTGTTTCTCCTAGACCTGTGATTCCTTTCACATGAGTTGTTTGGCTTCTGGGCTAACCTACAGTATCTCACAAAAGTGAGTACACCACTCACATTTTTGTAAATATTTTATTATATCTTTTCATGTGACAACACTGAAGAAATGACACTTTGCTACAATGTAAAGTAGTGAGTGTACAACTTGTATAACAGTGTAAATTTTCTGTCCCTCAAAATAACACACAGCCATAATTGTCTAAACCACTGGCAACATAAAAGAGTACATCCCTGAGTGAAAATGTCCAAACTGGGCCCAATTAGCCCTTTTCCCTCCCCGGTGTCATGTGACTCGTTAGTGTTACATGGTCTCATGTGTGAATGGGGAGCAGGTGTGTTAAATATGGTGTTATCGCTCTGACTCTCACATACTAGTCACTGGAAGTACAACATGGCACCTCATGGCAAAGAACTCTCTGAGAATCTGAAAAAAAGGATTGTTGCTCTACATAAAGATGTCCTGAGCTATAAGAAGATTGCCAAGACCCTGAAACTGAGCTGCAGCACGGTGGCCATGACCATACAGCAGTTTAACAGGACAGGTTACACTCAGAACAGGCCTCGCCATGGTCGATCAAAGAAGTTGAGTGCACATGCTCAGCGTCACATCCAGAGGTTGTCTTTAGGAAATAGACGTATGAGTGCTGCCAGTATTGCTGCATAGGTTGAAGGGGTGGGGGGTCAGCCTGTCAGTGCTCAGACCATACACCCCACGCTGCTTCCAATTGGTCTGCATGGCTGTCGTCCCAGAAGGAAGCCTCTTCTAAAGATGATGCACAAGAAAGCCCGCAATAGTTTGCTGAAGGCAAGCAGACTAAGGACATGGATTACTGGAACCATGTCCTGTGGTCTGATGAGACCAAGAAAAACCTATTTGGTTCATATGGTGTCAAGCGCTTGTGGCGGCAATCAGGTGAGGAGTACAAGGACAAGTATGTCTTGCGTACAGTCAAGCATGGTGGTGGGAGTGTAATGGCCTGGGGCTGCATGAGTGCTGCAGGCACTGGGGAGCTACAGTTCATTGAGAGGACAATGAATGCAACATGTACTGTGACATACTAAAATAGAGCATGATCTCCTCCCTTTGGAGACTCCATGCCCAAGAGAGTTAAGGCAGTGCTGGAAAATAATGGTGGCCACAAAAGATATTGACACTTTGAGCCCAGTTAGGACATTTCCACTTAGGTGTGTACTCACTTTTGTTGGCAGTGGTTTAGACATTAATGGGTGTGTGTTGAGTTATTTTGAGGGGACAGCAAATTTACACTGTTATACAAGCTGTACACTCACTACTTTACATTGTAGTCAAGTGTCATTTCTTCAGTGTTGTCACATGAAAAGATATAATAAAATATTTACAAAAATGTGAAAAATGTGAGGGGTGTACTCACTTTTGTGAGATACTATATATATATATATATGTTTGGGGATTCAAAGTAATTTTTTACAGCAAAAAAAATTGATTTGTACACGTAGGAGTGAAGTGTCAGAATTAACCCAGATATGAAGTGGTTACATACCCTTTAAAAAATGTACCCTCTTTCTTTGATATGGTGACCAAAATAGTTAGTAGAAACAATTGGTATAATTTCTTAAATCCTTTGACAGGGTATGGCAGAAAGGTTAGGAAGAAGAGCAGGTTCAGTGACCTACATCAGGAGCTTTACTATTTCTTAGACTTTTAAAAATTATCTCCAAGCACAATTCTTTTTTAGAGAAAAATTAGCTCTATTTCTCTGACTTGTTGATGATGTTGCTGTGCCAATACATAGCAAGAATTTTTTTCTTTTCTTTGAATATAAACTACATTTTTCTCACTTGTGCCCTTGATGATGTTTTGCTACAGACATGCCACAGACATCTTTTTAAGAAAAGATCTTTTATATTTCTCCGGTTTAAAAATAGTTTAAAGAAAAAAAAAATGTCTTTTCTATAATTCTTGTCCTTGATGAAGCTTTGCTGTCATGCTAACACACATATGTACATATCTCTTTCCTTTTTTAAAATGCAAAAAAATATGATCTCTGTTCCTCTAAAGGTTTTACGAATATCTCTCCTGGAAACAAAAAGAAATCATGTTTTACTGACTTCCGCCCTTGATGTTACTTGATTGTTGTGCCAAGAGGCACCTTCTAATACCTCTTCTTTTAGGCTTGCTTTCCCTATGTGCGTGGCAGTAACATGAGCACAATGCACACGGTCATAGATGATCATCTATTTCAAATTGCACCCCAATGGCCCTTACAAAGACATCCCAATGCATGTGAGTTGTGGCACACCACAATGCATAGATAAGAATAATATATTCTTTACAGCATGGTCTGTTAAAGCCGCTTCCATCTTCATCTGTCTTTCTTCAGGGTCCGCGGACTCCGACTGCATGACTGGCCGGAGCCGCAATGACGTAACTTCTGTGCATGCGCTGGGGAGCCGCCGTTTACGGCACAGGGGCCATTCCTTTAGCGCGCATGCGCCGATGACGTCATTGGCTGCATATATAGTACATATTTACAGTACTTATAGGTAAGCCTCATTATAGGCCTACCTATAGGTATAAGGTAAAAGATTTGAAGTGTTTGTTAACCTAAAAAAAAAAATTGGACCCTGTTCCCTTAAAGCATGTCATACAGTACAGTGCTTGTGCTGTGTTATTTGGTCCCCATAACACCTGAAATACCTGGCTCATCCTGCTTATAAATTATTGCTATTACTACAGTCCCCTCTGTTATAATATATTCTGTGCCGTCTCTCTCCTCCTCCCCGCTGACGTCAGAGGGGGATTCCCAGCCCTGCCTGCTTTGCTGTCAGACCTGGAGTGGAGAGAGACAACTTGTCAAATGGCTGCCGATCGGCGGTATAAAATAAGGTATTTATCAGCAGATTTTTTAGAAAACACATACAGTGGGGCACAGAATTTATTATAACAGAGGGGATTGTAGTAACAACAATAAGTGGGTTAACAATCACTTTAAGTTTACAACCACTTTAAGAAAAAAAAAAAATACAAGTCCAGTTTTCCATGCTTTGTGGTGTGTTGGCAGCCCAATTAACATAAAAGGGGTTCCTTAACACAGTGCAGTTAGATGAATGAAATAATGTTTCACAATTAACTGCAGAATTGTGAAAGCCTTAAAATTATACTAAAGTCTTGTTTTTAAAAATAACAAACATGTTATACTTACCTGTTCTGTGCAGTGGTTTTGCACAGAGCAGCCCAGCTCCTCCTCTTCTTGGGTCCCTCGCTGACTCTCTTGGCCCTTCCTCCTGTTGAGTGCCTGCTATGGGGGCACCCAAGCCCAGCCCCTTCTCTCTCCTGATTGGCTAACTTATTTTGATTGACAGCAGCGGGAGCTAGTGGTGCTGCTGCTGTGTTTCAGTCTATCAGAAAGGAGAGTCCCGGACGGTCGAGGCACTCGTACACATCGCTGGAGGAAGATCAGGCTCATGCAGCCCCAGACCATGACACTCCTACCACCATGGTAGGCAAGACACACTTGTCTTTTTACTCCTCACCTGGTTGTCACCACACACGCTTGACACAATCTGAACCAAATAAGTTGATCTTGGTCTCATCAGACCACAGTACATGGTTCCAGTAATCCATGTTCTTAGTCTGCTTGTCTTTAGCAAACTGTTTGTGGGCTTTCTTGTGCATCATCTTTAAAAGAGGCTTCCTTCTGGGACGACAGCCATGCAGACCAATTTGATGCAGCGTGCGGCGTATGGTCTGAGCACTGACAGGCTGACCCCCCACCCCTTCAACCTCTGCAGCAATGCTGGCAGCACTCATACATCTATTTCCCAAAGACAACCTCTGGATATGATGCTGATCACCTGCACTCATCCTCTTTGGTCGACCATGGCGAGCCTGTTCTGAGTGGAACCTGTGCTGTTAAACCGCTGTATGGTCTTGGCCACCGTGCTGCAGCTCAGTTTCAGGGTCTTGGCAATCTTTTTATAGCCTAGGCCATCTTTATGTAGAACCACAATTCTTTTTCAGATCCTCAGAGAGTTCATTGCCATGAGGTGCCATGTTGAACTTTCTGTGACCAGTATGATAGAGTGAGAGCAATAACACCAAATTTATCACACCTGCTCCCCATTCACACCTGAGACCTTGTAACACTAACAAGTCACATGACACCGGGGAGGGAAAATGGCTAATTGGGCCCAATTTGGACATTTTCACTTAGAGGTGTACTCATTTTTGTTGCCAGCGGTTTAGACATTAATGGCTCTGTGTTGAGTTATTTTGAGGGGACATAAAATTTACACTGTTATACAAGCTGTACACTCACTACTTTACATTGTAGCAAAATGTAATTTATTCAGTGTTGTCACATGAAAAGTTATAATTAAATATGTACAAAAATGTGAGGGGTGTACTCACTCTTGTGAGATTCTGTATATATATATATATATGGTATATATATATATATATATATGGTATATATATATATATATATATGGTATATATATATATATATATATATATATATATATATATATATATGGTATATATATATATATATATATATATATATATATATATATATATATATATACCATATATATATATATATATATATATATGGGGCAAACAGGGCTTTCTTGTGACCCTAAAGTCCACTGAAAATGTTTTTAATTTATTTTTATTTTAAAGGGGAAAAGGAGTACAAATATGAAAAAAAACATTTTTTTTCAAGTTTTATTAGTAATATTTTGAACACAAGTACCATTACAGTGGGGGGGGGGGGGGGGGGACATAAATTTTATTCTGCTGTTTGTTCTATTTATTGCATTATTAAAATTACATTTTTTGGTACAAACAAATCATTTTTCTCCAAAATTCATTAGCACTTTAATGTTCTTACTGGTTTAAAATAAAACAGATATACCATCGACCACATATTTTTTCACAGTAAATTCGTATGTGCTTTATAATATTTTTTTTCTCAAACAAATAATTTATAATAGAAACATGGAACAGGAGGTGAAACTCGTAAATAGTGCTTATACAGGTTAAAATGAATAGGGTAAGTAGTAAAATAAGAGCATGTCCTGATCAATTAAGAGTTAAACAACTCCCTGTGCACCAAATAAACATTCATCTGTGTTAGCTGCATCTCTCTCACTTACAGATTTGTCTGATAGGGATCTTCTCCTGACAGGGAGAAGATAAGTTAACTAGTGTATTATGTTTGTTTTGGTTTACCAATGTTACACTGAATGCTCACTGTAATTGGCTGTCTGAGTGATCATTCAATGAGGAAGGCTTCTGACTGGATTCCAGTCATAGGGTTGGGAGCTGATTTTTCTACAGGCACCCAGGCTCCTGGGGCTGTGCACAGCAGGGAGCAGGGGAGATAAGAAACTGCAGGCAGTCTCCTGGACGTACAGGAGACGCCTTGTGTACAGAGGATGGGTTTTATGGACATGTGTAAAACATCAAAGGTAGGCAACTGGTTGAACGATGCTCCTTAATAATCTCACTTGTTCTGACTTTAGGAAAATTTGATCTTTTCTATTTTTCCTACATCCTGCCTACCCCATAAGTCGCCATAGTTCACTATTTATCCTGTTTACCGGGAGAACCTTTTGTGAATGATTAATGTTTTTTTTTCTATATTAGTATGAAAAAGGGGGGGGGGGGGGAGACCTTTACCAGTGACACATCCCAATAAGTTGTACTAGTTAATTTTGCAAGACATAGTCCTGCTATGGTGGACTTTAATGGCACTACATGAGACAAGAATGTATAAAAATGTTCTCTTTAATTAAATATATATTAAAATCACAAAATACGCCCAAACAATGAAGGGCAACTATTGAAACAAGACCTTAGTAACATAAATGTCACCTGTACATTTGTAACAGTAGATAACAGATATTATCTTGAATGTTAGTTGGTCGACACATTTCGCTGTAAGTTTCCTCAGGGCCAACAAATTGTGTATCACAGTCTAATGGTCTTAAACAAATACAGTGTCAATTTTATAGTAATCATATTCATCAATTTTACTACAATTTTTATATACAGTTTATGTTGAAAGAGGTGAGTTTTGGATCTTATATAGGAAAGTTATGTAGTCATTTCTGCCACCATCCCGAGAGAATATTATGTAGGTTGTGGTGCCTCAAGTCAGGTATGGGATTTTAAGGGCAGGAGTAAAGGAAGTATGCAGTAGTAAATATAAAATTTATTATACAGTGTATTTATATACAACAATGGAGTGAATATATGGGTAAAGTCCCATTGTGCGGGTGAAGAGGAAATATTAGTTGTGTTACATGTGATAAGTACGTGACTTGAAAATAATGTGGATGGTCCAGCTCTGCAGTTCCTCTTGTCAAAGGACAGGGATTGGTGCAAAGAGGGGACCTGATCGGTAATCCGACATGTTTCGGCCTATCATGGCCTTTATCAAGGATGTATCACCGATTCTAAGAATAATTGAAATAAATATAAATATCAGATCATGATATTGTGGTGGTTCAAAAAGAACAAAACAATTAGCATAAAGTGTAGCTTAACATACATATTTTTTGTCCACTTCCTAGGGTATTGCCTCCCCACAGTTTCTCCAGGTGCTACAGGAACAATGTGCTGTATTGGTGAGAAATTGATGAATTTAGAAAGGAAAATAAATATGGAGGAATTCTCATGAGATAATAATGATAATTACTTCTTGGGTAGCATATCTGGTCCCAGGGTCCAATGTGGTTAAGGTTTGGAGAACTCCCACATTGATAGCGATCGTCTGTAATTATAGATTATGTGGGCTTGTTTATAAGGCAGTAAAGTATGGGGTACATACTGATTTGTTGTAAGTACACAAACTTGGTGTGAATTTAAAAAGTTAGGTTTGGTTAAGGAGATATGGTGAGTCTCCTACCAAATCTAAACTTACATTTGGTTGGGTTCCTGTATGGTATGACAACCGTTGCAGGATCGTTGGTGTGGTCCGTTTGGAAAGGATTCCTGTGTGAGATAACAGCCGTTGTCTGCAAGGTCTGGTTTCTCCCTGGGTTCGGGAGAGACTGAAGCATTTGCAGTGTTCCCCGGCCTTTTAAGGGCAGTCACGCATGCGCAGTCGTGCGTTGTGTGATGCCGATAGGCGGAGTCCGTGATACGGTATGAGGTGCGCCTGCGTGGAGCTGGAGCCGCATCCCTTGTAACCGTGCGGACGTGCCTTCGTGGCCGCCGACACGGAGTAGAAGCCGAGATCCCTGATAGGGATAAAGGAAGGTAGAGAGACCCCCCCCATCGGTTTCAGATGCCCCGATCCCGAAGGATTCGGGGCTTACCGTGCCGGGAGCTCCTGGAAGTTGGGGGATGGAGGCAAAAAGAAGCTGGACAATCTGTATTAATATATAATAAACATGAATATGCGGTGGTGCACTGTGCAACAGTGTCATCACCTATATATGTAAATAATACAGTTGCAGTATTGTATCATTAATCAGGACGTTTAAGAAAAACGATTGCAGCAATATAATAAGAAGAAAGGTCTGTGAGAGGGTGTGGATGGGTCGGGGGGAGAATATGGTCGGTTTTACCAGTTAAAAGGTGCTGGATAAAGTGGCCCAATGATGTTGTATGGGAATCAAAAGGTCTTTGTGAACCAGAGTGGAGTCGGGAGTGCGAGGTTGTATGAATATTGGAAAGGGTCAGTTGGACTGTACATATACTCTTAAAAGTTCAAGGACAGATTCTGTGTCCCGGTGAAGAGTTTAGTCTTTTTTCCCAGATGAAAAGCCTTGTAGAAAGGGACGGAAGCTTTGTGCTTCATTTAACCCAGGCGGGATGGTAGCTTTGAGTCGCGAAATCCATCGCATTTCCAGTTGTAGTAAGGTTTTATTCCAATCACCCCCTCGTAACGGGATGTGGATCCTGTCCAGGGCCATGAATTTGATTTTAGACATTTTGTAGTTGTGGTAATCTCTTACGTGTCTACCTAGTGGGACATAGAAGTTGCCAACATGCATGGTCTGAAGATGTTGATTTACTCGTTTGCCAAACTCCTGTCGGGTTTTCCCTATATAGAAAGACCCGCATTCGCAGGTCATCATGTACACTATTCCCCTGGTCTTGCAGTTGCAAAAATGTTTTGGGTGAAATGGGTCACCATTAGGTAAAATAGTATTAATCGTTTGGCAGATAACATAACATTGGGCACAGGACCCGCAAGGGAACGTGCCTTTTGTTTTGCAGGGGTCTTTTTTGGATCCTTCTTTAAATTCGCTTTTTACCAGTTGTTGTTGTAAAGAGCCAGCTTTTCTGAAAGTGATGGGTGGATGTTGTGGTAAGAGTTTAGAGGTACTGGGTTCTTCCAGAAGGATGGACCAGTTTTTTGTGAGGATATTCCTGATTTGCTGGTGTTCGTTAGTGAATCTAATAATTATTCGGGTCTCTGGTTCAGTTTGAGTTGGTTTTTTGTTTTTAAAGAGCAGTGTTTCTCTGTCTTTTTGATTGGCACGATTGAAGGCCTTGCGTAGTGACGTTTTAGTGTAGCCTCTCTGTGATAGTCGAGTAGTTAGTGCATTGGCTTCTAATTGGAATTTTGCTGGATCTGTACAATTCCTCTTTAGCCTTAGGTATTGGCTATAGGGTATTGAGTTAATTAGAGGTTGTGGGTGAAAGCTCGAGGCATGGAGAATCGAGTTGCCTGCTGTATCCTTTCTGTACAGTGTGGTAGAGATTTTGCCCATAGTATCTTTATATATTAAGGTGTCGAGGAAAGATACTTGTTGTTTGTTGTAGGTCATCGTGAAGAACATATGGTGTTCATTCTGGTTCATCCTGGTGCGAGGTTGTATGAATATTGGAAAGGGTCAGTTGGACTGTACATATACTCTTAAAAGTTCAAGGACAGATTCTGTGTCCCGGTGAAGAGTTTAGTCTTTTTTCCCAGATGAAAAGCCTTGTAGAAAGGGACGGAAGCTTTGTGCTTCATTTAACCCAGGCGGGATGGTAGCTTTGAGTCGCGAAATCCATCGCATTTCCAGTTGTAGTAAGGTTTTATTCCAATCACCCCCTCGTAACGGGATGTGGATCCTGTCCAGGGCCATGAATTTGATTTTAGGCATTTTGTAGTTGTGGTAATCTCTTACGTGTCTACCTAGTGGGACATAGAAGTTGCCAACATGCATGGTCTGAAGATGTTGATTTACTCGTTTGCCAAACTCCTGTCGGGTTTTCCCTATATAGAAAGACCCGCATTCGCAGGTCATCATGTACACTATTCCCCTGGTCTTGCAGTTGCAAAAATGTTTTGGGTGAAATGGGTCACCATTAGGTAAAATAGTATTAATCGTTTGGCAGATAACATAACATTGGGCACAGGACCCGCAAGGGAACGTGCCTTTTGTTTTGCAGGGGTCTTTTTTGGATCCTTCTTTAAATTCGCTTTTTACCAGTTGTTGTTGTAA
Organism: Pelophylax lessonae; assembly: GCF_965119305.1. Lineage (NCBI taxonomy): Eukaryota > Metazoa > Chordata > Amphibia > Anura > Ranidae > Pelophylax > Pelophylax lessonae. The sequence continues at coordinate 183,042,495 of NC_138776.1, forward strand.
AGAGCCAGCTTTTCTGAAAGTGATGGGTGGATGTTGTGGTAAGAGTTTAGAGGTACTGGGTTCTTCCAGAAGGATGGACCAGTTTTTTGTGAGGATATTCCTGATTTGCTGGTGTTCGTTAGTGAATCTAATAATTATTCGGGTCTCTGGTTCAGTTTGAGTTGGTTTTTTGTTTTTAAAGAGCAGTGTTTCTCTGTCTTTTTGATTGGCACGATTGAAGGCCTTGCGTAGTGACGTTTTAGTGTAGCCTCTCTGTGATAGTCGAGTAGTTAGTGCATTGGCTTCTAATTGGAATTTTGCTGGATCTGTACAATTCCTCTTTAGCCTTAGGTATTGGCTATAGGGTATTGAGTTAATTAGAGGTTGTGGGTGAAAGCTCGAGGCATGGAGAATCGAGTTGCCTGCTGTATCCTTTCTGTACAGTGTGGTAGAGATTTTGCCCATAGTATCTTTATATATTAAGGTGTCGAGGAAAGATACTTGTTGTTTGTTGTAGGTCATCGTGAAGAACATATGGTGTTCATTCTGGTTCATCCTGGTGCGAGGTTGTATGAATATTGGAAAGGGTCAGTTGGACTGTACATATACTCTTAAAAGTTCAAGGACAGATTATGTGTCCCGGTGAAGAGTTTAGTCTTTTTTCCCAGATGAAAAGCCTTGTAGAAAGGGACGGAAGCTTTGTGCTTCATTTAACCCAGGCGGGATGGTAGCTTTGAGTCGCGAAATCCATCGCATTTCCAGTTGTAGTAAGGTTTTATTCCAATCACCCCCTCGTAACGGGATGTGGATCCTGTCCAGGGCCATGAATTTGATTTTAGGCATTTTGTAGTTGTGGTAATCTCTTACGTGTCTACCTAGTGGGACATAGAAGTTGCCAACATGCATGGTCTGAAGATGTTGATTTACTCGTTTGCCAAACTCCTGTCGGGTTTTCCCTATATAGAAAGACCCGCATTCGCAGGTCATCATGTACACTATTCCCCTGGTCTTGCAGTTGCAAAAATGTTTTGGGTGAAATGGGTCACCATTAGGTAAAATAGTATTAATCGTTTGGCAGATAACATAACATTGGGCACAGGACCCGCAAGGGAACGTGCCTTTTGTTTTGCAGGGGTCTTTTTTGGATCCTTCTTTAAATTCGCTTTTTACCAGTTGTTGTTGTAAAGAGCCAGCTTTTCTGAAAGTGATGGGTGGATGTTGTGGTAAGAGTTTAGAGGTACTGGGTTCTTCCAGAAGGATGGACCAGTTTTTTGTGAGGATATTCCTGATTTGCTGGTGTTCGTTAGTGAATCTAATAATTATTCGGGTCTCTGGTTCAGTTTGAGTTGGTTTTTTGTTTTTAAAGAGCAGTGTTTCTCTGTCTTTTTGATTGGCACGATTGAAGGCCTTGCGTAGTGACGTTTTAGTGTAGCCTCTCTGTGATAGTCGAGTAGTTAGTGCATTGGCTTCTAATTGGAATTTTGCTGGATCTGTACAATTCCTCTTTAGCCTTAGGTATTGGCTATAGGGTATTGAGTTAATTAGAGGTTGTGGGTGAAAGCTCGAGGCATGGAGAATCGAGTTGCCTGCTGTATCCTTTCTGTACAGTGTGGTAGAGATTTTGCCCATAGTATCTTTATATATTAAGGTGTCGAGGAAAGATACTTGTTGTTTGTTGTAGGTCATCGTGAAGAACATATGGTGTTCATTCTGGTTCATCCTGGTGCGAGGTTGTATGAATATTGGAAAGGGTCAGTTGGACTGTACATATACTCTTAAAAGTTCAAGGACAGATTCTGTGTCCCGGTGAAGAGTTTAGTCTTTTTTCCCAGATGAAAAGCCTTGTAGAAAGGGACGGAAGCTTTGTGCTTCATTTAACCCAGGCGGGATGGTAGCTTTGAGTCGCGAAATCCATCGCATTTCCAGTTGTAGTAAGGTTTTATTCCAATCACCCCCTCGTAACGGGATGTGGATCCTGTCCAGGGCCATGAATTTGATTTTAGGCATTTTGTAGTTGTGGTAATCTCTTACGTGTCTACCTAGTGGGACATAGAAGTTGCCAACATGCATGGTCTGAAGATGTTGATTTACTTGTTTGCCAAACTCCTGTCGGGTTTTCCCTATATAGAAAGACCCGCATTCGCAGGTCATCATGTACACTATTCCCCTGGTCTTGCAGTTGCAAAAATGTTTTGGGTGAAATGGGTCACCATTAGGTAAAATAGTATTAATCGTTTGGCAGATAACATAACATTGGGCACAGGACCCGCAAGGGAACGTGCCTTTTGTTTTGCAGGGGTCTTTTTTGGATCCTTCTTTAAATTCGCTTTTTACCAGTTGTTGTTGTAAAGAGCCAGCTTTTCTGAAAGTGATGGGTGGATGTTGTGGTAAGAGTTTAGAGGTACTGGGTTCTTCCAGAAGGATGGACCAGTTTTTTGTGAGGATATTCCTGATTTGCTGGTGTTCGTTAGTGAATCTAATAATTATTCGGGTCTCTGGTTCAGTTTGAGTTGGTTTTTTGTTTTTAAAGAGCAGTGTTTCTCTGTCTTTTTGATTGGCACGATTGAAGGCCTTGCGTAGTGACGTTTTAGTGTAGCCTCTCTGTGATAGTCGAGTAGTTAGTGCATTGGCTTCTAATTGGAATTTTGCTGGATCTGTACAATTCCTCTTTAGCCTTAGGTATTGGCTATAGGGTATTGAGTTAATTAGAGGTTGTGGGTGAAAGCTCGAGGCATGGAGAATCGAGTTGCCTGCTGTATCCTTTCTGTACAGTGTGGTAGAGATTTTGCCCATAGTATCTTTATATATTAAGGTGTCGAGGAAAGATACTTGTTGTTTGTTGTAGGTCATCGTGAAGAACATATTGTGTTCATTCTGGTTCATCCTGGTGCGAGGTTGTATGAATATTGGAAAGGGTCAGTTGGACTGTACATATACTCTTAAAAGTTCAAGGACAGATTCTGTGTCCCGGTGAAGAGTTTAGTCTTTTTTCCCAGATGAAAAGCCTTGTAGAAAGGGACGGAAGCTTTGTGCTTCATTTAACCCAGGCGGGATGGTAGCTTTGAGTCGCGAAATCCATCGCATTTCCAGTTGTAGTAAGGTTTTATTCCAATCACCCCCTCGTAACGGGATGTGGATCCTGTCCAGGGCCATGAATTTGATTTTAGGCATTTTGTAGTTGTGGTAATCTCTTACGTGTCTACCTAGTGGGACATAGAAGTTGCCAACATGCATGGTCTGAAGATGTTGATTTACTCGTTTGCCAAACTCCTGTCGGGTTTTCCCTATATAGAAAGACCCGCATTCGCAGGTCATCATGTACACTATTCCCCTGGTCTTGCAGTTGCAAAAATGTTTTGGGTGAAATGGGTCACCATTAGGTAAAATAGTATTAATCGTTTGGCAGATAACATAACATTGGGCACAGGACCCGCAAGGGAACGTGCCTTTTGTTTTGCAGGGGTCTTTTTTGGATCCTTCTTTAAATTCGCTTTTTACCAGTTGTTGTTGTAAAGAGCCAGCTTTTCTGAAAGTGATGGGTGGATGTTGTGGTAAGAGTTTAGAGGTACTGGGTTCTTCCAGAAGGATGGACCAGTTTTTTGTGAGGATATTCCTGATTTGCTGGTGTTCGTTAGTGAATCTAATAATTATTCGGGTCTCTGGTTCAGTTTGAGTTGGTTTTTTGTTTTTAAAGAGCAGTGTTTCTCTGTCTTTTTGATTGGCACGATTGAAGGCCTTGCGTAGTGACGTTTTAGTGTAGCCTCTCTGTGATAGTCGAGTAGTTAGTGCATTGGCTTCTAATTGGAATTTTGCTGGATCTGTACAATTCCTCTTTAGCCTTAGGTATTGGCTATAGGGTATTGAGTTAATTAGAGGTTGTGGGTGAAAGCTCGAGGCATGGAGAATCGAGTTGCCTGCTGTATCCTTTCTGTACAGTGTGGTAGAGATTTTGCCCATAGTATCTTTATATATTAAGGTGTCGAGGAAAGATACTTGTTGTTTGTTGTAGGTCATCGTGAAGAACATATTGTGTTCATTCTGGTTCATCCTGGTTAATAGTTCTTTTATCATGTATTCCGGTCCGTTCCATATAATCAATATATCGTCAATATATCTTTGCCATATAAGGATTTTGTCAGTGTAGATGGTGTTTTCCTCGTTTGATAAAAATTCTTGCTCCCATGAGCCTAGATAGATGTTAGCATAGGATGGGGCACAGCTGGTTCCCATTGCTACCCCACATGTTTGGATGTAGTAGTTGCCGCCAAAGGTAAAGATGTTGTAGTTGAGTATATATTCCAGCATGTCAGTAATGAAGTTATTGAAATTTTGGTCTCGTTCACTGTGGCAGCGAAGTTTCTTTTCAACTGCCTGTAGTCCTTTGGTGTGGGGTATATTATTGTACAATGATTCGACGTCTATGGTAATTAGGTATGTTTCTTCTGGTACAATAATGTCATTGAGTATCCTGAGGAGATGAAGGGTATCTTGGGTATATGAGGGTAGTTCTTTAACATGAGGGCGTAAGTATCTGTCTATGACCTTGCTCATAGATTCCGAAATGCTTCCATTGCCCGAGATGATTGGTCTTCCGGGTGGATCATCCAAGTTCTTGTGTAGTTTAGGTAGGGCGTATAGTGTGGGGGTTTTTGGGTGTGATGTTCTGATATATTCCCACAGTGTTTGGGAGATGATGCCATCCTTGAATGCGTTATCGACTTTGGAGTAGAAGATTTGTTCATAGGATTTTGTCATTATGGGGAGGATCTTCTTGTAGCATTTAGTATTCGAAAGTATTGTATGACGACTACATTTCCTTCCTTGTCTGAGGGCTTGATAATGATGTCATCATTATTTCTAAGTTCCTGGAGGGCTTGCTTTTGCTTGTTTGTTAAATTAGACGTGTGCTGTTTCTCTTTAATTGATTCTATATCTTTGGTAGTTTGTCGGACGAAAAGTGCGATTGCTGGATTGATATTGAGGGATGGAAATTTATTGGATTTCCTTTTGAAGGACAGTTGGTCAGGGGGTGTTTCCTCTTCCTCTTCGTCAGATTCTTTATCTGATTCAGTTGGATCATCCCAATCATCTAGGTCACTCTCCTGAAGTAGTAAGTTGAGGTGGCGGATGGCTCTGAACTCAGCCGCAGTTAATGTAGGTGTAGGTTGTGAGGATTGAGGTTGTTTTTGGTAGAAGGTTTTAAGTAATAAATTTCTGGCAAATAAGTTCACATCTTTGATGGTTTCGAATCTATCAAGGCTGGTATTTGGGCAGAAAGAGAGTCCTAAGGATAGTACTTCTTTTTGGTCATTCGTCAGTGTATGTGATAGATTTATAACCGTTTTTCTTCCTCCCGTTTCTTCTCCGATTGGTGTTTCTTTGGTGGTTTCGGAGTTGCTTTCCCTAAAAAAACCCCTTGTTGTTTGGGGTCCACTTTAGATCTTGTAAAGAAATTATGAGGTTTGAGGGGTGGGTTCATGTTTCCCGAGTGTGTCCCTTGTTCATCTGCAGGATTGGTTTCTTGGGGTTCCGTTTCCTGGTGGTTATCATCGTTTGTTTTATGTTGGGCTTCATGTTGTTTTGAAGGTTCCCTTCTTCTATTTTTGTATTGTTCAGTACCAGAGTTATAGGAAGATGAATCCGAGGAGTAGTATGGTTGTCCCGTTCTATCTGTGGGTTTACCATACTGATTTTGTCGGTTGGAGCGTTGATTGGCCCATCTATAGGCTCTGCCTTGGGCAAAGGCGTTCTTGTCGCGCCAATATTTTCTTTCTTTTTTCCGGAGGATATCTTTACCATATTCTTCTAAATGTGATTTAAGTTTATTTTCCTGTTCACTGTATAGTTGTGCCTTTTTGAGAGGGGCTAGTTGTTCGTAGGTTTTTTTGATGTCAAGATCTAGGGTTTTTATTTGTCTTAAGTATTCTTCTTGCAAAAGGATCATTAAATTCCATGAACATTCGTTTAGTTGGTTTTCCCATTCTTTTTTAAGTTGGGTTGTGACGTTTTCCATAGTAGGGAAGCACCTGGAGAAACTGTGGGGAGGCAATACCCTAGGAAGTGGACAAAAAATATGTATGTTAAGCTACACTTTATGCTAATTGTTTTGTTCTTTTTGAACCACCACAATATCATGATCTGATATTTATATTTATTTCAATTATTCTTAGAATCGGTGATACATCCTTGATAAAGGCCATGATAGGCCGAAACATGTCGGATTACCGATCAGGTCCCCTCTTTGCACCAATCCCTGTCCTTTGACAAGAGGAACTGCAGAGCTGGACCATCCACATTATTTTCAAGTCACGTACTTATCACATGTAACACAACTAATATTTCCTCTTCACCCGCACAATGGGACTTTACCCATATATTCACTCCATTGTTGTATATAAATACACTGTATAATAAATTTTATATTTACTACTGCATACTTCCTTTACTCCTGCCCTTAAAATCCCATACCTGACTTGAGGCACCACAACCTACATTATATACAGTTTATGTACAGTCAACGCTTACAGATATTTCAAGGGCATGTATCTGTCATATACGCCTGGGGCGGGCACAGAAGGACCAACTAGCCGCTCTCCTCCAGTGGTGAATTTACTGGGGGTTCTTGTAATATTTCCTTAAAAAGAATATGTATGCATATTGACTGATTCAACATACAAATCATATGTCACATATATTAGTATATTTTATTGTTTATTGTATACCTGGTATTTGCTTATCAATTTATGGAACCCTTCCAGCTATGTATTTGTCCTTCCTACCACCTAGATTTATGGGGGAGGGGAAGCTGGGGTTAATATTATGGTGTAATAACTTTTGAATGGTTTATGTCCTTATTTAGCCCCATACGTATCTTAAAGTTTGTTGTTTGAAAAATGATTTATGTGGTAGGCAATTTATGTCAGATATATAGAGTATACTTAGAAATCCCTCTGGGGATAAAAAAAAACAAAACAAAACACAACAAAAGAAATTAGAACCTCCTCTGTTGCTTTAAATATATCCACCTTGTATATTTCCATAAAAAGAATATATATAGTAATGATTGGTGCGACAAAAGTTTCCCCTAGGGCTTTTTCTACTGAATTGTAGAAAAATAATTTTTATAAAAAATTGTGTTTATTGACACATGATGATAAAAACATGTAGACATGTAAAATATTTGTGTAGAAAACTAATTGTACAGCAAGCAAAAGTTACATGACATCAATACAAACAATTCGCATCTGCGGTTTAGCGTCGCGAAAGCCCAACGTGTTTTAAAGTTATGTGCACTTCTTCTTCAGGGGCATATCAGATGCGCTAATCCTATAGTTTGCATTGGTGGCACATTCGTAATTGCATGCACAAAAGTAAAAACATCTTATTTCACATCACCTACTGGTCCAGTTCATATCAAGACACTGTATCTTTATTATAACTTCAGTGCTTTGCTGGTGTCCTGCTGTATCTGGGGACCGCACAAACGGACATACTGAGAGTCCAATCACTTGCTGGCTTCAGTTGTCACTCAGTCCCAGGCCTGGGCATTTCATTTCCATTCTGAATTGGAATTTGAAATTATAATAAAGATACAGCGTCTTTTGCTTGCTGTACAATTCGTTTTCTGCACAAATAAGTGTCTACATGTTTTTATCATCATGTGTCAATACATACTATTTTTTATAAAAATTATTTGTCTACAATTCAGTAGTGCCTTTAAAGTCCCAAACCCCTAGGGGAAACTTTTGTCGCAGCTTTACGTATTAGGCATGTGGCACTAGCAATAGAGAGCGCTCACTGGGATAATCTTTTTTATATAGTAATGATAAATCCTATACCAATAGATCCATTACACCTACCTCAAAATGCACCTTATTGTTTATCGTCCATTATGTTTGATATAATATCTAAGGGTGAAGCCCTCATATAGTGGTCAAAGTATTCAGGAGCTACATGCATATGTCATTCTGTGGGAAAAGAATATATGCTAGTATAAGGTATAGCTGACAGGTATAAACCAATTTCCATCATTTGAATATTTAATTGTTGTTTAACTCATCAGCAAGATCCCTCTGCCTCTGTACTGTCACTGCAAAGAGTGACAGATATCCGTGAGCGGCTTTAAATCCCTCCACGGCTCTGTTTGGTGCCAAGCGGCCCCAGGACAGAGCCGTCTCTAGACGTCACGGCGTCGCGTGTTCCCCATTCACGTGCATGTGCAAAGTGCACGGCACACTGCGGGACATGAATATTACCTGGATGCACAGTTCCACCTAGGTATGGGCAGGAAGTGAGGGCAATCGTATCTCTCTGTAACTACAGAGAGATAAGATCTTCTCGCATGGACCATCATAGATTGAACATTATGGAAAAACATATGCCCACCCAAAACATATCCCAATAAAGGGACACAGCCCCGGACATATCCATCATTATAACATAAATCTACAGTGCCTTGCAAAAGTATTCGGCCCCCTTGAACTTTGCAACCTTTTGCCACATTTCAGCCTTCAGAAGATATAAAACTGTAATTTTTTGTGAAGAATCAACAAGTGGGACACAATCATGAAGTGGAACGAAATTTATTGGATATTTTAAACTTTGTTAACAAATAAAAAACTGAAAAATTGGGCGTGCAAAATTATTCAGCCCCTTTACTTTCAGTGCAGCAAACTCTCTCCAGAAGTTCAGTGAGGATCTCTGAATGATTCAATGTTGACCTAAATGACTAATGATGATAAATAGAATCCACCTGTGTGTAATCAAGTCTCCGTATAAATGCACCTGCACTGTGATAGTCTCAGCGGTCTGTTTAAAGCGCAGAGAGCATCATGAAGAACAAGGAACACACCAGGCAGGTCTGAGATACTGTTGTGGAGAAGTTTAAAGCCGGATTTGGATACAAAAAGATTTCCCAAGCTTTAAACATCCCAAGGAGTATCAGACCACTGCAAATCTACGAAGACCTGGCCGTCCCTCTAAACTTTCAGCTCATACAAGGAGAAGACTGATCAGAGATGCAGCCAAGAGGCCCATGATCACTCTGGATGAACTGCAGAGATCTACAGCTGAGGTGGGAGACTCTGTCCATAGGACAACAATCAGTCGTATACTGCACAAATCTGGCCTTTATTGAAGAGTGGCAAGAAGAAAGCCATTTCCTAAAGATATCCATAAAAATTGTTGTTTAAAGTTTGCCACAAGCCACCTGGGAGACACACCAAACATGTGGAAGAAGGTGCTCTGGTCAGATGAAACCAAAATCAAACTTTTTGGCAATAATGCAAAACGTTATGTTTGGCGTAAAAGCAACACAGCTCATCACCCTGAACACACCATCCCCACTGTCAAACATGGTGGTGGCAGCATCATGGTTTGGGCCTGCTTTTCTTTAGCAGGGACAGGGAAGATGGTTAAAATTGATGGGAAGATGGATGGAGTCAAATACAGGACCATTCTGGAAGAAAACCTGATGGAGTCTCCAAAAGACCTGAGACTGGGACGGAGATTTGTCTTCCAACAAGACAATGATCCAAAACATAAAGCAAAATCTACAATGGAATGGTTCACAAATAAACATATCCAGGTGTTAGAATGGCCAAGTCAAAGTCCAGACCTGAATCCAATCGAGAATCTGTGAAAAGAACTGAAAACTGCTGTTCACAAACGCTCTCCATCCAACCTCCATGAGCTTGAGCTGTTTTGCAAGGAGGAATGGGCAAAAATGTCAGTCTCTCGATGTGCAAAACTGATACACCAAGCGACTTACAGCTGTAATCGCAACAAAAGGTGGTGCTACAAAGTATTAACTTAAGGGGGCTAAATAATTTTGCACGCCCAATTTTTCAGTTTTTTATTTGTTAACAAAGTTTAAAATATCCAATAAATTTCGTTCCACTTCATGATTGTGTCCCACTTGTTGTTGATTCTTCACAAAAAATTACAGTTTTATATCTTTATGGTTGAAGCCTGAAATGTGGCAAAATGTTGCAAAGTTCAAGGGGGCCGAATACTTTCGCAAGGCACTGTATATGGTCCTTTATTCTGCACCAGAAATTGCGCTTGGTTTTACCTATATAGAAGGCTGTGCATTCACAGAGCATAAAATATATACAATGTCGATGGTTTGGCAATTTACATGTGACACTGTATGTAATTTCCCATTGGGGAGATAAAAAGTTTGATTTTCAAAGATCTATTGGCAGAAGTTGCACGCCCCACATTGCCTAGTATCCCTTATGTCCTGTTCCTGATCTGGGGCTTCTCTATTCTCAAGATTACTTTTAGTTAATTTGTCTTTAAGTGACTTCGCCCTCCTATAGCTGATTTCTGGATAGTCTTTAACATTTTCTTCCAGGAGGGGGTCATTTTTCAAAAGGTACCAGTGTTTTTGTGTTTTTGAAATATGCGCCTTACTGTACCATGTTGTCTATTATAAGAGGTGATGAATCTGGTTGTTTCAGTTTGTTTAACATGCTTCTTTTTAAATACTTCCCCTCTCGTGATCCTATTTACCTTATTAAATGCTTTCTTAAGGCATGTCCGTGAATAGCCTCTTTGTAGCAATCTTTCCATTAGGGCCTTAACTTATTGATTGAATTCCAAATCGTTTGAACATATTCGGCATAGCCGAAGATATTGACTATATGGAATGCTGCAAAGCAGTGGTTTAGGATGAAAGCTTTCGACATGCAGCAAAGTATTGCCGGCCGTTGGTTTTCGATAGAGGGTGGTGTCAAGATAACCATCCTCCCATCTTATTATCTTAACATCCAAGAAGGTGATGGTAAGTGGGTCATACTCCATTGTGAATTTTAAATTAAAGTCATTAATCTGGAGGGCCTGTATGAATTCATCCAATAGAGAGACTGTCCCTGTCCAAAACATGATTACATCACCAATGTACCTGTACCAGAGTAATATTGCATCCAAAAATTTAGCAAATCTTTCTTCCAAAAAAACTGATTGCTCCCACCCCCCCCAGGTACAGGTTGGCATATGTAGGTGCACAACATGTGCCCATTGCCACCCCTGCACCTGGAGGTAGTGGGAGCCGTTGAAAAGAAAGATATTGCTAGTAAGGATGTGTTCAAGTAGGGATAGAATGAAACCACTGTATGTCCATGACTCTAAATCCCGTTCTTTTAAAAATTTACTTACGATTTGTAGCCCCTTATTGTGTGGTATACTACTGTATAAGGCCTCAATGTCAATAGCCACCATAATTGTATTAGATGTTATCATAATCCCCTCTAGATTTCCCTCTAGATGTTGAACTAAGTCTGGAGTATCTCTATTGTATGAAGGTAAAGATGTTACATGGGGAAGGATCAACTTGGGTACAACCAGGCTGCCAGATTTTACATGCGATTATTGCCAGCGGCTGGTATAGCCGCTAGCAATAATCACTGTTTTCTTCCGGTGGGGATGGCTTCCCCGGCCCGGAGAACACAACGGCCCCACAGGAGGGAATTCTCCTATCAACACTGACTGTGTTGATGGGGGAATCAAGCTATTCTTTTTCCTGCAACCATGAAATTTACTCTGTCTATGGCCAGCCCTAGCACAAATGGGGAAATGGACAGATTCCCCTCATTCAGCCCACATGACAAAAGTGTATGGCCAGCTTTAATTCTCATGTGCCTTTATTTACAGTTTATTATTTTGTACATTTATATGCAGACCAAGCTGACCAGCAAAAGTGCATAGTATTAGAAAAAAAACTATAACACTGCCAAAGTGTTATAAGAGGCATGGAGGACCTCAGCTATGAGAAAAGATTAGAGGAACTGAATTTATTCTCTCTTGAGAAGAGGAGATTAAGGGGGGATATGATCAACATGTATAAATACATAAGGGGTTCATATAGTGAACTTGGGTTTGAGTTGTTCACTGTAAGGTCAACACAGAGGTCAAGGGGGCACTCTTTACATCTAGAGGAAAACAGATTTTGTCTCCAAATACGGAAAGGTTTCTTCACCATAAGAGCTGTGAAAATGTGGAATAGACTCCCTCCAGAGGTGGTTCTGGCTAGCTCACTAGATTGCTTTAAAAAAGGTCTGGATTCTTTCCTAGGTGTACATAATATAAATGGGTAAGCTAAGTGGATCTAGGGAATATCCGATTGCCTCTCGGGGGATCAGGAAGGAATTTTTTTCCCCTGCTGTAGCAAATTGGATCATGCTTTGCTGGGGTTTATTTTTCGCCTTCCTCTGGATCAACAGCGGGTATAGGATTGTGTATATGGGATTGTGTGGTAGGGTTTTCAATACTGTTTTTTTATTTTTATGGTTGAACCGGATGGACTTGTGTCTTTTTTCAACCTGACTAACTATGTAACTATGTAAAGTGCTTGAGCAAATGTTAAATTTTTTAAAGAAGAATTTAACCATGGGAACAAAATGTGAATTAGCGCAGTGTTATAATTTGGCCTAACCCGTCATTTTTTAATTGTCAGCTTGGCCTTTATTTGATTATGCAAAAAAATGTGAAGTGGAAACCAGAAAATATATGTTGAAAGCTATTACATATATTTACCACAAATGTATTTATTTAAAAATAATTGAACAACATAAATGTAAACGCACCCCCAATAAACCAAACTGTGTGAAACAAATCAAATAACCAAACAAATAGTGACACACAAAGCACAACTGCCTAAACCAAATATGTACAGCAAATAGGGAATGCAAGTGTAATCGTAACAGAGCTAGGGAGATTAAACAGAGGAAGCTGGGAGCAGGACAGGACAGGGAGAGGGTAACATGAGACAGAGAGAGCAGGAGGGAAGGGATCAGGCCGCAGGGTCGGGATCAGGGTCCAGGAACAGGGAACAAGATACAGGAACGCAGTTCAAGGGCACAAGAAGACAACACCAAGGCAACAAGAGGAAGACAGGAGAAGAAGGACAGACAGGACTACTTCCAGCAACGAGCATCAGGTGATGACTAATGACATGAGGTTCTGGCTGCTGAGAGACGCCTGCTGGTGGACGCTGGAACTGCAGCCTATGCATCTGGGAGCCACAGTGCCACCAGTAGGTGAGCCCTTCCCTGACAGTACCCCCCCCCCCCTCTAAAGAGCGACCTCAGGACGCTCCAAACAGCCATAGCTAAACCAGTCCAAAAAAGACAGTCATCTGTTACACAGGTCCAGAGCAAAAGTTCCTCGTAGGCTGAAGAAGTGCAGGGTTCAAAGCGAGGTGCCCCACTGCCAAGATCCAACAATAGGCAAAATGTCCCACTGCCTGGGTCAGGTGACTGACTGGGTACCCCAACACTGGGTACCCCAACACTGGGGTCAAGTAACTGGCTGGGTGTCCTGCTGGCCAGATTCTCTGAGATGTACAGAATGTACAGTATTTAATACTCCAAGTCCTTCAAAACAGCCGGTACCCCAATGCTGGAGTCCCATGAGTTATCTGCAGACTTAGCCCTGAGGTCACGTGAGAGCACCGGAATTCTGACACCGAAGTGTCTTGCCATAACCAAGTAGCTTGCCTGGTTTCCAGGACTTACTTTGAACTTCAAAAGCCACCTAGGTATCTCTGAGGCACTGGTTACCCAACCCGGGTCCCTTAACCAAATATATACAGCAAATAGGGAATGCAAGCGTAATCGTAACAGAGCCAGGGTTACACATGGGAGATTAAGCAGAGGTAGGTGGGAGCAGAATAGGACAGGACAGGGAGAGAGTAACGGGGGACACAGAGACAGCAGGAGGGAAGGGATCAGGCCACATGGTCAGGATCAGGGTCCCGGCACAGGAAACAGGAATGCAGGTCAGGGGCACAAGGCAACAACACCAAGGCAACAAGAGACAGGACTTAAATATACTTCCTGCAATGAGCATAAGGTGGTGACTAATGATATGTGCTTCTGGCTGCTGAGAGACACCCGCTGTTGGACGCTGGAACTGCAGCCTATGGATTTGGGAGCCACAGTGCCACCAGCAGGTGAGCCCTTTCCTGACATATTGCGACTTTTCCCAGACCTGAAATCAACTTCCAGACCCAAATCAGATAAAAGAGTAGAAGATATTTTCAATTGTTGCTAATAAATCTTATAAAAACATCCAACGCAATTCTGGGGCAATGCTCCCCCTTTATCAGGGCTCAGCACATGATAAAACTTAGATGGACAGTGACTTTGCAGATCTACAATGTACATTGGAACTAGTATTGAATACTCTTCATGGAACAACAACTTGACAGTGGTTGCCGAGCAGAAATGAAGGATCTGTGAATTCATTGTTTCCTCTGAGTCCATCCAGGTTTTATCCTGAGTTGAGTCCTGATGAAGAGAGAGTAGTGTTGCCCCGAAACATATTGGCTGTTTTTATATAACCCTTTTATAATCCATTAAAATGATCTTGGATTCTTTTATCCAATTTTGGTCTGGTGCTCCTTTCTTTATTTCTATGGTTTCAGCTTTTGTTGAGTGCCCATCGAGGGAAACCTTGCTCTGTGGGAGCCAACTTGTCTAAGCCATTAAGCTTGTTTGAAGTTTTCCTTCTTCTTACTGCAATTTCAAGTCTAAAAGTTCCTAGCACCTCTTTGACTATGCTGTTAAACCTTTAAATTACTTCATGCCAGCCTTGGAACAGTTGATGCAACTTTACTGAATGTTTGTCAGTCCAATAAGCACATTCCAGTGCAACATAACCCTGTCTAACTGCAGCCCAGGCGTACCTCAACAGGGTGATAGTTCAATTCTGGCATTCCCCAAGTCTTGGCAGTTCTCCGGTCTTCCAGTGTCATTCGACAGAATGCTGGGGGCAGCAGTTCCCCTAGTGTTCCTTAGCCATCATGGCATCTCCAAGAGCGGGCGACCCTGGAGCCTTCCCTCTATATTTATATAATACTGAGCAGATAGGCAAGCCCCAAAAAGTTTGAGAACCAAGGTGCAAAATGTTAACCCCCTCAACAGCCTGGGCAGGCCAACTACCTAACTGATGTAGCTGGGCCGGATGGCTGGTATTGTTCACATTGTTATTATTATTAAAGTTCTGCAAGACAGTGACTTTTGCATTAGGGGAGATGTAGTCTGGGAGGAGCCAGGATCATAGACTGCTGAGACAGAGGGACCTTTCTCCCAGGGAGCAACAGGACACGCTGAGCTTGCTGGGAGTGTTTATATAAAGGGAGGCGGGACTTGGCTTCACTCTCTTGCCTCAAGGCACTGGAAAGAAGGGGAAGAGCTGCAGCGGATCACAGGAACTGAGGCCGAGGCCTAGTGGTGGACACCGGAGTGAAGCCGGCGGTGTGAGTGTGCGAAGGAGTCTTGGTGGCGTGGCCAAGTGGAAGGTTGCTGACAGGCAGACGGAGACGCTGATGAGAGCGGAGCCTGGTCGCAGAGGGGAAACAGATCTCCCGATTTGGGTGAGAGACATCCAGTATCTACATCTCTACTAGAATACAGTTCTAGACTGATTCTGGGAAGGGCAAACAGATTGAGTATGTTTATAAGGCCATTCTGACAGTCAAACCACTGGACACTGCAGATACAAATATAGTGCAAAGTGGGTGAATCAGGCCTTAAGCCCTCAATCCAGTCTCATGTGGTTAATCTGTTGTGACGCATAGGCTAAACTTCATTTGCCTCTCTGTGGATTACAACTGCTATTCCATTGGGGAACATAGTTCAACCTCCTTTCTTTTGTTGGATTGCAAATACTTTCTTTGGATTGTGGGATTCCTTGCCGGTGAAGATAAGTGAGGCCTCACTCTCCAAGAGATGCTTGCAATTCATCTTAAAGGGGGCCCCCGTTAGCATACAGAGTGCACTCTGCTAGTTAAGGTTAAGGCAGTACACTGTTTGTTTTGCATTTAAGTCATTGAGTATAGTAACTTCATCTGCGGTCACTCTCTAACCACATTTGTTAGTTAAAGCATTGTTTTATGTTGAAGAACACCATCCTTTTAGCATACATACACATTTGTTTGTGTATGAATGTGTGGCTGGTGTTCTAGATCCTGAGTGTTGAGCTATAAGGCATAAATCCTTGGTTGGGAACTCAGGATCTTTTCTCTTTTGTCATTATTGTGTCATTTCTGATTTTTGTTTGAATACTTTGATTCTACTTCAATACTCCAAAAGAGCAGTAAATTGTTTATTCACTGCAACCTTTGTGGTCTCAATTATTCACCATGACAGAACTCATAGTGTCAGATGGGTTGGAGCAGATTGAGAGTGTAAGAGATGACGAGGACACCCATTCAACAGGCCACCCCCAAGGGGGCAGGGCTACACTAACATACTGTAGGCAACCTGTGCTTACTCAAGATGGCCACAGTCAAAAATGCTAGGGTGTGAATCTTAAAGTGATATCTACAGTATGTCTTGTAAGTTTTGTAAAGCAAATACTGTGACAAAATTCCCTGTTTTCTTTTACGATAAAGAGATGACGAGGACACCCATTCAACAGGCCACCCCCAAGGGGGCAGGGCTACACTAACATACTGTAGGCAACCTGCCTACATGCGCTTACTCAAGATGGCCACAGTCAAAAATGCTAGGGTGTGAATTTCAAAGTGATATCTACAGTATGTCTTGTAAGTTTTGTAAAGCACATACTGTGACAAAATTCCCTGTTTTCTTTTACGATAAAGTTAAATTCTTTGTAAAAGGAAAAAGCCAGCAATGCTCTGTAGCAGTGTTTCTCAACTTTTTCCAGTCAAGGCACCCTTGATAATTATGGACGATCTTGAGGCAACTACACGTTTGTGCACTGGTACTGACTGGTGTTCCAGCATGTCTTCTTCCACAGTTTATCTCCCCTATGCAGCTAACATTGACCCCAGTGCTGACAGAGAGGGGTGGGGGTGTCCGACAAGGTTTCTGTACAGGTGCTCCAAGTCCTCCTTATCAACCAATGATGTCAGCAGTTGTTAGGATGCTAAAAGCTGTCCTGCACAGTGCCTAGGGTTGTAAGGTGCACAATGAAAACCTGTGGCTTTCTTATAACAAAAAGCAGGCTTAATCCACCCACTGGCTTATACACAATGTTTGGCAAATTTTTAGGCATTTTACCAAGGCACCCCTGAGGAACCCAGAAGGCACCCCAGGATGCCTAGGTACCCTAATTGAAAAAGACTGCTCTATAGTAATATATAGTCTAATTTCTGATAAAATAAATATTTAGCACTAAAAATTGTATTTGGTGAAATCCCAGTAATCCAAATGTTTCTCATAGCACACAGAAAGAACTTTTATGACCTTATGTGGCTTTTGCCTTTGAAAGAGTCTTAATGTGGTCTGTGTTTATGTCACATCTATCTGTGAGGACAAATTGGTTGGATAATGTCCTCTAATATGATATGTATTCTACTTTGTGATTACTCTTAGAAAACAAATGGTTTTGAATGATCAAGCACAGTTATAATAGCTCAAGTTATTACTGATCATAATGGGTTCAACAGTGCCCTCTACTGATTTGTAATAGGACATGTGTGTAGTTCATATATCCTTGGATTTGGACATGAGAAGACACACACAAAGGATGAAGTCATTAATTACCGTTCTTCCATATTAGCCTTATCTCTGCTTTGCAAAGCAATACAGTCCTTAATGCAGTGGGGAGGAAGATTTGATAACCACAGCTGCTTGATATAACTTGTGTATGTTTAGAGCATCCCTTCAGACTAGCCTCTCCACCTGATCTATGACTGTGGCTTTAATCCGAGCCATCAATTTACCCTGATTGTAAGCCATTTCCGAAGGTCCCCTCTCTATTGATTTTCCATTTTTTCCTCACAGTAAGAGGACCATGCTTAGGGCAGCAATGGATTCACTATCTATTATCTAATGGAATTTCTCCGCTTTGGAGATGTATAGATTTTCTGACACTTGATGTGTGTGAGGGAGAGGTCCTTATGAACACAGAATTTAACCACTTCAGTCAACCTACTGGTACTAAAGTGTTTGACTTCCCTTTTTTTGTGTATTGTTTTATGGTTCAGTCAAAATAATTTAACTTTAAAACAAACATCGTACTCGTAGACATGAAATAATTATCCTAAATCAGCCAGACCAGGCAAGTATAGTATAGTATCGGAAGTCTATAGGCACCATACGATGGCACCTGACAGTTTCAGCCAACCGATCCTGGTAGTGTCAAGCAGCACTTCTCAAAATTGTATTAGTCATGGCACCCTTTAAAGTATGAAAAATCTAAAGAGAGATACCACAGTCTAAAATGTAAAAAATTTAAAATTGACTCATCAATGGGAAACCTGAGCCTGGGATGATGCGCAACAACTACCTTAATGATATTAACTTCACATCAAAAGCACCCCTTCACATCAGAGGTCCCCCATCACATCAGAGCCCCCCCCTTCAAATCAGAGTGCTCCTTTACATCAGAAGCCCTATCCTGTCAGAGGTCATGTCAGAGTCGCTCATCACATCAAAGTACCCCCTGTACAACATCATAGCCCTCCACTATCACAGAGTCCTCCATCACAGAGTCAGAGGCCCCCATCACATCAAAGTCACTCTTATACGTTAGAGTCCCCCCACCACATTAGAGTCTCCCCATCATATCAGAGCCCCATCACCACATCCACCTCATCCCCATCCATCTATCCTCTCATCCAGCTCTGATCAAAGACAAACAGGGTCTCGTGCTTGAGAGAACCTGGGGGAATCCCAATGGCACCCCAGGGCCCCACAGCAGCTTAGTTAAAAAGCACTTGTACCAGGGGTGTATTAAATCAATCGGCCCATGTACAAGATCAAAAGTGGGCCCTAGGCATCGAGAGAAATAAAATATGGCAGCCGCAGCGAACAAGTGAGAGAGGTTTAAATTGCGCTAATATTGGGCATGGCTTAAAGGAGGTGTGGTTAAATAGAGTCTGAGATGACTTACATAGCGCACAATGTGGTAATGGTAAATAGGGAATGTACAGTGCGAAGTGTGCGGCAGTGGGTAGTATGTGCAGGTAGAGAAGTGTGGAGTGTATGGCGGTGGGTAGTATGTGCAGCAGAGGAGTGCCGAATGTATGGTGGTGGGTAGTATGTGCAGGAGAAGAGTGCAGAGTGTATAGTGGTGGGTAGTTTGTGCAGGTGAGGAATATGGAGAATGTGGCAGTGGGTGGTATGTGCAGGATGGGGGCTTGGCTGTATGGCGGTGGGTAGTATGTGCAGGATAGGAGTGTGGAGTGGATGGCGGTGAGGGGCATGTGCAGGAGAGGAGTTTGAAATGTATGGCAGTGGATAGTATATGCAGGAGAGGAGTGCAGAGTGTATGATGGTGGGTAGTATGTGTAGGAGTGAAGTACAGAGTGTATGGTGGTGAGTAGTATTTGCAGGATAGGGGTAAGGACCATACAGAGGTGGGTATTATGTGCTGGAAAGGAGTGTGAAGTGTATGGTGATGGGTGGTATGAGCAGGGAGAGGAGTGCACAGTGTATGGCGAAGGGTAGTATGTGCAGGGGAGGAGTACAGGCTCTATGGCGGGGTAGTATGTGCAGGGAGAGGAGAGCGAACTGTATGGAGGTGGGTAATTAGTGCAGGGAGAGAAGTGCAGATGGTAGGAAAGTATATGGTGTGAACAAGCCCTAAGTCATTAATCCTGCACTAAAGAGGCCACTGGGCAGCGGCATGCATTGAGCAACTGACACTGGCTAAAGGCACACAGCAGCAGTACTGGCCTCCCACCTCCCTGCAGACACTGCTCTCACCCCCTCTCTGCCTTCCCTGCCATCTTAATCTCCTCAAGTCCCTGCACACAAATCTCTCCTGACATCTTACAAAACAGCACCAAGTTACCTCCCCACACACATCCCCCTGTCACTAAATACATACAGCGCCACTAAGCTGAAACAGCTCCAGCCTAGATTCTCCCTCCAACTCTCTCAGAATGAACTCTTGCAGCTGGCATCCATCCCAACAGGAACTCGGGCAATGAGGTCCCATCTAGGCTAGCACTTGTCAGTGGCGGTTGCCAGTTCCGCCTCCACCCGTACAGATTTTTGCAGGCACTGCTGGAGCACAGTGAGTAAGAGTGCTAGGAGAGGTGGAAGGAGGGTAATCCAGGCCAGCTGTGTGTATAAACTTATCAGTGCTGTATGTACTCAGTGACAGGTGCAGCTGTAGCGCCTGACATATGTTTTACTAGGGTTGCCACCTCATACCTTTAAACCCGAACACATATAGTTTTCACAGGTTCCGAGGCTAATTTAATACAGATAAGGCACTAAGTGAGTTTAATTACCACCTTAATCAGCCACAGAACCTGTGTAATTAATATATGTTTGGGTTTAAAGTCATGAGGTGGCATTTCTATGTCTCACCCATGGGTGCAGCATCTGTCAGAGCACAGTGGGCCACCCACTTGGGGCCTGTGTGCAGTGCATATGTTGCCACTGATTTGAACGTCGTATAAAGGATTGATTGTATTGGACATTTTTAGTCATACACCACTGTTTTCCTGCAAGCCCGCCTTTGGAAATGTCTGGCCTCTTCCCTACTCTATAGACATAAACATGCATGCTCAGGTGATCAGAGGGTATGTGTTTATGGGACAGTCTGAGCATGAAATCAAGCTGACCACTTTCTAACTAAGCTCAGTTTAGGGCCTTTCATTATGTACTTTTGTTCTTGTCAGAACTGCTTTTCTTCCAATAAAAGTCAATGAGAACTCAATTGCAATTTGAAGCAAGCGAATGCAGATTAACCACTTAAGCCCCGGAAGATTTTACCCCCTTCCTGACCAGGGCCTATTTTGCGATTCGGCACTGCGTGACTTTAACGGACAATTGCGCGGTCGTGCGACGCTGTACCCAAATTAAATTGACGTCCTTTTTTTCCCACAAACAGAGCTTTCTTTTGGTGGTATTTGATCACCTGTGCGATTTTTTGATCATGCGCTATAAACAAAAAAAGAGCATCAATTTTGTAAAAATAATAATATTTTTCACATTTTTTTATATGAAATTCCCCCCATAAAAAATGTAAAATCAAAATTTTTTAACATTTTAGGCCAATTTGTTTTCTGCTACATATGTTTGGTAAAAAAAATCTCAAAAAGCGTATTTTGATTGGTTTGCGCAAAAGTTATTGCGTTTACTAACTAAGGGAAAGATTTTTGTCATTTTTATTTTTTAACGCGTAATGGCGGCGATCTGCGATTTTTTTGCGGGACTGCGACATTGCGGCGGACAGATCGGACCCTTGACTGACATTTTTGACACTTTTGGGGGTACCAGTGACATTACTACAGTAATCAGTGCTATACATATGCACTGTTACTGTAAAAATGACACTGGGAGGGAAGGGGTTAACTTTATTGGAGAGGGAGGGGTTAAGTGTGTCCCTAGGGGCGTGTTTCTAACTGTGATTGGATGTGGCTGTGTGTGTAACAGCACAGATCAACGGTCCTACATAGCAGGACCGTATGATCTGTGCTTTTACACAGGGAAGAATGACAGGCGGCTTTGTTTACATTAGCCGCCTGCCTTTCTCCCTCTCCACCTGACAATCGCGAGTTACCAGCGGACATCGGGTCACACGCGCGGGCTTCTTAGGGTACAAGCTGGGGCGGGAGCGCGCCTCCGGCGGCAAGCGCTCGCTCCCTATTGGCTCCTAGGCTAGTGAAGTACCGGTACGTCATTTTGCCTGGGAGGGGCTGACCGCCGCCGTATATATAGTCGGGCGGCAGTCGGCAAGTGGTTAAGAGGTCAAATGCAGGTCAGGCAGAGGTCAACCGCAAGTCAAATGCACCTGTCATCTCAAACCGATTTCAAATGCAAGCAGAATGCACATAAAAGCACTTGCATTTGCTCAAAACACAAGCCAAGAGCCCTTCAACACAGGCCCTAACTCTGTATGTTAGTGTCAACCACGTTTGTTATTTTCCTTTGATATGTTTGGATAGCGCTGCTTCTGAATCTTTTCCTCAGTGGCAAAATGAGACAGCAACTAAACTGTCTATAAAGCAGCATGGATTGTGTTCTCAGTGGTATCTGTTGTTATGTTATTCGGAGGTTACAAACGCGTGGGTTTATGTTGACACATTTGGCAGAAAACTGTGTTTGTGGGAAGAGAGACAACGGAGGGGAGGGAAGTCTGCAAGTGAGAGAAAGGCTCAATAACAGAGAACAAGCAGAAAGACAACCGATAGAAGACAGGGGATGTGAGATATGGGCAAACCTATCAAATAGGATGATGCAAAATAGGCAGTTTTGCGGTAAGACCAGGAATTGGTGAGTAATGGCGTAACCAGAGAGATGTGCAGATACAGAGTAGGAAGCTTGATAGGGAGAATTTAGGTGAAAAGGAAGATCAGGAAACATAGATTGTAGAGTGAGAAACAAATGAGAAGCTCAGAGAGAGAAAGAGAGGGAGGGAGAGAAAAAAGGGAGGGTGAAATAGAGAGAACTCAGGCCCGTAGAGGGACTTGAGCTGACAGCAAAATCTGTTTCACCCAGAACAGAGCCAGATGTCAGGTCAGCACATTTTGGAAGGACACCAAGTCTCAGACTGAGGGAGAGAGACTCTTCCAGAGCAGCTTTTTGAAACAAAAGGCCGTCTGATTAACTCTCAGGAACGGCGCCCTGCCCTGTGGCTTGTGCTGGGATGGCTGCGTGCAATCATTACCTCACTGCCAGGGTGGATTTACTGTATAAGGGACCCTGAGGCGACTGGTCCACATAGCCCCTAAAAAAACTGCCTTTGCCTTACTTAACCTATTCAGTTCTTCAGGAAAGAAGAGGTGGAGGCTGTTTATTCTAATCTGTCAATGGTTTCTGCAAGGCACCTTTTGCAAGAGTCTCCCCATCAGTACATCACATGGCAGATTACAGCTGAACCCCAGGCAAATATTAAAATAAAAAGTTTCAACACTGTTATGTATTTATCAAAACAAATTTAAATGCATTTAAGGGTTGTACTTTGTTCCTGTCATACCATCTGTGTCATATCTCAAGATTAGCACTTGCACCTTTCCTCTTGTGTATCGGCACATTTATAAGTCTGCTCCTGCCCAGCCCCATCCTTATTCCCCCTGACCTAACTTCTCTCCATACCTACTCTGTCCCTAACCCCTCCTTTCCCTCCTCTCCCTCCACCGGGGGTTACTGATACCTCCTGCCCAGCATATCCACCACCCTCCTTGTTTTTCTTTTCATTCAGGCCTCTCCTCTTCCCCTGTGTATATATGCTACTTCTGCTCCCTATCTCCTCCTCCTGGGACTTGCTTCTCTTCTTGTCGTGTTTTGACCCCCTACCCTTAATTCCCCCCTTCCCCCACATTTAGTTACAAAGTTACATGGTTTCATAGTAGGTAAGGTTGAATAAAGTCAATAGTCTATCCAGTTCAACCTGTGTGTGTGTGTGTGTGTCAGTGTCCATATTTATTTCTCATATCCCTGTATGTTGTGTTCTTTAAGATGCGCATCCAAGAGTCTTTTGAAAATATCAATATTCCCTAATGACACTACCAATTTTGGAAGAGTGGAGAGTACCACATCCTTATCGCCCTGACAGTAAAAAACCCCCTGCGCAGCTTAAGGTTAAACAGCTTCTCCTCCAATCTCATTGTGTGGCCCAGTGTCCTCTTACACTCCCTAAGACTGAATATTTTTTTTCCTAAGTTGGGATCACCATTGAGGTATTTGTAAATCGCTATCATGTCCCCTCTCAAGCGTCTCTTCTCCAGTGAAAATAAATTTAGTGTTTGTAGTTATTGAGGTCCTCCAAGCCCCTATTAATTTTGTTGCCCTTCTTTGGACTCTCTCCAGCTCCAGCAAATTCCTTCTGAGAACTGGTGACCAGAACTGGATGGAATACTCCAGATGTGGCCTAACCAGAATTTTGAAAAGTGTCAGGATTATAGTTTTATCTCTGGAGTATATCCCCTTTTTTATGCATGCTAATACTCTGACAGCTTTGATAGCTGCAGCTTGACATTGCATGCTATTGCTCTGTCTTCTACTAGGACCCCCAGATCTTTCTCCATCCTTGATTACCCCAGTGGTTCTCCCCCTAATGAGTGTTTTCTGTTTATGTTTTTAGCCCCCAAGTGCATTTCTCCACATTAAACCTAATTTGCCATGTAGTTGCCCACTCCACTATTTTGTTCAGGTCTTTCTGTAAAATTTCTATATCCTGATGTGAAGTTTGTGTCGTCTGCAAAAGCTGAGATTGAGCTACAGTATCTCACAAAAGTGAGTACACCCCTCCCATTTTTGTAAATATTTTATTATATCTTTTCATGTGACAACACTGAAGAAATTACAGTTTGCTACAATGTAAAGTAGTAAGTGTACAGCTTGTATAACAGTGTCAATTTGCTGTCCCCTCAAAATAACTCAACACACAGCCATTAATGTCTAAACTGCTGACAACAAAAGTGAGTACACCTCTAAGTTAAAATGTCCAAATTGGGACCAACTAGCCATTTTCCCTCCCCGGTGTCATGTGACTCGTTAGTATTACAAAATCTCAGGTGTAAATGGGGAGCAGGTGTGTTAAATTTTGTCACTCTCACTGGTCACTGGAAGTTCAACATGGCACCTCATGGCAAAGAACTCTTTGAGGATCTGAGAAAGAGAATGGTTGCTCTATATAAAGATGGCCTAAGCTATAAGAAGGTTGCCAAGACCCTGAAACTGAGCTGCAGCACGGTGACCAAGACCATACAGCAATTTAACAGGCAGGTTCCACTCAGAACAGGCCTCGCCATGGTCGACCAAAAAGTTTTTGGTGGATCTGAATGGTCACCCCATGCATCTATCTCTATGGGGCATCAGATGTCAGCGGAGATATGTACGCTGACATCTGATCTGATCTCATCCGTCAAATCTGGATGGATGGAAACCCTATTTTCCATCCGTCCAGCGGATCGGGTCAGATGGGATCGGATGAGAATGGACAGACGGTCCGGTTCCCATTCGATTCCCCCATAGAGATGCAGCTGTCATCCTCCTGCTCAGCGGGGGATTGGCGGATCGATCCCACGCTGAGAAAAATGGAATTGCACAGAGCGGCCGGTCCCCCACCGGTGCTCCTGGCCCATCCTCTCTGTCCAGTGGCTTCCCATTGGGGGTGCTCATTTGTGCTTGTTCCCGAGCCCCGCTGCTGCGTCCAATGATATCGATAGAGACAGTGAGACTCTGCCTTGCCCCCCGCTCCCTCGTCGCTGGTTTTGAATGACAAAGCAAGCGAGACACGGAAGTGAAAGGAGAGAAAAGCTCCAGACATGCACAGTGCTGGATCGAATGAGGGCTCAGGTAAATAAAAGGGGGTGGGGGGTGAGAGGGGTTGCTGATGCCTAAATATTTTTTTAGGAATGCATTAAGGTAAAAAAATGTTTAGCCTTTAGAACCACTTTATTGCAGCAGATGAAAGAGCTTACTTCCTTTTGACATCAGAAGATGTCCAGCAGTGCCATCAGCATTGAACAAGTGGAAACCAGTGGGAACCAGGTACACCCATCTACTGTCAGTGGAATTCTGGCCAGAGGTAGTTTTCGTGGAAGAATTGCTGCCAAAAAGCCATACCCTTGATGTGGAAACAAAGCTAAGCAACTTAACTATGCACAAAAACATAGGATCTGGGGTGCAGAAAAATCAGCAGGTGCTCTGGACTGATGAGTCCAAATTTAAAATATTTGGCTGTAGCAGGAGGCAGTTTGTGTGCCAAAGGGCTGGAAAAAGTTACAATAATGAGTGCCAGCAGGCACCAGTAAAGCATGATGAAGTTCCTTGCAAGTTTGGAGCTGCATTTCTGCAAACTGAGTTGGAGATTTGGTCAGAATCAGTGGTATCCTCAATTCTGAGAAATACAGGCAGATACTTATCCATAATGCCATACCATCAGGGAGACGTGTGATCGACCCCAAATTTATTCCGCGAAGACAACGACCCCAAACATACAACCAATGTCATTAAGAACTCTCTTTAGTATAAAAAGGACAAGGAACCTCAGAGCCCAGATAATTTCCGTTTGGAATAATAAATTATTCTGAATGTGAATATGATCTTTGCATCATTTAGTCTGTCTGTGATTACATGAAGAGACAGAAGGATATGAGGCAGCATACAACCACAGAAGATATGTGGTTAGTTCTCCAAAACGTTTGCAACAACCTATCTGCCGGGTCCCTTCAAAAACTGTGTGCAAGTGTACCTAGAAGAATTAATGCTGGTCACACCAAATATTTATTTGATTTGAAATTCTCTTCTGTTCATTTTGTTCATTTACTTTCAATCGATAAAAAATAAACAATTCACAATTTGTATTTTTTTGAAGAATACTTGATATAAATAATTTTTTCACATCTGTCTAAAACTTTTGCACAGTAGTAGTGTGTATGTATATATATATATATATATATATATATATATATATGTATAAATAGTGGCAAGAAAAAGCAAGTTCACCCCTTGAAATCAACTGTTTTTTTGTAGAAATTTGCCAAAAAATGTGATTGGTTCCTTTTCTAAGTCACAACAATAGACAAACACAATGTGCTTAAAATGGTCCCAAAGCCTTAGGATTTTGTTACCCTAAAGCATTCTATGCATTAAGATAAAAAAAACCTTCTGTGTCCAGCTGCATGCCCCCCCCCCCCAGCCCCCCTTATACTTACCTGTGCCTAATTTCAATCTCTCCCAGCTCTGTCCCTCCTTACAGGGCATACTGATAGCAGTGCGAGCCACTGCTGTCAATCAAATCCTATGACGAGGGAGTGGGGGGCAGGGCACAAAGTTGCCAACCTCACAAAGTGGAATCTACTGACATGACACAAAAAATGTAATGACAGAGCCAATTTTTTACTGACATAACACTAAATATTTACTGACAGAGCAAAATGTTTACTGACAGTTCAAAACCTAAATATCAATACTTAAGCTACAAACATGCAGCTAGTATGACTAGCAACATGTTTCAGGTATAACAAAAGACAAAAAACATATTTCTTCATTTACATAAAGGTTACGTTTACATAACACAGCAGGTTTGTCACCTGTGTCCAATTGGAGAGATTTCCCTTAGGGCTCTTTTACACTAGGGAGTCCGTCGGCAGACTCAGTTTTTCTCAGCGGGGGGTCGATCCGCCGATCCCCCGCTGAGCAGGAGGATGACAGCTGTGTTTCCGCGCTGTATGTGGAGACACAGCTGTCAGGTCCCCATGCATCTCTATGGAGTAATCGGATGGAAACGGACCGTCGGTCCGTTCTCATCCGATCCTATCTGATCTGATCCGATCCGCTGGACGGATGGAAAAAAGGGTTTCCATCCATCCAGATTTGATGGATCAGATCGGATGTCAAGGGACATGTCTCCGCTGACATCCAATGCCCTATAGAGATGCATGGGGTGACCTTTCAGATCCGCTAAAAAAACTGACAGGCGGATCTGAACAGTCCGCCTGTGTGAAAGAGACCAAAAATTTGAGCTCCATAGCCACCACAGAAAGTGAGAAGAAATCCCAGGTAGCTAGTCGCCAGGATCACTAGAATAGAGGTCTCTTCTATTACTGTTCTGGATTTTTTTTAATATATACATTTTTATTAGTTTTCTATTCAGAGTATAAATTAAAAAACAGATACATAAATAACTCCCATATTACATTAAATATTTCCCCTGGTGTCCCAAAATCCATAATTCCGCCCTCCCTATTTCTTTTACCCCTCCATTCCTTTGTTGTGCCGCTTCTCCTACGTCTCTAATTATGTCTAGCCAGGTCTCAATCACACCCCTGTTCCACCCATACTGCTATGTATTTGTTAGATTTTTTAATATCGACCCATTTTCTCTATTTATTTGAGAAACTCTCAGACTGTTCCTCATCCCTACTGCCCAGGTACTCCATATTATATTTAACCACTTTTACAGGCCACCCGTCTGAGTTTTACATTGGTATTTTGATGTTAAATGCTGGGGTTATGGCTGCAGATAGCCCTCACTTGACTCTATGGCCTTGGAGGACTGGAGCGACGTCATACATCGCTTCCTAGCAACAGATTTAAAGAGCCCATTTTTTTCCAAGATGAAAAAAATGACTTTGTTTTCTTTTTTAGTGTAGATGTGAGATCTGAGGTCTTTTTGAACCCAGATCTCACATTAAAGAGGTCCTGTCATGCTTTTTTCTATTACAAGGGATGTTTACATTCCTTGTAATAGGAATAAAAGTAATCACATTTTTTTTTTTTAAAAAAATAGTGTAAAAATAAAAAATAAAAAATAAAATAAATAGGAAAAAAATAAAAGTGCCCCGTCCCTGTAAGTTTGTGCGCAGAAGCGAACGCATACGCAAGTCGCGCCCAAATATGTAAACAGTGTTCAAATCACACATGTGAGGTATCGCTACGATTGTTAGTGCAAGAGAAATATGTTGAGCCCTAGACCTCCTCTGTAACTCTAAACTGGTAACCTGTAGAAATTGTCGCCTATGGGGAATTTTAAATACCAATGTTTATCACGATTCCATGAGAGTGAGCAATTTTGAAGCATGACATGTTGGGTACCTATTTACTCAGCGTAACATTATCGTTCACATTATAGACAATAATTGGGCTAACTTTACTGTTTTCTTATTTTTTAATTCAAAAAGTGAATTTTTTTTCCAAAAAAATTGCGTTTGTAAGACCGCTGCGCAAATATGGTGTGATAAAAAATATTGCAATGATCTCCATTTTATTCTCTAGGGTCTCTGCTAAAAAAATATATGTTTGGGAGTTCTAAGTCATTTTCTAGCAAAAATAAATTATTTTGAGTATCAGAAAAAGGCTCAGTCCAGAAGTGGATATATTCAGTTCTGTTGAACCAATCTCTGAGGGTGGGACTTCCTGCATCCAACCATTTTTTTTTGGTATTGCCCCTTTTGCTGCGTTTATCAAATTTGGGACAATCGTGTTATTATATTGCCTTTGTGATTTTTCTGTTTTGTGGAATAAGTACGTCCATGGATCCTCTAAAATGTTCACTCCAGTAATTTCCCTTATAAGCTTCTGCCAATAATCCCGTATTTTAGGGTAGTCCCACCATATATGATTCACATTGTGCCTTGTACATTGCAGCCCCTCCAGCACAATTGAGATTTCTCTGGATGACATTTGTGTGCTTTTACTGGTGTTATGTACCATTTCATTTCAATGATGTTAATATCTATCACAGAACAGTGTACAGTTCTCAATATGACATTCACTTCGTGATCATTTAAATGTGATTCTATCTCTTTTTCCCATATTTTTATGAATTTAGGTCTCCTCAGGCCCATCATTTCCATTAACATTTTGTATATCTGAGATATGCCGTGTTTGATTTTTGTTAATGGATTGCAAAGTTTTTCAACTAAATTAAGCTCCTTCTCGGATCTGATAGGTTGAGGCAGAGGTCTCACAAAATGTTTTAACTGAAGATACCTCCATTCATTCAAAATCATGTTTCCTCTCCTTCATGATATGCCCTAATCTTTCCACCTAGTGTTATATCTTTTTATTGCGTGTTTTTTACCCAACTTCAAAATTGTGTCTCGTTCCCAGGTGGAAAATATTTTGTGCCTGCTAGTGATATTAACGGGAGTTGTATTCCCATTTAGCTAATCCATGAGTCTTGTCCCATATTTTATATGCAACTCTCGTTATTTCATGCGTGTCTGCAAGCATTTCCCTGGGTGGAATCCAAATATTCTTACTTAATTGTGCTCTACTTAACATAGTTTCAGTCTCTTTACCCATATTTTGTCTGAGTTTGTTTTTGTCCACTCTATCATATGTGAAATTAAAACTGTAGTGTAAAATCTTTTGATATCTGGTGCCGCCACTCTCCCCTGTGATTTGTCTCTACTGAGAACCGTATACTGTATTCTAGGTTTTTTCCCTGCTAGATGAACTTTAATATCATTGTTTTTATTGTTTTAAAATATCCAGTTAGATAGCAATTGGTAGCAAAAGCTATATAAAATTTTGGGCAGAATTATCATCTTGATTATATTTATTCTCCCCAACCAAGAGATTGGGCGATTCAATATTTTTTTAATGTCTGTTTTTATCTAATTTAACAGAGGTATATAGTTGACATGGTAGAGGTTTTCTAATGATGGAGTTAAATTTATGCCAAGATATCTTAATTTTGATTTTGCCAAGGTAAATGGGAATTCTCCTCTGTAGCGCCTGTTCTTTCTTACTTAACCCTATGTTCAGTATTTATGATTTTATTGGGTGATTTTAAAGTTTGATCACTCCCCATATTTATTTAGCTCTTTAATAATATTTGGGAAAGGTTATTCTGGGGTTAGAAATATAAAACAGCACATCATCAGCATATGCTGCTACTTTATGTTCCTCCTGTCCAACCTTTATTCCCCCTATGTCTACGTTATTCCTTATAGTCGCTAGTAATAGTCCCAGCAACAAGAGGAATAACAGGGGTGAGAGAGGGAAACCCTTTCTCATCCCGTTGTTCATTTCAAACTGGAGGAATAGGTTACAATTTCTGTTCTGGATTTGATCTTACTTTTGGTGATAACGGTAAATGGGCTAAAAAGAGGGTGAATCTCCCTAACCGGGACAGAGACATCATTAAACATCTGACATTTTAGTTATAAACTGGCAAAGAGACATTAATGCATTATTAAAATAACTTGCAGCAGTCTTCAGTGGAACAGCTGTCCCCATGTGAAGGTTTTCCCTCACCACCTGTTTCACTGACAATTGAAAAATAAATTGGTCACTTTCTGCTACTGTGACAATAGGCAAAAGAGAAAAGGGTGAACCTCCAACAACTGAAGCAAAATAAAGCAAAATTTGCCTTTTTAGGCAAGAGATACCAAGAAAAACACTTTGGCCTGGGTTGGCCATAATTCCAATATTTTCATAACTCAAACTGTAATTTTCTGTGTTTAAAACTATTTATACTGCTATCACAGTGTTAATACTATATCATTCCTTTTTTTACAAAATTGTTTCATTCCTTCCTCATGTGACTGTACATGTACATGCTTCTGCAGTCGGTGGTATTCCCACACCATCATCACCACCTCTTCTTCCTTCCTTATACATGTTACCAACAGCAGAAGAAACACCCAGTGGCTTACCTTTAGGCCATGATAATCAAGTTTCAACTTTGTAGTCGTATATTGTGGTATAAACACGTTAAAGCATTTGCTGAGTAATTCTTCTCTTTACTGATAGAAGTCCTTCCAACATTGGAGTGGAAAGTTGGTTTGTAAGATCAGTTTTCATTAACTTAACAGATAAAAACACATGTTCTACTTCGGCTGTCCCATGGGGAAGGGAAAGTATAGTTTTTGCAAGTTTTACCAGATGTTGGAATTTGGGTACTTTTAGACTGTACGGAAGACATCTTTGTCCTAAAATGTGCCAATAAGAATCATATGTGTCAGTCTCTGCAACATCAGTGAAATTTGTCACTTGGTGTTCAATATATTCAGTATGTAGTGCCTCAAAAGCAGATAGGGGAATATTTTGTGGCAATGCTTTGCAAGTTCAATAATATCTCCAGATTTAGCAGTAGTCCTGTTTTAAGGTTTTTTTTGTAAAGCCAAACGTTAAATAATTATGCTTGCAATGGGCAACCATTTTTAATGGCAGTTACTGCTCTTGTGTAAAATGTTGTTGCTTGGCTTTTGAACTGTTGAACACCTGACAAATCATTTACTGTAGCCATATGTTCCCTTTTTGGAGCCAATGAAAATGCTGTGTATTGATTTGAAGTTTGCACTATTAGTATGGTCAAATGCAATCAGTGGATTATTTTCAAGAGAGGTTTGACCTAATAAAGTAGCCCATAAGCCCATAACTCAAGCAGTCAGGTAACAGGAGAATTACTTTGAAAATGTTGATTAAATTGGGTGAAGTTTGGCAGAACTGCTTGAAAAAACATACATTAGCACTTAGTGATAGGATCCTGTAGCTTGATACTTATTCTGTCCACAGTTACCAAGCAGTCTGCATCATCACTTGACTGAAAATTGATGCAGAATGCAGTTGACACAGTCAAGCAAAGAAAGCCAACTAGTAGAACAAAGTTGTAAAATCTTTAAACAATCTGCTTCAATGAATTCCTGAAATTCATGATACAATTGTAAACGTTTGCAACTATGTGCAAAGTGGTTATGTAATGTATATCTCTGCAAAGTTGCTAAACAGTGTTATATATAGCTTTACAGGCATCTGCAGCACACAAGGTAGCAATATGGCAGTTACAATGAATGTGAAAAATGCTTTGCTTTGAAGTGGGATAGTATGGAGTTTCTTGGACCAACCATTACACTTGCACCATCTGTACCAAATGCCATACCATTTTTCAGGAGAACACCATCTTCCAGAAAACATTGTTTCATCTACTCAAAAATACCATCAACAGTATCATCAATGAGATCAACTAGGTGGTAGAACTGATATTGGGTTTAACCATCACCTTCTTTAAAATGAACGATCACCATGGCTAAGTTTTTCATTCTTGATAAGTCTGTTGTTTTATCAATCATTAGTGAAAAGTGACAACAGGCAGGTTTTTTTGCACAAAACCTCTTGATTGCACTTGCCAATGTAATTTTGATTAGCATGGACCATTGGGTATGCTTACAACTAAGGGATATTGCTATTTTGGAATCTGGAAACCAGTCAGCCATGTTATCGGTAGGATCATCTAACAAACGTAGTAACACATTTTTTATTTAATAAAATTAACTATTTTCAACTTCATTAAACAAATTTTTCTTTTATGAGCCAACACTGCTGAATCTGTGCAAACATAATTAGAGTTGGCTTGCCTAGCTGCAGCAATCGACTTGTGTTTGTAACTTTCAGCATGGCTATGAAAATCATGAACTCAACCATTTGCTATGCTGAACAATTTTTTGCACCACAGACACTTTGAATTTTGTTTTGATTCATCATCTGCTCAAAACATATATTTGAACTGCAGTGCTGTTAGCCATGAGCCTGAAAAGTAACAATGTCTAAATGTCTTATGTTTTTTTGGCAGGAGGCTTAGGCGGTGACCCTTCCTTAAGCTCCATTTTTTTTTTTTTTAACAGAAGGAATGTTTATTGAAAGGTAATAGCATGTTATACGTGTAAATTTAAACAGAGGTGTAAAACCCAAACAACAGAACACATAAGAAAATCGGAAAGATGACTGCAATATCCATATATCCATAAGTGACTCTAAACATGCAAGGTCTACTCATATCATCAAAAGGGAAACTCCAATGCTCCTCCGCCTATGCTGATCCATTGTATAAAAAGATGAGCGATAGGAAAAGGAAAAAGAAAGGGAAGGAAAGTCTCAATGCCTTCCTCAAGGCCAAAGCCTAGGGGGAGAGCATAGGGTAACTAGGGGGGTTGAGGGGAGGGGGACTTACCCAAATTGTCATAAGCGAAGATGCATCAAAGGTAAGCCCAGGTGATTCTTTAACCCATTATTTTACACTGTGGGATGTCTAGCTTGAAACCATGATGACCGTATCTTGTTGAACTTCTTTGGGCAGTTACGCCCCATGTAGGTCAGTTTATATAAGGGTAATGTTGCATTTACCATGGACTTCCACACTGAAAGTGGAGAAGGATCAGGCAGTTTCCATTTAGATAACCTTCCTAGCAAAATACAGAATAGAATATAGAATACAGATAATTTGGTTTGCTTATTAGTAGGAAGGTTGTCAGTGTTCCCTAAGAGGAGAACCAACAGGTCCAGCTCAAGGGTAACTCAGTTGATTGTGTTGATGTCAGCCACCACCGCCTGCAAATACACTTGTATCATTGAACATGCCCATACCATATGAATGAAGCTACCCACTGACTGTCTACATTTGGTACAAACATTACTGACGTTGGGGTACTTAAGCTCCATGTCTAAAGGGGAACTCCACTGCACACAGTGTAACCTAAAACATACCCTCTGAACTGTTTTGTGTTACCAACAGCATCTATTTCTATTAAATTTGTCAAACTCTGACCCTCCATGCTGGCGCCTACATTATCTCACTCTTTTGCACCTTAGGACTGTATACAAACTATCGCCAAGCTGGTTTATGACTTGCCCACTTAGATCATCTATTCCATAATCCTAATTTCCCTCCAGGTTGGGACATTAGAGCTCTTTTTCATACTCTCTCATTGCATTGCAGATTTAGAGATTCCCCCCACTGAACACTTTTGATTTGCACAAATAGCTAATTTTCTGAGGATTCTTTGATCCTCAGCAGAACCACCATCCTTAAAAACTTGTGAAAATTGGTGTACCAAAGACCAGGGTTCCAAGGGCAGTATTTCCATGGCATATAAAAAAAAGCAAAAAAACGCCACTCTAAGTGCAGTATTACAAAAAACATGAAAGACAAATGGCAACTTACATTTGGTAAATAATACAGTGATTGTCAGAACAACCAGGGGTCGGGAGGATCATGGCACAGAGGAACATGTGTAGTCCACAGGTGCCCACTCAGGTGGAGTTGTCAGCTGGATATCGCACATAGTGCCGGGGGGCCCAGGGTACCGGCGGCCACAGAATACCAAGGACCAGTAATATTTAAGGAAAATCAGCCAGAAAACTCTATCCTGAATTGGAATCGCCAAAGACCAACAAGGGTGGATTTTTGGGGCTGAAAAGCTCTTCCTTAAAGAGACCATTTCATCTACCTACACGTGGTGTCACAGTGCGTGCTGTGGTGTAATTACAGTTTATGCTGCACCCTTATGCTCTGAGGACACGCTGCACTGCAAGGATTGTTTGAATCACTGCCTTCCTAGAATGAGATTATTATCACTTTTCTAGTGGACCTACACTTGTCATCTTTCGGCTGTGGACTTATTCACTTTTATATATTATATTGCTTTATCACTGTGCACTGGTGGTGTTGCACACTGCACTTTAATAATTTATGCATGTATTTTTATATGTATATTTTGTATAATTCTTTGTTATTCACTGGGAGAGATTTTTGTCTTTCCAATTTTTTATTTTTTGAGCGCACTAGTTATATCTATTTACATTAAAATTAAAGTTTGCTGACAAGGGATATCCGGATGAGTTAGTTGAAGAAGCATATTCTTCTTATCTTCACCCATCATGTAGCAAAGATAAAAACAAACTTGATACTGTCCATCCCACCTGTAGATTTGTAAACCAATACCATGCCCAATTTCAGAGAATTGAGAGGATTTTTTATAAATATTGGGTTATTCTAAAACAAGACCCACATCTTAAAAATTCCATTGGAAATCACCCAAGATTCTCCTATAGGAAAGCTACTAACTAGTGTTGAGCGAACACGGACTGTATTATTCGTGTTCGTGCCGAATAATTGGATTTTTGTTATCCGAACACGGACCCGAAAACTTTACTGTATGTTCGGGTTTAAAATCCATGTTCGGTCATTTTATTTCCGGGTTTGTATGTATTGGCGCGCTTTTAATGGCGGGCTTTCAACAGCCAATCAACAAGCGTTTAACTGGTGTGCCTTAAGCCATCCCAGCCATGCCTACAAATGCATTAGTAGCTGTGATTAGCCATCTGAAGCATGTGACCAAGTCTTTATAAGTTCGAGACCGAGCGCCGCTGCGTCATTCTGCTGTAGTACAGGGACAGAGCACACATCATACGTGCTGGCTGCTGATTAGGGACAGACAGTCAAAAATTATACTGTGTCCGAAAAGAATTCAGGGACAGGTCGGAGTGCAGGCAGGGCGAGATATTAGGGCATTTTAGGGCGAGGCTGGAGATAGGCAGGGTCAGTGTTCTATAATCGATTTTGCTGTGTGGGGGGGGGGGTTTGCAGTGCCGGCAGTGACCGATCTTATCGATCATTTTAGGGCCAGGCTGGAGATAGGCAGGGTCAGTGTTCTACAATCGATTTTGCTGTGTGGGGGGTTTGCAGTGCCGGCAGTGACCGATCTTATCGATCATTTTAGGGCGAGGCTGGAAATAGGCAGGGTCAGTGGTCCACATCGATTTGCTGTGTGTGGGGTGGTGTGAACACAATATTTTTGCCCGCTGAGGAGGAGGGAGAAAAAAGTATTTTTTATCAGTCAGTTGTGTGCAGCGTTTTTCCTTCAGTGCTGCTGACTGTGTTAATATGCTGCTGTGTTCACATGTGCTATTATTGAGTGATTTCAAAAGTTATACACTTTTTTCTATTCCACTATTCAATATACACCCTTTTGGGTTAAAAAAATTAAATTGTGGCAATAGTCTGTACTAATCTATTTAAAAATTACAAACTTAAAAGGGGAATTTTCTTTTTTTTTTCCCTCCATAGCCTGCAGCAGAGCTGACTGATATAAGACACTGCTGTTCACATGTGCTATTGAAAAATCACCAATTTTATATCATATTTTCTATTCCGCTATTCAATCTACACCCTTGGGGTAAAAACAATTAAATTGCGGGATAGTCTGTATCGGTACGTGTGAGATACACCTTTCCAATTTTTGGGGCACATCTCATACTGCCGAGGATTGCAGGGTGCTTCAGTGTGCCTCCTGCCTGTTCCGAACTCCTCCTACTCCTCATCCTGCCTTTGGGGGTACAAAAAAAATAGTAATTTGGGCCTAGTCTGGGTCTGTACGTGTGAGATACATACACCTTTTGATATCATATTTTCTATTCCGCTATTCAATCTACACCTTTGGGGTAAAAACAATTAAATTGCGGGATAGTCTGTATCGGTACGTGTGAGATACACCTTACCAATTTTTGGGGAGCATCTCATACCGCCGAGGATTGCAGGGTGCTTCAGTGTGCCTCCTGCCTGTTCCGAACTCCTCCTACTCCTCATCCTGCCTTTGGGGGTACAAAAAATAGTAATTTGGGCCTAGTCTGGGTCTGTACGTGTGAGATACATACACCTTTTGATATCATATTTTCTATTCCGCTATTCAGTCTACACCTTTGGGGTAAAAACAATTAAATTGCGGGATAGTCTGTATCGGTACGTGTGAGATACACATTTCCAATTTTTGGGGCGCATCTCATACCGCCGAGGATTGCAGGGTGCTTCAGTGTGCCTCCTGCCTGTTCCGAACTCCTCCTACTCCTCATCCTGCCTTTGGGGGTAAAAAAAATAGTAATTTGGGCCTAGTCTGGGTCTGTACGTGTGAGATACATACACATTTTGATATCATATTTTCTATTCCGCTATTCAATCTACACCTTTGGGGTAAAAACA
Organism: Pelophylax lessonae; assembly: GCF_965119305.1. NCBI lineage: Eukaryota > Metazoa > Chordata > Amphibia > Anura > Ranidae > Pelophylax > Pelophylax lessonae. The sequence goes on from NC_138776.1 coordinate 183,079,617, forward strand.
ATTAAATTGCGGGATAGTCTTTATCGGTACGTGTGAGATACACCTTTCCAATTTTTGGGGCGCATCTCATACTGCCGAGGATTGCAGGGTGCTTCAGTGTGCCTCCTGCCTGTTCCGAACTCCTCCTACTCCTCATCCTGCCTTTGGGGGTACAAAAAATAGTAATTTGGGCCTAGTCTGGGTCTGTACGTGTGAGATACATATACCTTTTGATATCATATTTTCTATTCCGCTATTCAATCTACACCTTTGGGGTAAAAACAATTAAATTGCGGGATAGTCTGTATCGGTACATGTGAGATACACCTTTTCAATTTTTGGGGCGCGTCTCATACCGCCGAGGATTGCAGGGTGCTTCAGTCTGCCTCCTGCCTGTTCCGAACTCCTTCTACTCCTCATCCTGCCTTTGGGGGAAAAAAAATAGTAATTTGGGCCTAGTCTGGGTCTGTACGTGTGAGATACATACACCTTTTGATATCATATTTTCTATTCCGCTATTCAATCTACACCTTTGGGGTAAAAACAATTAAATTGCGGGATAGTCTGTATCGGTACGTGTGAGATACACCTTTCCAATTTTTGGGGCGCATCTCATACCGCCGAGGATTGCAGGTTGCTTCAGTGTGCCTCCTGCCTGTTCTGAACTCGAGCGAGCGATTACATGCTGCAGTGTCTCCACAACGGCCGCCGAGTTGCCCACATTCTAACTTGTGCTGATTACTGGGTGGCCATGCTGCTGGATCCCCGTTATAAGGACAACGTACCGTCCTTAATTCACTCACTGGAGCGCGATCGCAAGATGCGTGAGTACAAGCGCACGCTGGTAGACGCAATGCTGCTGGCATTCCCACCTGACAGCGGGGCCACGGTGGAAGCACAAGGCCAAGGCAGAGGAGGAGGAGGAAGAGGTCGCCAACGCAACCAGGGCACCGCCAGCACCTCAGAAGGCAGGGTTAGCATGGCCGAAATGTGGAAAAGCTTTGTCAGCACGCCACAACAAACAGCAGCACCAGCAGCTCATATGGAACGTCTTAGCAGGAAGCAGCATTTCACCAACATGGTGGAGCAGTATGTGTGCACACGCCTACATGTAGTGAATGACGGGTCTGCCCCCTTCAACTTCTGGGTCTCCAAATTGGGCACATGGCCTGAGCTTGCCCTTTACGCCTTGGAGGTGCTGGCGTGCCCTGCAGCCAGTGTATTATCTGAACGTGTATTTAGCATGGCTGGGGGCATTATCACAGACAAGCGCAGCCGCCTGTCCAGAGACAATGTGGACAAGCTCACGTTCATTAAAATGAACCAGGCATGGATCCCACAGGACTTTTCCGTACCTTGTGCAGAATAGAGATGGATACCGACCTTACCCAGCCATTGTTCTATTTTTGCTCTTTCTCACTCCTTTGGGGTGTACCCTCATTTAAAATGACTGAAAAAAAGCAGTGTTGGCTACCTCGTCCTCCTCCACCGCCGCTTCCACCTACACCGCCCATAGGTGTGCGCAGCCTATTGCATTAGGGTGTGCACCCCAAAGTTTAAACACACATGCATGTGTTTGCCTACATGTATATGGCCCCGGTACATTACTCTCCCTGCTGGCAAAGTGAAATAGAAGTGTGTGGCACTTCTCTTATGGCAAAGCAGGTCCGAGGGAGATCTTTCCCATCTCCTCACTGGCAAACAGAGCGATAATGCTAATGTGCCCTAGGTGATTAGGGTGTGCCCAGGCACACCCGGCACACCCTGTGCGCACGCCTATGACACCGCCACATCCACCACCACCTCAACCTCCCTCCTACTCCATATGGGCCTTGTCCTTCACAGATGAAGAACATTGTTTTATTTTTCTGTTTTTTTTTTGTTGTTTTAAGTTATTTCCCTATCCACACTCGCCATGCTCTTAACTACGTTTTGCTGCCATTTGCAGCACTCTAGCTCTTTCCATTGGTGTTTTAGAGCCATTTCAGTGCCTGAAAGTTCGGGTCCCCATTGACTTCAATGGGGTTCGGTGTCCGGGTAAAGTTCGGAAAAAGTCCGGGACACGGACCCGGACTTTTTTTTCAAGTTCGGCCGAACCCGCCGAACACGGACATCCAGGTGTCCGCTCAACTCTACTATTAACATAAAAAACAGGATTGCCCCTAGTAATATTATCACATCCAAAAAATCCCCTCCCATATCCCTTAGCATGTCTGTGAACCTTACAGGCATGTATCAATGCAAAAAAAAGAACATGCCTAAAATGTACACTTCTTACATGGCCGAAAGACCTTTATGGCCAATGGTAAGGTATGCCACATTCGCACATTTAGGAATTGTTCCTCACATTAGGTTATTTATTGTTTGACTTTTCCCTGTGGTCTTTTGTATTTTGGCTGTACTATAAGAACATTACATGCTTAGTTTGGGGAACACCACAGATTTGTTGAGGAGGGTGTCCCCAAGCATAGTGTCCAAAACATTTTGCCACTGCACAGAATGAACAGTCAACTGGTCTAAGAGTTTGGGCCATAGAGTTAATTTCTAGTCACTTCCCCCTCACCAAACTTTTTAAGTGTTTGTGTGAGAGGGAAACATTTTTGGATCTATACCCAGAGATCACTAATTCATCATGGCCTAAACGAAGAGATTGAGATCAGTACAATCATCTAGGTCAACCTTTTTCGGTGTGCCTCCTGGGTTCTTCAGGGGTGCCTTGGCAAAATGGATAAAAATGGCAACAAATTTGCCACAGGTTTTTACTTTGTAGAATTACAACCCTTTGCACTGTGCACTGTTTGATAAGGAGAATGACGGTGCTTGCACAGCATCCTTGTTTACTCCTCCTCATCCCCTCTCCATCAGCACTGGGGTCACCAAATACCTTTATCTTGGTCCACAGGACATGGTTCCATTAATCCATGTCCTTAGTCTGCTTGTCTTCAGTAAACTATTTGCAGGCTTTCTTGTGCATCATCTTTAGAAGAGGCTTCCTTCTTGGATGACAGTCAAGCAGACCAGTGTGCAGTGTGCATCGTATGGTCTGAGCACTGACAGGCTGACCCTCACCCTTTCAACCTCTACAGCATGGCTGGCAGCACTCATACGTCTATTTCTCAAAGACAACCTCTGGATATGACGCTGAGCACGTGCACTCAACTCCTTTGGTTGACAATGGCAAGGCCTGTTCTGAGTGGAACTTGTCTTTTTAAACCGCTGTATGGTCTTGTTCATTGTGCTGAACTCAGTTTCAGGGTCTTGGCAATCTTATAGCCTAGGCCATCTTTATGTAGAACAGCCTTTCTGTCCAGTTTGTGTCCAAGTGTGATCTCCCACATTGTGATCACTGTTTTTCACTGCATTGGCTCCTGATCTTTGAAACTTGCCCACTACTTGCGCCATCTACTTCTGAATCTCCATGGCATATGCATCCCTGCTTATCTCTCCCCAGAAGCACCCATGCATGCAAGCCTGGGGGAGGGACCTTTCAAGTGAACTAAGCCAGGGGCCTGGTATTCTAGGCTTCAAGTTTCCTACAAAGAAATAATAAATATCTTTGATAGAGGCTGGTATTAAAGTCTTGACAAGGTGATATTTGATCCCTACTTGCCTGGTCACAATGTATCCAACAGCATCAGCGGAGTGTTTTAGAAGATGCTCCTTGCGTGGCACCATGCACTATATTTGGTGTAAGTGCCCCAGGACCCATAACAATTGGAACAGGGTCTTTTCTATCCTCCGCAAATGAAATGGTATTCTGACTGCTTAGCAGGTTCATATTGCATTGCTCAATGATTCCCCGCCAGGATTGCCGCTGCATCCTATGCGGTGCTTGGTTCACATTATCCTTTTGACAGCCAAAAATCACTATTGCGGGGTCATGGAAGCCAGCTTCTGTTTCCATTTGTCATTTGAAACATAAGGTAACCTGGATCATGCTTTATGAGAGAATTGCTAGTGTGATTAATGATAAGCAAGCTTTGTTTGAACAAACTTGGAAACCATGGGCAACTTATATGAAGGTACCTTGTCTTTTTCCCAACTGAAATTGTAATGCATCTATACCTGTGATTCCTAAGTCTTCTGTCTTTTCTATTGTTTCCTTTGCTTTCTTCTTTCTTACCTTTTTCATTCAGTCTCCTGTTGGAGCCTCTTTCTTTCCAATTCTCCCAACTTTTCTGGATTCATGTTTGTTCAGATTTTACTGCCAGCCTTTCATGCAAGTAACGTTTTACCTTTCATGAGAACCATGACAGATTGCAGTCAGCAGATCATTCCTATGTTTTGGTACTTGGAGTATCCCTGATGATCTCATGCCTGTGTTCCTACGTGGGTTGTTTAGCAAGACATTTATTGTTCTTCTTGGATTGTACTCTGTGTTCATAGCCTGCTGCACTTTTGTACCTTATTGCTTCTTTTGCATTTGGTAATGTGATAACCATATCATAAGGCTGACTCTGTTATTTTCTTTGAATGTCTGGTTTTGTAAAACCTAAATAAATATTTTTCAAGGTAAATTTGTCAAACTCTAAACTGAAATCAAACAGCCCTTTAAAATCTTTTCACACTTCTGTGGGTAAGCTATGGCTAAACCAGCCCTGAGCCAGTGTTGCCAACCGCCGGTATTTTTACAGGCAGCCCGTAAAAAACTGGCACTTTTTCCCTTGCCCGTAAATGCCCGTAAACAGGAAAAAGTGCCCGTAAAAAATGGCTGTGACAGCTTGGCTTTGTAACTGCACATGCGCAGTTCCGGAGCCAGCCGAGAGACCGAGATTTTGATATCTGGAGTACCTGTGTTTTCGGCACAGGCGGGTCTGGCAGAGGCGAGGTGGATGGCTGAACAAGCGTGCATGATGTCGTCATCATGGTGCATTTCCCGCCCCCACCGCCAGCCAGCCGGCCGCTAAAAAAGATCAGGACTCAAGAGCCAAGCAGAGTGTGGCCTCGTGTGAGGGATGGACCAGACGGAACTCACGAACTTAGCAAGGCAAGCCGGGCCTGGCCGGGACAGACAAGCGGGACTTTATCAGTCAGTTGCAGACTGGCAGTGCTTTTCTTGGCTGGAGTCTGGAGGGAGCAGTGACCATCTGTCCAGGTGTGGGAGACTGGACTGGATATACCTAGTGATGATACAAGCAAGGTATGACATTATAACTTCTGGAGATGGCAGAAAGTTATTGTAGAATTGGAATTCACATGTAAATATCATTCATTCATCGAGCCATTATACCTTTGTGCAAATAGTAAGTGCCTGAGAATGATGTACATGATTGGCAGTTGACCCATGTTGTGGAGATTTGTTTCTGTAAATCTGAAATCCCATAACCCTGATGAATGCCACACTAAAAGGAATGATATATTTTCTACTACTCTCTGCTTCAGGTAATGACTTGTCTGTTCTGTACCCCACATGGCTTGGCTTAGTACAGCGTTGTGTGCATTCAATGACTCCACTCTGCACATTCATCTAGAGGAGACTGTCACAGTGTCACTGTCATTCATGTTGGCCAGCCTGGCCTGATAAGGTCAAAGTTAGTCAGACTTTGATGTCATCATCATCTGTGCTGCTGCACATGTTGCCCTCCTGTCTATCCCTAAACTAGAGTTGGGGGGGTTTTGGGGCAGTCCAATGTCCAATGCCTAGACAGGCAGTCAATTGCATATTGTGCCCAGGGGGCCCCAGGCACCATATCATGCCCTTCCTGAGCCAGGAAAAGGGGGGGGGGGTCAGAGGTCTGTTTCCTAGGCCCTGCAGACTGGCTAAGGGGCTCTCTTGGCTCTTGCTGTGGGGGCAAATGCAAAGCGGTTTCTTTCTCTCTGTAGGCTAAAGTGCCAAAAACCGATGGGTTATAATAACCCGCCCTCACTAGATCATAGGAAATTATAAGAAAGTTTTTATACCTGAATATCTACCTTAAATCACATTGTTAATTATGTATTGGAGTTGTTTGTCGCTTAAATACTGAAATTTGCACTTAAAACTGTAATTTTTAGTAGCTTTTGGAAATGCCAGTAAAAACTTAGCTGTGCCAGTAAATTTTGGGTGTTGTGCCAGTAAATTTCAGTCTGGTAGGTTGGTAACACTGCCCTGAGCTGGTACGTTAGTGCACATTTAACACAGTATATTTCAGTGCATTACGTGCTGTTTAACGCAGTATATTTCAGTGCTTTACGTGCCGTTTAACACAGTATATTTCTGTGTGTTACTACACCTTTAACGCAGTATATTTCTGTGCGTTAGTGCATGTTTAATGCAGTATATTTCTGTGCATAAGTGCACATTTAACGCAGTATATTTCTGTGTGTTAGAGCATATTTAACGCAGTATATTTCATTGCGTTACTCTACATTTAATGCAGTACATTTCTGTGGGTTAGTGCACGTTTAACACAGTATATTTCAATGCGTTACTGTACGTTTAACGCAGTATATTTCTGTGGGTTACTGCACATTTAACGCAGTATATTTCTGTGGGTTACTGCAATTTTACTGCAGTATATTGTAGTGTGTCGGTGGAGTGTGTCTGTGTAGTGAGTACTCAGGTTAAAGTGCACCAAACACCACTTCCCATTGATTAAAGTGCATCCATGTACACATTTCCACATCTTTATTACATTTTGTTAATAAACACCTTTCCATCATGTCTGGGAGGCCAACAAGGAGAGGCAGACCTTCCAATGGCACTGTGAGGGGGCCAGCAGCGTAAGGTGGATGTGGTTAAATCTCAGGCAGGGCATCCTTTCCTCTGTTTAGTGATGTCCCCCATGCTATCCAGCCACAGCATGCAGAGGAAGTGGTGGACTGGCTTACTAAACCATCCTCATCCTCCTCATTCTCCATCACCCAAGCAGAGACTAGTGCACAGTCCACAGCAGCTGCCAAAGTGGCTAAATCTGCTTCCTTGTTCACAGCTATTCCTGCCATAGCCTCAGCATCAGGCATGGAGGAGTTAGCTGAGATATTTGAACACAGCGTCAGCCACTTGCTCCTAGACAATGCACAGCCATTACTTGATTCAGATGTTGGTTCTGAGGTTGAGGAAGGTAGGAACATGAGCCTACCGAGAGGGGAGAACACTGGTACACAAATTGGCAGTCCTATTCCCCCAGCCACAGTGTATTGTTAAAAAAGATACAATTCTGTTCCTCCTCCTTACTCGCCTCAGTTTAACCCTGCTTTACCTCATGACCTCTCAGCACTCCGCACTGACAGGGATGATAGTATAGTGCAGGGTGTCCCAGATCCTTGCAGCACATCTGCCAGTAGCACACCACCAGCTGTAGACTATAGCCGGCAGTTTCCCCATCTGCTGCGAAAAAAAAAAAATACAGTCACTGCCACCCACATGCCCAGCATCTAAATACGAGCCTGTCAAAGCTGCTGGCTTTACAACTTCTGGCTTTCCGTCTGGTGGATTCTGCCCCCTTCCGTGAATTTGCAGAATGTGCTGTACCACAATGGCAGGTTCCCTGTCAGTATTTCTTTTCACATAAGGCCATTCCAGCTCTGTACCATCACGTGGAAGGCAATGTTGTGGCATCGTTGTGCAAGGCAGTCAGCCTCAAAGTCCACAATACTGCTAACACGTGCTTCATCAAGCATGGTCAGGGATGCTATATTTACAGTGCCTTGCGAAAGTATTCGGCCCCCTTGAACTTTGCGACTTTTTGCCACATTTCAGGCTTCCAACATAAAGATATAAAACTGTAATTTTTTGTGACGAATCAACAACAAGTGGGACACAATCATGAAGTGGAACGAAATTTATTGGATATTTCAAACTTTGTTAACAAATAAAAAACTGCAAAATTATTCAGCCCTCTTAAGTTAATACTTTGTAGTGCCACCGTTTGCTGCGATTACAGCTGTAAGTCGCTTGGGGTATGTCTCTATCAGTTTTGCACATCGAGAGACTGAAATTTTTGCCCATTCCTCCTTGCAAAACAGCTCGAGCTCAGTGAGGTAGGATGGAGAACGTTTGTGAACAGCAATTTTCAGTTCTTTATTTGTGAACCATTCCATTGTAGATTTTGCTTTATGTTTTGGATCATTGTCTTGTTGGAAGACAAATCTCCGTCCCAGTCTCAGGTCTTTTGCAGACTCCATCAGGTTTTCTTCCAGAATGGTCCTGTATTTGGCTCCATCCATCTTCCCATCACTTTTAACCATCTTCCCTGTCCCTGCTGAAAAAAAGCAGGCCCAAACCATGATGCTGCCACCACCATGTTTGACAGTGGGGATGGTGTGTTCAGGGTGATGAGCTGTGTTGCTTTTATGCCAAACATAACGTTTTGCATTGTTGCCAAAAAGTTCAATTTTGGTTTCATCTGACCAGAGCACCTTCTTCCACATGTTTGGTGCGTCTCCCAGGTGACTTGTGGCAAACTTTAAACAACACTTTTTATGGATGTCTTTAAGAAATGGCTTTCTTCTTGCCACTCTTCCATAAAGGCCAGATTTGTGCAGTATACGACTGATTGTTGTCCTATGGGCAGAGTCTCCCACCTCAGCTGTAGATCTCTGCAGTTCATCCAGAGTGATCATGGGCCTCTTGGCTGCATCTCTGATCACTCTTCTCCTTGTATGAGCTGAAAGTTTAGAGGGAAGGCCAGGTCTTCGTAGATTTGCAGTGGTCTGATACTCCTTCCATTTCAATATTATCGCTTGCACAGTGCTCCTTGGGATGTTTAAAGCTTGGGAAATCTTTTTGTATTCAAATCGGGCTTTAAACTTCTCCACAACAGTATCTCGGACCTGCCTGGTGTGTTCCTTGTTCTTCATGATGCTCTCTGCGCTTTAAACGGACCTCTGAGACTATCACAGTGCAGGTGCATTTATACGGAGACTTGATTACACACAGGTGGATTCTATTTATCATCATTAGTCATTTTGGTCAACATTGGATCATTCAGATATCCTCACTGAACTTCTGGAGAGAGTTTGCTGCACTGAAAGTAAAGGGGCTGAATAATTTTGAACGCCCAATTTTTCAGTTTTTTATTTGTTAACAAAGTTTGAAATATCCAATAAATTTTGTTCCACTTCATGATTGTGTCCCACTTGTTGTTGATTCTTCACAAAAAATTACAGTTTTATATCTTTATGTTTGAAGCCTGAAATGTGGCAAAAGGTCGCAAAGTTCAAGGGGGTGAATACTTTCGCAAGGCACTGTATATATATATATATATATATATATAAACACACACACACACACACACACATATATATATATATGTATGTATGTACTCTTTACTGTATTCAAGTCATCCATGGGAAAGGTTTTTCTCTTGTTCTCAAATGTGCTTCATTTGTTTTCTCTGTCCCTTCCAAGCCTCATATTTTTTCATTTTTTACAGTATAAAAACTTGAAGCACAAGTCACCTGCTGCATCCTTAAAGCATCCATGGTCCAATGTAACTAGGTATTTATTTCTCCTACCATCACAAGCATATGTCCAGAATTTGGGACTAATAGGTTTTAATTGTGTCCAATAGATCCTACTTTCCAAATTGAGCCAGGAGCAAGACATGGGGATAAGAAAGCATGTTCTGGAGGTAAGTCATGATAGCTTTTGTTCAATCCTAAAATGTATGTCTTTAAATGTTCTCACGTGTACAATGGGTTGATTTACTAAAGCCAAATCCACTGTGCACTACAAGTGCACTGGGAAGTGCTCTTAAAAGTGCAGTCGCTGTAGATCTGAGGGGAAGATCTGAAATAAGGAGAAGCTCCGCTGATTTCTATCATCCAATCATGTGCAAGCAAAAATTTTGTTTTTTATTTCCCTTACATGTCTTCCGCAGGTCTACAACGACCAGGGCCGGATTAAGAGCATTATGGGCCTGGTGCTGAGGATTTTGGTGGGCCTTAGAGGCTGTGCATGAGCATGCGCTCTGAGGTGAAAGGGTGCAGCTGCAAAGGCCCAATGCTATGGAAGTCCAAGGCTTCCATAGGAGCTCTGCACTGACGTGTGTGAGGTTAAAGGGCAAAGCTGTGCAGACAGCGTAATACACAGAATGCTGGGTTCTGGACAGCATAATACACAGAATTGTGGGTACACAGAGCACTTATGAGAGTTATGAGAGCACAATACACAGAGCCCTGGGTTCAGGACAGCATGTACCAGTGAGATCATCCAGCAGGGGGCGTCGGCATTCAAGCAACAGGCTGTTTCTCAGCCAGAAAGCCCTCTCTGATGCCCACAACACACCCGTGCCCCGGCAGCTGTCTCTCTGTGTCCGACCTGAGTGCTGTGCAGGGAGGTTCTGAGGGAGCAGCACGCTGTCACTTGTAGCACAGCAAGCGGGCTTCTGTGTTTAAATGTGACAGAAAATAGCAGTGACAGTGAATCTGGCCAGCCAGAGCCTATATTATGGTAGGGGCCCGGTGCTTCAGCTCCAATAGCCCCTACGTTACTCCGGCCCTGATAACGACTGCACTTCCAAGTGCACTTGTAGTGCACAGTGGATTTGCCTTTAGTAAATAAACCCATATGTGTCTAGTTGGTTTCAAATATATGCCTAGTGCTGTTAGAAGGAATTTCTGCTTCAAATAAGCATTTTTTTTATTATCCTTTGTAGATACCACAATTATTTTCCACAGAAAAGATTCCCAAAGTAAGTTCTCCATCTAACTATGCCTAATTTTGTGATTCTCTTCTAGTTGAAGGATGCATTATCCACAAAAAATACAGGAAGGATGGGCTTGGTTAAACCAGCAAAGTTTATGGTAAACAATAGTTGGTATTTTTACATGTCACATATAAAGTGAAGTAATCAGCAACTTAAAAGCATCTATGTGTTTTCCATAGTGCCCCAAAGCAGGCCAGAAGCAATCCATTATGGAATCCATTGGTCACCCAGCAAGTCTATATCTAGAGGAAACCAAAGCAAGGTTAGTCTAAACCTCTTAGCATGCTGAAGGCAAACAAGTAAACCATGTTCTTAATGTCCTGCAAATCTCTCAGCAGAGCTGTCATGGAAAGGGACAAAGTAGAGAGGTCCCAAAGACCCACTACTCAAGAGAGAAGAAAACAGCATTTAACTCTGACCCAAGTCAACAACATAGATAGTAATACAGAAGTGGATGATAAGGCTGCAGACCAAACTTACATGACCTGTGTGGAGGAACCCTCAACTGAGAGCAGTGGCACTTGCACAAAGACTGCTATCTCTAGAGCCAAGAAAAGCAGACATAATGAAAGTTCCAGTGGCCACAGTGTTAAGCAAATAGCCAGTACACTTAACAAGAGGAAACGTTCAGATGGTCGACAACAAAATCTGAAGTTCACGTATGCAGAGAGACTGTGGAATTAGTAGAGCATTTGGCTCCTGTGTTTGATAAGTTGTTGGGTCCCCACATCCTTAAAAGTGATCAAGCTTGGAAGAAAAAACAATGGAAAATCATTACCACAGCTGTAAATGAAGTGGAAATAGCACCCTGAAGTGCAGAGAAAGCGAAAAAGAGATACCAAGATATCAAGGGCAACATCAAGAGGAAAATGGCATTGATCAGGAAGGAAAGGTTAGTCTGAGTGTGTGTGTACTGACATTAGAAAGCATGCCTACAAATGTCTGGAATTTGTCTCAAGTAAATGGCACTTCATCTTTTCTACTTTACATCTTTTTTTTTTTTTTAAACCAAAATTTTTATTTTCATTAATGAAGTAACAAATATGAAGAAAATGAAAGCATACAAGTAATCATATTACAAAGGAATGAATGAAGTCATGAAATAATACAAAGAAATATAAAATCGAAGCTATAGTATACAGCGGAGCTATAGTATACAGGAGAACATAGGCAACTATACCAACAATGAAAATGTATAAAATGCCAAAAACAGCGCTTGCAAATATCAAAGAATGGGTAAATATAAACAACGTCAATTGGGTATTTAAAGTAATATAAAGTGCAATAGTGCTATACCAAAAAATAACAATAAATGCCTTCACTTTCTGAAAAAAATTAAAGTGCAATAGTGCCAAAACCAGATCACAATAATTTTATACATAAAGTGCAATAATGCTGTATATAAAACAATCAAAATACAATAACTAGTGTTAAAGTGCAAAAAAATAGTTAAACAGTCCAACTCAAAGTGCAGCTTCAATAAGGTGCTGAAATCCAAAAAGAAGGTGCTTAAAGTGCTTCACACAGTGGAAAGGTGCTCCAAAACCCTTTTGGGGATCCACTCACCAGAATTTAATGGTTAATAGACCTTGAAAACCAGTAGTCTTTCAGCACAGTAGTGTGTCCCCTTCTGGGGTTCCCCAATGGATAGATGCGCCTCTGAAGTAAGTGGGTCATCAAATCTCCAGTAATAAAAAAAAACATCCGATTTTGCTCAAAAGGAAGAAATGGACCAAAATAGTGAAGCCCGCAAAATACTTTTCATTTGAATACAGGATTAAAAATACTCACACATAGTATGGGATAAAAACGTATGTAAGCCACATCAGAAACAAACGAACAGTGTCTCCTTCCAGGAACGCAGCCAACGTCCGTTCCACAGGATACAGGAAGTGACGTCGTGTGGTTGCCGTCTACTGGAAGTGCGACGACTCGTTTCACCCACCTACAAAGGGGTGTTATCAAAGACATGTGAACTAGTGAACAGCAGCTGCAAAACACCGTTTATTGACCATTTTAAGCACGGGTTATAATAATTCTTCTACACAACAATGAAAATGGCTCAGTAAGACAGTATTTGTCATAAGAGCAATTTGGAATACATGTTATGTGCGACTCTCTATCCCCGAAACCCCTGAAGGGAACATACTTCTACTTTATATCTTAGATGTATAACTTGTTTGCTTCATTGCTTATCATTTTTCTTCTAAAAAAAAACTGGTGGTGGAGTTCAAGCTTCTGTTATGATGTTGGACTATGAAAAAATGCTGGTGCCTTACATCCAGGAGAAGCCAGTTACAGGGCTGGCCAAAGGTTTTGATGCTTTGCGCAACAAGAGAGATAAGTACATTGTGTTCGTGAATACTCTAGATGCATGTTCAATGTTGATGCTGGGTTCACCCTTGCAGCCCTTTTGTATGCTGGCATCAGGAACCCCCCCCCCTTCAGAGCTCAATGCTCTTGTGGCAAACTTTCCCTAGAGGTGACCATGGAGCATGTTTTGCCTCAAGAACAACAGCCTAATGTCAGTGTTGAGGAAGTCTGCCACTGTCTTCAAGTTCTCAAAGAAAAAAGAGACCAAATTAAGCCAAAGTTCATGAGACGTTAACTCCAACTTGAGTTCGCCCAAGCCACCCATCGACATACGACATGCGTGTACTATATGTTGCACACGTAATTTGGACCAAGAGCAACTTGCAACAGAAGAACATGAGGTTCCACCAGGCACAGCTAGAGCATCGTAAAAATTTTAGTGGGCCGTTTAAAGGCCATTGAAGACAAAATTAGGGGCATGAAGGCATGTATGCAGGAATTATTTACAAGTACTACAGAGTATTGACAAAAGAAACTTGACATACTCAGACAGTGGCTTAACAAGTCTTCCACCGCCTGAATTTGCCTCTCCCCCTGCTGTTGCTTTTTTATAAAGTTAAGCTCTATCCACCAGTTTTTTTCCTAATGTGTCTTTTTTATATGTGACTTTTGTATTGCACTGCAAGAAAGTGTAACTGAAGGTGACTTTTTTTTTTGTTTTGGATACAGCAGAGAGGGTTTACAATGTCTGCCCTTTTTTCTTGCTGTCTGTGCCCTTATAGCGAGACTCTCTCTCTATTTATTGTTATCAGTGAGAGTGAAAGGACTTTAAAAACTTTTAAAAAAAATGTTGTCATCCAAATAAAGAGTGAATTTCACCAATGGGACCCAGATGGAAAATAGACTGACAGGGGTTCTAACACTCCATTACTGTATTCAAAATAAAAAGAAAATTCGTTTTGCCTTAAATTAAAATCCTTCGGGCTGTTCTTTTTGGCAAAGTAATTGCTATATCTTGGCACATGTGTGCTTTTTGAATACGAAGAATAGCCATTGTGTGCTATTTACTAAAACTGTAGCACAGAGATTTAGGTGCAGCTGGTCATACTAACCAATCAGCTTCTACATTCAGCTTGTTCTATGAAGCTTAGACAATTACGCCTAGTAGCTGATTGGTTACTAGACCCAACTGCACCAGATTGTATGTGCTGCAGTTTTAGTACATCTCTACCATTGTCATTTTAGACAATGTTGGGCCTAGTTCTTTGAGCCTAAACATCTCCTCATCATTAAGATGAGGAGATGTTTAGCAGTGTGTATCAAAGTGGGATGTGACACCTACAATCCTTTGGCATATACCTCATGACTTGTAAATACAATGAATTTGCACAGTTCTGGTTTAACACTTGTTGTTTGACCTAAAAATAATATTGCTTTTATGTTTTTATTGATTTGTTTAAATTAAGGTTTTTTGTAAGCAAATATACAAGAATGGTTTAATTTGACGTAAATATTCGCCAAAGATATCTCCAAAGATCTTGGTGTAAAATGATTGTACAGGTGTATCTCTTAGAATATCATCAAAAAGTTACCTTATTTCAGTAATTCAATTCAAAAAGGAAACTCATTTTATATAGATGCATTACACACAAAGTGATATATTTCAAGCATTTCTTTCTTTTAAGTTTGAGGATTATGGCTAGTGAAAACCCCAAATTCAGTATTTCAGAAAATTAGAATATTACATAAGACCAATAAAGAAAAAAAAAAAAGGATTTTTAATACAGAAATGTTGGCTTACTGAAAAATATGTCCATGCACAGTATAGTATGCACTCAATACTTGGTCGGGGATCCTTTTGCTTGAATTACTGGATCAATGCGGCGTGGCATAGAGGCGATCAGCCTGTGGCACTGCTGAGGTGTTGTGGAAGCCCAGGTTGCTTTGATAGCTGCCTATAGCTCATCTGCAATGTTGGGTCTGGTGGCTTTCATCTTCCTCTTTCTCAAGTCCAAAGTCAGCACAGCCCTCTACCAGTAAATTCTAGAGCACTTCATGCTTCCCCCTGCTGAACAGCTTTATGGAGATGCTGATTTCATTTTCCAGCAGGACTTGGCACCTGCCCACACTGCCAAAAGATCATGGTATCACTGTGCTTGATTGGCTAGCAAACGCACCTGACATAAACCCCATAGAGAACCTGTAGTTTATTTTCAAGAGGAAGATGGTAGACACCAGACCCAACAATGCAGACGAGCCGAAGGCCGCTATTAAAGCAACCTGGGCTTCCATAGTGTCTAAAATCACATGCGATACTTAGGGAAAATGTGTCTGGACACCCTCTCCTTTGCATATCTCTTCAAGGTACTCCAGTTCACGGACTGGACCAGCACCTGATCCTCAGCCCAGTGATCAGATCAACTGGAGCAGTGTTGCTTCTCTCATTGTTGCCTAAAAGTATTGGATGCCTGCCTTTACACGCACAAGAATTTTAATGGCATTCCAGTCTTATTGCTGCAAAGGTTGGGCCAACTCATCTTTGAACCCTACAGACTAACAGCTTCAATTCTTCTGGGAAGGCTGCCCACAAGGTTTAGGAGTGTGTCTATGGGAATGTTTGACCGATCTTTCAGAAGCGCATTTGTGAGGTCAAGCTCTGATGTTGGGCGAAAAGGGCTGGGTCACAGTCTCCGCGCTAATTTATCCCAAAGGTGCTCTGTCAGGTTGAGGTCAGGACTCTTTGCAGGCCAGTCAAGTTCCTTCACCTCAACCTCGCTCATCCATGTCTTTATGGACCTTGTTTGTGCACTGGTCCAAATCATTGGGTGGAGGGGGGACTATGGTGTGGGGTGTTTTTCAGAGGTTGGGCTTGGCCCCTTAGTTCGAGTGAAGGGAACTCTTAAGGCATCAGCATACCAAGACATTTTGGACAATTTCATGCTCCCAACTTTGTGGGAACAGTTTGGGGATGGCCCCTTCCTGTTCCAAGATGACTGTGCACCAGTGCACAAAGCAAGGTCCAAGAAAACATGGATGAGCGAGTTTAGGGTAGAGGAACTTGACTGGCCTACACCTCAACCCAATAGAAGACCTTTGGGATGATTTAGAGTGAAGACAGCGAGCCAGGCCTTCTGGTCCTACATTAGTGCCTGACCTCACAAATGCGCTTCTGGAAGAATGATCAAACATTCCCATAGTCATACTCCTAAACCTTGTGGACAACCTTCCCAGAAGAGTTGAAGCTGTTATAGCTGCAAAGGGTGGGCCAACTCAATATTGAACCCTATGGACTAAGACTGGGATGCCATTAAAATAAATGTGCGTGTAAAAGCAGGTTTCCCAATACTTTTGACATAATAGTGTATTGGGGTATAGAAATTTTAAAAATAGTTTTAAACTAGGGAGAAATTTGTAACATAACTAAGGGAACTGGGGTGATTACTCAGCACATACTTTTAATAGATATCTGAAGCCCACTACCCAGATAGCAAGGATAACTTGCCACAAATGTGTGGCAGTGTTGAATTGTAAGTCTTGCTAACTTGCTGCACATTTTCACTGGCAAGTTGCACACCCGCAGAGCACTTGAAAAACAAGTTCTAGTTGACACTTATCCAATTTGTAGCAAATGTGTGTGGCAAGTCTCTAGCAAGAGAAAATTGCAGGGGTGAGTCTACAGCAAGAGCTCTGCAAGCCACAGTGACCCCTGTGGTGGGATGACTATTGCACAACATAACAACCAGAACTTGCAGCACACTTGCAGAATGTTTGAAAAGAAAGGTAATCTTGAGTCATGCAATGTGGACTTGCTGCAATTGTGCAACAAATTTGTGAAACCTGACAAGCCTAGCAATAGCTTGACAATTCATTTTTAAACTTGCAGCTCAATGGCTTGTTATATAAGTAATTTTGAACTGAGGATAGTGGGGCTGAGTCAGCAGAGCTTTTGCTTTGGAACAATTGCACTTGAAAAGTGCAACTGCACTTTCCAAAGTGCACAGTCTATTTGCCTTTAGTAAATCAACCCCAGTGCCTCTTAAAAGGAAAACCTCTGGTTTTGCAAATGAAAATATGGTTACAAATGAATGGTTCCCAAAATGACCTTCTGAGTAAAGGGATATCTACTGTACAAGATTTAAACTATGCAGCCAAAATTCTCACAAATCCAAACAGTGCAGTGTGAATACTTGTGTTTGAAACTGTTCATGTAAGCATAATGGTAAACAGAACAGGAAGGAACTGGCAAGTAATTTGCATCTCCCGACTTTTCTTTCTGCATAGAGTGAGAGAGTGAAATCAAAGTGAACATACTAAAATTCCTCAAAATAAACTCCTTTCAGTTCACGACAGTTTTGTTTTGTAGAGTTCACATGAGGCTTACAGGAGGGTGGCTCAAATCAAATTGGCAGCATCAGAAATGAAAACAAGGGCCAAAAGTACAGACACTCAAATGGAACTTATAAAGAATTTAGAGGAGCTAAATAAATCTTCCAGTTCTATTGTCATTGTCCTTCAAATAAAAGATTTCCAACTACAGCTTCAAAAACCCTTTGCAATTACAAAAAAATACTGAAAAGGAGGCCGCTAAATTACTATACACAAAATAACATAGCTGGAGCTCTGCTAGCTAGGCAATATTAAGAAAGAGTTGCCTGGACTAAACTGCTTTTTCTCCTGGTTAACAAAGAAACAAAATAAAAAAATCCAAAAAACTGCTGATGAATTCACCAAATAAAATGAAGACTTTGTCATTAAAGTAATACTATAGGGGGCGCATTCGTGAAGCCGTCCAAGCTAGTAATGCTTGTGTAGAGCTCCGCAACTCCTGGGACTAGACAGCCTCACAACGCTGTACCGCCGAGCTGCCCTCATGCACCCACCGACTACACAAGCGGGCGGATCTCCAAACTCGATTCCCCGACAATCGGGGAAGAGCAGCGGCGATTGCCGCCGCTCCTCCCCTGGCCCGACTCCCGCTGTGACTGAAAACAGCGGGAGCTCGCCTCCGGCGGCGCGCAAGCGCCGCCTACAGGGGGAGGAGTCCAGCGACGTAGGTCTACGTCGCTGGACGGAATCGAGCCACTTTGCCGCAGTACAGTCCCAGTGACTGGTCGGCAAGTGGTTACAATTTTTCCTTTAGAAATGTCAGTATTGCTGCAGCAGGCTCCATATGTCATACAGATGCACCACTTTACAGGCATATTAAAGGGACCCACCGGCACAATATTTAAAGGAATTTTTCATTTTTATTGTTTCACTTTAGGCATCATTAAAATCACTGCTCCTTTAAAAATAATCGTTTAAAAAAAGATTTTTGCAATGATACATGTCCCCTAGGGCAGTACCCAGGTCCCCATACACTTTTTATGGCAATACCTTGCATATAAGCCTTTAAAATGAGGACTTATGATTTTTCATGTTTGTGTCCCATAGACTTTAATAGAGTTTGCATGTTCGCTAGAACTTTTTCCCTGTTCGAGATGTTTTGTTGCGAACCGAACAGGGTGGTGTTTGGCCCATCCCTAGTTAGCACCTCCCCGCTTATCCTGACCTTGACCATTGCACCTTGCTCTTGATCTGACCATAATGCAGTCATCACCTATTTCTCTTCCTTAGTCCATAGACCTAACCATCGAAACTGGACTATCAATGACAGCCTGTTAGCCAATCCAACCTACCACCAAGACATTGAAAAAGCCATTAAAGACTATCTGACTAACACTGACACACCAGACGTTTCCCCTCTGACCTTGTGGGAGGCCCACAAACCTGTGATTAGAGGGGCGTGTTTTAGTTGAGCATCACATATCCGTAAGGAGAAACGTCTCCAGCATAAGGGACTAGAAGAGGCCTTTTACAAAGCAGAGTTAGAAATCTTGCCCACTCAGCCAAATTAAAGCTCCTCTGAAAAATCACGCCTAGAACTCGATTTCTTCCTGACAGACTATAAAGTCCCTCATCACTAACGACACCTGGAATTTTTTGGATGTCAAACATCCTGTCACTCCTAGATTTTATGCTCTGCCCAGGGTCCACAAGAGTCTTGTGGACCCTCCTAGCAGACCAATTATATCAGGTCTGGGCTGTCTGACTGAACACGCCAGTAACCTCGTGGAAGACTATCTAAGACCGTTTGTCTCCTCCCTTCCTTCCTATATACAGGACACAAGGGACCTGCTATGCATCTTGGAGGACCTCCTTGTCCTCCGAGATGCGTGGCTGGTCACTATTGATATTGAAGTGCTGTACAGCCAGATACCACACAGCAGGGGTTTACAGGTTATTGGTAATTTCCTGAAGGAGAAACAAAGATCACTGTGGCCTTACAACTCGTTCATTATTAAACTCCTGGAGTATATTCTTTTCCACAATGTTTTTATTTTTTGGGGGTCCAGGTGCAGGGGGTGGCGGGTGGGATCGCTGTACCTGAGGGGGTGGGATCGCGATTTGTTCTATAATGAGGACGCATCAATGATGTCTTCATGATTTGGGATGGTACGAGGAGAGAATTGAATGCCTTTATTGACTCCATTGGCAACAAAACTTATAATCTTAAATTCACTATGGAATGTAGCCAAGAGAGGGTTATGTTACTAGATGTGCAGATAGGAGTGGATCAACAAGGATGTCTTCTCCGATCTATATAGGAAACCATTATCAGCCAATACAATCTTACATGCCACAAGTGCCCATCCCAGACCCTTAGTGCAGAGTATTCCATATGGACAATATTTTAGATTGAGGAGAAATTGTACGAAAGAGGAAGATTTTTTGACACGGATGAGGGAATTACAAAAAAGTAAAAGACTTAAGACGAAGCTACATGAAGACATACCTTTAAGAAAGCTTTTAACAGAGCTAAACAAAAAGATAGACAAACCCTGATACATTCAAGGAGACAAGATACCAATTCTCAACATACAATATTGATAACTAAATACTCAAAACAACACTCACAGATATGTAACATCTTGGCACAACACTGGCATCTCCTTGTTGAGGATGCCATTGTGGCCAAATATGTGAGTAAAAAAGCTACAGTTACATACAGAAAAGCCAGATCCCTTAGAGATAACCTCACAAGAAGTCATCTTCATAAGAATCCTATTGCACTGAACACGAAGTCTAACAGAAGGGGTACCTTCCAATGTGGCAAATGTGAATTCTGTGAATGGGTGAAAGCAGATAAATACATTATCCTACCTAACGGCACCACATGGACTCTTTCGTCCTGTGTAAACTGTCAAACAGTAGGGGTAGTTTATATCATGACATGCAAATGTAAAGCATTTTACATTGGCAAGACTCGTAGACCCTTCTGGAAAAGAATTAGGGGCCATGTGTATCTGCTTAAAAATGGCAAACTTGAATCAGCCATTAGCAGACACGTGGGACTCTACCACAACTTTGATCTATCAGTCATGACATGTTTCGCATTGGAACATGTCCCTGCATCAGAAAGAGGAAGAAATATTGACCCCAACTTCTAAAATTGGAAACAAAATGGATAGTTACTTTACAAGCCAATAGACCCCCGAGGCTTAACGAATGTGTTAGTTACAAACCCTTTTTGGAATAGTTGGAAGACCTGGAGTGTACAATATATTGTACACAAGAGGGTATCCTTCCGATAGCCTTCTCTTCGGAATCCAACCATGTCAACACCTTCTGTCTGGATTCCCTTGGATTCTAGAGGAGAAGTGGGGTTATGGAATAGTATACCTCCATTAGGTTATAGGTCTCTACTAGTGATCAACCGATATTGTTTTTTAATTGCCGATACCGATATTTTGGTCATCGCTTATCGGTGTCAGCCGATATCTGCCGATATTTTCAGACATTTAAAAAAAAAAAAATTTTTTATTTTATTTTCAATCCCTAGTCTCTACATGCTGTACCTACGAGTATGGTTGTGTCTTGTTTTATGTTGTCTGGTTGCTCATTTGATGTTAGTCTTTTTGTTGTTTATTTTTATGCCGTCTGCTTCGCTGTAAAGGATGCTTATCCAATTGCTATACTGAAAACAAATGGAGGAGTACGTTCCAATATTATTATATCTTATACCACTGATATGGCTCTTGCTCGGGGAGGGAGGATTGAGAGACAATCTGGGACTTGATGGAAATTGGGGAGGACATCATTTACTGGGGAGGTTTCCAGCTGTTTGGTCATTGATGGGGCTTACATTTGATGTATCCACTTTTTTTTGTTTCATTCAGCCATAGGGTATGAGGACCGCACTTCTCCTTCCCCCTTTCCCTTTTCACTCCCCCTTTCTTCTTTTTCCCCTCCCCTCTCCCACTTGTTGGTTGTATCTATTTAATCCATCACTTTAATTCAATTTGATTTATTTTATTTTATTTACTTAATTAAATTTAATTTTTTTAATTCAATTAATTTATTGAATTTATTTTATCTTTTATTTTACTTATTTTAATTTAAATCATTTTATTTCACTGCCAGTTTGTCATCACTCATTCACTGACTCCCATATTTTTATTTTTTATTGTTATTCATTCCCATTTTTTTTTTCTTTTTTTACTATTTTTTTACCATTTTTTACTATTCACTTATTAGTGGGATTAGTCCCTTATATACATATATACTGTACATATATATTTCTTTCACTTTTCATATAGTTTCATGTTTCGCATATTTCACACACTATCATACACTTTTTTCACCATGCATTTTTGTTTATTTCCCCATCAGAGGGCCGCATGGTCCACTTATGTCTTTAAAAACTAGGGGCGCTGAAGTGCGGCCCTTGTCGGGAGGGGGGGTCTATGCTATATACCCCTGGGCCCACTGTTCATGGTTAGGATAGTGGAATGTGCATGTAGCGTTACATGCACAGCTTCTGGGATCGGCTAATCCTTCCGGAAGTGACGACAGGGATGGCTTTCTGCCCAGTCCTGCCATTTCCAGACATGCGCGGCTTTTAGCTTTGCTGCACATGGCCTGAGACATACCTGCTCACGCCCCTGGCCTGACAGACGTGGCGTGGGGGCGGAGACACCCACGGGCGGCCAATTTCTTACCATATATATATATATATATTGTAAGGGATTAGCTCGGTGGCGGGTGTGGATGACCCCTTTGGGGGTGCGTTTTCACAGAGAGATAGCCGAGCAGAGGTTGAAAACAAGACTGATTTATTCATGCAATTTTCTTCATACCAGTGCATGCAGCAAAAACATCAAAATAAAATAAAAGACAAAATAAATCCTTGCCTCTGTGGGCGGCTACCTTCTCACGCTGGAACCTACCTAAGAAGTCTTCCCAACCTACTGTTGGGCCGACACTGCTGATCTTACAGCAGACACTCAAATGTCCATTGGTTTGCTTTTCACACAGCACAAACATTGTCCATTGAACATGTCCCTTTGTTTTCTTTCACACAGCACATGTTCATTTATAACAGGATCCTTTACTCTTCAGATTCTTCACATTGAACACAGTTCATTTAACAGGTCCCTTTACTCTTCACACTCTTCACATGGAACACTTTGTCTTCTCACCTTTGAGACGTCTTCACTCGTGGTTACCCTCCTTAGCTTCACATCGCTGTAGGGGGTCTTCTCCCATGCTCACCAGCTTGTCGGGAGGCACACATCCGACTGTCCCCCTCTCCCAGCCCACACGGCGACAGGCGGCAGCAGTCCTTCTCCCATGCCCACACGGCGTCGGGAGGTACACGTATGTCTGTCCTCCTCTCCCAGCCTACACGGCGACAGGAGGCAGCACTCAATAGATTTTCTCTGGACAAATTATAGAGGCCTTGATCTCCTCATTCTGAACAGCTGAATGGTTTTCAACTTCCTGCTGGCTCTTTTTGCAGCCAACACCCTATAGTATCAGTGAACTTTTCAAAGCAGGTGGGAATGTGTCTCCTCTCAGTGACTACATTCCCAGATTTACCTGACTTCCTGTCACATACCCCCCCCTCTTGTTTCAACCCTAGGGTTGGGACACATATTTCCAGGCACGCATGTGTCAGGCACTGCTGACTCACTGATAAGCCTCCTATTATCCTCAAGCTTCCGGATAAAACTGTTTCTGTCATCTTCACTGACAGATTTCTCATAAATGCCACACAGTTTGTCTCTCATCTCATATACACATTCTTCAACTGCATTTTTGGCATAATTTTGCTCCTTCTCGTTTCTGTCATCTTCATTGACAGCTTTCTCATAAATGTCAGACAGCTTGTCCCTCATAACCGTCTGTCCAATCCACCATGGAGGACCGTGATCCATAGGTAACTCAATTGGGCTAGTCTTAAGGTCTTCAACATTCTTAAGACGCCTCTCTCTGCAATCCATAAATGTTTTCCACAAAACTTTGAGAACCTTTGCTTCACTAAGCTTTGTTCCAAGTAGGGACTCTTGACATCCCTCTGTGACTTGAGTTGCCTCTCCATACAGCTGTACACAATCATTGACTTTTTGTTGTAAAAGGGAATGATCTTCCTTCTTGAGCTTTGCTTGCTCTAAGATGCTGTGCAGAGGATTTTCCAATTGAGACAACAGGCTGTCACACATTTCTTCAAAGTGACCCCTGTTCCTTTTCCCAGAGATATCAATATCATTCAAACATTTCATATTCATAGGCAGATCTGAAGCATTTGCACTCATCAACTTCTTAAACTTTTCGCCCTCCTGAGCGAGTCGCAGTAAAGGCCTACTATTTGATTTGATATTCAGTTTATATTTCTTGCCAAACTCTTCACAGAAGTAGCCAACCAGAACATCATCAACTTTCCTTCCACCAACATAGGGGTTAAAGGCAACAACACAGTTGAACCCAGCGATCTGGGTGGTATCCATTATAGACCTCCTCTCTGCATCAGTGAAGAAGCATGGAACTGCAACACATTCTTTTACAGGTTTCTTCAATGCACTTTCTGCTGAACTATTTGACCGCTCAAGGTCACCTAGTTCCTTTTCTCTATCTGAATTCCACATGGAATGTATCTCAAGATCACGATCAAACTTCTGCCACCCGTCTTTCACCAGTTCCATTTTGGAAACACTCCCTGAAAGGCACTTATTCATTTGCTTCACGTTTTCACCAACAGCCTTAGTTTTCTCCACTAGGTTTTCAGCCTGAACTGAGAAATCATCACATTTCTTACACAACTCTTTTGTTTGCTGAAGCTCTAATGATACATTTTCCAATGCTTGAAGTTTTTGAAGGAACGGTTTATTCCAAAGGGGTGATTCAAGCCACGTGTCATCACATTTCTGAGGCTCACTCAGGACAGACCCCAAAACACTGATCCTTTTAAAAACTGCATCAGGCACACTATCCCCTCTTTGGGACAGATCCTCTGTTGCCTGGAATTCCTCTTCCAGTTCCTGCAACGGAATATTCATCTCTTCTACTTGCTGTTCTAAGGCTCGCTTAGACTTTTCTAGCTCCTGAACGCTTTTCACAACATCATCCTTGGAGCTGACCAATTCTTCCATTTCTGTACGCAGCTGTTTGTTAACACTTTCTAGTTCAGCCTTACACTCTAGAGCTTCCTCCAAAGAGCGAGCCAAGAACAGGGCTTTGCTCTCGTTATCACGCACCTCCGTTGCTGCACGTGCGCGTTCTTCTGCATATTTTGCAGACACAGTCTTCTCTTCACCAAGCATCTGATCAAACTTCTTTTTCACATCTTCAACACACTGTAATGAACCAACGCTTTCTTCCATGCGTTTTTTCATATCCGCTATCTGAGCTTGCAATGTTGCGACTTGCTCTGATAGGTTTTTCTTTGCTTCCGCCTCCTCTTTTACTTGTTCCAGGAAGCCATTTTTCTCATCTTCCATTTGTTTGAGCTTTGTGCTAAAACTCAGCCTTTGACACCTCTCTTCCTGTAAGAGTTCCTGCGTGTCTTGCAGCTGCGATTCCAAGATAGAAAAATCTTCCGCAATTTCTCTAGATTTTCTGTCTGCTTGAGAAAGCTGATTTGTAACATTGTCCAACTCAACCTGCAGTCGGTTTGCCTTCTCTGACAGCTTAGCACACAATCGGTCACCTTCTGACACCTTGACTTGCGATTCCAGAAGCTGTGCCTCTACTTTTTCCCTCTTATGTTCACAATCTCCTTTTCCCTGCATAAGAGCCTTCACCTCATTGGCTAGTTTCTGGGAATGAGACTGTAATTCTGCCACACAGGCTTCTTTCTCCTTTAACTGCTGCTGGAAACGTTGGGCTTCACCTTTCCAACTTTCACAGTCTGCACGTAATTCATCTACCACATTGCTCAAAGTGGTGAGCTCATACACAGTACTCAGTAATTTAGCCTCTCTTTCACTTTTCTCGTTGTCGCTGAGAGACAATGTCGCTTTCAGAGCAACATTCTGTTCCTGCGACTCCTGCAGGTCTATTTTTGTAACTTCCAAACACTGAAGACTTTTTTCCAGCTGATTACGCAACTCCAACATTTCACACATACTTTGCTTCTGCAAAGTCTGAATTTCAATTTCCTTTTCCATGAGGATGGTATCTTTCTCCTTTATAGTGTCTTGACATTTTTGCAACTCGACCAAAAGAAGAGCAGTGGATTCTTCCCACTGTAACACATGAGACTTGAGTAGTTCATTCATTTCCTGCAAGTTTCTATGCTCCATTTTAAGCAATTCCAAGGCTTGTTCCTTTTCTTCCATTTTCCGTTGCAAGGCATCCAACTCAGCCCTGCACACATACTCTGTTTCCTCCAAACCGATGGCCTCCATTGGCTGCTGGCGTCTCTGTTTCCAGCCTGCCATGCTCTCTTGATGAGCCTTTTGTTGAGCTGCAAAGCTCCGTTGTTTCAGCATCTCCCCCATTTTGGGTTTACTTTTCATCTGAGCACACTGCGTCTCCATAGCAGTTTCATCAGTGTTGCTAGGGACAACAACCTTCCTCTTTAGTAGACTCTCTTTAGGCATGGATGGGGCTGGTTCAGACGGTAACATCCCCTCCATCCATAGAATCCGGTCTCTCATTTCATCTATCTTTGCATTTTTCAGGCGTTTGGATCGCCCCATCTTCAATAACTCCACAAATTTTTCACAGTCCAGCAAAAAATTTTCAGACCACTGTCTCTTTAACACATGTAGTTTTTCTCTCTCTTGCAAGATCTCTTTTCCTGCACACACAGTTTGTGCAGTCACTTGCACCAGACACAACAAAGTTCATCAAATAATTTTGAGACCGCTGTCTCTTTAAAACACTTTTTTTTTTCTGTCAGGATCTTCTCTCCTGCACACATAGATTGTGCAATCTCATGCACCAGATAAAGTTCATCAAACATTTGCACTTCCTTGCAGGGATCTCTGCTTATGCCCACTGCATACCTCCACCATATGTAAGGGATTAGCTCGGTGGCGGGTGTGGATGACCCCTTTGGGGGTGCGTTTTCACAGAGAGATAGCCGAGCAGAGGTTGAAAACAAGACTGATTTATTCATGCAATTTTCTTCATACCAGTGCATGCAGCAAAAACATCAAAATAAAATAAAAGACAAAATAAATCCTTGCCTCTGTGGGCGGCTACCTTCTCACGCTGGAACCTACCTAAGAAGTCTTCCCAACCTACTGTTGGGCCGACACTGCTGATCTTACAGCAGACACTCAAATGTCCATTGGTTTGCTTTTCACACAGCACAAACATTGTCCATTGAACATGTCCCTTTGTTTTCTTTCACACAGCACATGTTCATTTATAACAGGATCCTTTACTCTTCAGATTCTTCACATTGAACACAGTTCATTTAACAGGTCCCTTTACTCTTCACACTCTTCACATGGAACACTTTGTCTTCTCACCTTTGAGACGTCTTCACTCGTGGTTACCCTCCTTAGCTTCACATCGCTGTAGGGGGTCTTCTCCCATGCTCACCAGCTTGTCGGGAGGCACACATCCGACTGTCCCCCTCTCCCAGCCCACACGGCGACAGGCGGCAGCAGTCCTTCTCCCATGCCCACACGGCGTCGGGAGGTACACGTATGTCTGTCCTCCTCTCCCAGCCTACACGGCGACAGGAGGCAGCACTCAATAGATTTTCTCTGGACAAATTATAGAGGCCTTGATCTCCTCATTCTGAACAGCTGAATGGTTTTCAACTTCCTGCTGGCTCTTTTTGCAGCCAACACCCTATAGCAGGGATCCTCAAACTACGGCCCTCCAGCTGTTGCAGAACTACACATCCCATGAGGCATTGTAAAACTCTGACATTCACAGACATGACTAGGCATGATGGGAATTGGAGTTCCTGAACAACTGGAGGGCCGTAGTTTGAAGGCCCCTGCCCTATAGTATCAGTGAACTTTTCAAAGCAGGTGGGAATGTGTCTCCTCTCAGTGACTACATTCCCAGATTTACCTGACTTCCTGTCACAATATATATATATATATATATATATATATATACGTATATATATATATATATATATATATATATATATATATATATATATATATATGGGAGAGACACGGAGAGGGTCCTAGTGGACATCTCCATTGTCTCCTTGCTGGAGGGGCTATCCCAAAGAATTTGATCAGCATTTTATGGAGCTGCAGCTCTTGAACAGGAAGGTTAGTTTATACACTGGGCATATGGAGACTCATTGTTTGACTCATTTTTGGAACTCAGTTATCCTCTAACTCTTATACTCCTAAGGATACGTCTACATAGTGGACATTTCCAAGTAGGAACAATCCTGCTATCATCATCACCCCATACATTCAAACTGAGTTGACACTGGGAGCCCTATGTCTATTATCCAAAGTAAATTTTTTGGCTCTTTGGTCTTAAGAGTCTATATAATTACAAATTTACCTAGGAGTGTAATTAAGGTAAACATTCCTGTAACCTTAAGGTTAAATTATGATATATATATGGGTATAGTCAATCCCTCCCTGTCATCTGGAGGCAACTATAGGCCGATATCCATACTTAACCAAGACATCAAATTCCTGGCTAAAGTGCTTGCATCTCGCCTTAAAGAGGAAGTAAAGCTTCCTCTGTAACTTGTACCTATAGGTAAGCCTATAATAAGGTTTACCTATAGGTACTTAAATAGCTCCTAAATAACTCCTAAACATGCACAGTTTAGGAGATATTTCTTTGTCATATGTATCGCAATGCACTGTATTATTTGGGATGATAGCTCCAAGGGATCTTGTGCACAAGCCGGCTAAATTTAAAGCAAAAGTGGTTTATTTTCTTCCACAACAGAAATACGGTAAGGCTTCCAGCAGCAAAAAGTCCAGAAACAGGCATAACTTCAGCATAAATGGCAGATATAATACAAAACCAGCTTCTGGCGGGGGTTTATCCCAGATAAGCAGTCCCAGGTAGCAGCTTGTCTCCAGCCACCATGCAGCACATAAACATTTGTTTCACCAGCTCAGTCTCCCAGGTGTGTAACCAGCTCCTACTTCCCACACCCACTGACACTACTTCCTGTCTTTAGGAGCTGGTCTCTGGGAAACAGCTTAACCCTTGCCTTCCTGTGAAACCCATACTTCCCTTAAATGGACCACAGCCCAAATATTGGTGCTATGTAACACCCGTCCAGGACCCATACTTGGTGACCTTTACAGTACAATGAAAAATGATTAACAAAACATTTGAACAAGGAAAGTGATACTAAAGGTATTCTAAAAAAGATGTTAAACTTACCTGCTCTGTGCAAAAATATCCCTTACCTTAGTAAACGTGGTGTTGAGTTAATAAATACATTTTAAACTGTACTGCATGATGAACCTATCTTGTGTTGTATGAATATGCCTGTGGGTTCTGATCACTCAGGATAGAGAAGGATTCAAAAGGGAAGATAAAAGAGCACTTTAGGGCTGGTTTAGCCTTTACTGCGAGTCTTGCTTTATGTCAGGTGAGCGCATTGCACCTAGAGGTGAGTACCAGGTGGTTGGTCACACAATCAAGAATCACTTTTTATCACGGAATTTTTATAGAGCACTGTGGATCACATATGCACTGATGTTTCACAAACTATATTTTTAACCGTATATTGGGAGAAGATTTTTTAGTTTTTTGATTTTGGTTTATGTTTATGTGTTTTTGTTTCAGGTTCTTTGCAACAACTTTTGAACATACGGTATCTCACAAAAGTGAGTACACCCCTCACATTTTTGTAAATAACTGGATTTTTGACTTACTGTAAAATCATTTACTCTCAAGCTCTCTCTCAGATCCATATCAGTAGGGTTATACTGCCCCCTACAGGAGTAGGACACTAGGCAGAAAAAAGTACTGGCTATGACTATGGGCAGTCCCGGAGGGTACACTCTCTTTCTTCCTGCATATGATATCAGTTTTATATCAAAGCAGTGTCAGAAAATAACACCAATCCAACTCAAAATAGAGGGGCGGGTACTGCGTCCGTCAATGAACTTAAGAGAAAATAATTTTACGGTAAGTCAAAAATCCAGTTTTCTCTATCGTTCATTGACAGACGCAGTTCTCTCTGATCCATATCAGTAGGGACGTCCCAAAGCAGTGCCATAAAATAAGTGGTGGGAACAGCAGGAAAGAACAAGTCCCCAAGGCTAAACATAACCAAGCAGGCAACATAGGACTCAAAAGATGAGGCCCACCTGAAACAAACAGTAAACACCCTCAAGGAAGGCTAAAAGCCCTCCAGACAGCAGCCAGCAAAAAACTTTGCGGCCAAAAGAGGCATCTGCAGATGCCAGCACATCCACCCTATAAAATTTGGCAAAGGTGTGAACAGACTACCAGGTAGTCGACTTGCAACCTGGAGCACAGATGCCAGTATGACGAAAAAGGCCAGGAAGGCCTAGGCGCTCGAGTAGAGCGCGCCGAAACATGGAAAGGCAGGACCTGACCCTTGACTGAATAAGTAAGAGAAGACTATTACGCTGAATAGTCTTCTCTTACATATTCTGTTTACAATTCTATATTTATTTAGCTGCTGATCTTACAGAATGGATATTTTTCAATATATTGAAGTGCTTGAAATTAAAATATCTAAGGAACCCAGTGACCTTTCTTACCATTTAAAAGAATTAGGTCACATATTTGAGAAAAAAATTAAAACATGGTGGGATATTGTATCATTTCAACAGTATCTGTCATCTAAAATCATCCCGCGGCGTTTGGACTGGGATATCCCACCAAATGATGGGTTATTAGATGAAGAGTCTTATACTGAATGGAGTGAATTCTTTACTAAAAAGGGTCTTGAGCTTCTCACTTTCCTGTTATCACGGAAGCAGAGAAAGATGGAAGCTCTTGAAACCCAAGAGAGACCATCAAAACCTCCATTGAGAAAGAGAAGGATAAGCCTGAGTTTATCAGATTATCAGAGGAGCTTAAAAACAAACTTATCAAATGGGATAAGGAAGCTCAGGAAAAGAAAAAGAAAAAATTCTTAAGAGATATAGGAGATTTCGGCAGTAATACGGTGTATAGATGGCAAGTTCCCCTTTTACCCACAGCCATCCCTGAAACAATCCCTAGTTCCTTACCGAGTGAGGAAGAACCTCCGTTCAATTATGAAACATCTCAGCCAAGGTTCCCCTCTGTGGGAGGTCCCCCACCGAGGGGAAGAGGCCACGGAGGTAAGAGAGGGAGAGGCAGGGGAAGAGGGAGAGGCTTAATCACCAATCCTCATCCAGAGGTAATTGGAATGGTAACGAGCATTATCAGCCTAATTATCAGTGGCAAACTGTACCCTATCATAATAGGGGTTATCAAACAGGTTTCAGAGGCCATAGAGGCCAGAGAGGTACTTTTCCATCAGGAAATCGTCCTATTCCGACTGAGAATAGGTATCTACCACTTCAAAATCAAGGAGAGGATCCCCATTTTTTAGGGGCCCAGAGGACCCCTTGGAGGGACCCTCAACCGGGCCCATCAACTCCAACGGGAACCAGACCTTATTACCCCCCACAGCACCCTCCGAATCCGGCCGGAAACGGAACGGAAAATCAAAAGAAAAGAAAAAAAGAGGATGCAGGGGAGGCAAAAGGGTACAAAAAGCAAAAATCCCTATAGGAACTGGGCTATTCAATCTAAGTGGCGTCTCCCTCACGGATGATGAGATTAGAGTCCTAGATAGGGGACTAAAATTTGCGCCTATGAAGAATATGAACAAATTTGACACATATATTAATCTTCAAAAATTCACCAGAACGTTAAGTATCAAAAAACACTTTTTGTCAAATCCACAACAGGAAAAAGGGGAGGTAAGTATTTCACACCACTCTAAGTTACGTAATAAGTCGGTGTTTAACCCCCCGAACGTGGATACTAAAAACATTGAAGTGTTCAAAAATATGGTTAGTAGGGATCTTGATTCCCTTAAGATAAGGAAAGCCATTGACCCACAGCAAATCAGAAAGGGCATTAGATCACTTGAGGGTAGGAAAGATCTCGTAATCCGCCCTGCGGATAAGGGAGGTGGATTGGAGGTACTGAGTGGTACTTACTACCGCCAAGAGATGCAGAGATTACTAAGTGATAGAGATACCTATTCCCCTCTTCCAGGTAACCCAATGTTGAGGTTCAAAAAGGAA
The DNA here is from genome assembly GCF_965119305.1 of Pelophylax lessonae. Taxonomy (NCBI): domain Eukaryota; kingdom Metazoa; phylum Chordata; class Amphibia; order Anura; family Ranidae; genus Pelophylax; species Pelophylax lessonae. Next base: position 183,111,079 of record NC_138776.1, read on the forward strand.
CTGGGAGCATTGGTCGGTAAGGGAGAAAAATCGGGAATTTTGAGTTCTAAGGAAGCTCAGTATCTTAACCCTTTGTTTTGTAGGACCCCTATTATTTATTTTCTTCCAAAAGTTCACAAACATCAGACATGTCCACCAGGCCGTCCGATTGTAAACGTTATAGATTCCGTCACGGCAAGGCTAGGTCAATATATCGACCATTATCTGCAGCCTTTGGTATGTGGTACTTCGGCGTACCTTAAAGACACCAAGCATGCCATACAATTGCTTGCCGACTTACCAGAGACTTAAGATAGCATATTGGTGACCGCTGATGTAGGGTCTCTTTACACCATCATAAATCATGAAGATGCTCTGAACTCTGTGAAATGGGCTTTGAGAAAATTAGATTTACCATCTAGACACCGGAAATTTCTGGTAGAATGTCTGGATTTCTGCTTACTTAAAAACTATTTTTGGTATGACCGAGAATACTTTTTACAAGTAAAGGGAGTAGCTATGGGAGGACGGTTTGCCCCCAGTGTGGCAAATTTGTTTATGTCACACTGGGAGGAGGAGGTCATCTTTTCAAACCGTCCTCCCCAATTGAGCTGCTACCGTTGATTCATCGACTATCTCCTCCTCATTTGGAGAGGGGATATGACTAGCTTGCAGCAATTCATGAGCCATCTCAATTCCAACAATAGGAATATTGAGTTGACATGGAATGTGAACACCAAGAGTATTGTATTTTTGGATTTGGAGATCTTCAAAGATGAAGTTTGTCTGAAAACCCGTACTTACTTCAAGCCCACGGACCGAAACTCATACATACCCACTGGCAGTTGCCATCACAGCCTGTGGCTTTGTAACATTCCAAGGGGACAATTTCTGAGGATGAAACGAAATTGCTCCTTGGAAGAAGATTTTCGGTCCCAGTCAAAAGTGTTAGCCTCTAGGTTCCTGGAAAAGGGGTATGACCCTGCGCATATTGACAAGGAATTATCTAAAGTCAGTGTCACCGAACGAGAAACCACTCTCATGTCATCTAGGAAAATAGCCCCCAGTAACGAATTTAGTTTCGTGCTGGATTATAATGTCTAGTACAGGAAGTTTGAAAATATTGTTGCTAAATACTGGCCTATTTTACAACATGATAGGATATTAGGCCCAGCTCTTCCTACAAAACCGAGATTTATCTACCGTAGAGCTCCAACACTCAGAGATCGATTAGCCCCAGGGGTTATCGATCCCCCAATCAAATCTGATAATAGACTATTCCCGTCTTTAAAAGGATTCTATGCCTGTGGAAGGTGTGTTGCCTGTAAAACCTCCAAAGGCAACATCAAAAAAAGAAAAGAGTTCTTGGCCACAGCTACACAAGAAGTTCATGTCCTTAAAGATTTAATTACATGTAAAACAAAGGGTGTAGTGTATACAGTGGCGTAGCGTGGGGGGTGCAGGGGGGGCCGGCCGCACCGGGCGCAACATCTAGGGGGGCGCATCCGCAGTGTCACTCTGTCTGACTCTGACATACACAGTTCACACACTGTCTGCGGCTGCCTCAATCTTTAAGCTGGGATATGTCCAGCGCGGCTGCCCTATGGCTGAAAATGGCGGGTCGGGGCTAGACTGTGTCTCAAATGCCTATTGGTCAGTGGTGGCTGGTGCGTTGGGGGCACAGGGGCGCTGCCCCCCCCCCCATCCATGCCCCCGGCCCCCTAATCTACATGCGGGGCGCCGGACGCATGGAGTTCAATGGGGTTTTTTTTTTTTTTAATCACCTGATTAGAGCCAGAGGCCACCCATTATGAGACCCGCTTCCTGATTGGCCGAAAGGCGAATGCATGCCATTGGCCGAGGAGGAGGCGGGCGGACTCGAGGAGACGCGGGGAACTGAGGAGAAGCCGCTGCTGCAGGTAAGTCTCTCTACATTGAAGGGGGCAAGCTGGTCACTCTGCATTGAAAGGGGGCACGCTGGTCTCTCTGCATTGAAAGGGGGCACGCTGGTCATTCTGCATTGAAAGGGGGCACGCTGTTCTCTGCATTGAAAGGGGGCACGCTGTTCTCTGCATTGAAAGGGGGCACACTGGTCATTCTGCGTTGAATGGGGGCACACTGGTCTCTCTGCATTGAAAGGGGGCACGCTGGTCACTCTGCATTGAAAGGGGGCACGCTGGTCACTCTGCATTGAAAGGGGGCTTGCTGATCACTCTGCATTGAAAGAGGGCATGCTGGTCACTCTGCATTGAAAGGGGGCACGCTGGTCTCTCTGCATTGAAAGGGGGCACGTTCGCACTCAATAAAGTGTTTGAAAATAAACTTGCATTTAGATGAATTTTACTTTAATTACATCAGTATTTTCATAACAAACAATACATGTGCTTAGGGGGTAAGGGTTTCTTTGACTAATCTAGTGGAAGAGACTCGAGTGCTAAAATCCCGCCGGTTAGGGGGCGCAAATTACTTGCCTTGCCCCGGGTGCTGACAACCCACGCTGCGCCTCTGAGTGTATATGCCCGAATGTAAATGCGGATACCAATATGTGGGTAGAGCCACGAGAGCATTACATGTACGTGTTGGGGAGCATATGAATAAGATCAGACAGGGTAAGGATAAGCATAATGTCCCCAAACACTTTAAGAGGTACCATCATTGTGATCCTACCGGATTGAAGTTTTGGGGTGTAGAGAAAACAACTCGTCACTGGAGGGGAGGAAACTTTGTAAGACAATTAAGTCGCAGAGAATCTTTCTGGATATATCAGACCAAAGTTTTGGTTCCAGGGGGTCTTAATGTGGATTTTGATTTAAATTGTTTTATTTCTAATAGATAGATTTGTTTTTTGTTATAATAATAATTTTTATGCATTTGTGAAAGTATTTTAAAGTATTTTAGATTTATATTTAAATATGTACATTGGTGCTGGAAGATGTTGAGATCCGTACGGAGTCTCGCGGGTATGCGTCCTTATTTACATTCATTAATGTGATTTGAAATGAGAATTATTGTAATCATTTCCCCTTTAAGAGCTACTGCTCTTAAATATATTTTTATACATTTTATATTTTTTATGTTTTTCTTGCATCTTGTAGGTTTTTATGCATGGACATGGATCATGTGCAATAATATAAATGTTTTCCCATCAGAATTATCGGCTGATCCGGGGTGCTTTGTTCCGTGTTTGAAGCCCCTTGTGTCCCGATTCAAGAATGATTAGCTTTGTTCATTCCGGTGCCTCCCGGGCGGGTTCCCAGATCTAAGATGGAGACGTAGGTGTCTTCACTTCCGCCTTGGGAGAAGCGTCCGGTTGCTAGGCAGCATTGTTAAAAAGCGTGCGGGTACCGCCCTCTCCGTACCCCACTGAAGAAGTCACGCCCACTGACGCAACGCATACGGGGAGGAGCTGTGACGTCACCCGTGACGCTCCGAAGGGATCGAGACATCGGAGCACATTGTGTATCATGCTTGTCTGACATTCTTTATGCACTAGGAAAGTGCCACCATTGTGAGTAGTCTCATTTTAGCTTTGCAATAAATGTTACCTTTAAACGGAGAGCACTAAATGCCCTTATGTCTTTTTTGGGATGCACAACTGCTGATCGTTCTGGAGTTTGCTGCAGAGCATAGGAGATCGGGTTTGGCAGAAGTCCATCTGGTTTTTTACCCTGATTTAAAGTGCAATGACCTCTAATGGTCGAGTAATGGAGGTGAGAGGCTTGTACTTACTTTGGTGATGGAATCACGATTGAAGTGGTGCATGTATTCATCCTTTACAGCACGGGTCTCCTAAATCCTCATCTTTGTGCCTACCTTTGTGAAGTTTAAAAGGACTATCATATTCATTATGGACAATTATTGTATGCAAATTTAGCGCTGCACCTTCATTGTATTTTATTCCTTGACTGAATAAGCCTGCACCACCGTCTGTCTAAACCTTCTGGGAACAGTCTCAGCAGATGCAGGCAGTCACGTTCATGAGCCATCTGTAAGTACAGAGAGCAAGCCTGACTTACGAAAAGACTCAGTAGACGCTAAGTACCCCTTGAGTGCCCGAACTATATCCAGAGGATGCAATGCACATTCCGCAGGATGTAAGGGCTTAGGACACAAGATGGTAATACAATGTCCTTGTTCAAGTGAACACTAGAAAACACCCTTCGGAGGGAAGGACGGGTCTGGACGAAGTACCACTTGTCTCCATGAACCAACATAAAGGGAGAATGACAGGACAATGTCACCAGTGCTGACACCCTGCGCACAGAGTGACAGCAACCAAGAAGGCCACCTTCTGTAATAAGGTAGGCAGGGGATACCCTCGAATACTTGCAAAAGGAGGTTCTGGAAGAACCGACTGCACCTTCAAGGGACCCAGTTGGTGACAGAGGTCGCACTGGAAGTACCAAGTGTCGCACCCCCTGGAAGAAGTTACGCACCAGGAAACAGGCGGCCACGGCCTTTGGAAGAAAATTGCCAAAGCCGAAACCAGACCCTTGACAGTACTTAAGGCCAACTTGAGAGAAACTCCCCATTGAAGGAAGCCAAGATCCGGACCACCGAGTAAGAGCGAGGGGGAACCCAAAGAGACTCACACCACGCAATATACGACTTTCTCGTATGAAGAAAAAAATAATCCTAGAAGTCGCTTCCCACGCTTTAAGCAGGGTGGGGATCATCGAAGCAGCCAATCCCCTGTCCTTCAGCACCTGGATTACAACAGACAAGCCGGCAAAGCCAGCGACTATAAAGCCGGATGGAAGATTGGCCCTGGAGACAATAAATCCTCCCTGAGAGGAAGCCTCCAAGAAGCGTCTGCGGCTAGCCTGACCAGGACGGCGTACCAGCTCAGCGAGGCCAGTCCGGAGCCACAAGAATGACCGGAATCCCTTCCGCCTCGATCCTGCAAATAATTCCTGGCAGCAAATTGAGAGGAGGAAAGGCAGACAGCAGCTGATACTGACCTTGGCCCATCCGTGAGCACTCTCACACGACCACGCCAGCATCAGCCTTGCACAGGTAAAAATGCTAAACTTCTCAGCATCGTTCATGTTGAACTTAGCGAATGTTCTGCCTATGAAGAGGACCATTCCCCTGCATCCAAGGCCTGTCGACAGAGGCAATCCGCCTGCCAATATTTCACATCTGGAAAGGGAACAGCGGAGAGAGCTGGAACAAGAATGCCCAACGAAGAATGCCTGTCACTTCCAAGGCCGCAAGGACACCCATGGTGCCCCCTTGGTGAATGACATAAGCCACGGTCATGGTGTAGTAGATTGAATGTGCACTGGACAGCTGTAGGTCCCCGATCCAGTGAACTAGGCAGAGCCGGATCACTCTCAGCTCCAGGACATTGATTGGTAACCTGTATCCTCCAGGGACCATACTCCTAAAGCAGAGAACCTGCCGAGGACTCCTCCCCACCCGGACAGGCTTGTAACCTCTGTGACAATCGTCCAGTAAAAAGGGGAGGAAGGATTCCAAAGCAAGACTCCCTGGTCACCCAGCTCAGCCGGATCCGAAAGTCCAGAGAGTTGGATTCTAGTCCCATTCGAGAAGGATTGCCTTCTGGGGGATCCACGAGAGGGATTGAGCGAAAAGGACCGTCTCGAAAGACGACACCATCAGTCCCAGCACTTGCATGCAGGTCCGAAGGGAAGACTATGTGCTGGACAGGAACAGTTGAACCGCAGTCTGAAGTTCCAAGAGCGCTGGACTGGACAGGAACCCAATAAAAAGGAGCCGTGTCCAGCAAACAAATTGCAACCCCTGTGCCAGGTGGTCCAACAGCTCCCCCAGTTCAGGAGGGACTCCGACCATCAGACAGAGTCTGCGGAGCAAGGGCAATCAAGAACACTGTTCCCAGTGCAGACCCCGCCAGGGAGTGCAGATCAAGGGCCACAGCCCATGCCATCCTATCCCCCAAGTCCTTAAGGAGTTTGTGAGATACTGTATGTAACTATGTAACCTCCTCTTTGCTGTGCTAAGGGGGCACCGGTACAGGTGTGCTCCCGAGCTAGACTGTGTGCATCCATAGACACACCGAGCGCTGGTAAGCCACACCCCCCCACCCCGCTCCCTCCTCACATGAGTTTGACTGATAGCAGCAAGAACCTATGGCTCCCTTGGCTTTCAGTGTCTCCTGTAAATCCTGGAAGAGAGCAGAGCAGTGGTGCAGCCGAGACAGCACTGGATCGTTGAAAGGAATCCGGTAAGTGTTTAGGGATGGGGGGCAGATAGTGGGTTGTTTTTTACCTTAACACAGGGAATGCATTAAGGTTAAAAAGAAAAAACATTTAGACTTTAGAACCACTTTAAATTATAAAAAAAAAAATTCCCAACCTATTTCCGTGCAGATCTTTTTTGAGAGGAATTAATCTTCCTCAAATACCTTCAGATAAGCTTTTACATTTATCTAAGCCTGTTACCGAAACAGAAATTCTCAAAGCCATATCATCACTCAAATCACAGAAATCTCCAGGCCCTGATGGTTTTATAAAGGCATACTACATATAAACTATATCGCAAGAGCCATTTTTATTTTGCAACATTTTTTAACCTGAATTCAGGGCAAACAGCTAAATATACCATTTAAATGAACATCTGGGGGCTGTTTTGCCTGCAAAAGTATTTGTATTTCTGTCCAACTAGGCCTGAGATTTAAGCAGCGTAACCAGAGTACAATGCAAGTCTGTTGCTAAGGCTCTGTTCACATCTAGGCATCGTGGACGGTTTGCACGCTTTTACCGCAGTTTGTCGGTCGAAAAGCGCTGCAAAATCGCGCCGCGATCAATGTGCCATTGAAAGTGACGGGGATCGCAAGCGCATCCCACGATTTTTGCGCCAATTTGAGATCGCTGGATGAAAGCGCAGCAGAGACTCCTTTGGACAGTAGCATTGTCAGTCTGGGTGTAGGCGAGTGTTAGAAATTAAAGCTAAACTTCAGCGAACACTTTTAAAGCAGATACAGCAACTGTTTTTTTTAACTTTTGGGATAACGGTTTTACATAAATGAATAAAAGCTGACCATTGTAAGCACCCCTGTCAGTGTTTAACCACTTCCCGTCCGGCCTATCAACAAATGATGGCACGGCAGTGGCTTTCTTATTCTAAATTGACGTCATAATGAAAGCCACCATATATGTAATAGAAGGAAAATGGTAACCCCCAAATACTCAATGGGACTTTAAGGGCAACTTGAAAAATTACCAGAAGAGTTTTTTCCTTTTTTATGTTAAATCCCTTATGTGTGTTACATCCATATAAAATATAAAAGCAACAATACAATTGATTTAAAAGAAGTCATCAAATAGAGAACGACTGAGTTGGTAAAGCAATATACATATATTGATTATACTGTCTTCTCTACTTCCCAGACGTGTTTCAGGTGGTATAAGGAGAACATCACACATTTTAAATTCTATAGCAAAACATAACAGTTGTTATAAAAGAAGCAACAACATTATGAAGGCATGAACCCCACAGCAATAAAGTTCATTGATAACATACCATTCAAGATTAGTAGCATATCATACAGCCGTGAGTAATATAAAAGCAGAATTCACTTTTGCCATAGATAGAAGATGTTCCCAAGAGTCCCCAAATATGGGGCCCGAGTGGTCCACACTGAGTTCCCCCCGCACAGCAACAACCAAAAGGGAGACCAGAGGATCTAAAGGGAAAGATTGTAGGACCAACCATTGTTACAAAGGTATGCAAAATCACTGTGGTCTAAAATTAGCAATATAGATATTCCATAATTAATTAAAAAGGTATAAGATAGAATACAAAAACCCTTTAAAAGGAAGGGGCTTGTATCATAGAGACTAATTTTGTCTGTTTATATATGCACAATAATTATATGCCACAAAAAAAAAGTGTATAAGGATTTCTCTTATGTCTCACCTCCTGTCCTCCTCCTGTCAGGAAGCACCGATCGTGTGGCCACGCAGCGATTTGATCTGTCACCAGCTGTATCCACAAGACACAGCCAATGACTGATCAGAGTACTGGCTCACTGCCGGTATCATGTGACCTCCGTAACGAATCAATGCACGTCATACGACAGTTGTACACAATAGATGGCTTCCTTTCATACCATCCATTGTGTACAATTGTGTTGCTAGCTGTGATTGGTCAATTTCCTCACATGGTACAGACAGGGCCAATCACAGCCCATCCATGCCATGTAATTAGTTTTTACCAATCACAACAAAACTGACTGATTCAGTTTCATTCAGTAAAATGCTTTCTTATAGCAATGTAATTCGCTGCTAAAAGCAAACATAATGTTTAAAAAAAATAAAAAATCCTGATCACTTTCCCAGAGTAGTACAATGTTACTATGGTAAAATTATATTGTTCTGGTTACAGTGCGTTAAAAAAAAATCTTAAAAAATTAAAAAAAATGTTATTAAAAAAAAATTTTTTTTGTAGTGTCACCATTTAGTGTCCATGATTACCACCACACCAGTTATATGATAACGCTGTACTGCACTTGTGACGGTATGTAATAAAAAAAAAAATGCTAAAATATTACAAGTTAAAAAAAAACATGCCTCTTAATAAATACCTTGGACTGTCTACTTTCCAAAAATTGGTAATTTGGGGGGTATTTGTACTGTCCTGGCATTTTAATTTTTTTTTTGTATTTAAATCTTTTTTATTTTATCGTTGCTGAACGTTACAATCGATGTATTACAAAATATCACCAGAGAAAGAATAACAAAAGCACGTTCCGTCAACACAAATATAGTTATCAACATTTTCATATTCTTAAATGTATTCAAATAGAGAAAACATGTTAACCCATATCTGCTTTAAACCCCCCTCCCCCTAACCTGTGAAAAAAAAAAAAAGGAAACAGCCCCACGGGTGAGGGAAAACCCCCTCATACCTCCAAAATCCAACACTAGTATCACCATGGAGGAGACCAGTCTACCAACCGAACAACATACTCTACCGACCACACATTAGTAAGGCTCCTTCCACAGATGTCACAAATCCATCCCAGCCTCCCCATAGTAAAGTGAATTTCTCATGTTTGTGTTTAGATGCCCATACTAACTCCTCCATCCTCCTGATTGCTTCCACTTTAAGTATCCAACTCGAACCCGTAGGGGGTGAGTTTTGCTTCGATTTTGAGGGTATGCAAGCCTTCGCTGCGCTAAGGAGATGGCCAATAATGCCTGGCATTTTAGGGCCTCAAGAAATGAGATAGTCCGTCAGTACATCAGGATTGATCAATGTTCAGATTTATACCATAGTTTGTGGACTCTATAACTTTCCTACAGACTAATATATACACTTTTCTGGGTTATTTTCACCAAAGAAATGTAGCAAAATACATGATGTACGTAACATATAGCAGCTTATCAGCTCTCAGATCAGGTAACTGCAATAATTTCCTTAGTCTTTCTGATTACTTTACATTTTTTTGGGCTTCACTATACTTCAGTATTAAACCTAGGTTTATATTAATTGTACAGCTCATTTCTAAATGCACATAAATGCAAATAATGATTTCCTAGTGGTATCACCCAGACAGAATCCTGACTGAGGCTGTGTTCAGGACTGGTGAAAGGATATTTGTCTATTCAGGGGAAGGTGCATTTTGTCAACCCCCCCCCCCCTCCATAATGGCAGTGTTTAATGGGGGTATGCATTCCCTGCTTCCCCTCACTGGCTACAGGCAGCTGGCAAGTGAGACACAGTAGGAGGGAGGGTGCAGTGTCAGAGAATGAAAGACAGGTATTTTAACCACTTAAGTAGGAGTCATTTTTAAAAATGTTGTGTTTACATGTTTTAAAAATCATTTTAGGCCTTAAGTAATTAAAAAACAAAAAACAAAAAAGACACCCTAAGGCTCCGTTCACATCTAGGCGTTTTGGGGCGTTTTTGGGGCGTTTTTCTGCTCTAGGATCAGCTCTCAAAACGCCCAACAAGACAAATCCTATTCATTTCAATGGCCCCTGTTCACATCTGAGCGTTTTGACGCTGTATACAAAACGCCCAACGCTCAAAAAGGTACATGAGCTTCTTTTTGGGCAGATTACAGGCGTTTTCCATTGATCTCTATTCAATCTAAAAACGCCTGCACAAAAATCGCGGTAAAAATCGCGGTAAAATCGCGGTAAAAAACGCCGCAAAAATCGCGGTAAAATCGCGGTAAAAAACGCGCGAAAAACGCTACGCTCAGGTGTGAATGTAGCCTAAAGAATAAATTGTTGGTAGTTAATTTTTTATATGTTACATAATATTAACGCAACAGTTTATAAAATGCAAAATTTCAGTAAATAATACACTATAATAACATTCTTGGCACATTAATGCAATTTTCTACCCGATTTTTGGTAAAATATAAAATATGGGGTTGTGCCGGGTAAATAGATACCTAACAAGTCAGATCTTAAAATTGCGTGCACCTGTAAAACAGTGAAAACTTCACTACCCTAAATTTTCTCATAGACAATGCTTTAAAAGCTCCTACAGGTCATCAGTTTAGAATTATGCAAAAATTCTAGTGCTAAAATTATTTATTTCACTCCCATGTGCACAGTGACATGTAACATGTGTAGGGCAATCACCATTTTAGGTGTCCAACACATGCGTTTTTGCATGTGTGTGTGTGTGCGGAAAGCTGCTCTAAAACTTTTTTGTTTTTATTTTTAGAATTGTCTCTTTAAATGTTTACAACTTTTGTTATTATTATTTTTTTTACATGACTATATTGCTATCACATGAGGGGCTATTGGTCCCCTATATGATAACATATAGGTAACAGGTTCTCTTTATTCAAGGTCTAATAGACCCTGGATGTCGGAACTCTACTCCACTGCAGCTGATGGAAAACAGATCATGTTCCATCAGCTGCTTCCCTGGGCACTGGTTGACAGCTCATGACCAGGAAATAACGTCATGGAGCCTGCTGCCAGTTTCATGTGATCGCTGTGACCAATCACAGCAGATCACATGACAATTGTAAACAATGGGTGGCTTTCTTTTCATGCCATCCATTGTATACAATTGTGTTGCTAATCATTAACAGCCCATTTGGACCTTGTGATTAGCTTTGGCCAATCACAGCTGATCACAACAAAAGACCCTGAATGAATCAGTTTCATTCAGTAAAAATGGTTGCTTATACCATGGAAATTCATTGGTTTAAGCATTTATAATGTGTAAAAATAAAAATAAAAATCCTGATCACTTCCCCAGAGTAGTATAGTGCTACTATGGATACAGCAAAAAGTCCCAAGCGCTAGTCACTATGGCCAACCACACTATTTACTGTCCCACACCAATCCAGTGCAGCCATCAGAAATTGGTACAAAATGAGCATCCAACAAGGAACCAGTGTAGACAGCGCTATCCAAATGTGGATGATGTCATGGAAGCCTCCAAAGAGAGCCAGTGGTAAATTGAAAGTATTTATTGAACACACAATTGATACAGATAAGAAATAAAATTCAATACGATACCAGGCCGGCCTGGACAGTTGGAGCTCGGCCAATGTCTGCTGGGTCCGATGAACTGGGTGAAAATGGCTACTGTGGTGTAATGTTGTACCGCTGATTAGAGCCACAGGCGTTAAGGGAGCCAGGCCGGGCCCGCTGGTGCTCCTGCATGACATCACCGCGACTTAGAGACTTGAAAGTGGAACTGGCAAACCTGGACACAGGGAGCCTATGCAGCCAGCTTGGAACGCAAAGGGGGAGCGTTGCCATGATGAGGTGTTTCGTGCGCATGCACTTTCTCAAGTCACGGAAAAGGAGGCAACAACATGATTAAAAAAGCCATGAATTGGGTGGGCGTGGACGGAGCAAATTGGCGTACCAAGCAGACATTAACCCATCACCATTTATACAAGGCTCTCAACTATCTGCAACAATAGTAAAACATCATTAAAAAATAAAAATGTGTATATATGTATATATGTGTATCTAGAAACTTAAAGTAAAAAATAAAATAAAATAAACCCAAATGTCAATATTACTGTTAAGATATAAAATAATGCGTTAACACATAAGTAAACCCACCCACAGACATATATGCCAAATGCACCCAGGCAGGCCTGGCATTGTATTGAGTTTTATGTCTTATCTATTTCAACTGTTTGTTCAATAAACACTTTCAATTTTCAAAAAAATAGTAAATAAAAAAAAATGCAATAAAAAAGAAAACAAATTGAAAAAAAAATGATAATAGTTTATTTTTATTTTATTTTTAATTTCTTAGAAACTGTCACCAGTCAGTGTCCCTGATCACCGTCACAGCAGTTATATGATAATGCTGTACTGCACTGGTGAAAGTATGCAAAAAAAGAAATTGTGAAAACTTTTTTTTTTATTTCTTCATTTTACCAACAATTGTAACAAAAAATGACAACTTCAAAAAACTCACCATGCCTCTTACTAAATACCTTGGACTGTCTACTTTCCAAAATGGGGTAATTTGGGGGATATTTGTACTGTCCTGGGGTTTTCAGACCTCAAGAAATAAGATAGGCCGTCGATACATCAGGATTAATCGATTTTCAGATATATACAGTGCTTTGCGAATGTATTAGGCCCCCTTGAACTTTTCGACCTTTTGCCACATTTCAGGCTTCAAACATAAAGATATAAAACTGTAATTTTTTGTGAAGAATCAACAACAAGTGGGACACAATCATGAAGTGGAACAAAATGTATTGGATATTTCAAACTTTATTAACAAATAAAAAACTGAAAAATTGGGCGTGCAAAATTATTCAGCCCCCTTAAGTTAATACTTTGTAGCACCACCTTTTGCTGCGATTACAGCTGTAAGTCGCTTGGGGTATGTCTCTATCAGTTTTGCACATCGAGAGACTGACATTTTTGCCCTTTCCTCATTGCAAAAAAGCTCAAGCTCGGTGAGGTTGGATGGAGAGCGTTTGTGAACAGCAGTTTTCAGTTCTTTCCACAGATTCTCGATTGGATTCAGGTCTGGACTTTGACTTGGCCATTCTAACACCTGCATATGTTTATTTGTGAACCATTCCATTGTAGATTTTGCTTTATGTTTCGGATCATTGTCTTTTTAGAAGGCAAATCTCCGTCCCAGTCTCAGGTCTTTTGCAGACTCCATCAGGTTTTCTTCCAGAATGGTCCTGTATTTGGCTCTATCCATCTTCCCATCAATTTTAACCATCTTCCCTGTCCCTGCTGAAGAAAAGCAGGCCCAAACCATGATGCTGCCACCACCATGTTTGACAGTGGGGATGGTGTGTTCAGGGTGATGAGCTGTGTTGCTTTTAAGCCAAACATAACGTTTTGCATTGTTGCCAAAAAGTTCGATTTTGGGTATTATCTGACCAGAGCACCTTCTTCCACATGTTTGGTGTGTCTCCCAGGTGGCTTGTGGAAAACTTTAAACAACACTTTTTATGGATATCATTAAGAAATGGCTTTCTTCTTGCCACTCTTCCATAAAGGCCAGATTTGTACAGTATACGACTGATTGTTGTCCTGTGGACAGAGTCTCCCACCTCAGCTGTAGATCTCTGCAGTTCATCCAGAGTGATCATGGCGGGCCTCTTGGCTGCATCTCTGATCAGTCTTCTCCTTGTATGAGCTGAAAGTTTAGAGTGACGGCCAGGTCTTCGTAGATTTGCAGTGGTCTGATACTCCTTCCATTTCAATATTATCGCTTGCACAGTGCTCCTTGGGATGTTTAAAGCTTGGGAAATCTTTTTGTATCCAAATCCGGCTTTAAACTTCTCCACAACAGTATCTCGGACCTGCCTGGTGTGTTCCTTGTTCTTCATGATGCTCTCTGCGCTTTAAACGGACCTCTGAGACTATCACAGTGCAGGTGCATTTATACGGAGACTTGATTACACACAGGTGGATTCTATTTATCATCATTAGTCATTTAGGTCAACATTGGATCATTCAGAGATCCTCACTGAACTTCTGGAGAGAGTTTGCTGCAATGAAAGTAAAGGGGCTGAATAATTTTGCACGCCCAATTTTTCAGTTTTTTATTTGTTAACAAAGTTTGAAATATCCAATAAATTTCGTTCCACTTCATGATTGTGTCCCACTTGTTGTTGATTCTTCACAAAAAATTACAGTTTTATATCTTTATGTTTGAAGCCTGAAATGTGGCAAAATGTCGCAAGGTTCAAGGGGGCCGAATACTGTCGCAAGGCACTGTACCATCAATTGGGGAGTCTCTAACTTTCACACAGAGAAAAATAATATACACTGATTTTGTTTTTTCACTAGGGAAATGTGGCAGAATACATTTTGACCTTAATTTCTGAAAAATGGTTATTTATTTGCAAAATGTTATAACAGAAACAAAGAAAAACACATTTTTTTCAAACTTTTTGGTACTTTTTTTTATTTATTTAGCAAAAAAAGAAAATATCCAGTGGTGATTAAGTACCACAAAAAGAAAGCTCTATTGGTGTGAAAAAAACGATAAAAAATGTCTTTGTTGTATGGCCACGCAATTGTCATTCAAAGTGTGAAAGCTGGAAACTGGCCTGGGCAGGAAGGGGGGAAAATGCCCATATAGAAGTAGTTAATGATTGGACATATTGAATAAGATAAGAGGAAATAGTATTTTTTCTGCTGAGGGTTTGGGTCCATTGTTGCTGGGGGTACTGATTATTGCTGCTGATGGATCTACTGTTGCTGGAGGGGGAGGTCTTCTATTGCTGCTGGGTGTGGAGTCTGATTTTACTGGGGACAGTGGGAGTTAATATTGCTGCTACTGCAATACCATGCTCTACAGGCTCATGCACATGGACGCCTAGAGCTTGGCAGTGTAAAAACTGGGTATGTTTCGGTGTCAACGAGTCCCAGGTCATGCATGCAGCTAGTAGAAATCATTGGCAAGCTGAAATACATAGTGGCTGTACACATATATTGATGTGTACATCCCTAGTGGTACTTCTGTTCAGTGATGTATGTACCAGGGATGTATGCCCTAATATGGGGGGGGGGGCATACGCCCCTATACGCAACTGTCCCTGTATGCAACTTCTGCTGAAATGTACATACAGCCACTGGTATTTCAGCCAGGTATTGATTTCTTATTCTGCTAGCAACACACAAGACTTGTGACTTGCGGGTGCCAAAATATGCCTGTTTTTTTATGCTGTGTGGCTCAGAGTGTCCAAGGTGTAGTAGTGTGTTACACTATGAAGCTCGTGCATGCATTGGTTCTGTTCTGAGCTAATATTAACAAATGTCATAAAAATTAGTTGTTTAATGAAACAAAATGATACTGGGTTCATTTTGGAGGCAGGCCCTTGAATTGCTGGTGCACTTAAGGCTACCTCTATTCTGGTGGTCAGGGGGTAATACTACCCATGATCCTTGAATATAGCTGAACTATTTTGAATATATCTGGGGATTGCCTGCCTCATACTGATTGTGGGAGAGACCAAGTAGGTTTCGTCACCACTGGTACTGAATGTGAGAGGGACTTCCCTAATATATATGTACTGAGCTGCAGGTATATCTGTGACACCTAGAAAATGATTGGAATGTATATCGGATCCACACAAATATAGTAATTTCAGCTTGAGCCTCCCACTTCTGTTATCTATGTTGGTCTGCCCTTCAGCGCATGTGTTCGCCTGGGTCTCTGTCGCAGTGGGAAATATTGGTCTGTCTTGGTCTCTCTGGCCCTGAGGAAGCCTTGCTGCGAAACGCGTCGTCTTGCTGGGGACCCTTAGACCGTGCTACCTAGAGACTATACCATCTTTTGATACAGAGTATCGGCATTCCCATATGGGAATATATTTCTACACATGCGTTTTCTTATATATGTTTTAATTGGATATATGTCTATATGGCAATATTTTATTATATGTTTTTTTGTCTAATAAAGATGTATTTTTCTATAATTGTGTGATACCTGTGATTCTCCTCTTTCCATTGGCCTTTACAAAGCCCCATCTTTTTCCTTGTTTTTTTGATTCTATAGATTTAGGGGTATGGGCCACCCATCACGGAAAATTTGCAGATACTGGGTTCATTGTTCTTGTAAAGGAGGCGAGTAGAGTGTGACCTATTAAAGGGGGTGAGTTTTTGCAATTATTCCCTAATCAAAAAAAAAAAAGATGTATTGTACCAAATATCTTTAAACTTTTAGTGCCGGTTCACACTAGTGCGATGCCAGACATTGCATGTGATTTGCACTGCGTTTCTGTGCAGATCACATGCGATGTCTGTGCGATGCAATTTCAGCCATACAAAATGTATGGCTGAAATTGCATCGCATTCGCACCAAAATGGTGTAGGACCCTTTTTTTGGTTTGCACTAGAATCGGATTGGATGGATGTTCACACCTATGCGATCCGATTCCTGCACCGTTTCCCAGTTCACACTGCGATCTGCGAAACAATCTGGGGGTGTCATCAAGTTTACTTTGACACCCTCAGTGATTTGCAGATCTCAGTGTGAACCACTGTGCGATTCTGGTGCGATGGGGGAACCGACACTGAATTGCAGGGTTTCCCGCATCGCACCAGTGTAAACCGGAATGAACAGTTTGAATTTGCTAAGGCCAATTACTGTCCCTGACAGTACTATGAAAAAAATAACTTGACTCAGTTCACAATATGCACTAGAATACCTTCCTTGCTTCTCAGCCAAGATGCAGAAAAAACATTCTACCAAGTGCTATTAAACCGTACAAGGCATATCATGCCATATATACTACTTCATACAACCAAGCTTTCACATCTGGAATGTTTTCTCAAAGTTTCCTGTGACCATTCAATTTTGCAGTGATGATGGAACTGTTTGCAGAAGCAGTTAGACAAAATGTATTCATTTGGGGCAAAAAATAGGGTATCGTATTCATAAAACAGGTCTGTATACCAATGCTGTTTCATAGCATTTATTTCCCCCACTTGCATCACTCTCAAAAATCCATTACACTATTCAATAATTGGAAGATGTGTCATATTACAAAATCATTGAAAATGACATAGTTACATTGGAGTTTTTTTTTTTTCTTACTAAAGCTGGATAGTGCAAAATCAGGCTCACTTCTGCATAGAAACCAATCAGCTTCCAGGATTTATTGCCCAAACTTATTTGAACAAGCTGAGCTTAAAAGCCAATTGGTTTCAATGCAAGTGAACCCGATTTTGTGCTCTCCAGCTTTAGTAAATAAGATCCCATAGTTGGTTGAAAAAAGACATAAGTCCATCTAATTCAACCAATAAAAGGGAGGGAAAAAAATCAGAAAATCCAATAATAAAAATAATTCCAACATTTTAAATAAAGGAGTAGAGAAAACTGTCGGAAATAAATGAAATAAACTTCTTATGTGTTCACCACTTCCAAACAAACAATATATATATATTTTAGTAGAGACCCTAGGGAAAAAAATGGCGGTCATTGCAATATTTTATGTCACACGGTATTTGGGCAGCAAATTTTCAAACGTGATGACAAAACAGTAAAGTTAACCCATTTTTTTTTGTATAATGTGAAGGATGCTGTTACGATGAGTAAATAGATACCTAACATGTCATGCTTTAAAATTGTGCACACTCGTGGAATGGCGCCAAACTTTGGTACTTAGAAATCTCCATATTTTTCAAAATTGTTTACAAGTTACCAGTTTAGAGTTACAGAGGGGTCTTGTGCTAGAATTGTTGCATTCGCTCTAAAGTTCACGGGGATATCTCGCATGTGTGGTTTGAACGTTGTGTACATATCTGGACGTGACCTATGTATGGCTTCACTTCTGCGTGCGAGTACGAGGGGACAGGGGCACTTTAATTTTTCTTTGTTTATTTTATTTTAAAAAAATTATTTCTACACTTTGCATTTAATCATTTTTTTTTTTTTTGATCACTTTTATTCTTATTACAGGGAATATAAACATCCCTTGTAATAGAAATATGGACCTCACATCTCTCCTCTAGGCTGGAAAGCCTGAGATTAAAAAAAAAAATCATCCCAGGCTTTCCAGCCAAACACACGGCAGTGGTTACAACTGTCAGTGCTGGGTGTGACGTCATAACATCATGCCCGGCCTCCGAGAGTCAGAGATGCCCGGGGACCATCTGATCCCGGTCAACTTTATGGTAAACTTCTGCCACCGGCAGATTCCTTCTCCAGGTCTTCGATCGCATGGGCGAGCCAGTAGAAGCACCGGAAGGCAGCGTGAGGGGGGAATGTCCCCTCCTGCCGCCTGTAAAAACATTCAAGCGGCTGAACTGCCGCTATGATTGTTTTTACTGTGCAGGTAATCGCTGAAAAAAAAAAAAGATATCTGAATGATGCCTATAGCTGCACCCATCACAGGGCCGGTTTTAGACAAAGTGTGGCCCTGGGCAAACCTAAAAGTGGGGCCCCAAATTTTTTTATATTCTACCAAAAATATAGGCGCATTTAATCAATTTAGCCAAATAAAACATACAACTACATAAAAATATGCTTTAATTAAATAACATTAAATTAATTATAATCATTATAATCACATCAATTATAATATTCTATTATGTTTACTGCTCCTCACCCAGATCTATTATAAGTAGGCCTGGGTGAGGAGCAGCAGAGCCATATAAAGAACATACACAGCTCTGCACATAGCGCTACTCATTTACACTAAATAGAAAGCCACAGGGCAACAAATATAGAATAAAAACTCTAATACTATCACCATTGACGGATTACACCGTAAAAAAATTGCGTGACTTAACCACTTGCCGACCGCCGCACGACTATCTACGTCGGCGGTCAGCCCCTCACAGGCAAACTAACGTAGGGCTACGTTGCTTGCTTGTGAGGGTCTAGGGAGCGAGCGCGCGCCCCCGGAGGCGCGCTCCCGCTCCCGCGTGGTCACGGACCCCCCCCGCGCGTGTGACCAGCGGACCCGATGTCCGCTGGCCACTCGGCGATCGGCGGGGGAGAGGGAGAATGTCAGGCAGCTTGTGTAAACATACTGCCTGTCATTCTCCTCGCTGCAAAGACACTGTTGGAGGCAACATGTAGTTTTACGTGTTCTGATATCAGATGCTTCTGGACAGTTGAACCTAACCACACCTGGTCTGGAATGCAAAGTGCCCAGCAGGACATTCCTGACAAGGCTCACAGGATGTTCTCGCATAAACCTCCTATTGTGAGATATGGGTGTAGAGGATCCTCAGATAAGATATCCTGGGGAGGTTATTCCTACATCAAAGGCCAGCGGTGAATGAAGATGACCCAGGTCAAAAACAGTGATTCGTGGACAGATGGCGCCCCTAGTGGAAGAATATAACATGCTTCCTGGAAAGATGAGATATTTCCTGTTGATTAGGAAGGGGGCATCTTACGAATTGTCATTGGACAAGAAGACAGTGGGTGTTTATCTGGGTGGTGTCTGAGTGGGCTTTAAATCCGGATTGCTTGCTAGAATTCCTTCTCTTACTCTCTTGGCTGTGGGCCATCATGGCTCTTGTGCTACCTCTTTTCTCCTTCCTGTGTGCTTGAGACCAGCTGAAAGTTATCGAATCCCGAGGACTGATATGTAACGTATTATCTGTAATTGTTTTGTCTTATTTGCTCTGTAATATTCCTTTAGTGTTTTATGTTAGCATTTCTACTTTCTTTATAATAAATTAGATCCTTGTTTATTTAAGCAGTGTGTTTATTTATAGCTAGCATTGTTAGTATACCTTCCATTAACCTTATCAGAGCTTTGATAGACTATTATAGGAATAGACAATAGAATACATTTTTATAATAAATAGGGGAGGTACAAAACCACCTTCATAATTTATTTCAGACACTGATAAAACGGATCTAGTATGTAGATCCGTTGATCAGTGTCCTTACAGCTAGAGCCACAGCCAATCACAGTAGAAACCACGCCCCTAGGGACACACACAGCCCCTCCCTTCCAAATAAAGTTAACCCCTTCACTACCAGTGTATTTTTACAGTAACAGTGCATATGTATAGCACTGATTACTGTAGAAATGTCACTGGTAACCCCAAAAGTGTCAAAAATGTCAGTCAAGGGTCCGATCTGTCCGCCGCAATGTCGCAGTACCGCAAAAAAATCGCAGATCGCCGCCATTACGCGTTAAAAAAAAAAACAACAAAAATGACAAAAATCTTTCCCTTTGTTAGTAAACGCGATAACTTTTGCGCAAACCAATCAAAATACGCTTTTTGCGATTTTTTTTTACCAAACATAGGTAGCATAAAACAAATTGGCTGAAAATTTTTAAAAATTTTGATTTTTACATTTTTTTGGGGGGAATTTCATATAAAAAAATGTGAAAAATATTGCTATTTTTGCAAAATTGACGCTCTTTTTTTGTTTATAGCGCGTGATCAAAAAATCACACAGGTGATCAAATACCACCAAAAGAAAGCTCTGTTTGTGGGAAAAAAAGGACGTCAAATTCGTTTAGGTACAGCGTCGCACGACCGCGCAATTGTGCGTTAAATTCACGCAGTGCCGAATCGCAAAATACCCCCTGGTCGGAATGGGGGTAAAATCTTCCGGGGCTTAAGTGGTTAACAAACAATCATTAGGTTGGTTCAAGAATGACCAGCGTGTCCCCATTCAATGCACAGTGACCAGCATGTCCTCCATCAATGCACAGTGACCAGCATGTCCCCCATCAATGCACAGTGACCAGCATGTCCCCCATCAATGCACAGTGTCCAGCATGTCCCCCATCAATGCACAGTGACCAGCAAGTCCCCCATCAATGCACAGTGACCAGCATGCCCCCCATCAATGCACAGTGACCAGCATGCCCCCCATCAATGCACAGTGACCAGCATGTCCCCCACCAATGCACAGTGTCCAGAATTCCCCCATTCAATGCACAGTGACCAGCATGTCCCCCACCAATGCACAGTGACCAGCATGTCCCCCCATCAATGCACAGTGACCAGCAAGTCCCCCATCAATGCACAGTGACCAGCATGTCCCCCACCAATGCACAGTGACCAGCATGTCCCCCCATCAATGCACAGTGACCAGCATGTCCCCCATCAATGCACAGTGACCAGCATGTCCCCCATCAATGCACAGTGACCAGCATGTCCCCCCCCCCATCAATGCACAGTGTCCAGAATGCCCCCATTCAATGCACAGTGACCAGCATGTCCCCACCAATGCACAGTGACCAGCATGTCCCCCCATCAATGCACAGTGACCAGCATGTCCCCCATCAATGCACAGTGACCAGCATGTCCCCCATCAATGCACAGTGACCAGCATGTCCCCCATCAATGCACAGTGACCAGCATGTCCCCCACCAATGCACAGTGACCAGCATGTCCCCCACCAATGCACAGTGTCCAGCATGTCCCCCATCAATGCACAGTGTCCAGCATGTCCCCCATCAATGCACAGTGACCAGCAAGTCCCCCATCAATGCACAGTGACCAGCATGTCCCCCATCAATGCACAGTGACCAGCATGTCCCCCATCAATGCACAGTGACCAGCATGTCCCCCCCCATCAATGCACAGTGACCAGCAAGTCCCCCATCAATGCACAGTGACCAGCATGTCCCCCACCAATGCACAGTGACCAGCATGTCCCCCCATCAATGCACAGTGACCAGCATGTCCCCCATCAATGCACAGTGACCAGCATGTCCCCCATCAATGCACAGTGACCAGCATGTCCCCCATCAATGCACAGTGACCAGCATGTCCCCCACCAATGCACAGTGACCAGCATGTCCCCCACCAATGCACAGTGTCCAGCATGTCCCCCATCAATGCACAGTGTCCAGCATGTCCCCCATCAATGCACAGTGTCCAGCATGTCCCCCATCAATGCACAGTGACCAGCAAGTCCCCTATCAATGCACAGTAACCAGCATGTCCCCCATCAATGAACAGTGACCAGCATGTCCCCCACCAATGCACAGTGTCCAGAATTCCCCCATTCAATGCACAGTGTCCAGCATGTCCCCCAGCGATGCACAGTGTCCAGCATGTCCCCCATCAATGCACAGTGACCAGCATGTCCCCCATCAATGCAAAGTGACCAGCATGTCCCCCATCAATGCACAGTGACCAGCATGTTCCCATCAATGCACAGTGACCAGCATGTCCCCCATCAATGCACAGTGACCAGCATGTCCCCCATCAATGCACAGTGACCAGCATGTCCCCCATCAATGCACAGTGACCAGCAAGTCCCCCATCAATGCACAGTGACCAGCATGTCCCCCATCAATGCACAGTGACCAGCATGTCCCCCATCAATGCACAGTGACCAGCATGTCCCCCATCAATGCACAGTGACCAGCATGTCCCCCACCAATGCACAGTGTCCAGAATTCCCCCATTCAATGGACAGTGTCCAGCATGTCCCCCATCGATACACAGTGTCCAGCATGTCCCCCATCAATGCACAGTGACCAGCATGTCCCCCATCAATGCAAAGTGACCAGCATGTCCCCCATCAATGCACAGTGACCAGCATGTTCCCATCAATGCACAGTGACCAGCATAGCATGTCCCCCATCAATGCACAGTGACCAGCATGTCCCCCACCAATGCACAGTGACCAGCATGTCCCCCCATCAATGCACAGTGACCAGCAAGTCCCCCATCAATGCACAGTGACCAGCATGTCCCCCACCAATGCACAGTGACCAGCATGTCCCCCCATCAATGCACAGTGACCAGCATGTCCCCCATCAATGCACAGTGACCAGCATGTCCCCCATCAATGCACAGTGACCAGCATGTCCCCCCCCATCAATGCACAGTGACCAGCAAGTCCCCCATCAATGCACAGTGACCAGCATGTCCCCCATCAATGCACAGTGTCCAGAATGCCCCCATTCAATGCACAGTGACCAGCATGTCCCCCACCAATGCACAGTGACCAGCATGTCCCCCCATCAATGCACAGTGACCAGCATGTCCCCCATCAATGCACAGTGACCAGCATGTCCCCCATCAATGCACAGTGACCAGCATGTCCCCCATCAATGCACAGTGACCAGCATGTCCCCCACCAATGCACAGTGTCCAGCATGTCCCCCATCAATGCACAGTGTCCAGCATGTCCCCCATCAATGCACAGTGACCAGCAAGTCCCCCATCAATGCACAGTGACCAGCATGTCCCCCATCAATGCACAGTGACCAGCATGTCCCCCACCAATGCACAGTGTCCAGAATTACCCCATTCAATGCACAGTGTCCAGCATGTCCCCCAGCGATGCACAGTGTCCAGCATGTCCCCCATCAATGCACAGTGACCAGCATGTCCCCCATCAATGCAAAGTGACCAGCATGTCCCCCATCAATGCACAGTGACCAGCATGTCCCCCATCAATGCACAGTGACCAGCATGTCCCCCACCAATGCACAGTGACCAGCATGTCCCCCCATCAATGCACAGTGACCAGCATGTCCCCCATCAATGCACAGTGACCAGCATGTCCCCCATCAATGCACAGTGACCAGCATGTCCCCCATCAATGCACAGTGACCAGCATGTCCCCCACCAATGCACAGTGTCCAGCATGTCCCCCATCAATGCACAGTGTCCAGCATGTCCCCCATCAATGCACAGTGACCAGCAAGTCCCCCATCAATGCACAGTGACCAGCATGTCCCCCATCAATGCACAGTGTCCAGCATGTCCCCCATCAATGCACAGTGTCCAGAATTACCCCATTCAATGCACAGTGTCCAGCATGTCCCCCAGCGATGCACAGTGTCCAGCATGTCCCCCATCAATGCACAGTGACCAGCATGTCCCCCATCAATGCAAAGTGACCAGCATGTCCCCCATCAATGCACAGTGACCAGCATGTCCCCCATCAATGCACAGTGACCAGCATGTCCCCCATCAATGCACAGTGACCAGCATGTCCCCCATCAATGCACAGTGACCAGCATGTCCCCCATCCATGCACAGTGACCAGCATGTCCCCCACCAATGCACAGTGACCAGCATGTCCCCCCATCAATGCACAGTGACCAGCATGTCCCCCATCAATGCACAGTGACCAGCATGTCCCCCATCAATGCACAGTGACCAGCATGTCCCCCATCAATGCACAGTGACCAGCATGTCCCCCACCAATGCACAGTGACCAGCATGTCCCCCACCAATGCACAGTGTCCAGCATGTCCCCCATCAATGCACAGTGTCCAGCATGTCCCCCATCAATGCACAGTGACCAGCAAGTCCCCCATCAATGCACAGTGACCAGCATGTCCCCCATCAATGCACAGTGACCAGCATGTCCCCCATCAATGCACAGTGACCAGCATGTCCCCCCCATCAATGCACAGTGACCAGCAAGTCCCCCATCAATGCACAGTGACCAGCATATCCCCCACCAATGCACAGTGACCAGCATGTCCCCCCATCAATGCACAGTGACCAGCATGTCCCCCATCAATGCACAGTGACCAGCATGTCCCCCATCAATGCACAGTGACCAGCATGTCCCCCACCAATGCACAGTGTCCAGCATGTCCCCCATCAATGCACAGTGTCCAGCATGTCCCCCATCAATGCACAGTGACCAGCAAGTCCCCCATCAATGCACAGTGACCAGCATGTCCCCCATCAATGAACAGTGACCAGCATGTCCCCCACCAATGCACAGTGTCCAGAATTCCCCCATTCAATGCACAGTGTCCAGCATGTCCCCCAGCGATGCACAGTGTCCAGCATGTCCCCCATCAATGCAAAGTGACCAGCATGTCCCCCATCAATGCACAGTGACCAGCATGTTCCCATCAATGCACAGTGACCAGCATAGCATGTCCCCCATCAATGCACAGTGACCAGCATGTCCCCCACCAATGCACAGTGTCCAGAATTCCCCCATTCAATGCACAGTGTCCAGCATGTCCCCCAGCGATGCACAGTGTCCAGCATGTCCCCCATCAATGCACAGTGACCAGCATGTCCCCCATCAATGCAAAGTGACCAGCATGTCCCCCATCAATGCACAGTGACCAGCATGTTCCCATCAATGCACAGTGACCAGCATGTCCCCCATCAATGCACAGTGACCAGCATGTCCCCCATCAATGCACAGTGACCAGCATGTCCCCCATCAATGCACAGTGACCAGCATGTCCCCCATCAATGCACAGTGACCAGCAAGTCCCCCATCAATGCACAGTGACCAGCATGTCCCCCATCAATGCACAGTGACCAGCATGTCCCCCATCAATGCACAGTGACCAGCATGTCCCCCACCAATGCACAGTGTCCAGAATTCCCCCATTCAATGGACAGTGTCCAGCATGTCCCCCATCGATACACAGTGTCCAGCATGTCCCCCATCAATGCACAGTGACCAGCATGTCCCCCATCAATGCAAAGTGACCAGCATGTCCCCCATCAATGCACAGTGTCCAGAATGCCCCCATTCAATGCACAGTGACCAGCATGTCCCCCACCAATGCACAGTGACCAGCATGTCCCCCCATCAATGCACAGTGACCAGCATGTCCCCCATCAGTGCACAGTGACCAGCATGTCCCCCATCAATGCACAGTGACCAGCATGTCCCCCATCAATGCACAGTGACCAGCATGTCCCCCACCAATGCACAGTGTCCAGCATGTCCCCCATCAATGCACAGTGTCCAGCATGTCCCCCATCAATGCACAGTGACCAGCAAGTCCCCCATCAATGCACAGTGACCAGCATGTCCCCCATCAATGCACAGTGACCAGCATGTCCCCCACCAATGCACAGTGTCCAGAATTCCCCCATTCAATGCACAGTGTCCAGCATGTCCCCCAGCGATGCACAGTGTCCAGCATGTCCCCCATCAATGCACAGTGACCAGCATGTCCCCCATCAATGCAAAGTGACCAGCATGTCCCCTATCAATGCACAGTGACCAGCATGTCCCCCATCAATGCACAGTGACCAGCATGTCCCCCATCAATGCACAGTGACCAGCATGTCCCCCATCAATGCACAGTGACCAGCATGTCCCCCATCCATGCACAGTGACCAGCATGTCCCCCACCAATGCACAGTGACCAGCATGTCCCCCCATCAATGCACAGTGACCAGCATGTCCCCCATCAATGCACAGTGACCAGCATGTCCCCCATCAATGCACAGTGACCAGCATGTCCCCCATCAATGCACAGTGACCAGCATGTCCCCCACCAATGCACAGTGACCAGCATGTCCCCCACCAATGCACAGTGTCCAGCATGTCCCCCATCAATGCACAGTGTCCAGCATGTCCCCCATCAATGCACAGCGACCAGCAAGTCCCCCATCAATGCACAGTGACCAGCATGTCCCCCATCAATGCACAGTGACCAGCATGTCCCCCATCAATGCACAGTGACCAGCATGTCCCCCCCATCAATGCACAGTGACCAGCAAGTCCCCCATCAATGCACAGTGACCAGCATGTCCCCCACCAATGCACAGTGACCAGCATGTCCCCCCATCAATGCACAGTGACCAGCATGTCCCCCATCAATGCACAGTGACCAGCATGTCCCCCATCAATGCACAGTGACCAGCATGTCCCCCACCAATGCACAGTGTCCAGCATGTCCCCCATCAATGCACAGTGTCCAGCATGTCCCCCATCAATGCACAGTGACCAGCAAGTCCCCCATCAATGCACAGTGACCAGCATGTCCCCCATCAATGAACAGTGACCAGCATGTCCCCCACCAATGCACAGTGTCCAGAATTCCCCCATTCAATGCACAGTGTCCAGCATGTCCCCCAGCGATGCACAGTGTCCAGCATGTCCCCCATCAATGCAAAGTGACCAGCATGTCCCCCATCAATGCACAGTGACCAGCATGTTCCCATCAATGCACAGTGACCAGCATAGCATGTCCCCCATCAATGCACAGTGACCAGCATGTCCCCCACCAATGCACAGTGTCCAGAATTCCCCCATTCAATGCACAGTGTCCAGCATGTCCCCCAGCGATGCACAGTGTCCAGCATGTCCCCCATCAATGCACAGTGACCAGCATGTCCCCCATCAATGCAAAGTGACCAGCATGTCCCCCATCAATGCACAGTGACCAGCATGTTCCCATCAATGCACAGTGACCAGCATGTCCCCCATCAATGCACAGTGACCAGCATGTCCCCCATCAATGCACAGTGACCAGCATGTCCCCCATCAATGCACAGTGACCAGCAAGTCCCCCATCAATGCACAGTGACCAGCATGTCCCCCATCAATGCACAGTGACCAGCATGTCCCCCATCAATGCACAGTGACCAGCATGTCCCCCACCAATGCACAGTGTCCAGAATTCCCCCATTCAATGGACAGTGTCCAGCATGTCCCCCATCGATACACAGTGTCCAGCATGTCCCCCATCAATGCACAGTGACCAGCATGTCCCCCATCAATGCAAAGTGACCAGCATGTCCCCCATCAATGCACAGTGACCAGCATGTTCCCATCAATGCACAGTGACCAGCATAGCATGTCCCCCATCAATGCACAGTGACCAGCATGTCCCCCCATCAATGCACAGTGACCAGCAAGTCCCCCATCAATGCACAGTGACCAGCATGTCCCCCACCAATGCACAGTGACCAGCATGTCCCCCCATCAATGCACAGTGACCAGCATGTCCCCCATCAATGCACAGTGACCAGCATGTCCCCCATCAATGCACAGTGACCAGCATGTCCCCCCCATCAATGCACAGTGACCAGCAAGTCCCCCATCAATGCACAGTGACCAGCATGTCCCCCATCAATGCACAGTGTCCAGAATGCCCCCATTCAATGCACAGTGACCAGCATGTCCCCCACCAATGCACAGTGACCAGCATGTCCCCCCATCAATGCACAGTGACCAGCATGTCCCCCATCAATGCACAGTGACCAGCATGTCCCCCATCAATGCACAGTGACCAGCATGTCCCCCATCAATGCACAGTGACCAGCATGTCCCCCACCAATGCACAGTGTCCAGCATGTCCCCCATCAATGCACAGTGTCCAGCATGTCCCCCATCAATGCACAGTGACCAGCAAGTCCCCCATCAATGCACAGTGACCAGCATGTCCCCCATCAATGCACAGTGACCAGCATGTCCCCCACCAATGCACAGTGTCCAGAATTCCCCCATTCAATGCACAGTGTCCAGCATGTCCCCCATCAATGCACAGTGACCAGCATGTCCCCCATCAATGCAAAGTGACCAGCATGTCCCCCATCAATGCACAGTGACCAGCATGTCCCCCATCAATGCACAGTGACCAGCATGTCCCCCATCAATGCACAGTGACCAGCATGTCCCCCATCAATGCACAGTGACCAGCATGTCCCCCATCCATGCACAGTGACCAGCATGTCCCCCACCAATGCACAGTGACCAGCATGTCCCCCCATCAATGCACAGTGACCAGCATGTCCCCCATCAATGCACAGTGACCAGCATGTCCCCCATCAATGCACAGTGACCAGCATGTCCCCCATCAATGCACAGTGACCAGCATGTCCCCCATCAATGCACAGTGACCAGCATGTCCCCCACCAATGCACAGTGACCAGCATGTCCCCCACCAATGCACAGTGTCCAGCATGTCCCCCATCAATGCACAGTGTCCAGCATGTCCCCCATCAATGCACAGTGACCAGCATGTCCCCCCCATCAATGCACAGTGACCAGCAAGTCCCCCATCAATGCACAGTGACCAGCATGTCCCCCATCAATGCACAGTGTCCAGAATGCCCCCATTCAATGCACAGTGACCAGCATGTCCCCCACCAATGCACAGTGACCAGCATGTCCCCCCATCAATGCACAGTGACCAGCATGTCCCCCATCAATGCACAGTGACCAGCATGTCCCCCATCAATGCACAGTGACCAGCATGTCCCCCATCAATGCACAGTGACCAGCATGTCCCCCACCAATGCACAGTGTCCAGCATGTCCCCCATCAATGCACAGTGTCCAGCATGTCCCCCATCAATGCACAGTGACCAGCAAGTCCCCCATCAATGCACAGTGACCAGCATGTCCCCCATCAATGCACAGTGACCAGCATGTCCCCCACCAATGCACAGTGTCCAGAATTCCCCCATTCAATGCACAGTGTCCAGCATGTCCCCCAGCGATGCACAGTGTCCAGCATGTCCCCCATCAATGCACAGTGACCAGCATGTCCCCCATCAATGCAAAGTGACCAGCATGTCCCCCATCAATGCACAGTGACCAGCATGTCCCCCATCAATGCACAGTGACCAGCATGTCCCCCATCAATGCACAGTGACCAGCATGTCCCCCATCAATGCACAGTGACCAGCATGTCCCCCATCCATGCACAGTGACCAGCATGTCCCCCACCAATGCACAGTGACCAGCATGTCCCCCCATCAATGCACAGTGACCAGCATGTCCCCCATCAATGCACAGTGACCAGCATGTCCCCCATCAATGCACAGTGACCAGCATGTCCCCCATCAATGCACAGTGACCAGCATGTCCCCCATCAATGCACAGTGACCAGCATGTCCCCCACCAATGCACAGTGACCAGCATGTCCCCCACCAATGCACAGTGTCCAGCATGTCCCCCATCAATGCACAGTGTCCAGCATGTCCCCCATCAATGCACAGTGACCAGCAAGTCCCCCATCAATGCACAGTGACCAGCATGTCCCCCATCAATGCACAGTGACCAGCATGTCCCCCATCAATGCACAGTGACCAGCATGTCCCCCCCATCAATGCACAGTGACCAGCAAGTCCCCCATCAATGCACAGTGACCAGCATGTCCCCCACCAATGCACAGTGACCAGCATGTCCCCCCATCAATGCACAGTGACCAGCATGTCCCCCATCAATGCACAGTGACCAGCATGTCCCCCATCAATGCACAGTGACCAGCATGTCCCCCACCAATGCACAGTGACCAGCATGTCCCCCACCAATGCACAGTGTCCAGCATGTCCCCCATCAATGCACAGTGTCCAGCATGTCCCCCATCAATGCACAGTGACCAGCAAGTCCCCCATCAATGCACAGTGACCAGCATGTCCCCCATCAATGAACAGTGACCAGCATGTCCCCCACCAATGCACAGTGTCCAGAATTCCCCCATTCAATGCACAGTGTCCAGCATGTCCCCCAGCGATGCACAGTGTCCAGCATGTCCCCCATCAATGCACAGTGACCAGCATGTCCCCCATCAATGCAAAGTGACCAGCATGTCCCCCATCAATGCACAGTGACCAGCATGTTCCCATCAATGCACAGTGACCAGCATGTCCCCCATCAATGCACAGTGACCAGCATGTCCCCCATCAATGCACAGTGACCAGCATGTCCCCCATCAATGCACAGTGACCAGCAAGTCCCCCATCAATGCACAGTGACCAGCATGTCCCCCATCAATGCACAGTGACCAGCATGTCCCCCATCAATGCACAGTGACCAGCATGTCCTCCATCAATGCACAGTGACCAGCATGTCCCCCACCAATGCACAGTGTCCAGAATTCCCCCATTCAATGGACAGTGTCCAGCATGTCCCCCATCGATGCACAGTGTCCAGCATGTCCCCCATCAATGCACAGTGACCAGCATGTCCCCCATCAATGCACAGTGACCAGCATGTCCCCCATCAATGCACAGTGACCAGCATGTTCCCATCAATGCACAGTGACCAGCATAGCATGTCCCCTATCAATGCACAGTGACCAGCATGTCCCCCACCAATGCACAGTGACCAGCATGTCCCCCCATCAATGCACAGTGACCAGCAAGTCCCCCATCAATGCACAGTGACCAGCATGTCCCCCACCAATGCACAGTGACCAGCATGTCCCCCCATCAATGCACAGTGACCAGCATGTTCCCCATCAATGCACAGTGACCAGCATGTCCCCCATCAATGCACAGTGACCAGCATGTCCCCCCCCATCAATGCACAGTGACCAGCAAGTCCCCCATCAATGCACAGTGACCAGCATGTCCCCCATCAATGCACAGTGTCCAGAATGCCCCCATTCAATGCACAGTGACCAGCATGTTCCCCACCAATGCACAGTGACCAGCATGTCCCCCCATCAATGCACAGTGACCAGCATGTCCCCCATCAATGCACAGTGACCAGCGTGTCCCCCATCAATGCACAGTGACCAGCATGTCCCCCATCAATGCACAGTGACCAGCATGTCCCCCACCAATGCACACTGTCCAGCATGTCCCCCATCAATGCACAGTGTCCAGCATGTCCCCCATCAATGCACAGTGACCAGCAAGTCCCCCATCAATGCACAGTGACCAGCATGTCCCCCCATCAATGCACAGTGACCAGCATGTCCCCCACCAATGCACAGTGTCCAGAATTCCCCCATTCAATGCACAGTGTCCAGCATGTCCCCCAGCGATGCACAGTGTCCAGCATGTCCCCCATCAATGCACAGTGACCAGCATGTCCCCCATCAATGCAAAGTGACCAGCATGTCCCCCATCAATGCACAGTGACCAGCATGTCCCCCATCAATGCACAGTGACCAGCATGTCCCCCATCAATGCACAGTGACCAGCATGTCCCCCATCAATGCACAGTGACCAGCATGTCCCCCATCCATGCACAGTGTCCAGCATGTCCCCCATCAATGCACAGTGACCAGCATGTCCCCCATCAATGCACAGTGTCCAGCATGTCCCCCATCAATGCACAGTGACCAGCAAGTCCCCCATCAATGCACAGTGACCAGCATGTCCCCCATCAATGCACAGTGACCAGCATGTCCCCCATCAATGCACAGTGACCAGCATGTCCCCCATCAATGCACAGTGACTAGCATGTCCCCCACCAATGCACAGTGTCCAGAATTCCCCCATTCAATGGACAGTGTCCAGCATGTCCCCCATCGATGCACAGTGTCCAGCATGTCCCCCATCAATGCACAGTGACCAGCATGTCCCCCATCAATGCAAAGTGACCAGCATGTCCCCCATCAATGCACAGTGACCAGCATGTTCCCATCAATGCACAGTGACCAGCATAGCATGTCCCCCATCAATGCACAGTGACCAGCATGTCCCCCATCAATGCACAGTGACCAGCATGTCCCCCATCAATGCACAGTGACCAGCATGTCCCCCATTCAATGCACAGTGTCCAGCATGTCCCCCATCGATGCACAGTGTCCAGCATGTCCCCCATCAATGCACAGTGACCAGCATGTCCCCCATCAATGCACAGTGACCAGCATGTCCCCCATTCAATGCACAGTGTCCAGCATGTCCCCCATCGATGCACAGTGTCCAGCATGTCCCCCATCAATGCACAGTGACCAGCATGTCCCCCATCAATGCACAGTGACCAGCATGTCCCCCATCAATGCACAGTGACCAGCATGTCCCCCATCAATGCACAGTGTCCAGAATTCCCCCATTCAATGCACAGTGTCCAGCATGCCCCCCATTGATGCACAGTGTCCAGCATGTCCCCCATCAATGCACAGTGACCAGCATGTCCCCCATCAATGCACAGTGTCCAGCATGTCCCCCATCAATGCACAGTGACCAGCATGTCCCCCATCAATGCACAGTGACCAGCATGTCCCCCACCGATGCACAGTGTCCAGCATGCCCCCCATCGATGCACAGTGTCCAGCATGTCCCCCATCAATGCACAGTGTGCAGCATGTCCCCCATCAATACACAGTGACCAGCATGTTCCCATTCAATGCACAGTGACCAGCAAGTCCCCCATCAATGCACAGTGACCAGCATGTCCCCCACCAATGCACAGTGACCAGCATGTCCCCCACCGATGCACAGTGTCCAGCATGCCCCCCATCAATGCACAGTGACCAGCATGTCCCCCATCAATGCACAGTGACCAGCATGTCCCCCACCAATGCACACTGTCCAGCATGTCCCCCATCAATGCACAGTGTCCAGCATGTCCCCCATCAATGCACAGTGACCAGCAAGTCCCCCATCAATGCACAGTGACCAGCATGTCCCCCCATCAATGCACAGTGACCAGCATGTCCCCCACCAATGCACAGTGTCCAGAATTCCCCCATTCAATGCACAGTGTCCAGCATGTCCCCCAGCGATGCACAGTGTCCAGCATGTCCCCCATCAATGCACAGTGACCAGCATGTCCCCCATCAATGCAAAGTGACCAGCATGTCCCCCATCAATGCACAGTGACCAGCATGTCCCCCATCAATGCACAGTGACCAGCATGTCCCCCATCAATGCACAGTGACCAGCATGTCCCCCATCAATGCACAGTGACCAGCATGTCCCCCATCCATGCACAGTGTCCAGCATGTCCCCCATCAATGCACAGTGACCAGCATGTCCCCCATCAATGCACAGTGTCCAGCATGTCCCCCATCAATGCACAGTGACCAGCAAGTCCCCCATCAATGCACAGTGACCAGCATGTCCCCCATCAATGCACAGTGACCAGCATGTCCCCCATCAATGCACAGTGACCAGCATGTCCCCCATCAATGCACAGTGACTAGCATGTCCCCCACCAATGCACAGTGTCCAGAATTCCCCCATTCAATGGACAGTGTCCAGCATGTCCCCCATCGATGCACAGTGTCCAGCATGTCCCCCATCAATGCACAGTGACCAGCATGTCCCCCATCAATGCAAAGTGACCAGCATGTCCCCCATCAATGCACAGTGACCAGCATGTTCCCATCAATGCACAGTGACCAGCATAGCATGTCCCCCATCAATGCACAGTGACCAGCATGTCCCCCATCAATGCACAGTGACCAGCATGTCCCCCATCAATGCACAGTGACCAGCATGTCCCCCATTCAATGCACAGTGTCCAGCATGTCCCCCATCGATGCACAGTGTCCAGCATGTCCCCCATCAATGCACAGTGACCAGCATGTCCCCCATCAATGCACAGTGACCAGCATGTCCCCCATTCAATGCACAGTGTCCAGCATGTCCCCCATCGATGCACAGTGTCCAGCATGTCCCCCATCAATGCACAGTGACCAGCATGTCCCCCATCAATGCACAGTGACCAGCATGTCCCCCATCAATGCACAGTGACCAGCATGTCCCCCATCAATGCACAGTGTCCAGAATTCCCCCATTCAATGCACAGTGTCCAGCATGCCCCCCATTGATGCACAGTGTCCAGCATGTCCCCCATCAATGCACAGTGACCAGCATGTCCCCCATCAATGCACAGTGTCCAGCATGTCCCCCATCAATGCACAGTGACCAGCATGTCCCCCATCAATGCACAGTGACCAGCATGTCCCCCACCGATGCACAGTGTCCAGCATGCCCCCCATCGATGCACAGTGTCCAGCATGTCCCCCATCAATGCACAGTGTGCAGCATGTCCCCCATCAATACACAGTGACCAGCATGTTCCCATTCAATGCACAGTGACCAGCAAGTCCCCCATCAATGCACAGTGACCAGCATGTCCCCCACCAATGCACAGTGACCAGCATGTCCCCCACCGATGCACAGTGTCCAGCATGCCCCCCATCGATGCACAGTGACCAGCATGTCCCCCATCAATGCACAGTGTGCAGCATGTCCCTCATCAATGCACAGTGACCAGCATGTTCCCATTCAATGCACAGTGACCAGCATGTCCCCCATCAATGCACAGTGACCAGCATGTTCCCATTCAATGCACAGTGACCAGCATAGCATGTCCCCCATCAATGCACAGTGACCTGACCAGCATAGCATGCCCCCCATCAATGCACAGTGACCTGACCAGCATAGCATGCCCCCCCATCAATGCACAGTGACCTGACCAGCATGTTCCCATTCAATGCACAGTGACCTGACCAGCATGTCCCCATTCAATGCACAGTGACCTGACCAGCATGTCCCGACTCCCTGGTGACCATGCTGCTCGGGAGTCGACTTCTTCCTCCTCCATGGCGTCGCGACTCGGTCGGACCGGTGTCCTTCGACCGGACACTGGACTATTCTTCCTCCATGCGCGCCGCCCACTGCCTCTTCTCTGACGGCGGGCGGGAAGGTGACGTCGGGACGGGGGGGGGGGGGATAGGTAGTAGTGAATGATCAGGTCTGAAGGGGATCGCATATTGGGATGGGGGGGATCACAGTGTTGTGTTGAATTTGGGGGAGATCATATATTGGTGGGGGGGGGCAGTGCTGAATCGTCAGCCCCGAGTGTCAGTAGTGAATTGTGTGTTGGGGAATGAGAGCAGTATTGAATTTGGGGGAGATCACATTTTGTGGGGTGTAAGGGGGGGGGGTGACACAGCAGTGGTGAATTTGGTGGGGATCACATATTAGGGTGGGGGGTGTCAGTGGTGAATTGTGTGGTTTTGGGGGGGCTACACCACCATTGTATCATACCCCCCCGCACACAATTCACCGCTGATCTCCTCACCAAATTCACCACTGCTTTGTCATTCCCTCCGAATGACAAAGCAGTGGTGAATTTGGTGAGGAGATCAGCGGTGAATTGTGTGTGGGGGGGTATGATACAATGGTGGTGATTGGTGAATTTGGTGGGGAGATCACATGTTGGGGTGGGGGGGGTGTCAGTGGTGAAATGTGTGGGGTATGACACAGCAGTGCTGAATTTGTTGGGGAGATTACATATTGGTGGGGGTGTCAGTGGTGGTAAGGGGGGAGGGGTGACACAGCGGTGGTGAATTTTGTGGGGAAATCACATATTGGTAGGGGGTTTGTGCCACAGACAGACCCCCCTACCAATATGTGATTTCCCCACAAAATTCACCACCGCTGTGTCATCCCCCCCCCCCCTTACCACCACTGACACCCCCACCAATATGTAATCTCCCCACCAAATTCAGCACCGCTGTGTCACGCCCCCACCCCTGACACCACACAATTCACCACAGAGTCTGAGTCTAAAAAAAGTCACAGAGTCTGAGTCACAGAGTCTAAAAAAAAAAGCAATTCCAGAGAGAGAGAGGTTGGAATTGCTTTGACAAAATTTGTTTCCCACCATATTAAGGGCTGCTTCCAAAGCCTATAAATGTAGCACACTGACACCCCCCTCCCCTTGCTACTGTGCTTCAGAATCCGAACTTACACAGATAAGCACAGTAGCAGGCAGCAGAGCAGCAGACTCTCCATTCTTCTGCACGAACTTCACAGATAAGCACAGTAGCAGCAGAGGCAGAGCAGACTAGAAATCTCCACATACCTGTCACAACCTGTGGGTGGCTGCCGGCTGGGCTGGCTGAGAGATGTCTTCCGCTCTCTTGTCTCTCTGCACTCTGGCTGCCCCCCGCGGCGGGAACGTGTGGCCCCGCCCCTCAGCTAAGTGTGTAGGCACCTCCAGGGATAGACTGCTGTGGGGTCCCCCTCCCCCCTCAACCACGGGGCCTCGGGCAGTGCCCGACTGCCCGAATGATCAGTCTGCCCCTCGCCCGCCGGCACATAGTGTCACGCTGCCTCTGCTCCGCTGACAGGGGGCGGATGGGGGCCCCTGGACACTCTGGGCCCTGGGCAGTTTCCCAGTTTGCCCCCCCCTAACGCCGGCCCTGACCCATCATTCAGAAATTCACACACAATCATTTGGAAGGTGGAACTGCTTCTGTCAAAAAAATGCTAAAGTGAACAACAATGCATAACTACAAATAACCCTTTTAGTAGAGCATGGTCCTATTAAGGTGAATAGTACAGAGTTGATTTACTAAAGTATTAGAGACCTTAACTTAGGGGTCTATTAAAAAATGTTTTTACCCAGCATTCACAAATTATATACTTGGATTAAAACTGTGTGAATCCTGGGTAAACATTGTATGGATCTTGTATGAAAACATTTATAAATTGACACCTTATGGCACGCTCACACCAGAACACCGTGCAGGAAATGCACATTTCCCGCACCACATAGGAATGCGCTGCCCTTGCTAGATGTGCACGGGTGTCATTATTGGTAATGGCACCCTAAATGCATCTAGTAAACTCTAAATGCATCAAGCATTGCATGTGCGTAAGGGGTGTTAGCACTTACATTGCGTGACAACATTTTCACTCTCTGTCCAGCACTGTACTACTAAAAATTCTGTCTGACAATGTTCTCTATGCCCTTTGCCCAGCCTTGTACTGTACTGCTTGTCTGACAGTCCAAGACTGTAATGATTAGCTGATTTTCTCTCCTCTCACAGGTCTTGCCCATACAAAAAAAAAAAGAAAAACCCACAATGGTCATCGCTACTAAAACCAAGAACAAAAAGGTATTTACTATCTTAATGCTGATGACATCTTTAAGTGTGCTTGTTAGCAGCTATAAGGGGGGAGTACTGATGTGTTCTTCCCCCTTCTATAGACCAACACAGACCCCCTTAAATTTTTCACTCTTTGTTATATTGCAGCCATTTGCTAAAATCATTTAAGTTCATTCTTCTTCCTCATGAATGTACACATAGCACCCCATACTGACAAAAAACACAAAATTGTTGACATTGTTGCAGATTTATTAAGGACTATACTTAGGACCATGTGATATTTCAGTTTTTCTTTTTTAATAAATCTGCAACAATGTAAACAATTCTGTGTTTTTCTGTCAGTATGGGGTGCTATGTGTACATTCATGAGGAAGAAGAATGAACTTAAATGATTTTAGCAAATGGCTGCAATATAACAAAGAGTGAAAAATTTAAGGGGGTCTGAATACTTTCCGTACCCACTGTAAGTACATATAGCATTTCTGAGTCAGTGGTGCAGAGCACGTTCTGGACTTCACCAGCCTAGGACCTGTGAGCGTGTTGGCACAAGTGCAAATAGGGAAGAATCCCAAAACACGCTGGTCACTTTGCTATCGGGGCCCTGTGTCAGCCCAGCCAAGTCACTGGCTTCCCAGCCAGCTGGGTGTTATCTTCTCTGAACTTCAAACCCACAATAGTTTTCAGCTTTGAATCCTAGTTTCATAATACACCTTGCATACACAACTATGTAATATAGAGTAAATCCAGACCAGACAAAGACTCTTCTTCAATTTGAGACCTTTACAGAAGATTTTCTCATACAATACAGAACAAATACATCACCATTGCTAACAAAAGCTGACTGTGCTGCCCTGGTGCCCTTGGTACCCTGCCCCATGTGCTGATCCATACCTGGTTGGTAAACTCATTAGGAGGGTAACTTTACACATCCTGGAACCCCAACTGGGTTCATGCCAAGGGGCTGCTGATGCACAAAGTACTCTTTACATCCTTACACAGGGTGGCCTAGCACTTCCCATAGATGAACCGATCATCAACCAAGAGGTCTGCCTTCCCTGATATTTATCCAAGGGTGTGGTTCTTTGAACATCTGGGCTTTAGCTGCCACAAGCACTTAATCTCATCCCAACCAGAATGCACCAGCCACAAAATGCGACTGCAATGTAGGATTACAAAACATGTACAAAAACAAAGAATATGGCACAGTGAGGTAATACTTTAGTAGGCACCCACCCACAGCGTTTACACCTGCTTTAATATACCAACTATCCTAAATGTACTTGTACAAATACCCTTACCAACAAAATAACTATGAGCTCTTTAAGCTAGTGCTAATAGATGCATTTACCAAGGAAAATACCCAAGATCTACCAAAATATCACCACCAACATGCCTGAAGGGAATTGCAACTGAAGAAGTAGCTTGGATAAGCTTCAAAATGTCTTCAACATTACAGAACAAGTCCAGTTGAATTTGAATAACTACTACTAGCAAAGTCTAGAGAGGAAAGTACAGTTTTAAACTATAATAATACTTAAATACTGTAATAGGGGAACTCTTTGCTCCTGGCAAATAACTGCAATATAAGGAATAATACTTTCCTTTTTCTATACAAAGCTTTTCAAAAATAGGCTTACCTGTAGGAGAACAGTGTAAATACTCACCTTTCCTGCTGTCTGTGAGAAGTTTGCAGGCTAACTGAAATGTCCAGTAATGTCGATCTCCTGGGTCCCCTGCAGATCACACTGGCTTCTTCTGCTGGCCTCCACATCACTAGAGGGGAGTGTAATCATGTGGAGATCAGAGAGAGGAACAAATGAGAGCTGTGGGGGGCACTGAAGTTCAACACTTCTAGAAGTGTCATGCAAATTCAAGCATAGATTAGATAAAATAATTAATAAGATAAGAAAAAATAGATAAAATAAAAAGGAAAAAAAAAGGAAAGCGCCCTGTCCCCGTTAGCTCGCGCAGAAGCGAACGCATAGGCAAGTCCCGCCCACATATGTAAACAGGTTTTAAAACCACACATGTGAGGTATCGCTGCGATCATTAAAGCGAGAGCAACAATTTGCGCCCTAGACCTTGATATGTAAATCTAAGCTGGTAACCTGTAGAAATTTTTAAAGTGTCACCTATGGGGATTTTTAAGTACCAATGTTTGTCACCATTCCAGGAGCATGCGCAATTTTGAAGCATGACATGTTGGGTATCTATTTACTCGGCGTAACATTATCTTTTACATTATAGAAAAAAATTGGGCTAACTTTGTTAAAGCACCTTTACAGCCTCAAGTCCTTTTGAGTATGATGCTACAAGCTTGGCACACCTATTTTTGGGCAGTTTCTCCCATTCTTCTTTGCAGGACCTTTCAAGTTTTATCAGATTGGATGGGGAGCGTCGGTGCACAGTCATTTTCAGATCTCTCCAGAGATGTTCAATCAGGTTCAAGTCTGGGCTCTGGCTGGGCCACTCAATGATATTCACAGATTTGTCCCATAGCCACTTCTTTGTTATCTTGGCTGTGTGCTTATGATCGCTGTCCTGTTAGAAGATGAACCTTCACCCCAGTCTGAGGTCCAGAGCGCTCTGGAGCAGGTTTTTTATTAAGGATGTCTTTGTACATTGCTGCATTCATCTTTTCCTTGATCCTGACTAATCTCCCAGTTCCTGCCGCTGAAAAACATCCTCACAGCATGATGCTGCCATCACCATGCTTCACTGTAGGGATGGTATTTGCCAGGTGATGAGAGTTGCCTGGTTTCCTCCAGACATGACGCTTGCCATTCAGGCCAAAGAGTTCAATCTTTGATTC
This sequence comes from Pelophylax lessonae, assembly GCF_965119305.1. Classification (NCBI taxonomy): domain Eukaryota; kingdom Metazoa; phylum Chordata; class Amphibia; order Anura; family Ranidae; genus Pelophylax; species Pelophylax lessonae. The sequence goes on from NC_138776.1 coordinate 183,151,037, forward strand.
ATCAGACCTGAGAATTTTGTTTTGCATAGTCTGAGAGTCCTCAACGTGCCTTTTGGCAAACTCCAGACAGGTTGTCCTGTGCCTTTTACTGAGGAGTGGCTTTCGTCTGGCCACTCTACCATACAGGCCTCATTGGTAGAGTGCTGCCGAGATGGTTGTTCTTCTGCAAGGTTCTGCTTTCTTTACAGAGAAACACTGGGACTCTGTCAGAGTGACCATCGGGTTCTTGGTTATCTCCCTGAGCAAGGCCCTTCTCCCCTGATCGCTCAGTGTGGCTGGGTGGCCCCATCTAGGAAGAGTTATGGTGGTTCCAAACTTCTTACATTTACGGATGGTGGAGGATGGTAGAGGCCACTGTGGTCATTGGGACTTTCAAAGCTGCAGAAATTTTTCTGTACCCTTCCCTAGATCTGTGCCTCGATACAATCCTGTATTGGAGGTCTACACACAATTCCTTGGACTTCATGGCTTTGTTTGTGCTCTGACATGCACTGTTAATTGTGGGACCTTATAGAGACAGGTGTGTGTTCCAAATCATGTCCAATCAACTGTATTTACCTCAGGTGGACTCCAATCAAGTTGTAGAAACATCTCAATGATGAACAGTGGAAACAGGATGCACTTGAGCCAAATTTTGAGTGTCATGGCAAAGGCTGTGAATATTTATGTACATGTGATTTTTTTTTTGTTTTTTTTTTTCTTTTTAATAAATTTGCAAAGATTTCGAAGAAACTTCTTTCATGTTGTCATTATGGGGTATTTTTGTAGAATTTTGAGGAAAATAATGAATTTAATTCATTTTGGAGTAAGGCTGCAACATAACAAAATGTGGACAAAGTGAAGCCCTGTAAATACTTTCTGGATGAACTGAATATATGAAAAAAAAAAAAAAAAACTACGGGGGCTGCAGGGGTAGCTACACAGCAACAGAAGTCGTTCACACACAAAAAAGGTAATAATGAAATAGACTCCTGGGTCAATGCACTGTAAATGCAAAAGACAGTACAATATATTATGTAACCAACCATAATGCAACCAATACAGCGGCAAAGTGAATACAAGGGGTGGGGATACACTACCCACTTTGTAGCCCACCACACTGCAATTCACTGTTATGTAGCACAATGCAGCACTGTGGGGTAGATTTACTAAAACTGGAACACACAAAATATAGTGCAGTTGTGCATGGTAGCCAATAAGCTTCGAACTTCAGCTTCTTCATATAAGCTATGCTTAAAAAAAAATAAAAAAAAACGTCCCCCAAGGGACTTTGGAGGGACGACCCTGTTACCACCCTCTACATGTGGAGTTGGAACCTACCCTCTATCTGTAGCTACTTTGTGAAGTCTGTATGGCCCTAGCTGTTTTGGCTATAGAGTGTTCGTTGTACATGTCCCTTTTTGGAACTGATGGACGTATGACCTTTCCTTATGCCACCGTGCCGGCCCGGGTGCTCTGTGTGTTTTTTCTCCCTCCTTGGGGTTTGGCACCAATAGGATCTCCTGAGGAAGCTGTAAGCGAAACGTGTAGTGATCCATTGGCTTATGATGTCTTGAGATCTCTGTTTGTTTCGGATATCCAAAGATCATTGCAGATTCTGTGTTTCCTTATAACAGATCTTAGTTTGATATGGGCATGTAACAGGTTCTTTTGCCCTAATATACCCACCTCGTATGCGGAGATACTGTACTATTTTTACCACACAATTTTTCCATGTGATATGGTTTTAATATTTGTAACTATTTTGTCAAATAAACTTCTTATTTTTACCTGTTGAGTACTTGTTGTTTCCTTATGGGATTATTAGTGACTACCTTAAAAGTCCTACTCATTCTTCCATTTCTTTTATATTGGTTAAAACCATTCACATTTGTAATTGCTGAGGTTTCCGAGTTTGTTCTATATTAACACCTATGGTAATATTTGGCGTTTTTATAGTTGGCCACATCCTGAAGTGGAATAGTCATTTTTAACCACTTTAGCTCCGGAAGGATTTGCCCCCTTTCTGACCAGGCCCTATTTTGCGATTCGGCACTGCGTTACTTTAAGGGACAATTACGCGGTCGTGCAATGCTGTACCAAAACAAAATTTACGTCCTTTTTTTCCCACAAATAGAGCTTTCTTTTGGCGGTATTTGATCACCTGTGCAATTTTTATTTTTTGCACTATAAACAAAAAAAAGAGTGACAATTTTGAAAAAAAAAAACAATATTTTTCACATTCTGCTATATGACATTCTCAAAAAAAAAAAATTAAAAATCAAAATTTTTTAACATTTTAGGCCAATTTGTTTTCTGCTACATATTTTTGGTAAAATACATCGCAATAAGCGTATTTTAAATGGTTTTTCCAAAATTATTGTGTCTACTGACTATGGGAAAGATTTATGTAATTTTTATTGTTTTTTTTTTACTTGTAATGGCGGCGATCTGCGATTTTTTGCGGGACTGTGACATTGCTGCAGACAGATTGGATGCCTAACAGACATTTTTGACACTTTTGTGGGGACAAATTACGTTACTACAGTAATCAGTGCTAAAAATACGCACTGTTACTGTAATAATGACACTGGCAGGGAAGGAGTTAATACTGGGGGTGATCAAATGTATGCCTAATGCTTACTGACTTGTATGTGTGTGGGGGTGGGGGGGGGGGTTCTGTGACAGGCACAGAGATCGCAGTTTCAGCATAGCTGAAACTGCTGATCTGTCCCTGCCTGTCAGTGAGAAGATCCGCCTGCTTTGTTTACATAAGCAGGCGGGTCTTCTCTTCGTTTACCGGACGATCATAAGAGGAAGGCGGCACTCGCCGCCTCTCCTCCCACAGCATGACTCCCGCTGTGTCTAAACACAGCGGGAGTGCGCCCCGCCGAAACCCCTTCCCCTCCAGTCACGTAGTACTATGTGACTGGACCCAGGGGAGCCACACCGCAGTAATATTACTGTGGGCAGCCGGCAAGTGGTTAATAACACTACCCTTTAAGTGTCAGTGTACCTTTTCTAGCTATGGAGACAGTCTTGTGAGCGTGCCTAGAGATTGGAAGGCCTAGAAAAATAGGAAAAATAGGGGGAAAAAAGTTTTTTTTCCTCCATTTTTTTAAAAGGCGCTTGTTGTTTTTTTTCTGTAAAAATTAAAAAAAAATCCCCATAAGTGTGGATGAAAAATGTTCTTTTACAATGATAAATAATATATCTATTGGATTGGATTATGTAAATTAAATGTGTTGGATTTTAATCTGTCTGATTTTAACAATGTACAAATAAAAAATTAAGTTTTATATTATAAATGTTTTCTCTGTTATCCCTATTGCACCAGTAAAATCCCATTAAAAATGTGTTGCTCTGTGAATATTATTCCAGGGATGAGGTGCGTGACATAGCCATGCTACCTAACCACTATACAACCAGACTCGATTCCCAAGGTGTTGTACCACACCAGATACCATATGTGGGAAGATTACATTGTTATTTAATATTGATTGAGAAATCTTATTCAAAGATTTTTTCTTGCTATGAGAATTGTTTTGATTTGAATTTTTGTTTTTCAGTAGTGGGCACTATAGATTTTGTATGGTTTTTTTTTAGGACCATTGTACAATATTTAACATTATGGCAGAGTAAAGTATAGGAGTGTTTAATGTCTAAGATTCAACAACTCCAAAATTCATCTGGGATCAAAGAGGCAGACTTGGATTAATCTTTTGTAAAGCTGCAATGTTTATTGGAAAAAGTGCAAATTTTTTGGCTCAAGTGATACTTTGAAAAATTTACAGAAAACAAAGTAATACCATGGGGTTTAAGAATTCAAATCTTTCCCAATTTGAAAAAAAATTGATGACACATTAAAACACTCATGGGAGCAAAATTTGCAAACCTGCTGCCTAGGGATGATTTTGATACTTTGCAATGGTTATGCCTTTAAATGGAACCAAAAAACATATCCTAAACATTTCACGAATCAAATAATACCAAATAGAGATGACGATGTTCATAGGCATGCACACAGGGTGTGCAGGGTGTAACTGGGCACACCCTAATAACCTAGTGTGCATTAGCATTATCACTCTGTGTGCAGATGGGGAGATGGGAAAGATTTCCCTCTTATCGGCTCTGCCATAAGAGAAGTGCTTACGCACTTCTTTCACTGCGCAAACCTATGACGAGGTTTCTAATATGTCTTCTTCATCTTCTATTTCTTCTAGCCAATCCACGGTATATCACAAGCTATCTGCGGAAAGACTCCCTAAATAACGGAAAGGGGAGTCAGACAGTCTAGTCTGTCCACAGATTCCTTAAGACACACATTTGGGTCCACACAAGATCATCGTCCACAATCGGTTTTTGATCCAAAAATACACACCCATGGCTAACTACGTCTTCTCACTCTTCCTTAAAATCTGCACAAGGCACTCCTGCACGTGTTTCCAACCTTGTGGCGGGTTCCACTTTGTCCATTTCTTTCTCACTTCCTGCTCTATCTACTGTACATCAACCACGTCCAATACTACTTTTATGCCTTCAGGCATTACATATCAGTTTGACACAAAAATGGCACCTATTTTTTTAGGAGTCAAGACTTGGAACAATGCAGAAGTCTAACCCTGAAAAATTCGGTCCCCAGGAAACTAATTGAAAAACCAAATTCAAAATCATAAATCTTTCTTCCCTTCCCTTGTCCCATGAAGACGTTCAGGTATTTGAATTCGGTCTTACCTTTTGCCCTGACTTTGATGCGGACACATTTAACACGATAAAGGATATACAGCTCTTTGCGAGACGATTAATGTATTAGGTCCTATATAATAAACCTACCCAGAACTTAATTACCAACATCGAGAAATCTCCAGCTAAAGTTGACTATACACTTAATGAAGTTTGGGCAATGGAAGATCTTATGGATTGTAGAGAGGAGGGCCACACTGAGTAGGATGCCCCTTTTGTGGATCTTGACCAGAAAGGGGCGTCTTCTGGTGTGACCTTTCCCCCACCATCATCCTTTAAGCCTAAATCAAGTGCCTTTCCAATGTTAAGTAGCAACCCCAATATGTGGGCATTTGTCCAACAAACAACAAAAAAAATTGAAAAAAAACCTCATGGTGGAATACAGGACCCAATAAGATATCTATTTTACATAGAAGAGCCATTAAATCTTTACAATCCAATTCTCAGAATCAAACCTGCAGACAAGGGTGGCAACGTTGTCATTATGGACATAGAGCAATATGAATATATGTGGTTACAGTTAAAAAAAAAATAGGAATTGGTACAAACCAATCTCAAGAACTGTGATAGACCACTACTGTATTGAATACCGCAATATTATTTCAAAGTCATACCAAAAAGGCGTTATTGAAAAAAATATGTGGAATTTCCTAAATACTAAATAACCTAGGATTCCTTTATTTTATGCCTTACTTAAAGTACATTATTCCCTTACACAGCCTTCAGGTCGACCCATAGTTTCTAGTTGCAACAGCTTAACCGAAAATGCTAGTAGTCCTATTGATAAATATCTAAACCCATATGTGACTTCTCTCTTTTCTTGTATTAAAGATACTATTGAACTTTTGAAAACTATTGAGAGACTTTTTCTTCCTTAAAATACTTGGCTTATAGCTATTGACATTGAGAGTTTGTGCAATATGATTTCTGTCGACAAAGGTATCAAAGTGGTAGCCAAACTCCTGCAAGAACGAGGCTAACTGGTCCATAATAATAAGTTTGTTTGGAACTAATAAAGTTTATTTTGATCAGCCATGTCTTCATGTTTGGGCCCTCCCACTACCTCCAGTTGCAGAGGGTTGCCATGGGGACACATTGTGTCCAGTCGTATGTCAACCTTTCCCGTGGGGGAGTGGGGGATGGGAGAGGGAACTGTTTTCACGTGATGACATTTCTTCCTACCTAGCACACATCATCTCACGGTATCACTATATTGATGATGTTCTGTTGTTTTGGTCAGGTACCAAGAATGAACTAAGGCACTTTATGGACATCACTGGTATTAAAGACTACAGTCTCAAGCTCACAATGGCTTGTGATCAATCCAACATTAGTTTTTTGACGTGGAAATATTTATTAATGCAGATGGATCAGTGGGCTCCTCTCTTTACAGAAAGCTATCTGCAGGCAACACTATCCTGCATGCCACCAGTTAACACCCACAACTCTTAAAGAAAAGTATACCATATAGCCAATATCTTCGCCTAAGAAGAAACTGTAGAAAACACTCTGAAATTACATATATACAAGCACCTTCATTGAAGAATCGGCCTGTAAAAATCAGTATCGTACATCAAAAGAGAAGAGTTTGTTGCGAACAGGCACCCTGTAACGCTCCTGCGTTTTTATTGTAAGCTGGATTTGCAGCTGCAGAATCTCCACTCAGTAGTCATGTAGAGATGTGTTGGAATACCAGATCCAACTCTCCAGACTCATCACTGTGGGCCTGTCTGCTTCAGCATACAGATATACACACACTCAATAAGATGTTCCTGGAGTGATAGGATGTATATGATAGTATGGAGGTGATGTGCTGAAGGGACAGGTGTGAGCAGTGACAGTAATGGTAAGCACTTGATAGTAATGTTCAGGAGAGTAGTAGATGGTAATAGGTAGAATGCAGATAGGTTAGTAATCATGTATGGTAACAGGTGGTAAGGACAGCAGATGACATATACAGGATAGACTAACCCAGTGCAAGGATAGATGGTAGTAGACTCAAGAGCTAGCAATCTATGTAACAGTGCAGATGGTAGAATTAGTATGCATAGATAGTAACAGTCCTTAATGTGCAGAAGATGATAGTGTAAGTTAGTTATGGAGGATTCCCCTGTGGGGTACTTATCACTAGTAAGGTTTAGTAAGTAGAGGGATCCAGTAGTGAGGGAGTGATCCGGTAACGAGATCAGTAGCGAGGTTCCGGTCTGTTCCAGGTAAAGGCAAATAGCTGGAGGTTCCGACAGCAAGACAAGGCTTGTAAGCATGTAGGCACACAAGAGTGAAAGCAGTATGCCAAGAGTGATCCGGTAGCGAGATACGGGATCAGTAATGAAACAAGTTCAGGTAGCGAGATACAGGAGCGAGTGACATCAGGTATGGCTGCTTCACAGACGGCTTGAATGAACTAACCATGCGGTTAGAACGAACAACGTGAGAGAGAACGCCGGCGATTGAAATAGCCGCTCAGCGGCGCTCAGCGATGACGTCATCCGTCTTAAAGGTGTATGCGTTCCACCTAACTAGAAAGGTGGGACGCAATGTTGAAAGAAAAATGGTAAACAAGGGTACCAAAGGTACCAGAATCTTACAGTACCCCCCCCCTTAAGGCCGGCTCCGGAAGGCCTATAGCACTGGTTTCTCCGGGTATTTCGAGTGAAACCTTCGTAGGTGCGTGAACATCAGAGGTATCCAACCAGGTGTCGTCTTGGGGTCCATAGTTCTTCCATCTTATGAGATATTGGAGTCTTCCTCTGTGGATACGAGAATCCAAAATCTCCTTAATCTCATATTCTTCTCCGCCTTCAACTTGTACTGGAGGTGGAGGCAAGATGGTAGGCCTTATTCCTTGGTTAGGAACATGTGGCTTCAGTAGCGACACATGAAAGATGGGATGTATTTTGAGATCTGCCGGTAAGGTGAGTTGCACTGCAGCTTTTCCAATGAGTTTCTTAATTGGGAAGGGTCCCAGAAATAAAGGTCCAAGCTTTTTGCTAGGGATCTTTAATCGTAAATTTTTTGTCGAGGTCCCCAATAGCATATTGCGGAGAAGGTCTTCTACGAAGGTCGTAGTACCTTTTTTGTTGACTATGAGCGTGTGAGATGGTGGTATTAAGTAAACCCAGAGAGTCTTTTATTTGGGTAAGATAATCCGAGGCTACTGGGTTACTTGATGGTAGGATGCGTGGTGGAAGAAGTGTGGGATGAAACCCATAGTTCAAGTAGAACGGACTTTGCTTAGTAGTACTGTGGGTTGCGTTGTTATAAGCAAATTCCGCCAGAGGGAGGAGGTCCACCCAATCATCCTGTAGGTATGATGTGTAGCAACGCAGATATTGTTCTATACACTGGTTGACTCTTTCAGTCTGTCCGTTGGTCTGAGGGTGGTAGGGAGAAGTGAGCTTTCGCTCAATCCATAGTATTTGACATAGAGCTTGCCAAAATTTGGAGATGAACTGTGAACCACGGTCGGATAAAAGAGTCTTTGGAATTCCATGTAACTTGAACACATGTTTCATTAGTAGTTCCGCTGTTTGTTTAGATGAAGGTAGTCTGCAAATAGCAATGAAATGTGCCATCTTTGTCAGATGGTCCACTGACACTAGAATGGTATTAAATCCTTTGGAAGGTGGTAGTTCTACTATAAAGTCTAAGGACACAACTTCCCATGGGACCTGGGGTATTGGTAGACTGCAGAGTAGACCAGATGGTTTTGCAGTGTCAATTTTGGACCTTGCACAGATGTCACATGAAGAAACAAATTTTTGTACAGACGTCTTCATATCAGGCCACCAAAACTGCCTGGTAAGCAAATTAAGGGTTTTCGTCATACCCATATGTCCTGCCATGGGCACATCATGTGATAATTCCAAGATCTTGGTGCGCATAGTAGGGGGTATGTAGAGTTTGTCGTGGTAATAGAGGAAGCCTTCTGCATCAGTACTTAGTTGTGGTGGAGGTGAATCCAATCCTATACTGTGCAAAATCTCTTCCTTCAGGGAACGAACAACACCAATAATACGTTCATAGGGTATTATAGGAATAGAAGGGATTTTGGCGCAGTTATCTTCGGTTAATCGTGATAGCGCATCCGCTTTTTTATTTTTGTCTGCAGGCGTGTAGGTCACTAGGAAGTTGAATCTTAGGAAGAATAATGACCATCGTACCTGCCGGTGGGAAAGAGTTTTGTTAGTCTGGAGGTATTGAAGGTTTTTATGATCTGTATATATGAGTATTGGTAATTGGGTACCTTCAAGTAGATGTCGCCAATTCTCCAGTGCCAGTTTTATGGCAAGCAACTCCTTTTCACCCACTGGGTAATTCACCTCTGGGCTGCTTAGTGATTTTGAGAAGAAAGCAACTGGGTGGAGTGGTGAAGTATTTGTTGGTCGTTGGGAGAGAACTGCTCCTACTGCCATATTTGACGCATCTACCTCCAGAATATATTGGAGGGATGGGTCTGGATGGCGTAGTATGGGAGCAGAAGTAAAGCTTGATTTTAACAAGCGGAAAGCTCCATTTGCTTCTTCTGACCATTTGAATGGTTTCTTTATACTTGTAAGTTGTGTGAGAGGTCTCACAATAGCAGAGAAGTTCTTGATGAACTTCCTATAGAAGTTTGAAAATCCAAGGAATCGCTGTAATGCCTTACGAGTTGTTGGTATAGGCCAATCCAGAATACAGGATATCTTGCTCATATCCATCTTGATTCCGGTTTTGGATATGATGTATCCTAGGAATAATATTTCTTCTTTATGAAATAGGCATTTTTTTAATTTCACGTATAGATTGTGTGCGAGTAATCTGGATAACACAAGTCTTACATGTTTTATATGTTCAGACAGAGATCGAGAATAGATAAGTATATCGTCCAGATATACCACAACACAGACATCAAGTAAGTCTCTAAAGATGTCGTTTATGAACCTTTGAAAAGCTGCGGGAGCATTACACAACCCGAATGGCATCATAAGATATTCGAATAATCCGTATCTGGTTCTGAATGCTGTTTTCCACTCATCTCCGTCACGGATTCGGATTAGGTTGTATGCCCCTTTTAGGTCCAATTTAGAGAAGTAAGTAGCCCCACGCACTTGTTCAATGAGTTCAGGGATGAGCGGTAAAGGATAGCGATCCTTTATTGTAATGGTATTTAATTGCCTATAATCGATAATAGGCCTAAGACTTAAATCCTTATTGCGGACAAAGAAAAGTCCTGCAGCTGTGGAAGAAGTAGAGGGTCTGATGAACCATTTTGTCAAATTCTCATCCAAGTATTCCTTGAGATGAGAGAGTTCATCCTGTGAAAGAGGATAAACATGACCGAAAGGCAATTTGCTGTTAGGGAGTAGATCGATAGTGCAATCATAATCCCTATGGGGAGGCAACACTTGAGCATTTTTCTCAAGGAATACTTCGGACAGATCCTGATAGCATAGTGGTGCAATCTCGTCTGACACCACAGACCGGATCTTTCCATAAGATGGGAGGTTACACGTAATCTCACAATAGTGAGAAGAGAAAGTTAAAGTCCGTCTTTTCCAATCTATGATTGGTTGATGTGTGTGTAACCAGGGGAGTCCCAAAATAATGGGAAAATGGGGTGAAGATAGTATATCAAAGGAGGTGGTCTCCATATGAGACTCGTTAGCAGTGACAAGGAGTGCTTGTGTCTGATTGGTGATTGGACCAGAAGATAGCGGGATACCGTTAATGAAACTAACAGAAACAGGTTTAGGTTTTGAAATAATAGGTATTTTATTTAAGGTAACAAAACGTGTATTGATATAGTTCCCACAAGATCCTGTGTCGATCATAGCCTTGGTGGTAATCCTAGTCTGGTCCCACTGTAAAGTTAAATGAACAAAGAGATAGGGTTTAGAAAAGGAAGTCGTTAATCCCCCTAGCAAGACATGTGAACACTCACCCTCTTTTTTGCGGACAAGGGGACAGACGCTTATCGAATGATCCGGGGATGCGCAGTACATGCAGAGATTACTGGATCTTCTCCTGGCTCGTTCAGTAGTTGATAAAGGTGGGCATATGGTTCCTACCTCCATAGGAGTAGGGTCAACGGCCGAAATCCGAGAAGGACTAGACAATGGCATTCCCATTTTCTCAGCCTTTCTTTCTCGCAGTCGCCTGTCAATGTTGATACTGAGTTGTATTAAGGCATCCAAAGTGCCAGGTAAATCCGCTCGGGCGAGCTCGTCTTTAACGGCTTCTGACAACCCGAGTTTGAACTGAGTTCGCAGAGGTGTATCATTCCACCCTGAATCAAGGGTCCATCTTTTGAACTCTGCTACAAAGTCTTCTACAGGTCTCCTTCCTTGTTTTAAAGCCCTCAATTGGATATCAGCAGTACTCTGCCTATTGGGGTCATCATATAAACTAGCGAGTTCCGCTAGGAATAAAGGATAGGAGTTGAGAAGCTGATCATTTTTCTCAAAGAGAGAGTCTGCCCAGGCCCGTGGATCACCCGTTAAGTATGAAATGATGGTACAGACTTTAATTTGATCAGTAGGGTAAGTACGAGGTTTTAGCAAAAAAAGCAATTGACATGCGTTTTTGAATTCACAACATTTTTTCCGATCACCTGTAAACACTAGAGGAGGGTTTATTTTGGGTTCAGGGGGCTGAGCAGCAGTAAGCTGGGAAAGACGGGTTACCTGCTGTCTCAGAGTCTGATTGTCTTCTTTTACTTCAGTAAGAGCAAGTATTAATGCATTTACTTGTTGTGTTAATTGTGTCACTTGAGTGGGTAATTCTGCTGAATCCATTTTTTTAAGGTTCGTTCAATCTGTAACGCTCCTGCGTTTTTATTGTAAGCTGGATTTGCAGCTGCAGAATCTCCACTCAGTAGTCATGTAGAGATGTGTTGGAATACCGGATCCAACTCTCCAGACTCATCACTGTGGACCTGTCTGCTTCAGCATACAGATATACACACACTCAATAAGATGTTCCTGGAGTGATAGGATGTATATGATAGTATGGAGGTGATGTGCTGAAGGGACAGGTGTGAGCAGTGACAGTAATGGTAAGCACTTGATAGTAATGTTCAGGAGAGTAGTAGATGGTAATAGGTAGAATGCAGATAGGTTAGTAATCATGTATGGTAACAGGTGGTAAGGACAGCAGATGACATATACAGGATAGACTAACCCAGTGCAAGGATAGATGGTAGTAGACTCAAGAGCTAGCAATCTATGTAACAGTGCAGATGGTAGAATTAGTATGCATAGATAGTAACAGTCCTTAATGTGCAGAAGATGATAGTGTAAGTTAGTTATGGAGGATTCCCCTGTGGGGTACTTATCACTAGTAAGGTTTAGTAAGTAGAGGGATCCAGTAGTGAGGGAGTGATCCGGTAGCGAGATACGGGATCAGTAGCGAGGTTCCGGTCTGTTCCAGGTAAAGGCAAATAGCTGGAGGTTCCGACAGCAAGACAAGGCTTGTAAGCATGTAGGCACACAAGAGTGAAAGCAGTATGCCAAGAGTGATCCGGTAGCGAGATACGGGATCAGTAATGAAACAAGTTCAGGTAGCGAGATACAGGAGCGAGTGACATCAGGTATGGCTGCTTCACAGACGGCTTGAACGAACTAACGCCGGCGATTGAAATAGCCGCTCAGCGGCGCTCAGCGATGACGCCATCCGTCTTAAAGGTGTATGCGTTCCACCTAACTAGAAAGGTGGGACGCAATGTTGAAAGGAAAATGGTAAACAAGGGTACCAAAGGTACCAGAATCTTACACACCCATGCATGCGAAAGTTGTGACATTTGCCACCTTATACCCAATGGCCATGAAGTTGTACTTTCTAATGATTAAACTCATTCTATCAAACATAGAGTTACCTGCCAAACAATAGGAGTGGTATATCTTATGAAATGCCTAGGTTGATGCTTCTACATTGCAAAACAAAATGTCCATTCCTTAAACGTATTAAAGATCATGTATCACCTATCCAAAAATGCCTAATGGAAACAGCGGTTAGCCGCCATTTTGGCCTCTATCATGGCTTTGATCTACATATGTTTACATATGTTTAAATTTGTGGTATTGGAACATGTACTCACACAAGTTAGTGGTGGGGGTATAGACCAAAACATTACTGCAATTAGAGGCCCATTGGATCCATGACTTGAATGCTACTAAGTACCCTGGCCTCAATGAAAGCCTGAACTTCAAGCGCTTTCTGTGATGATTATCACAGTCATATCAATTATTTTCCTTTTACAGTATTTTCCGCAAATTGCCACTCAAAAATCCTAAAATTAGTTTAAAACCAAAACCTATAACAACCAGTCTAATAACCTATAATCAGTTGTCAACAAACCGGTGCATGTCCAGTTCAGTTCTCTCCTCTCCTCGTACGCGGTACACAGCGATCAGTACAACGTGCGAGGAGGGGAGAGAGACCGCAGAACTGCTCACACCTGCCTCCTCCATGCCTCCATCATGGCTTTGATCTACATATGTTTACATATATTTAAATTTGTGGCATTGGAACATGTATCCACACAACATTAATGCAATTAGAGGCCCATAGGATCCATGACTTGAATGCTACTAAGTACCCTGGCCTCAATGAAAGCCTGAACTTCAAGCGCTTTCTGTGATGATTATCACAGTCATATCAATTATTTCCCTTTTACAGTATTTCCCGCAAATTGCCACTCAAAAATCCTAAAATTAGTTTAAAACAAAAACCCTTTAATAACCAGTCTAATAACCTATAATCAGTTGTCAACTAACCGGTACATGTCCAGTTCAGTTCTCTCCTCTCCTCGCACGCTGTACACAGCGATCAGTACAACGTGCGAGGAGTGGAGAGAGACTGCAAAATTGCTCACACCTGCCTCCTCCATGCCTCATTCATGCCTCAATCGTGCCTCAGTCATGCCTCAATCATGCCTCAGTCATGCCCGTCTATGCCTCAATCATGCCAGTCTATACCTCAATCATGCCCATCCATGCCTTAATCACGCCCATCCATGCCTCAATCATGCCACTCTGTGCCTCAATCATGCCTCAATCATACATCAGTCATGCTTCAACCATGCCTCAATCATGCCTCAGTCGTGCCCATCTATGCCTCAATCATGCCAGTCTGTACCTCAATCATGCCCACCCATGCCTTAATCATGCCCATCTATGCCTCAATCATGCCAATCTGTGCCTCATATGTGCCTCAATCATGCCCATCCGTGCCTTAATCATGCCTCATTCATGTCCATCCATGCCTCATCTGTGCCCACCCATGCCTCATATGTGCCCACCCATGCCACCTCAGTGCTCATATGTGGCCCATCCATGCTCATCAATGCCACATCCATGCCACATCAGTGCTCATCCATATCACTTCAGTGCTCCTCCGTGACACATCCGTGCCATGTCAGTGCTCATTCGTGCCACATCCATGCCACATCAGTGCTCATCCATGCCTCATCTATGCCACATCAGTGCTCATCCGTGCCATATCCATGTCACGTCAGGGCTCATCTCTGCCACATCCATTCCACATCAGTGCTTATCTGTGCCACATAAATGCCACATCAGTGCTCATCCCTGCCACATTCATGCCACGTCAGTGCTCATTCATGCCACATCAGTGCTCATCCGTGCCACATCAGTGCCACTACAGTGCTTGTTAGTGCCCTACAGTGCCTCACAAAAGTGTAATGGGTAGTCAGAAATTGAATGTGCTCCCTGAATTTTGGGCTTCTGTATGTGCCTAGGCATGTGGTATCGACATACTAAGGAGTAGCAGAATGTATTTTGCGGTGTCATTTTTGCTATGTTAATGCTATGTGTTAGAAATATCTTATAAATAGATAACTTTGTGTAAAAACAATTACATTTTTATTTTCTTTTAATTTATTTTTTTACCAAAGATATGTAGCAGTATAACTTTTGGCCAAAAATTATGAAGAAAAATTACTAAATTTGTAAAATTTTAAAACTGAAATGAAGAAAATTGCATTTTTTACAAAATTTTCGCTTTATATATTATAGCGCAAAAAATAAAAAACCCAGTGATGATTAAATACCACCAAAAGAAAGCTCTGTTTGTGTGAAAAAAAAAAGGATGAAAATTCCATATGGGTACAGTGTTGCATGACTAATTGTCATTCAAAATGTGAGAGCACTGAAAGCTGAAAATTGGTCTGGTTAGGAAGGGGGTTTAAGTGCCCAGTGGGTAAGTGGTTAATGGAACTGCCACATTGTGTTGTGCACATGTAAAATATTCAAGGGATTACACCTCTGCTTGGCAGCTGTGTCAGTATATATGATGATGAAAAGTTATCCAGACCCAGACATTGTTGCTGGGTTGAAACAGTAATGAATAAGAGAATGTTCTAATGGCTAATACATGAAAAAAGATCTAGAAGAACGTTGCCCTCCATTTCCAACTAATGTTATGCTGAGCTTGCTGTGGCAGATGCTCAAAGTTCTTTCTCTTATATGTGGCATCACACAATGTAATGAGTTTACTCCTCCTTTCAGTTTATTTGTACCTGATATTGGTCTTGGCTGAGAAATCAAGTGCCCTCAGTTCAACCTCGGCTAAACCTGTGTGAGTACAATATCAGGCTATTTCTTGCTACTATAGTGGATAGTTAGCTTTCACATTGGCTGTGTTTCAATATTCACTTTATGAATATTTGTTTATTATAGCTTGATCTTGGTGTGTCTCCTGTGGCCATGCAGCGCCTCCTTCCCTGCACTGGGCAGACAGCATTCTTGGTGGCAATCAGGGGTCATACTGGGTAAGCACAACAATTTTTTTTTATTTGTATATGACTGTGCTATTTAACTGTATTATATAATTTGCCAAATTATTGATTGAATATTTTGTCTTTTTGTATAGCAGTTATATCAGTAGTGGTCTTTAAATCCCCTGAAGAAGCCCTAAGCGGTGAAACATGTTGGAAATACATACCACTCTATTACTGCTGTAAACATACAATTGAATCATGTAAATGACATGTGTTGGATTTTAATCTGTCTGATTTTAACGATGTACAAATAAAAAGTTAAGTTTTATATTATAAATAGTTTCTCTGTTATCTCTATGACATTGGTAAAATCCCACTAAAATTCTGTTGCTCTGTGGATATATCTATGACATGATATTCAAACTGTATCACATGAAGACCTTAACCAGTTCTGGACCGAAAGATTTTCCCCTTTTAATGACTAGGACATGTTGTGATTTGGCACTGCGTTACTTTAACGGAAAATTGTGCGGTTGTGCGACACTGTACCAAATAAAATTGATGTAATTTTCCCACAAATAGAGCTTTCTTTTGGGGGTATTTGATCACCTGTGCGATTTTTATTTTTTGCACTATAAACAAAAAAAAGAGCGACATTTCTAAAATATATACATTCTTCTATATAACATTCCCAAAAAAATAAATAAAAAATAAAACATTTTCATCCTTTTAGGCCAATTTGTATTCTGCTACATATGATTGGTTTGCGCAAAAGTTATCGCGTCTGCAAACTAGGGGAAAAATTTATGTAATTTTTATTTATTTATTTTTACTAGTAATGGCAGCGATCTGCGATTTTTAGCGGGACTGCGACATTGCATTACTGCCACTAAGGGGCACTGCAGAAGAATGGCCCCAGTTTAGTTTGCTTGTGGGCTCCATCTTGTACCTCCTACAGTTGGGTGATTGTTGGGAAACCGTGGATGATAATTTCTGTCCTCTCAGGCCCTGACAGGTAAATTTGTCTGACAAATTAGTTTAATTTTAAGCTTTAAATTATTCCTATTAATGTTCTCCACCATCACAGAATAATGTTTACCTATAGTCTGGTAAGTAAATTGTTTTTTTCTTTTCCTCCACTTAGTAAAATGGTGAGACCAACATCTGGAGTTTGGAAACATTTCCACAGTGCAATTTCTGCTGAGAGCAAAACTACAATTTGCAAATACTGTGAGAAGAAATATTCTTTACCAAATGCTACAAGGATGACAAAACACATCCTCGTATGCCAGACATATAAAAAAAACTTTACGGAATGAAATGATAAGGACCATAATGAAAGTGCATGTAACTTTTCCCTCACCTGTTCTCATTCCAGGAACACTCTTTCTGCTGCTTCTGGATCATCACAAAGTTTTTCTTCACCAGCAGCATCTTCAAGCAAGGAAGTGTTAAAATCTGCGGCCTTCCAAAAATACACAATCCTTTCATTTATGGATAAAATGACACCTGGAAATCAGGAGAACGTTGATCAAGCTCTTCAAAGATCAATATATGCTTCTGGATCAGCATTATTAATACCTGAAAATGTATATTGGCAGGAGGCTTTTAAATTATTGTGAGGAAAAGGGGTGGTTACCTGTTCTCATGTATAGGTGAATGTTCTTAACATATACAGTCCTTTTTATTCCATTTGTAATAAAAAATACATTTTTAAAAAGCAACTTTAGTTTGTATACTGAGTATGCTGTACTTTTATTTCAAGCATAATACTTTTATATACACTGCATTTCATTTTCCCAGTGAGAAAAAATGACTTTCAATTTGAAAAACTATTCCACACTGAATGTTTTTTTTTTTTTTCAATTTTTACTGAAGATTTCATTTTTTTCTGGAATAAAACAGGAAAAATGTTTTTTGATTTTTTTTAAAACATCAAAATTTACAGAAATGTTACAGTCAGGTACATAAATATTGGGACATCGACACAATTCTAATCTTTTTGGCTCTATACACCACCACAATGGATTTGAAATGAAACAAACAAGATATACTTTAACTGCAGAGTTTCAAGCTTTAATTTGAGGCTCTTTACATCAAAATCAGGTGAACAGTGTAGGAATTACAACAGTTTGTATATGTGCCTCTCACTTTTTAAGGGACCAAAAGTAATGGGACAGATTAACAATCATAAATCAAACTTTCACTTTTTAATACTTGGTTGCAAATCCTTTGCAGTCAATTATAACCTGAAGTCTGGAATGCATAGAAATCACCAGATGCTGGGTTTCATCCCTGGTGATGCTCTGCTAGGCCTCTACTGCAACTGTCTTCAGTTCCTGCTTGTTCTTGGGGCATTTTCCCTTCAGTTTTGTCTTCAGCAAGTGAAATGCATGCTCAATCGGATTCAGGTCAGGTGATTGACTTGGCCATTGCATAACATTCCACTTCTTTACCTTAAAAAACTCTTTGGTGGCTTTCGCAGTATGCTTCGGGTCATTGTCCATCTGCACTGTGAAGCGCAGTCCAATGATTTCTGAAGCATCTGGCTGAATATGAGCAGATAATATTGCCCGAAACACCTTAAAATTCATCCTGCTGCTTTTGTCAGCAGTCACATGTCAATAAATACAAGAGAACCAGTTCCATTGGCAGCCATACATGCCCACACCATGACACTACCACCACCATGCTTCACTGATGAGGATTTTTGGATGACTGGATCATGAGCAGTTCCTTTCCTTCTCCATACTCTTCTCTTCCCATCACTTTGGTACAAGTTGATCTTGGTCTCATCTGTCTATAGAATGTTGTTCCAGAACTGTGAAGGCTTTTTTAAGATGTTGCTGGGCAAACTCTAATCTGGCCTTCCTGTTTTTGAGGCTCACCAATGGTTTACATCTTGTGGTAAACCCTCTGTATTCACTCTGGTGAAGTCTTCTCTTGATTGTTGACTTTGACACACATACACCTACCTCCTGGAGAGTGTTCTTGATCTGGCCAACTGTTATGAAGGGTGTTTTCTTCATCAGGTAAAGAATTCTTCGGTCATCCACCACAGTTGTTTTCCGTGGTCCTCCAGGTCTTTTGGTGTTGCTGAGCTCACCGATGCATATTTTCTTTTTAAGGATGTCCCAAACAGTTGGTTTGGCCACACCTAATGTTTTTGTTATCTTTCTGATGGGTTTGTTTTGTTTTTTCAGCCTAATGATGGCTTGCTTGACTGATAGTGACAGCTCCTTGGATCTCATATTGAGAGTTGACAGATTCCAAATGCAAATAGCACACTTGAAATGAACTCTGGACCTTTTATCTGCTCCTTGTAAATGGGATAATGAGGGAATAACACACACCTGGCCATGGAACAGCTGAGCAGCCAATTGTCCCATTACTTTTGGTCCCTTAAAAAGTGGAAGGCACATATACAAACTGTTGTAATTCCTACACATTTCACCTGATTTGGATGTAAATACCTTCAAATTAAAGCTGAAAGTCTGCACTTAAAGCACATCTTGTTTGTTTCATTTCAAATCCGTTGTTGTGGTGTATGGAGCCAAAAAGATTAGAATTGTGTCGATGTCCAAATATTTATGGACCTGACTGGACATCTCTAGGCATGCCTGAAACAGAACTTTGTACATTTCAAATTTAGTTTTTTAACTAGGTAGCTTACCATATATTACCATAGGTAATACCATATATTTATAAATTACATGAAAGCATATGAAGAAGAAACTGTAGGAAAATATATATAAAAAAGTTAAATGTATGATTATGATTATTATTGGTTTTTTTTATGGAACAAAAATAAACAGTAAAATCTTTTGTCTGGGTCTGCACTGTCTCTGCTTCATTTATTGTTTCAATCCTCACTTAACCTCCATTCATTTTTGTGTGTGTTTTGTATTTTCTTTTTTCCATTGAGACCTTCTTAAACATATTCTTTTCTGTCCCATGCCCTCAGTTTTTCCAGACGAGCATACAATATCCATCATGAAAAAAAAGTTATTACCATGGAAACTGTATTTATGGGGAATTCCCTGGAAATATTTGGAAAAACAGACATCTCAGTATTTCCTGAAAATAATTACCGGATTGTATGGGCCATAATGGGTAGCCCAGGGGAGGTCAACTGCAAAATTCTTTTATGACGATTCTGTACTGTTTCCAGGTTTAAAAAAAAATATGCTGCAAAGTAATTAAAAAAAGTGAAATAAAAATGAATAATGGCTATAGCAGAATTTTTGTGAAGAGAAAAATTCCTAAACCAAAGCATACAGAAAACATTGATTTAAAGCACATCTAAACCCAAAAATAAAAATTTAGTATCTACTGTGCTCCAGTCACAGAACTAGATCACATGAAGTATTTAGGTGTTTTCCCAAATACCGCATGCCATTCTGAAAATGTCAATTCACTACTGCTTTATGCGGTATTTATCACATAAAGCAAAAACGCTTGTTAAATACTGCATAAATCAGGAGTGAAAGTAAATTAACAGAAAAAAAAAAAATAGACTTGCAAATTGAAAAAAAAAAAAAAATTTTTTATATAATTGCAGTTGCCTGGCCTGCCAGTGACTGTCAGGTCCACAGAGTGTACTGTGCCCACTGCAGTGTGCCAACCACTGATATATACAGTGGCATAGCAGCTTGCAAATTGAAAAAAATATATATTTTTTTATAATTGCAGTTGCCTGGCCTGCCAGTGACTGTCAGGTCCACAGAGTGTACTGTGCCCACTGCAGTGTGCCCACCACTGATATATACGGTGGCACAGCAGCTTGCAAATTGAAAAAAAATATATTTTTTATAATTGCAGTTGCCTGGCCTGCCAGTGACTGTCAGGTCCACAGAGTGTACTGTGCCCACTGCAGTGTGCCCACCACTGATATATACGGTGACACAGCAGCTTGCAAATTGAAAAAAATATATATTTTTTATAATTGCAGTTGCCTGGCCTGCCAGTGACTGTCAGGTCCACAGAGTGTACTGTGCCCACTGCAGTGCCCACCACTCATATACACGGTGGCACAGCAGCTTGCAAATTAAAAAAATATATATTTTTTTATAATTGCAGTTGCCTGGCCTGCCAGTGACTGTCAGGTCCACAGAGTGTACTGTGCCCACTGCAGTGCCCACCACTCATATATACGGTGGCACAGCAGCTTGCAAATTAAAAAAATATATATATTTTTTATAATTGCAGTTGCCTGGCCTGCCAGTGAGTGTCCAGTCCACAGAGTGTACTGTGCCCACTGCAGTGCCCACCACTCATATATACGGTGGCACAGCAGCTTGCAAATTAAAAATATATATATTTTTTTATAATTGCAGTTGCCTGGCCTGCCAGTGACTGTCAGGTCCACAGAGTGTACTGTGCCCACTGCAGTGCCCACCACTCATATATATACGGTGGCACAGCAGCTTGCACGCATAGTACCACAAATCTAAAAAAAAAATGACAGGCAGAGGCAGGCCACCCCGCAGGGGCCGTCGTGGTCGTGGTGCTGTAATTTCCTTTGGCCCTAGAATAATGCCCAGTGTTCAGAAGCCACGTACCCTGAACTCAAAAAATTCTGAGGACATAGTTGACTGGCTTACACAGGACACCCAATCTTCTACAGCTTCCGCTCGGAACCTTAATGCACCATCCTCCTCCAGCTCAGCTTCGGGCACCTCTCAATTTACCACTCGCCCACCCGCCGGCACCACCACCAACACTAGTACCACAGCCGCTTCACTTGATCTGTCAGAGGAGTTATTTACACATGAGTTGGAAGAAATAAGTGATGCGCAACCATTAGTGCCAGAGGATGTAGATAACGGGGATATGTCTCAGTCAGGCAGCATTATACACATGGACGTACATTGTGATGATGATGATGATGTTGTACCTGCTGCTGCTGCCTTTGCTGAGTTGTCAAGTGAAGCGGCTGATGATGACAATGTGTCCGTGGATGTCACCTGGGTGCCTGCTCGAAGAGCAGAAGAAGAGGGGGAAAGTTCAGATGGGGAGACAGAGAGGAGGAGGAGACGAGTTGGAAGCAGGGGGAGGTCATCGCAAGGAGCTAGTGGCACAGTCAGACAGCATGTATCGGCACTTGGGGTCAGCCTGTCAGGAACACTCCCTGTGCACACTAAAGTGCTGTCATGAATCTGCCACCTAAGGGTTAACCTAGCTCAGACTAATTTCATTAATTGGCAATAGGCTGCCTTATTTAAGCACCTCAGAAGCACAGTGTCTTTGCTGTCTGATCTGAAGCTTCTCCTGTGTTCCTGAACCTGAAACCTGTTGTATCCAGTTTGATTCCTGTTTGACCTCCTGGCTTGTCCCTCACCTCGCTTGTCTGCTGCCCGCCCTGACCTCGGCTTGTTTGTGACCACTCTTTTGCCTTATCCTTGTCTGTTTATCTGCCACCAGATCCGGACCTGTTCACCTCCTGGCAGGGCAACCCCGAGGACCGCGACCTGGTGCTATACACGCAGCAAAATCCAACCTCACCATCTGAGGCTCTGTTGAAGACCGGTTGGCACTTAGATTCCGCACCTCGGGTTAGCCTGCGTCTACTGCCTGGGTGACACGTCTGTGCTCCATCCCTCGGTGAGCTAGAGGCTACCCTCTGCACATCAGGCTCGCCTCCAGAGTCCTGACAGTATCAGACAGCCATGTCGCAGCCTGCAAGAGGGGCCTCACCATTGGATGAGATCTGCCAGCATCTCACAACTTTATCTCAAGCCGTAAAGACACTTCAGGAGGGCTACATGCATCTGGAGTAACGGATGCGTTCTGCACCTGGGAACCCCCCTGTGATGACAGATTCTTCTTCTTCCTCAGTACCAGCAGAACCTACTCCAGGTCCCACAGTAGTGATGTTGCCACCTGAACCCCGGGTCCCTACACCCGAAAAGTTCTCAGGGGACAGAGGCAAGTTCAGGGCGTTTCGCAACGCATGTGAATTATATTTCTCTCTGCAACCTCGGACTTTTTCCTTGGAGGCTACCAAAGTGGGCTTTGTCATCTCCCTGCTCCTGGATGAACCACAGTCTTGGGCTCATCGGCTTATTGAAGAGCGCAGTCCTCATCTAAAGTACTTATTGTCTTTCTTCAGTGCCATGGCTCAGCTGTATGACGACCCTCAGCGAACCTCCACCGCTGAAGCTGCTCTGCATGCGCTTCAGCAGGGTCAAAGAGATGTGGAAGACTATGTAACAGACTTTAGGCGTTGGAGTTCCGACACCCAGTGGAATGACGCTGCATTACGGTATCAGTTTCGTTTAGGTCTCTCTGAAGGGCTGAAGGATGAGCTAGTCCGGGTTGGGGTTCCTGACACCCTAGAGACTCTAATAAATCTGGCTATCCAGATAGACCGCCGGCTCAGGGAACGCCGTGCAGAACGTTCCGCCCAGCAGCCTCGTCCAGCCTGGATGATGCCGCGGTTCGCGGCCCCGGTAAACGTCCCTTCCTTTAATCCGATTCCTACCAGCTCTGCTCCTGCGAACCTTGCTATGGATGTCCCGGAACCCATGCAGCTTGGGGTTAAGAGACCTGTCCTGTCTACTGAAGGAAAAGGCATCGCCGGCGACAGAACAATCTCTGCATGTACTGTGGAGAAGCCGGTCACTACGTGCGCTCCTGCCCTGCGAAGCTACGTAAGTGCCTTTCCATCTCCCCATCCAGTGGTCCAGCATCCGCTTCCAGTGCTTCTCACCTAGCCTTCCCTGTCTCGTTTCAGCTTCCAGGAGGTAGCATATCAGTAACCGCGATTATTGACTCCGGAGCATGTAGTTGCTTTATCGACCTGTCATTCGCTGTTCAACGGGGTATTCCACTTCAACCCAAGACCCAAGGACTTACCATCTTCCTGGCTGATGGTTCCCACATCAGTTCCGGACCTGTAACCCAGGAGACTCCTCCTCTCCTCATGATCTCCTCTTGCGACCATAAGGAACTAATAAGCCTAGACGCTATTGCGTCCCCCTTGTTTCCAGTCATCTTGGGGTTACCTTGGTTGAAGGCACACAACCCCCAAATCGACTGGACCTCTGGAGTCCTCAAGTTCCCGTCTACCTACTGCTTGAATTCCTGCCTGCCTGACTCTCTTAGCTCCTCCAGAACCTTGCTGTGCCTAGAATCTGATCCAGATTTATGCTCTGTTGTGCCTGAGGCTTATCATAATTTTCTGGATGTTTTCAGCAAACGTGGGGCTGAGACCCTTCCCCCTCATCGTCCTTATGACTGCCCTATAGAGCTGCTTCCAGGGGCCGAGATTCCGTTTGGTCGTATCTACCCACTATCCGAACGGGAGTTGGAGGTTCTTAAGGAATACGTGGACGAAAGCTTAAAGAAGGGTTTCATCCGTCCATCTACTTCACCAGCAGGAGCAGGAATCTTTTTTGTAGAAAAGAAGGATCACTCTCTCCGTCCTTGTGTGGATTACCGAGAGTTGAATAAAGTCACGGTTAAAAACCGATATCCTCTCCCCTTGGTTCCAGAACTCTTTCAGAGATTAAGGTCTGCTGTCTTGTTTACCAAATTAGACTTACGTGGGGCCTACAATTTGGTTCGTATACGCGAAGGGGACGAGTGGAAAACGGCGTTCCGTACCAGGTTTGGGCATTTCGAGTACCTGGTGATGCCCTTCGGTCTCTGCAACGCCCCGGCTACATTCCAGCATTTTGTAAACGACATCTTCAGAGACTGGCTTGACACCTTCGTAATTGTCTATTTAGACGATATTTTAATCTTTTCTGCATCTCTGGACCAGCATCGGGAGCACGTCAGGAAAGTTCTCGGCCGCCTCCGCCAACATGGACTCTATGCTAAGGCCGAGAAATGTGAATTTGAACAGCAAAGCATCCAGTTCTTGGGCCTGATCATATCCACCGAAGGAGTTAGGATGGATCCTCAAAAAGTTTCAGCTATCTTGGATTGGCCGGCTCCATCTGACAAAAAGGGGGTGCAGCGCTTTGTTGGATTTGCAAATTTTTACAGGAGATTCATTAAGGGGTTCTCTACCATCATCTTCCCTATCACACAGCTTACCAAGCAGAACATTCGCTTCCATTGGTCCCCTGAAGCCCAGACCGCCTTCTCAGTCCTGAAAAAGCTGTTTACTACTGCTCCCATCCTGAGACACCCTGATCCCACCTTACCTTACCTCCTTGAGGTAGATGCCTCAGAAGTGGCTGTAGGGGCTGTTATCTCCCAAAGACAGGGAGTTAAAGACTTGGTACACCCTGTAGCCTTCTTTTCCCGCAAACTCTCTCCAGCGGAGAGAAACTATGATGTGGGCGATCGTGAACTTTTGGCCATCAAGGTGGCACTCGAGGAGTGGCGATATTTACTCGAAGGGGCAGCACATCCCATCCTTATCTTCACCGACCACAAGAACCTTGAATACTTGAGATCTGCTAAACGTCTGAGACCACGCCAGGCACGGTGGGCTCTGTTCTTTTCAAGGTTCGCATTTCATATTACTTACCGACCTGGTTCCAAGAACGTCAAACCGGACGCACTCTCCCGCATGTTCGATGACCCGAAGGAAATTCCTGTACCTGACACCATCCTGTCTGAAGGTAACTTTCTTCTTCCAATAACTAATCTGATGGCTCATATTAAACAGGCTTCTGTGAGTATTCCCTGTCTTCCTGAAATTTCTCTGGTACCTAAGGACGGTTTGCTATGGTTTGGGGACAAGATCTTCATTCCAGAAGATGTCCGAATGTCGGTTCTGGGTTCTTGTCATGACCATCCCTTGGCAGGTCACTTTGGAGTCCGTAAGACCCTTGACTTGCTGCAGCGTACATTCTGGTGGCCTGACCTGGAAAAAAGTTGTAGGGACTACGTGTCTTCCTGTGCTGTGTGTTCCCGAAGCAAGCCCGCGAGAAGTAAGTCATGGGGTCTCCTTAGACCACTTCCAGTTCCTGATAGACCGTGGAGGATGATCGCCATGGATTTTATTGTGGAACTTCCTCCTTCTAAGGGATGCTCTGCCATTTTTGTTGTTGTGGATCGATTGTCTAAAATGGCCCATTTTTTGCCCCTCAGGGGTACTCCCTCTGCCAAGGAAACCGCAGAAGTCTTCATAAAAGAGATTGTTAGGCTTCACGGGGTACCTGCAAATATTGTCTCTGACAGAGGGGTGCAGTCCACCTCACGCTTCTGGAAAGCATTATGTAGTCTGTTGAAGATTGAATTATCCTTGTCTTCTGCTTACCACCCACAGACTAATGGGCAGACCGAGAGGACCAACCAGACCTTGGAACAGTACATTCGGTGTTTTACCACCTTTGTTCAAGACGATTGGGTGGCTTTTCTGCCATTCGCAGAGTTTGCCTATAATAATGCTAAACATTCTGTTACTGGACAATCTCCATTCTTCTCAAACTACGGCTTCCACCCATCCTTCTTGCCCGATATCCCGTCTGACTTTGGAGCCCCTGCAGTACAGGACACTATTAATTTATTTGCTCGCAACAGCAAATTACTGCAAGAAGCCATACTTAAGGCACAAACGGCATCTAAGAAGATCTTTGATAGAAGAAGAAGGGGAGAATTAATTCTTCAACCAGGTGACCAGGTTTGGTTGTCCACAACTAACCTCCGTTTAGCCTGTCCATCTAAAAAATTGGCTCCCAGGTTTATTGGACCCTTTCCGGTCAAGAGGAGACTTAATGAAGTTTCCTATGAGTTATCTTTACCCAATTCACTCCGCATTCACCCAGTATTTCACGTCTCCTTGTTAAAGCCTGCAGTTCCCAATACCTTCCCTGGTAGGAGTTCAGAGCCACCCGAACCTGTAATCATTGATGGAGATGTGGAATATGAAGTAGAAGCTATTGTGGACTGCCGGAAGAGAGGAAACCTGTTACAGTACCTTGTCAAGTGGAAGGGTTATGGTCCAGAAGAAAACTCTTGGGAGCCTGAACGAAACATCCACGCTATGGAACTTATCCAGGCTTTTTTTCGCAGTCACCCACAAAAGAGAAACCTATTGGGCACCCGGAGGTTGCCCTTAAGGGGGGGGCAATGTCAGGAACACTCCCTGTGCACACTAAAGTGCTGTCATGAATCTGCCACCTAAGGGTTAACCTAGCTCAGACTAATTTCATTAATTGGCAATAGGCTGCCTTATTTAAGCACCTCAGAAGCACAGTGTCTTTGCTGTCTGATCTGAAGCTTCTCCTGTGTTCCTGAACCTGAAACCTGTTGTATCCAGTTTGATTCCTGTTTGACCTCCTGGCTTGTCCCTCACCTCGCTTGTCTGCTGCCCGCCCTGACCTCGGCTTGTTTGTGACCACTCTTTTGCCTTATCCTTGTCTGTTTATCTGCCACCAGATCCGGACCTGTTCACCTCCTGGCAGGGCAACCCCGAGGACCGCGACCTGGTGCTATACACGCAGCAAAATCCAACCTCACCATCTGAGGCTCTGGTGAAGACCGGTTGGCACTTAGATTCCGCACCTCGGGTTAGCCTGCGTCTACTGCCTGGGTGACACGTCTGTGCTCCATCCCTCGGTGAGCTAGAGGCTACCCTCTGCACATCAGGCTCGCCTCCAGAGTCCTGACACAGCCAGACAGCACGCCAATCAACGCAAGCTGTTGCCACCACCAAAATGCCGTCATTGCAAAGCTCAGCAATGTGGCATTTTTTTGTGTGTCTGCCTCTGATAGCAGCGATGCCATTTGCAACCTGTGCCAAAAGAAACTGAGTCGTGGGAAGTCCAACACCCACCTAGGTACAATTGCTTTGCGAAGGCACATGATCTCACATCACAAACGCCTATGGGATCAACACATGAGTAAAAGCAGCACACAAACTCAAAGCCACCATCCTCCTCCTGGTCCAGCATCTTCAGCCACGTCAACCACTGCTGTCCTCCTTGCCCCCTATCAACAACCCGCCAGTGCCGCCACTTCGCCTCTCACCTTCAGCAGTTCCTGCTCATCTGCCCACAGTCAGGTGTCTGTCAAGGAAATGTTTGAGCGTAAGAAGCCAATCTCACAGAGTCACCCCCTTGCCCGGCGTCTGACAGCTGGCTTGTCAGAACTCTTAGCCCGCCAGCTTTTACCATACAAGCTGGTGGAGTCTGAGGCCTTCAAAAAATTTGTCGCTATTGGGACACCGCAGTGGAAGGTACCCGGCCGAAATTTTTTTTCACAAAAGGCAATCCCCAACCTGTACTCTATTGTGGAAAAGAAAGTCATGTCATGTCTGGCACACAGTGTTGGGGCAAGGGTCCATCTGACCACTGATACCTGGTCTGCAAAGCACGGTCAGGGCAGGTATATCACTTACACTGCGCATTGGGTAAACCTGCTGGCGGCTGCCAAGAATGGAATGCGTGGCTCTGCAGAGGAGTTGGTGACACCGCCACGACTTGCAGGCAGGCCTGCTGCCACCTCCTCTACTCCTCCTACTCCATCCTCTTTGCTAACCTCCTCGGCTGAGTCCTCTTCTGCTGTTGCGTCTTGCTCCACACCAACTGCACCCCCCCAGCTCCCCAGGGGCTATTCCACATGCTGGATATGACAGTGTCTCGCTGTCTTGGGGTTGACTTGCCTGAAAGCAGAGAGTCACACCGGACCAGCACTATTGTCCGCCCTGAACGCACAGGTGGATCAGTGGCTGACCCCGCACCAACTGGAGATCGGCAAAGTGGTGTGTGACAACGGAAGCAATTTGTTGGTGGCATTGAATTTGGGCAAGTTGACACATGTGCCG
Source organism: Pelophylax lessonae (assembly GCF_965119305.1). NCBI lineage: Eukaryota > Metazoa > Chordata > Amphibia > Anura > Ranidae > Pelophylax > Pelophylax lessonae. The sequence continues at coordinate 183,179,206 of NC_138776.1, forward strand.
TGCATGGCACATGTGTTGAATCTGATTGTACAACGCTTTGTGCATAAGTACCCAGGCTTACAGGACGTCCTCAAGCAGGCCAGGAAGGTGTGTGGCCATTTCAGGCGTTCCTGCACGGCCATGGTGCACTTTTCAGATATTCAGTGGCGAAACAACATGCCAGTGAGGCGCTTGATTTGCGACAGCCCGACACGTTGGAATTCAACACTCCTAATGTTTGACCGCCTGCTCCAACAAGAAAAAGCGGTCAACGAGTATTTGTATGACCGGGGTGCTAGGACAGCCTCTGCGGAGCTGGGTATTTTTTTGCCACATTACTGGACGCTCATGCGCAATGCCTGTAGGCTCATGCGTCCTTTTGAGGAGGCGACAAACCTAGTCAGTCGCACCGATGGCACCATAAGCGACATCATCCCATATGTTTTCTTCCTGGAGCGTGCCCTGCGAAGAGTGCTGGATCAGGCCGTAGATGAGCGTGAAGAGGAAGAGTTGTGGTCACCATCACCACCAGAAACAGCCTTATCATCGCTTGCTGGACCTGAGGCAACGCTGGAAGAGGAGTCTGAGGAAGAGGAGTCAGAGGAGGAATGTGGCTTTGAGGAGGAGGAACACCAACCACAGCAGGCATCCCAGGGTGCTCGTTGTCACCTATCTGGTACCCGTGGTGTTGTACGTGGCTGGGGGGAAGAACACACCTTCAATGACATCAGTGAGGACAAGGAATTGGACATGAGTAGCTCGGCATCCAACCTTGTGCAAATGGGGTCTTTCATGCTGTCATGCCTGTTGAGGGACCCTCGTATAAAAAGGCTGAAGGAGAACGACCTGTACTGGGTGGCCACGCTACTAGACTCCCGGTATAAGCAGAAAGTGTCTGATATGTTACCAAATTACCGGCAGTTGCAAATGATGCAGCAGCTACAAAATAAGTTAAAAAGTATGCTTTACACAGCGTATAAGGGTGATGTCACAGCACAATGGGAATCTAACAGGGGAAGAGGTGAAAGTAATCCTCCTCCTACCACAACCACGCCGGCAAGGACAGGGCGCTTTACAGACGTGTTGTTGATGGAGGACATGCAGAGCTTTTTAAGTCCTACGCATCGCCACAGCCCTTCGGGGTCCACCCTCAGAGAACGACTCGACCGACAGGTAGCAGACTACCTTGCCTTAACTGCAGATATCGACACTCTGAGGAGCGATGAACCCCTTGACTACTGGGTGTGCAGGCTTGACCTGTGGCCTGAGCTATCCCAATTTGCGATAGAACTTCTGGCCTGCCCCGCTTCAAGTGTCCTGTCAGAAAGGACCTTCAGCGCAGCAGGAGGTATTGTCACTGAGAAGAGAAGTCGCCTAGGTCAAAAAAGTCTAGATTACCTCACCTTTATTAAGATGAATGAGGCGTAGATCCCGAAGGGACTGACAGTGGGGATGCATTTGACTAAAAAAGGCCTGATGAGATGCCTTGGGCTAAAAATGGTCCACACGCTGCTGTATTTAATCTCTGCATGCCGGATGACTTACGTGACTTCTCCGTCACCAACTACGGTTCAAGCCGCAATGTTTTAGTTAACTTCCTGCCTGGAAAACCTCAATTTTTCTGGCCGCTGCTACAGCAGCGGCTGCAACAATACCTGCTTTTCCAGGCATGTGTACATGCCTAATTTTTCTGGCCTCTGGTGCTACACTGTGGCTGCAAAAAACAAAACACAAAAAAAAGGCACATACATGTGTCAATTCCCCTTCGTGATCATTACCTTGTTGTGGTGAAGGGGCTTGCGTATCACAATAAACGATCACCTCTAGGAGTGTGTTGGCAATGTTGGCACACCTCAGATGATATGGTCGTTGCTTCATTGTGAACAGACCAAAAGCGATCCGCTGGATAATTTTTCATACAAAAAACATTAATTTTCTTTATGATCATCTTGGGTGATCATTAAAGCCTACTAGGCCAACAATGGGCCCACACTGCAGAGTCATTGTTTTCTGGGTCACTTAATTGTCACTGAACTACCTCAGCACGACCATAGGCTTTGAAAAACCGCCATCGCCTGCAATCTCCCAAACGTGTGCATGAGCACAGTCATCACTACAGCAAGATTGACGCATAGAGGAATAAAATTTATGTCATGAGTGTGTCAACTATTGACAACTCTTTGCGCTTGTCTAAAATCTATTCGATACACCTGATAGGGGACGTAACAGGGATTAAACTGATAAGAATAGTACCACTTAACACACCACTCATATAGGATGGCACAGTACATTGCACGGCGCACGCGCAGTGCCCAAAATTGGAAGTAAGAGGACAGACCAACCATCTTTTTCCATCTCCCGGTTACTAAAATCTATTCCATACACCGGCCCCTGATAGGGGACGTAACGTAACAGGGATTAAACTGATAAGAACAGATTTTTTTAATTTAAAAAAAAAGAGGACAGCCTCTGCGGAGCTGGGTATTTTTTGGACATGTTACTGAATGCTCATGCACAATGGCTGTAGGCTCATACGTCCTTTTGCGGAGATGACAAACCTGGTCAGTCAAATCCAAGGCAACATCATCGACCTCATCCCATATGCGTTTTTTCTGGAGCGTGCCCTGCGAAGAGTGCTGGATCAGGCCGTAGATGAGCATGAAGAGGAAGAGTTGTGGTCCCCATCACCACCAGAAGCAGCCTTGTCGTTGTCGATTGCTGGACCTGTGGCAACGCAGAGAGAGAAGTCTGAAGAAGAGAAGTCAGAGGAGGAAGGTGGCTTGGAGGAGGTGGAAGACCAACCACAGCAGGCATCCCAGGGGGCTTGTTGTCACCTTTTGGGGACCCTTGGTGTTGTACGTGGCTGGGTGGAGGAAGAGACCTTCAATGACATCAGTGAGGACAAGGAACGGGACATGGCTAGCTTGGTATCCAACCTTGTGCAAATGGGGAGTTTGTGGTTGTGCAATGTGCAAATGGACTGACTGACTGACTGACTGTTAAACGGGGAGTTTGGTCTGTCAGAGTTTGGTCTGTTACTGTGAAGCGGGCGTAACCCTTACACTACCTGATCGATACAACATCATACCTGATCGTATACACACACTGGATGTTTTAAAGCACGTTATTCCAAACAATTTAGGAATGTTAGGTGATTTATGCCCTTTATGGATTAAAACCCGACTCTGCGTCAACTACGTAATTTTCCATGGGAGTTTTGCCATGGATCCCCCTCCGGCATGCCACAGTCCAGGTGTTAGTCCCCTTGAAACAACTTTTCCATCACTATTGTGGCCAGAAAGAGTCCCTGTGGGTTTTAAAATTCGCCTGCTTATTAAAGTCTATGGCGGTTAGTCCCGGTTCGCGAACATTCGCAGAGGTTTGCGTTCGCCAACGGCAAATTTTAGGTTCGCGACATCACTACTTGTGTGTGGTAATGCATTAGGACATACTGTACACGTGGTTATAAACAGTCAGTTCTTTTTGTCAAATCCAAACTGAATGGTTTATCACAATAATGTTTGAATGGTGGAATGGTTTATCATAATAAAGTTGCAAACTTACATCAGAATAGAAGGAGATACTTATTGTATATGAACAACAGTCCATATCCAGTTCATGGCAAGAGATCACAGGGGACTAAAAACCTGAAAACTCCAAAGGATGGTCAAAATTCAAATTGTTAGAATTTTGAATCAAGAAAACAAATTAATGGGGGTTTATATAATAGTCAGAGAATAGGTGCAGCATTAGCTTAGTGTCAGTGAAAGTAAAAAAAAAAAGGGGAAAGTTGACACATTACCTTAAAAATGTAGTTTGGACATACACAGTAATAGTAAAATATATATACAGGTAACTTCAAGTACAGGGGTGGTCAAGAACTAAAGCTGGAAGTAGAACTATAGGCAAAACTTTTTTTTATTTATTTTTTTATTTTGGATAGAGCATGGGAGGGCTATAACCCCTGTCAGATTTTTTTTAGAGGAAACCTTGGGGATCCCCAGGTCACCGGAACTAGTGTTTCCATCTGAAGATTTCCCCTCTATTACTTTTCTGGGGACAGCCCCCAAGATTTGGGATTTTCTTTTACTTTCACTTTCAATGATAATGGTAAACAGGACAAATAGAGGTTAGGAATCTCCTTAACAGGGTCACAGACAGCAATACAAATTGACAAGCGTTCTAATCCCTCTCTACTCTGTCCAAAGCTCAAAACAGTTTTGCCTTTAGTTATACTTGAACCCCAGTGACAATATATTTTGCATACTTACATTTGGCCAGCTTCGTCAAATGCAAGTATGCATATCTGATCAGCCTTTGTGGAAGCTGTAAATCCCTGCAGTATCCAAAGCTTCTAAAGTGAAGGCCGGGATCTTCTAGACATCATACCTAGTGGCTGCCCTTCTGCATAGTAACCACAGGGGGCTCGATCGCTTTGCATTGGCATCATTTATAGAACTCCTTGCATTCTTCTCAAAAAATGTGAACGTTCTCTGATTAGACTAGATGGAGATGAGGGACAGTGACAGCACAATCTTCTCCTCAACCAATCAGGGAATGCTTTGCATTTATTGAGAAAAATGTGAGGCGTTATCTAAATGGTGGCCGTGCTGAGCAAGTGACCCCCTGTGAGGAAGGGCACAGCACCCAGCAGTTTGCAGCCATCACTAAAGTAGCTCAGGTTACTACAATGATTTACAGCTTCCACAGAGGCCAATAAACTGCTAAGGTGACCCAATATAATTATGTAAAGTATATAACAAATGCAGTTCAGTTTGAGACCACCAGTGGTTCTAAAGGTCAAAGAAAGCCCAGAGTAAAGTCAAACCCTATGGATGCATCTTGCAGGTGAGCACTACATAGTTACATAGTTTGTGAGGTTGAAAAAAGACAACAGTCCATCCAGTTCTACCTATGATGTGTGTGTGTGTTTGCTGTTAACCGTACATTGTATACCCCTGTATGTTGTGGTCTTTAAGGTGCCCATCTAATAGTTTTTTTAAACTATCGATGCTCCCTGCTGATACGACTGCTTGTGAAAGCAAATTCCACATCTTTACTGCTCTGACAGTGAAGAACCCCCTACGTATTTTATGGTTAAACCGTTTTTCTTCCTCAGAGTGTCGATATCTGCAGTTAAGGCAAGGTAGTCTGCTACCTGTCGGTCGAGTCGTTCTCTGAGGGTGGACCCCGAAGGGCTGTGGCGATGCGTAGGACTTAAAAAGCTCAGCATGTCCTCCATCAACAACACGTCTGTAAAGCGTCCTGTCCTTGCCGGCGTGGTTGTGGTAGGAGGAGGATTACTTTCACCTCTTCCCCTGTTAGATTCCCGTTGTGCTGTGACATCACCCTTATACGCTGTGTAAAGCATACTTTTTAATTTATTTTGTAGCTGCTGCATCCTTTGCGACTGCCGGTAATTTGGTAACATATCAGACACTTTCTGCTTATACCGGGGGTCTAGTAGCGTGGCCACCCAGTACAGGTCGTTCTCCTTCAGCCTTTTTATACGAGGGTCCCTCAACAGTCTTGTTTTATTGAGTGGCCCTGTGTCTTGTATTCCTTTTCTCTGAAAAGTTTGTTCCTTATGCTAGGGTCGCCAGTACAGTATTTGTACATTGATATCATATCCCCCCCCCTCAAGCGTCTCTTCTCCAGAGAGAATAAGTCTAGTGCTTGTAGTCTTTCCTCATAGCTGATGTCCTCCATCCCCCTAATTATTTTGGTTGCCCTTCTCTGGACTCTCTCCAGTTCCAGCACATCCTTCCTGAGGACCGGTGCCCAGAACTGGACAGCATACTCCAGATGTGGCCGGACCAGAGTCTTGTAGAGTGGGAGAATAATCTCTATTTCTGGAGTGAATCCGCTTTTTTATACATGCCAGTATTCTGTTGGCTTTAATTGCAGCGGCTTGGCATTGCATGCCACTGTCAAGCCTGTTGTCCACTAGTACCACCAGGTCCTTTTTCATCTTAGATTCACCCGGAGGTTTCCCCCCTAGTGGAGTAGCTTGCTTTCGTGTTTCTGATGCCAAAGTGCATTACTTTACATTTTTCCACATTAAACCTCATCTGCCATGTAGTTGCCCACCCCTTTATTTTGTTCAGGTCCGCTTGTAAGGTTTCCACATCCTGCATAGAAGATATTGGCATGCTTAGTTTAGTATCATCCGCAAATACCTGTAACGCTCCTGCGTTTCTTATATGGTGTGGATTTTCAGCTGCAGAAATAGTTCCACGTCAGTAGTCATGTAAGAGATATGCTGAGATACCATTCCCAACCTCAATGACTCATCATGTGTGGAAGGTCTTATTTCAGCCAGTAAATACACACAATTAGCAAGCTGGTTCCTAGAGTGACTTTATGTATGTGGTAACACAATGATGAAGGTTGAGGGATAGGTTGAGTGGAGGTGGAAGGTGATAGACACTTGAAGGTGAGACAGTAGCAGATGGATGCAGGAAGGTTTAGCAATGTTGTATGATAGCAGATGATAGAATAGCAGGTGGACATACAAAAGAGATCAACCCAGTGCAGAAAAGTAGCAGTAGTCTCAAGAGCTAGCAATCTAGTTTATGCAGATGTGATAAACAGTCTTTACTATGCAGAGCTAGATAGTGTAAGCTTAGTATAAGTTTATAGAGAATTCCCCTGCGGGGTACTTAGCACTATTAGCGATACAGCCGAAGGGTGGTTCAGGAGAGGCGGATGATCCAGTAGCGGGATACAGGGATCAGCGCAGCGAGGTTCCGTCAGCGAAGTAAGCTTGCAAGCATGGAAGCTTCAAGCAAGGTTAGCATCCAGGTAAGGGTGTTTGAACGAACACATGTGAGTGAGAACCGGCGCTTTAAATAGCCATCTAGTCCGGCGCTGGGTGATGACAGCTCCAGTCTTAAAGGTGTATGCGCACCTTTCCAAAAAGTAAATGGTGGGGCGCATACACTTGTGGAAAGTGTAATTTAGGGTACCAAAGGTACCGGAACATTACAATACCCCCCTCTTAAGGCCTGCTCCTGAAGGCCTCTGGAGCTGGTTTGTCTGGGTATCTCGCATGAAAATTGCGGATTAATCTAGGGGCATGTATGTCAGAGGTGTTTAGCCAGGTGTCGTCTTGGGGCCCATAGTTCTTCCATCTAACCAAGTACTGAAGTCTTCTTCTGTAGATACGAGAATCCAGAATCTCTTTTATCTCGTATTCTTCTCCACCTTCAACTTGTACAGGAGGGGGAGGTGGAATATTAGGCCTTATTCCTTGGTCCGGAACATGGGGTTTTAGTAGCGACACATGGAAAATGGAATGGATTTTTAGGTCCATTGGCAATGTAAGCTGCACTGCAGCTTTTCCAATAAGTTTCTTGATTGGGAAAGGTCCCAAGAACAGAGGTCCAAGCTTTTTGCTAGGGATCTTCAGTCTCAAGTTTTTTGTTGAGAGCCAAACAAGGTCCCCGATAGTATACTGTGGAGAAGGTCTTCTACGAAGATCATAGTACTTCTTTTGTTGACTGTGAGCGTGTGCAATGGTAGTATTTAGTAAACCCAGAGAATCCTTTATTTGGGTAAGATAGTCTGAGGCAACTGGGTTATTTGAAGGAAGGATGCGTGGAGGGAGAATAGAGGGATGGAACCCATAGTTCAAGTAGAACGGACTCTGCTTGGTTGTACTGTGAGTTGCGTTGTTGTAGGCAAATTCTGCCAGGGGGAGAAGATCCAACCAATCATCCTGTTGGTAAGAAGTGTAACAACGTAAATACTGCTCGATGCATTGGTTGACTCTTTCAGTCTGTCCGTTGGTCTGCGGATGGTAAGGAGAAGTGAGCTTCCGCTCAATCCGTAGTATGTGACATAGTTCTTGCCAGAATTTAGAAATAAATTGGGATCCACGGTCAGACAAAAGAGTTTTTGGGATACCATGTAATCTGAAGACATGTTTCATCAGGAGTTCTGCCGTTTGTTTGGACGAAGGTAGTCTGCGAATAGCAATGAAATGTGCCATCTTTGTCAGATGGTCCACTGACACCAAGATGGTATTAAACAGTGGCGTACCTAGAGCATTTGGCACCCGGGGCGGATCCTATATCTGGCACCCCCCCCCCCCCCGACTTTAAAACGTAAAAACACCCACAAAAAAATGTAATGTTTTCAAGAATATTTTTTGCACAAATTTCACAGCCCCCCATCACAGTGCCCCTTGCAGTCTGCCCTCCGTCTCTCTAATCACAGTTCCCCCTTTTGCACTCTCTGCCTCCCCTGCACAGTCCTACCTTACAGTAGATGGTCAGAGACTACAGACATGATACAGGAGATGGTCAGAGACTACAGACATGATACAGGAGATGGTCAGAGACTGCAGACATGATACAGGAGATGGTCAGAGACTGCAGACGTGATACGGGAGATGGTCAGAGACTGCAGACATGATACAGGAGATGGTCAGAGACTACAGACATGATACAGTAGATGGTCAGAGACTACAGACATGATACAGGAGATGGTCAGAGACTACAGACATGATACAGGAGATGGTCAGAGACTGCAGACATGATACAGGAGATGGTCAGAGACTGCAGACGTGATACGGGAGATGGTCAGAGACTGCAGACATGATACAGGAGATGGTCAGAGACTGCGGACATGATACAGGAGATGGTCAGAGACTGCAGACATGATACAGTAGATGATCAGAGACTGCAGACTTGATACAGGAGATGGTCAGAGACTGAGGACATGATACAGTAGATGGTCAGAGACTACAGACATGATACAGGAGATGGTCAGAGACTGCAGACATGATACAGGAGATGGTCAGAGACTGAGGACATGATACAGGAGATGGTCAGAGACTACAGACATGATACAGGAGATGGTCAGAGACTGCAGACATGATACAGGAGATGGTCAGAGACTGCAGACATAGTACAGTAGAGGGTCAGAGACTGAGGACATGATACAGTAGATGGTCAGAGACTACAGACATGATACAGGAGATGGTCAGAGACTGCAGACGTGATACAGGAGATGGTCAGAGACTACAGACATGATACAGGAGATGGTCAGAGACTACAGACGTGATACAGGAGATGGTCAGAGACTACAGACCTGATACAGGAGATGGTCAGAGACTGAAGACATGATACAGGAGATGGTCAGAGACTACAGACATGATACAGCAGATGGTCAGAGACTGCAGACGTGATACAGGAGATGGTCAGAGACTACAGACATGATACAGGAGATGGTCAGACTGCAGACATGATACAGGAGATGGTCAGAGACTACAGACATGATACAGTAGATGGTCAGAGACTGAGGACATGATACAGGAGATGGTCAGAGACTACAGACATGATACAGGAGATAGTCAGAGACTGCAGACATGATACAGGAGATGGTCAGAGACTGCAGACATAGTACAGGAGAGGGTCAGAGACTGAGGACATGATACAGGAGATGATCAGAGACTACAGACATGATACAGTAGATGGTCAGAGACTACAGACATGATACAGGAGATGGTCAGAGACTACAGACATGATACAGGAGATGGTCAGAGACTGCAGACATGATACAGGAGATGGTCAGAGACTGCAGAAGTGATACAGGAGATGGTCAGAGACTGCAGACATGATACAGGAGATGGTCAGAGACTGCGGACATGATACAGGAGATGGTCAGAGACTGCAGACATGATACAGTAGATGGTCAGAGACTGCAGACATGATACAGGAGATGGTCAGAGACTGCAGACATACTACAGTAGAGGGTCAGAGACTGAGGACATGATACAGTAGATGGTCAGAGACTACAGACATGATACAGGAGATGGTCAGAGACTGCAGACGTGATACAGGAGATGGTCAGAGACTACAGACATGATACAGGAGATGGTCAGAGACTGCAGACGTGATACAGGAGATGGTCAGAGACTACAGACATGATACAGGAGATGGTCAGAGACTGAGGACATGATACAGTAGATGGTCAGAGACTACAGACATGATACAGGAGATGGTCAGAGACTGCAGACGTGATACAGGAGATGGTCAGAGACTACAGACATGATACAGGAGATGGTCAGAGACTGCAGACATGATACAGGAGATGGTCAGAGACTGCAGACATAGTACAGTAGAGGGTCAGAGACTGAGGACATGATACAGTAGATGGTCAGAGACTACAGACATGATACAGGAGATGGTCAGAGACTGCAGACGTGATACAGGAGATGGTCAGAGACTACAGACATGATACAGGAGATGGTCAGAGACTGCAGACGTGATACAGGAGATGGTCAGAGACTACAGACATGATACAGGAGATGGTCAGAGACTGAGGACATGATACAGTAGATGGTCAGAGACTACAGACATGATACAGGAGATGGTCAGAGACTGCAGACGTGATACAGGAGATGGTCAGAGACTACAGACATGATACAGGAGATGGTCAGAGACTGAGGACATGATACAGTAGATGGTCAGAGACTACAGACATGATACAGGAGATGGCCAGAGACTGAGGACATGATACAGGAGATGGTCAGAGACTACAGACATGATACAGGAGATGGTCAGAGACTGAGGACATGATACAGTAGATGGTCAGAGACTGCAGACATGATACAGGAGATGTTCAGAGACTGCAGACGTGATACAGGAGATGGTCAGAGACTACAGACATGATACAGGAGATGGTCAGAGACTACAGACATGATACAGGAGATGGTCAGAGACTGAGGACATGATACAGGAGATGGTCAGAGACTGCAGACATGATACAGGAGATGGTCAGAGACTGCAGACGTGATACAGGAGATGGTCAGAGACTGCAGACATGATACAGGAGATGGTCAGAGACTGCAGACATGATACAGGAGATGGTCAGAGACTACAGACATGATACAGGAGATGGTCAGAGACTACAGACATGATACAGGAGATGGTCAGAGACTGAGGACATGATACAGGAGATGGTCAGAGACTACAGACATGATACAGGAGATGGTCAGAGACTGCAGACATGATACAGGAGATGGTCAGAGACTGAGGACATGATACAGGAGATGGTCAGAGACTGCAGACATGATACAGGAGATGGTCAGAGACTGCAGACATGATACAGGAGATGGTCAGAGACTGCAGACATGATACAGTAGATGGTCAGAGACTACAGACATGATACAGGAGATGGTCAGAGACTACAGACATGATACAGGAGATGGTCAGAGACTACAGACATACTACAGTAGATAGTCAGAGGCTGAGGACATGATAGAAGATAGAAGAGCACTAGGGGGGCCGGAGAGCACAGACAAAGCAGAGAGCACTGGAGGTGCTGAAGGGCACGGTGGGGGGGACTGGAGAGAATTAAGAGAGGGTTTGGAAAGTATTGTAGGGGGGTTGGAAGGTGCAGGGGGTGGAGAGCACTGGGGGGGGACAGGGAGCACTTGGGGGGGCGAGCAGGGAAAACCAAGGGGGTGGAGAGCACTGGGGGGACAGGGAGCACTTAGGGGGTGGGCAGGGAAAACCAGGGGGGACGGGGAGCACTTAGGGGGGGAGGGAGAAAGCACTGTGGGTAGTTGAAGAGCATGGGGGGGGGGCTAAAGAACAGGGGGGTCTAGTGCACTGGGGGGAGAGGGGCTAAAAGCACTGAGGGAGGGATTAGGAGCACTGGAGAAGGTTAAGAACTTTGGGGGGCCAGCAAAAGAAGTTGTATAGGAGGGGGATGGGGCAGCTGCATATAGAGGAATTGATCTTTCCCTATTCTTCCTGCAGGAGGGAGAGGAGGAGAATCAGTTATTCAGCAGGAAGCTGCAGGAAGAATAGAGAAAGATGAATTCCTCTATATGCAGCAGCCCCATCCCCCTCCTATCCAGCACACACTTTTGCAATGGGCACTCACCTTCTTCCCGCCGAGGCTCCGCCCCTTATTCCCGCCGCGGCTCCGCCCCCTTATTCCCGCCGTGGCTCCGCCCCCCACTAGCAGCACGGACTGAAGGAGCTGCCAGCCACTGCAGCTGCCTTCACACTGCGGGATCTGTCTGACTCTGAACACACCGGGCAGGACACCCGCTGACACCCCCCAGTGAGTGGCACCCGGGGCGGGCCGCACCCCCGCCCCCCCCATTGGTACGCCACTGGTATTAAATCCTTTGGAAGGAGGCAATTCTACGATGAAGTCCAATGACAGAACCTCCCATGGAGTTTGGGGTATTGGTAGACTGCATAGTAGACCGGATGGTCTCGTAGTGTCAATTTTGGACCTGGCACAGACATTGCATGAAGAGACGAATTTTTGTATAGATGTTTTCATGTCAGGCCACCAGAATTGCCGAGAAATCAAATTGAAAGTCTTTGTCATACCCATATGTCCTGCCATAGGCACATCATGCGATAATTCCAAGATCTTGGTGCGTAGGGTAGGTGGTATGTAAAGTTTGTCGTTGTAGTAGAGGAAGCCTTCTGCATCGGTATTTAGTTGTGGTGGGGGTGAATCCAACCTTATACCATGCAGAACCTCTTCCTTCAAGGAACGGACAACTTCAATAATGCGTTTGTGAGGTATTATAGGAACGGAAGGAATTTCAAAGTAGTTTTCTTCAGTTAGTCGTGATAGTGCATCTGCCTTTTTGTTCTTATCTGCAGGTGTGTAGGTCACTAGGAAGTTAAACCTTAGAAAAAATAGTGACCATCGTACCTGTCGATGCGAGAGAGTTTTGCTAGTCTGAAGATATTGGAGGTTTTTATGGTCCGTGTATATAATTATTGGTAATTGGGTGCCTTCGAGTAAATGTCGCCAATTCTCCAGAGCCAATTTTATAGCAAGCAGTTCCTTTTCACCCACGGGGTAATTTATCTCGGGACTGCTCAGGGATTTAGAAAAAAAGGCGACTGGATGAAGTGGTGAAGTGGGGGTAGGTCGTTGGGAGAGTATTGCTCCTACTGCCAGGTTTGACGCATCTACCTCCAGAATGTATTGGAGGGATGGGTCTGGATGGCGTAATATGGGAGCGGAAGTAAACCTTGTCTTTAACAAGTGGAAAGCCTTATTTGCTTCTTCTGACCATTTAAATGGTATTTTTATGCTAGTGAGCTGTGTGAGGGGTCTCACAATAGCAGAAAAGTTTTTTATGAACTTCCTGTAGAAATTTGAAAATCCCAGGAATCGCTGTAGCGCCTTGCGTGTAGTTGGTGTAGGCCAATCCTAAATGCAGGATATTTTACTCATGTCCATCTCGATTCCTGTTTTAGATATGATGTAGCCTAGAAAGAGTACCTCATCTTTATGGAACAAGCATTTCTTCAGCTTCACATAAAGATTATGTGCAAGCAATCTCGATAATACAAGTCTTACATGTCTTATGTGTTCAGACAGGGTCCGTGAATATATAAGTATATCGTCCAGATATACCACAACACAGACATCTAGTAAGTCTTTAAAAATATCGTTTATAAATCGTTGGAAAACTGCTGGGGCATTGCATAGGCCGAATGGCATCACAAGATATTCGAACAATCCGTATCTAGTTCTGAATGCAGTCTTCCACTCGTGTCCATCACAGATTCGAATGAGATTGTATGCTCCTTTCAGGTCTAATTTTGAAAAATAGGTAGCTCCACGCACCTGCTCAATGAGCTCAGGGATAAGCGGTAGAGGATAGCGATCTTTTATTGTGATAGCATTCAATTTCCTGTAGTCGATGATAGGTCTGAGACTTGAATCTTTATTGCGAACAAAAAAGAGTCCTGCTGCTGTGGAAGAAGTGGAAGGTCTAATAAAACCTTTTTCCAAGTTCTCATCCAAATAGGTTTTGAGATGGGCAAGTTCATCCTGTGAAAGAGGATAAACATGACCGAACGGCAATTTGCTATTTGGGAGTAGATCAATGCTACAATCATAGTCTCGATGAGGAGGTAATGCTTGAGCATTTTTCTCAAGAAAAACCTCAGAAAGATCCTGATAACATAGTGGTGCAATCTCATCTGTCACCACAGACAGAATCTTCCCTGAAAACGGGAGGTTACACGTTTCCTCGCAATAACAAGAAGGGAAGGTCAAGGACCGTTTCTTCCAATCTATGGTTGGTTGGTGTGTGTGCAACCAGGGAAGTCCCAACACAATGGGAAAGTGGGGTGATGGTATTAAATCGAAGGTAGAAGTCTCCCTATGAGACTCGTTAATAGTGACTAGAAGTGCTTGTGTCTGATCGGTAATCGGACCAGAGGATAACGGAACACCGGTAATAAGACTTACTGAGACAGGTTTGAGTTTAGAAATAATAGGAATTTTATTTAAAGCAGCAAAACATATATCCATATAATTTCCACAAGATCCTGTGTCAATCATGGCCTTAGTAGTAATCCTGTTCTGGTCCCACTGTAATGTCAAAAAAACAGAAATGTAGGGTTTAGTGAATGAAGTTGTCAATCCTCCTAGAGAGACATGTGAACACTCACCCTTCTTTTTGTTGACTAGGGGACAGACGTTTATCTTGTGATCCGGGGATGCACAGTACAAGCAGAGATTTTCATTTCGTCTTTTGGCTTTTTCCATAGTTGATAGCGGTGGGCGTATGGTTCCTACCTCCATAGGAACGGCCAGACTCCGAGAGGAAACGGATAATAGCATTCCCATCTTTTCAGCCTTTCTTTCTCGTAGTCTTCTATCTATGGTAATACTGAGTTGTATTAATGCATCCAGGGTTTTTGGCAGATCCGCTCGGGCGAGCTCGTCCTTAACGGCTTCTGATAGGCCAAGCCTAAATTGGGTTTTCAGAGATGCATTATTCCATTCTGAATCAAGGGTCCATCTCTTGAACTCTGCGACAAAGTCTTCTACAGGCCTCCTTCCTTGTTTCAAGGATCTTAACTGAAGATCAGCAGTACTCTGCCTATTGGGGTCATCATATAGGCTAGTGAGCTCTGCCAGGAACAAGGCATAGGAGTTGAGAAGCTGGTCGTTTTTCTCAAAAAGAGAATCTGCCCAGGCTCGAGGATCGCTTGATAGGTAAGAAATAATAGTACAAACCTTAATGTGATCAGTAAGGTAGGTACGAGGTTTTAGCAAAAAAAGTAACTCACATGCGTTTTTAAATTCGCGAAATCTTTTGCGATCGCCTGTAAATACCAAAGGGGGATTTATTTTGGGTTCAGGGGACTGAGCAGAGGTAAGTTGTGTCAGTCTAATTACCTGCTGCGACAGAGCCTGATTGTCTTCTTTTAATTCAGCAAGTGCGTGTATTAACGCAGATACTTGCTGTTTTAATTGTGTCACCTGAGTGGTTATTTCTGCTGAATCCATTTTATGGTTCGTTCAATCTGTAAGGCTCCTGCGTTTCTTATATGGTGTGGATTTTCAGCTGCAGAAATAGTTCCACGTCAGTAGTCATGTAAGAGATATGCTGAGATACCATTCCCAACCTCAATGACTCATCATGTGTGGAAGGTCTTATTTCAGCCAGTAAATACACACAATTAGCAAGCTGGTTCCTAGAGTGACTTTATGTATGTGGTAACACAATGATGAAGGTTGAGGGATAGGTTGAGTGGAGGTGGAAGGTGATAGACACTTGAAGGTGAGACAGTAGCAGATGGATGCAGGAAGGTTTAGCAATGTTGTATGATAGCAGATGATAGAATAGCAGGTGGACATACAAAAGAGATCAACCCAGTGCAGAAAAGTAGCAGTAGTCTCAAGAGCTAGCAATCTAGTTTATGCAGATGTGATAAACAGTCTTTACTATGCAGAGTTAGATAGTGTAAGCTTAGTATAAGATTATAGAGAATTCCCCTGTGGGGTACTTAGCACTATTAGCGATACAGCCGAAGGGTGGTTCAGGAGAGGCGGATGATCCAGTAGCGGGATACAGGGATCAGCGCAGCGAGGTTCCGTCAGCGAAGTAAGCTTGCAAGCATGGAAGCTTCAAGCAAGGTTAGCATCCAGGTAAGGGTGTTTGAACGAACACATGTGAGTGAGAACCGGCGCTTTAAATAGCCATCTAGTCCGGCGCTGGGTGATGACAGCTCCAGTCTTAAAGGTGTATGCGCACCTTTCCAAAAAGTAAATGGTGGGGCGCATACACTTGTGGAAAGTGTAATTTAGGGTACCAAAGGTACCGGAACATTACAATACCGAGATTGTGCTAGGTATCCCCTCCTCTAGATCATATATGAATAAATTAAACAGGATTGGTCCCAGGACAGAACCTTGGGGGACCCCACTTTCCACACCCGCCCAATCCGAGTACTACCCATTAATCACCACCCTCTGGACTCTCCCCTGGAGCCAGTTTTCTATCCAGGTACTCACCCTATGGTCCATACCTACGTTCCTTAGTTTGTACTGTAAGCGTTTGTGGGGAACAGTGTCAAATGCCTTTGCAAAGTCCAGATACACCACATCCACAGGCTTTCCTTTATCTAGGTGGCAGCTCACTTCATCGTAGAAGGTTAATAGATTGGTCTGGCAAGAACGATTTTTCATGAATCCATGCTGATTACTACTAATAATACCATTTTCATTACTAAAGTCTTGTATATAGTCCCTTAACATCCCCTTCAAAATCTTGCAGACTACTGATGTTAGGCTGAAATGAATCCTGGATGGTATAGGGAAGATAACTCATATTCAATGTGTATGCTGTGAGGGATTAGCTCGGTGGTAGGCGTGGATGACCCCTTGGGGGGTGCGTTTTCACAGAGAGATAGCCGAGAAGTGCTTGCAAACAACAGTTTGGTTTATTAATGCAATTTTCTTCACCAGACTGCAAGCGTCAAAAACAGCAAAATAAAATAAAACACCAAAATAAATCCTTGCCTCTGTGGGCGGCTACCTTCTCACACTGGAACCTACCTAAGAGTCTGTCCCCAACCTACTGTTGGGCAGGCTTTCTTATCCTACAGCGGATACTCAACAGTCCATGTTTTATCTTCCCACAACAAATGTCCATTGAACATGTCCCTTTACTCTTCACAATGAGAATGTCTCTTTGCTTGTCTCTTCACATGGCAAACATTCCTTTATTTCTTCCACATAGAAATAGTTTGTTTTCTCACCTTGAGAAGTCTTCACAACTGGTTACCCTCCTTAGCGCACATCACTTCAGGGGGTCTTCTCCCATGCTCACACAGCTTGTCGGGAGGCACACATCTGACTGTCCTCCTCTCCCAGCCCACACGGCTTCAGGAGACAGCTTCCGGAGGCAGCCATCCACAGACTTCCTTTGGACAAATTATAGAGGCCTTAACTTCCTCATTCTGAACAGCTGAAGTCTGTTCAACGTCTTTAGACACTTCTGCTGGCTTCTGCAGCCGACACCCTATAGTAATTGGTGAATTGTATCTCCAATCTGTGACAACACTCACAGATTTACCTGACATCCTGTCACAATGCGTACACAAACCAAAGACCCCAGTTGTGGAAAAAGTATGTTCCCCAAGCAGAGTGCATTGGGAAGAAATTAAGCAGCTTCTTTTGTTCCCTGCTGCTCCTGGTACACAGCTGGTACTGTATGTAATGATATCCTGCACTGGATACGAAAAGCTGCCGCAAGCAGCCATGTTGTTCAGTCATTATAAGTCAGACATGACAGTCTTGCAAAACAGTTATACATGCAGTGATATTCTCTCCCTCTCCACCTCAGTTAACTCATGGAATGCATAGGATTTACATTTAAAAAAAAACGTTATCTCAACTCAGAGACCTAAACCACTAATTGAGTCTGGCAGGAGGTCTGTTTCTTCCAACCAGGCCTGTCGTAAAACTTTGAACAAATCCATTAAGGATAACCAGAACTATACGGGTAGTCATAAATAGCATCCAGCAGCTCGGCTCATTAAAAACTTAACAAATACACATACAAATCATAAATGTAGACATGAAAATGACACATTAATAATAAGTATATATTTGGATGAGAAATGTCATACTGATCGAATTAAGACCATGCATGACCACCCTATCACATATAGAATAGAAGATAGCTGCCAGATATTCCCTGGGTGACAAGTTTATCTGAAATATTCTGTGCTTGGTATCCCTGGATGCGAAATTACATGCTGAATGATAAACTATCATTTGAAAGAATGTAACCAATACATATTTCAAGATATGAATAGGGGTATAAAACTGTCAAAAGAGGAGGGTCCTGATACGGACATAAATCCCCAGGACAGCCCATGGCCACTCCATTTTAAATGGTCAGGGGCATATGTCAACGCCCCTTTGATCCCATAGAAAAAGGGAGACCCCTAACCAGTGATGAGTTCTCATGGTAACATCAAAGAAGAAACATCTATCAAATTTGAGAACCGATCACCCCTGGCTCATCGAATGAACTCTGATAACACCCAGGACATTGACAGCAAGTATTCTTCCTCCTCAATTCTACCTTATTTTCTATTGCTGAATTATGTCTCTATTTCTTTAAAATACCTTTTTTCTCTAAATATTTTATTTGCACCAACTTTGACCTTTTCATTATTAAAACTTTGTTTCGAAAAGTGTTAACCTTGTCCCTAAGCTCTTAATGCAAGCTAACAAAGAACCTGTCTCTTGAAGAGTGCTACTGTATATAATAAATCCTATGAACATACCTGTCTGTGGTGACAGTGTGTGTTACAGACGATAATTCTAAAATCATAATTGGTATTTCTAAAATTACGAGCTTCCTCTGGGCTCATAACATGGAGGTGGTGGCATTGAAAGGGTTATTTGCATAATTAGCCCATTGTCAATTGCTCTCAGCCTGCTGGTACCTAGATTGTGGTCCTGCAAGCTGGAAAATCTTTGTGCAGGGTGCAGCTGAGAGTGCCATTGTTACGTAAGTGACAGCGGGGTGTGAGATTGGCTGGTCCTTTGTCACAAGTTAGTGAGAAGGACAGGGATCTGATACCCGTGTACGTCACATATTGGTTGGCAGCTTATGTGGGATAGTTTTGCATTAAGAGCATTGAGTGCATTGTTAGGAATTATCTCTGCACTGAACGATTATAATGTTTGTGGCAACAGACCTTAGAGACAAGCCGGTGCATATTTTTTTTTTAAGAGACATACAGCAACAGCTACTTCTTACAGCTCCTTCCTAACTCTGCTTTCTGTTCTATCTTTTCTGCTTGCAAACATGCCTGGGTTGTCAGAATATAAGAAGATGAGCAAAAGTGACCTGACTGCTGAGTGTGCATTAAGAGGACTTGACGTCAGTGGCAAAAATCGTGAAGGAATAAATCATGCTCTACAGGAGTACAATATCCAGGCAGTCCAGAACCCGGGGGAACCTGAAGAAAGGCTTCCCATTACTTCAGAGCCCAGTGATTCAGAAACGGCCTCGCAGGATAGGCAAGCAGAGACTGACACTGGAGTAGCGCTGAATGTCACCTCCAAGCCACAGCATGAGCAGGCCAGCCCCAGATTGCCTGCAACCAGCATAGACTCTCCTCAAATGCAGGAAACACTACAACGCATCAGGGAGATGGATCCTATGGGGTACCTGCAGTTTCTGGAACACCAGGCTGAGAGAGAGGCTATGGAATGCCGAGCTGAGAGAGAGGCTATGGAACGCCGGGCTGAGAGAGAGGCTGAGCAGAGGGAGGCTGATCATCGGCACGAACTGGAGATGGCTAGGCTCCAGCAGCAACAACATGCTCAGAACCTTGGATTCAAAGCAATAATCACAAACCAGAAACTCCTGGGATGTCTGTAGGGTGGAGGGATAGAAGTAAGCCTGTGAGGCTCCCCAGCGGTTGTTTTGCTGTTAGCCAACTAATGGCTCAATAAAAAGATTCGCACCCAGGGCAGCCATAGGAAAAAATCCAATCCAGAAGTCAAAGCAATAATCACAAATCTGGCCCTCCTGGGGTGCCTTTAGGGTGGAGGGATAGAAATAAGCCTGTGAGGCTCCCCAGCGGTTTTTCTGCTGCTAGCCAACGAGCATAGGAAGGGTGCTGATATGGACAAAAGTACATGAGGAAGGCAGCGCATGAACCACACCGGGATGCAATGGATAAGAAAGTCAGGTGAACATCCAGTATAGAAAGGGTTAACAGTTTATTGGTATTGATAACCGAAATACAAAGTATATAAAATGCTTACATCCCCCTGGGCTGAAGTGGACAAGGGCACCTGGCAGCAAGCAACACGAGTGCGAAGAGGTCAGTCTCCCAGGACTGCTGAGCAGTGTGTGCACAAAGCCGGAAACCAGCCGGCGTGAGGATGAAAGGACTCTGCTGTAGTTCCATAGCGGTGACATCAGCCGGACAGGCGCCACTTGCGGGGAAATACCAGGAACCAGGGTGGAACACAAGCTATATGGTTGCCATGACTACATGTTTCGCGCTATGCGCTTTATCAAGTCATCAAAGTAAAATAAAGCGCATAGAAACATATAGTTCCTTTAAATCTTTCTCATAGCTGAGCTCCTCCATGCCTCTTATCAGTGTAGCACTGCCCCCTTGAGGACTGCCAGATTTCACACTTACGGGTCCCCCTGAGTTACCATTAGCAACCTTGACATGCACAGTCTCTCACTTTTCCTCTTTGGCTCGTCCAATGATCATTCCAGTGGTATGTAGTTGTTTTTTTTTGGGGGGGTTTTATTATAAATTAGGGTTGAGAGAAGGGAATAGTGGGATACTCCAAAGTAATTATTCACAATACTGGAGGACTTCTTTTTTTTGGCACAGCCAGGCTGTTGATCCACCTTGGCATTGGGGTGAGTTTAGATTTAAGTTTCTTTCCTGAAACGACTTGATGAACTAAAGTTATCTTCAAGACACTCTCCTCAGTATCCTCTTTCTTGACTGCCGACACCCGTCCACTGACTATTCTACTCTTGGGGTGGCCCCCCTCAGGTTAGGCCCCTCGACTCGAGCCCCTGTACTCACGATACTGTTTTTCTAGAGTCTCCAGTGTCTCCCCCTCAGTCAGCTCTCCTGGACCTCTGGGTTCAGCTCCGTTCCTCTGGCCTTCAGGACGACCCTCCTGAGGCCACGTGCCACTGCTACAGGGGAGGAGGCAGCCGCCACCCTCCCTCTGGGACTCTGCTCTCCAGCCAAAGACCCTGCAGCACATGTGCTTCTAGCTTTGATACAGTATCCCAGAATGTACAGAGGTGACCTGCCCCTGCCAATCACCAGGGCTGTACCAAAGCCTATCCATCCATTTGTCAGGTTTCTTCCCACTGTCCAACATGCCTCCCTATTGGACCAGTGTGAAACACTCTCTAGACATAATGAATCGCATACTGAGCACAATGAGCAGACCTCACTAACAGATCCCGCTCTCCATTAAGCAGAGAGCAATATAGATTTGCCTGCTGCTCCTCTGATAGGCAGACAGAGCCAAACACTATACTCTCTCACTAGCACCTACCTAGGAGGGTGCTACATCAGTTTGGTTGCCCTTCTCTGCACTTTCTCCAGTTCTCAGATATCTTTTTTGTGAACTGATGCCCAAAACTGAACTGGATAATCCAGATGAGATCTTACTAATGCTTTATACAGGGGTAAAATTATGTCTCTTTCCACCACTGGAGAAAGTAACTTTGTCACTTTCCATGGCGACATTCCATCTTGATCTTGTTGATATATATGATGATACGCAGCTATCGATGGTGATGGGACCTTTTGGTAAGGATGGGTTGAACACCCCCCTGTTTGGTTTGCAACATAACTTCTGAACAGGGGAAATGTTCTAACCTGAACGGCGAACCCCATTGAAGTCTATGTGGGCCGAACAGGAAAAAAATATACACATGCTCAGTGCACTGCTCCTTGCTTGAGCAACTCTACTGTTCTCTAGCTCCCATCCATATCCGTATCCTAGGCTACTATATCTGATTTACTGTGTACTAACCCCGGCTTCGTTTTTCTAGTCTGTGTTAGTTTGCTGCCTGTCCTGACCTCGGCTTGTCTCTTGGATATCCTTTAGTCTGCTACTTACTCTGCACACGCCAGCGGACTCCACATCTTCAGCCGGGCCTACCTGGGGGCCGCGACCTGGTTCCAGCTTGCTGCAAGTCCATCCCCACCATCAGGGGCACTGGTGAAGAAGCAGGCTGGGGCTTAGACTCTGCGCCCTGGGGAATCCTGAGCTGGGGATTTACAAGGGCTCACTACCACAGACCCGTTGACATTGTGCAGCAGTATTCGCCCTTGAACGGATGCTCAAGAAACTCATACATACCATACCCATTGGACATCGAACCCACTCATTTAATGGGAATAATCCTAGAAGATTAGGAATTATACTCTGCCCAATTTAATGTTAAACTCACTTGCTGACTCTAATTTATTCTATTCCTAATTGACATCAGAGACCCCCACAGAGCCCCCTTACATCAGAGACCCCCCACACAGAGCCCCCCTTACATCAGAGACCCTCCAAACAGAGCCCCTCTTACATCAGAGACCCCCCAAAGAGCCCCCCTTACATCAGAGACCCTCCCACCACAGAGCCCCCCTTACATCAGAGACCCCCCAACACAGAGCCCCCCTTACATCAGAGACCGTCCCACACAGCCCCAATTACATCAGAGACCCCCCCACACAGAGCTCCCCTTACATCAGAGACCCCCCACACAGAGCTTCCCTTACATCAGAGACCCCCCCCCCACACAGAGCCCCCCCCTTACATTTGTTGCAGGAGAGAGAGCTTACTTACCTCAGTATGGAGGTTCACGCTGTCTGCAGCTTTTCTTTTTTTTCTTTAAACTTCCCGCCCACACATCCCCGGGGAGTGTGGATGGGGCAGACCAGGAGGAGAAGGGGCGGGAGGAGGAGGAGCTGACAATCTCTTTTCTATGGCAGTGGTGGCTCTGAGGCTGAACTGTGTGAGATATATACAGCTCAGCCCTGCAGCTATAGGAGACCGAGGCACAGCTGCACAGCTGGAGGTAAGCGGTGGCCGCAGCCTGTGTTAACCCTGTCCAGGCCATGGTCACCGCTTACCTACCGCTGTGCGTCCTGATCATCTGCGAGCTGTGATGGCCGCACGGCGCCCCTGTTGCCCATGGTGCCCTGTGCGGCTGCACAGCTCGCACACACCCCAAAGGCCGGCCCTGCCCTTATCTCACGGGCCCCTGGTGTCCTCGTACTCTCAATTATACTTGGTACATACTCACAGTTACACTCAGGACTCACAGTACTCACAGTTACACTCAGTACCCCCAGTTACACTCAGTACTCACTATACCCCCAGTCACACTGGGTACTCACAGTACTCCCAGTTCTCCCAGTTACACTCAGTACTCACAGTACTCCCAGTTACACTCGGTATTTACAGTACTTCCAATTACACTTAATACTCTCAGTGCTCACAGTTTCCACTCAAAACTCACAGTACTCCCAGATACTCTTAGTACTCCTAGATACTCTCAGCCTGCAGTTGTCCCAATACTTCCAAGTTCTCATAGCATTTAGCTCTCACAATAAACTCAGTTACACTTGGTACTTCGGGTTACTCTCTGTACTCCAGTTACTCTTGGTACTTCCAGTTACTCTTGGTGCTCCCATTTACTCTCGGTACTCCCAGTTACTCTTCAGTACTCCCAATACTTACAAGTAATCACAACTTCAGTACACGCAATACACCCAGTTACTTACAGTACTCACAATACTCCCTGCTCTCAGTACTCACAGCCCCCGTCCGCTTCTTTGCTACACACAATCACACAGTCAGCGTACAGTTTCTGTTTCTTATGTGGCCGGGCCACTCCTCCTGCACAGGTGCCCCTGAAAACAGTCTCCTACATGGCTTGTCAGCGCCTACAGCTTTTCCCAGTCACAGTGTCACACTCCCGGTCCCACGCCTGCCGCCTCTACTGGTCAGAGTGTCTCACTCCTAGTTCCAGTCATTCTCTCCAGCATTCTCCCCAGCGTGTCTCACTCCCGGCCCCCCACTTGCAGCCTCTCCCGGTCGCCATGTTTCACCCCTGGTCACTCTCTCCAGAGCTCTCCCTCACCACTTACTCACAGCATATTTCTCTCCTGCCCTCTCAGCGTGTCACTGCATTTCAGCGTACTCAGCACGTCAGCATACACAACACTGTACATGTATTAGCAGATGTAATTACACTAACAAATTGAAGCCAAACTCCAGCTCACACTTTTTAATCAGTCACAACAAACACCCCTGTCAGTGTTAAGTGGTTTGTCTCATCCATGTAAACTGATACATTCTGCTGGAGAGCTTGAGCTTGTGAAAAACAACAGACTTGTTGGCTGAATCACCAGATTAAACTAGAAGAATGCCTAACAAAGAAAACAAATACAGTGGTCACATCTAAGAGTTGCTAAGCTGCAATATAATAAATGTTCACTTTTGGGTTTAATAGTGCTTTAATAATCCTAAATGAGGTGGCGACCTGTTTTGCCTAATGTTCCAGAGATAATTATTCTGGATCTAAAAAATTGGATACGCACTCCCCCAAAGTAATGAGTGAGGACACAGATCTTTTGGTATTCATGTAGTATATGTGCTTCTGGCTATTATTGTTTCCCTTAGTGTGATTACTAGATGCTTTTTCCACAACACAAGTGATTACAAACCTGAAAACTTAATAATTGTGAATTATGAGATCACTAACATACATAATGTTAGTCAAATCAAATGTAAAGAAAAACAATATATCACAGAGAATTATGAATTGTGAGTCCACTATGAATAGTGACAGTTCACTGTGAATCATGGTGGTCTCTGTAGCCAAAACCCATGCTGTGCAAGGTAAGTGCTCTTCTTCAAATTGCCAAACTCACCAGAGCCCCCAGATTCCAGGGACCACTCTCGCATTTATGTATATACAAGAAATGTGGGCATATAGAACTCTTCCACAATAAAACGCCATCCACCTTAGAAGGTGTCCTCCCCTCACACAATAGATGGTAATTGGCATAAAAAACAGATAACAAAGAAACCTTTTTCTTGGGGGATATGCAGTAAGATAGCACATGTGTTCTTGTATATAACAACACCTTAATTTATTAGAATAAGAGTGCAGTTTGTTGGCAAATTCACACATTCATTTTCTGGATCTGTAAACCTGGACCATCCATCATTTCCCACGGATCCATGGTAACGGTGAACCCACACCTCATCCCTAGTGTGCATTTGTGGCTTGAGCTACTGATCTCTGTAAATAAGGGGGTTCTTCCAGCAAAGCTGATAAAGATTAGCTGTTAAATATGTGGAAAGGGGACCCGAACGCCACCTGCTTTTTTAATATGGAAATTAATAAACATTTATATGTAGCACTTCATATTTACCTGGTTTTAAAAGATTTTTTTTAAATGCATGTTTTTAGTCCTGACTGTGATAACCAAACAAAATATATGCAAAGTGACCCTATATTTTTTCTTTGAGGAGATGTACACATTTATACACCAAGCACCAAATAGGTCTGAGGGTCAATGGTGACAATTCTCATGGGAAACACACCACTGCATAGGTGTTTACATGCATTAAGCTCTAAGCCTAATGTATTTCCATTATTTTTATTGTCACTTTCATTGAAAAAGCATGCATACTGGTCACATTGATTCCAATTCTGTTCTGAACAGATAACATTACGTTAAAGAAAATATTATTATTCTGCCCAAGGAATGTGGTAGCAAACATCCCTGAAAATATATCTCATTCTGTCAGCTCCAAGTCAGAGAGAAGCAAAACAGCTCAGAACAGCACCCCTAGCAGAATGAAATGATAGCCTTCCCAGGCAGAAAATAACCCCAGTGACGGGATGCCAGCATTGTATATTACCAGCTAGTTCTTCTGTATCTGCTCCTGATAACTGAAATTACTGGTTTCCCCTCTTGAATGCACCGCTGGGGATTGAAGAATAGAGGGAATAGCTGGCAGGTTATGTGCGCAATGGTACAAATCAATGGTTTTCATCACTTGAAGTAGCCCAGGGGAATGTAGAGGAGCATTGGGTTATAACTTAGCTTGTGCAGCTGACATCCAGCTTCCTATATAATAAAGTAACTCTACCATCCTCAGCAAGAAGCAAACTTTAAGTAGGGTACTTTTAATTCTTAGACTGCATGCATGGTTTTAAATCCAAGCTTTGTAGCCTACATATTAAAGTGGAACTCTAAGGAATAACAAAAATTACCCTTTTAGTGGGTCCCCCTACACATAGCAAGGGTTAACTGCATGTTTTGTCTAGAGGGTGATGAAGAAGGTGATATACTTACCTTATTCCTTGTTCCTGTGGCAGCCGAAGCTCTCCTCCACTGTCTGACGCTCTAAAGTTGTGGGCAGGCTCTTTGGGTCCTCATGTACAGAGCAGGACTGCATGTTCTGCATTGTATAGGATGTTGTCAGTGAGTTACAACCAAAAAGCAGAAGGCTCTGGGAGTGAAGGATAAGTAAGTATATCAGGTTATTCGCTATCCTCTAGACCAGGGGTCTCAAAGTATTGGCCCGTGGACCAGTTACAAACTGTCCATAGGACTGGTCCACCAGGATCATGGCTGGACCGACCAACCGTGATACCAGGAAATTTACCGGTAGGCACCTGCCCTTGGGCCGCTTTGAGCTAGGGTTGCCATGGCGGGGCTGATCCTGGGCGGTACACAGGATGCACCGCGTCCAAGTGCCGCAAGCTAAGGCAGAGAGGGGGATAGCGCTGAAGTGCCAGAGTGCTCCCCTCCCTCCTCCTCTTCTTGTGTACCTCATGCACAGTGGGGATCTCCCGCTGTGTCACAGAGCTTAGGTCTGAATTGTTTGGCAGCGCTGTAATAAAGTCCGGCCTGCAAGACCAACTTCTGTGATATCAGCACACTGATCCAATGCCAGGAAATTGAATCAGTGTGCATCAGTCTGCATTTGATGGGCATTGGTGGGGCTGCATTTGATGGGCACAGTGAGGATGCATTTGATGGGCATAGTGAGGCTGCATTTGATGGGCACTGGTGAGGCATGCTTTTGGTGGGCACTGATAAAGCTGCATTTGAAGGGCACTGTGAGGCTGCATTTGATGGGCACAGTGAGGCTGCATTTGATGGGCACGATGAGGCTGCAATTGATTGGCACTGATAAGGCTGCATTTATTGGACACTGGTGATGCTGCATTTAATGGGCACTGATGAGCCTGCATTTGATGGGCAGTGAGGCTGCAGTGACTGGTAGCAAGCAGTAACTACCACTGTATATAGTTTAATGTTGTTTTTGAAGTTTGAAAGTTTGCATTCGCCCCCAGGGGATGTGAAAACTTGTCCAGTGGCCATAAGGTAATTTGTGTTTGAGACCCCTTCTCAAGACAAAACAAGCAGTTAACTCCTGCCATGAGGAGGGAGCCACTTCAAGGGTATAGGTTTTTTCCTGGAGTTTAACTTTAAGGAATAAATCTTAGGATAAAAATTATCAGAAATCTTTGGGAACCCTGGATTACACACTACTTTCCAGTAGACTTTATAAGGGATGGGGGTGTGTGTTTCCCAGCTGATCACATTTAGTTTGCACCCCATGGTTTTTTATACAGCCATGCGTTTTTCATTGCCAGTCATGGATTGGAGCAGGTGGGGGAGGATTGGGCGGTCTCCAATCCCATCTGTTTCCCCATCCATCTATTAGCAAGCATGTATTCCCTTTGTGAAGACACTTGGACACTCA
This sequence comes from Pelophylax lessonae, assembly GCF_965119305.1. Lineage (NCBI taxonomy): Eukaryota > Metazoa > Chordata > Amphibia > Anura > Ranidae > Pelophylax > Pelophylax lessonae. The sequence goes on from NC_138776.1 coordinate 183,206,788, forward strand.
GGTTGAGTAGTGTTATTCAGTGTTAGGTTCTGCAAGAAACGCAGGATGCCTTGTTGTTGGCCTTGCAGCTTCCGCATGCATTTGCAAATGTGTGTTAACTAAACTCCTGTTTTTAACTTATATTGTTAGACAGGTTTATTTTGGTTTGTTAGCAGACTGGTAGGTAAGTATTTCAAACTAGGGATCGGCTGTTTTTCACACACCTTCATTTATCCCCTCTTGTTTTTCAATTGACTATTCACAGGGATGGAGACACTGAGCAGTGCTCGCCAGTTCTCACATAAAGTCCCAAATTGCCCATTTCTTGTAGACTTTATTCTTAGCCACCTTACTATCTATACTAAGCCTTCTTAGTGAGTCCCTTGAAACTGGAAATTCTTTCCATTTTTATTACTTCCCGCCTTGTAATACAATTCCTCTACCCCCCTTTCTTTTTTTTTACTTTATGCTTTTCTTCTCTCTCATTGATTATTCTTCACTCACCCCACTTCCTGTTTGGTCCTTTAATTACCATTTCCTCTGATATTGCCTAGAAACTGTTCCTTTTTTGTTCCCTCTTTGCCTACAATGGAGGTTGTTTTCTTACTTTAAAAGACTCTATCTTCAATCCCAGTTCTAAGACAGAATGTCTTTGGGACTGCTATTTCTAGTGCACATTCTGGATGCTGTAATGGAATAATAACTTACCTTCTACCAACTGTCTGATAGTCCTGTGTGGTATTTTACAGATAATGTCATTTTAGGCTCAACATGATGACTGCGTAATATTCTGTTCCACTGGTTTTTTCTACTTGTAAATGTTAAAAAGCAATAAAAACTATTGAAAAATCAACTGAAATCTATTTTCAAATGTATTTCATTTGGTCTTTCTGTTCATAATCGAACCTACAAAAGTAACTTTATTGAAAGTTAAAGAGACTCTGTCATAGGAAACCAAAATGAAATCTGCTGCAGATATGCAAAGTGCAGGAACTTAGATGTTCTTGCACATGCCTACAGATTTTTGATCATCTTATTGATGCTGTCCTGACAGACAGCGTTCACACAATTCAGAGTGGTGTCAAGAGTTGCCACTAAGCCCTACCTCCACACATTTCTATTGCAGCATAAAGGAGGGAAGGTCAGGAGAAAGAGGCCAACAATATTCAGCACTATCAAAAACTACTGAAGATTTGCCTGTCCACAAAGGAAGGTTTGGTAGGCTGCTACAGCTATCTGCAGGCAGCTTGAGGCTGACGAAGAAAGCAATTTGTCTTCTGAAACGTGTCCTATTGAGGTGAATCTGTCAAGAGGCAGTGCTCCTCGATCAGGCAGCGTCATAGTTCCCAGAAGCTTTTGATCTTTACTCTGGCTGTCATCGTGTCCACATCTTCTCCTACCTGCTCTAGCCACCTCTTCCAACTAGCCATGCCCTGGACTTTCATCCCTGGAGACAGGCTCTCACCAAGCCTACATTTGTGAGTGCAATTCATTTGTTACTGAGGAGGCAGCCTTTCTTAGCCAGTGCGTAGATGTTTGTTTTTCTAGTAAGGCTTGGCTCACATATGTCTAGCCGTGTTTTGAGTGCAATTTTTATAAGGAGTCAGGTGGGGTTTTGTTCTTCGGTTCAGGTGCAATTCAGGTGCAAATTTTTACATGAAATCACACCTGAACCAGACTAAAAATCATACAGGACTGTTTTTAAAAATGCACCGCAGTCAACCTGCAGATATGTGAACGGGTTTTCATAGAGAAGGCAAAGGCGGTTCAAAACGCATCCAATTTGTATACATGTGAATCCAGCCTAACACTACACCTCCAGGTTTGAAAATATGTGTAACGGGGTTTTGAGGGCGCCCCCTAGTGTCTTTGGGGTCCCTAACCCTAGTTAACTCACTATGCCTGACAGGCGGATCCTGAGCCTCCGCTATATGGGAGCTGGGGTACATGTCTGCGGTAGTGCCTCCACCCAGTGGGGCATCCGGGGTAGGGATGTGGGGTCCCACTGGGAACATACTTGGTGCAATGAGACTGACACAGCCTAATTGGAACTAACTTTATATAGTAAGTAGCAAATGAACCAACATACATAGGAAAATACAATAGAGTAACACAGATAACAATGCAATGTGGATTTTCTTCACCCACCCACTAGCACACCTGCGTCCCACCCCCTTATCTTCACCCTAATGGCCGTTGGTGCACGTAGGAGAGTTGGGGCCCTTATAAGTCCTGTTCCACAGAGTCATTGAAGCAGCCTGAGCTGTGCAATGTCCACTCTGGACCTCAGAGTCTTTACTGTGAGTGAGGAGACAGGTGCCCTGTGGTGATACAGGGAGAGGCTTGGCTTACCCTCACAATGCAATTTACCAGATCAGTCCGCTGCAGTCTCCTCTCACTGGATTCACCAGACGTCTGGACTCAGTACTTGCCTTTGCCAGGGGTCCCTCTCTCAGCTGGTGTGGTCTTGGGTGAAGTAAGTTCTCTCAACAGGGTTCTATCTCTGTGCTGCAGTCTTTCACAGCTAGTCACATGTCCTGTCTCTGGCTGAGCATGTGGTAACTTCTAGAAGTCTTCCATGACCTCCTTCCTCAGAGCTGTGCAGGAAGTCCTCCCAGGACATTAATAGGTGATAAGGCCTGAGCAGAAGGATAAGAAGTCATCCAGAGCTGGTGTCCCATCTCCCTCAGTCTTTTCTCACACACCACTTCCTGGTCACACTGTGATGATGCAACAATCCTGTGACTGAAAGGGCCAAGTCCTGTGCTCAATGTTTTATTAACAGCATACTGAGTCCATCTGCCATCTACTGGGCATTTCAGATAATACAGCCTGTGTAAAATCCACAGGGCTACATATGTATACATTATTATAACATTTTTACACTCTGCGGTTTACTTCCATAAATGTTGCAACTTTTATTGGCACAATAATTATTACATTTTTAAGTGGTTACTTATTATTCTTCACAAGCTTATGGGTCAAATTATATTTTAGCCTATTCAGGTGTTTTCTATTGGTCTATGGGATTAGGAATTAGGAACAAGTGCCAAGGACAATAACAATTTTCTTTTTCCTTCAAAATCATTGGGGATGCTTTATTTAAAAGGTTGCAAAGCTTCCAACAAATATCTGGCAGAGACAATCTAAAGTTTCAAGAGCTCAGTGACCTTTTCTTGGAGCTTCAACCTGTCAAAGCTGATACCCATTCACCCGGCCTCAGTTACCTGGATAACACTTGTGGGGTCAGCCCAATAGTCTCCAAGCTACCTTATGGTATGCAGGAAAATGGGCATCACTTGGATCAAGGTACAAGGAAGAAAATAAAGTAAATAAATAATCCAAGTTTCTCCTTTGGGGAGTCCAACTCTCTGAGTCCACCTTCCCCTTGTTCACACATTTCACACAGAGACCGCAGAGGTTTCTATGTGAAATACTTACACCTACTTCACTCCCTGAAAAGACTGATTAGAACAAGAAAATTGAGAACCCAAAAAGCCCATTTACCATACATAACAAACTGAACCCACTTTAGGAAATGTATTGGCTTTAAAAACAAACCCTTGCAAGAACGCAAAGAACTTTTAAAGAAATATGGGGTTTGCATCGAATGCTGTGCTTCCACAGAAAACCATGCTAAAGACTGTAAGGCTAACAGTGACAATGTAATGAAGGCCTTTCCTTCTGATGACCAAGTTGTTGGTGCAAAGGGATTTGAGCTAAGAACAAAAATTTTCATTACGCAATGCAGCCTTGGATCGCTTTGGGATGTCAAACAAGACACATTCACATTTCAAGTATCAACCTGTGGCAAGCCTTTTACAAATTGAGGAGTTTTGTCTGCTGTGAAAAGCATCTATGATCCTCTGGGTTTCATAGCATCCTTTACCATTCAGGGTAAGATACTTCTAAGACAGCTAACCTATGAAAACACAGATTAGGACACCCCACTACCCAGAGAGAAACAGCAAAAGATGGGAATCATGGAAGGAGTCCCTGAAAGTGTTAGGGTCACTTCAGATACTGTGCTCTTAAATTTCTGCATCCCTAACGAATATCACCAGAAGAGAGATCCATATTTTTTCTCATGCTTCCATTGAAACAATAACTGCAGTCTACCTCAAAGTTATAACTTTTTAGAGACAAAATTAGTGGTGGGTTTTTTCCTCGGTACGGCCAAGATGACTTCAAAACTAGCACATACCATATCAAGGCTTGAACTGTGTGCATCCATATTAGCCGTTGAAATTGCTGAGCTTATAAAACGTGAAATAGACTCTTTTCACTTTTACACAGACAGCAAGATAGTGTTGGGGTACATACACAACCAAACAAACCAGTACTATGTGTACGTCAGTAACAGAGTAGAATGCATCAGAAGGTCCTCTAATCCCACTTAATGGCACTATTTGTCTACGGACCTAATAACAGCTGATCACAGCACTCGTGCAACACCAGCCGCTGCATTTCTGGACATTTTTTTTGGTCATCTCCACCTGAATTCTTAAATGATGACCCCATCAAAATTCATACTGATTCCACATTTCAACTGGTTAATCCTGAGTCTGACAAGGAAATCAGAAACAATATCGTCACACTCAATAACTCTGTGAACTCTTTTCAAAGTGGTCTTCTATTGTACAAGCTATCACACAACCTGTCCATGTTGCTGCCTTCCCCTCTGAAGAACTTGATTCCAAGGGAAGTAAGAAGGACTTGTGTATGTTGCTACCTTCCCCTCCATAGAAAGACTCATGGACTGTCTTCTGTACCATCTTACAGACACCAGTAATGACTTTATAAGTTTTACAAATTGTTAATATTTCCATTATTCTTTCATGTTCTCCCTCATTCTTCTCCTTCAGGTGTACATAAAATAGAGTTTTCACTTTCAATGTTTAGATTTGATTCTTAATTGTTTAACATTAGAAATCATAGATATCAACAAGAAGTATCAAAATACACATTCATTGTCTGTTTGCCTTTAATAATTTTGTCCCTACCTCACTGCATAGCAAGGGGAAGCTCTATGTAGTTGGTCCCATCCGTCTTCTGTGTGCTTTATTCTCCGTTTTCCACATGTACTGTATTCTGCGTGAGCTAGACAAACTATGTTTTTTTGACCTATCTGATGTCCATCTACTATGATCTGCACAAGTTTTTAGATGAAAGCTTTTTCATAAAAATGCTAAATCCAAAGAATTTTTTTATTTTTATTTTTTTTTAATTTTTCCAATCATTGGCTCTCTATCAAAAAGGACAATTTTTAATAACTTTCTTTGTGTGATTTAGTGTCTGGGGGGTCTAAAAAGTGTACCTGTGAAGTTTCAGCTCTGTAGCATGTCCAGAACCAGAAAAAAAATAGAATTAGGGTTAGGGCTAGGGTTAGGGTTAGGGCTAGGGTTAGGGTCAGGGCTAAGGTTAGGGTTATTTTTAGTGCTTAGGGTTAGAGGGTTAGAGTTAGAGGGGTAGGGGGTAGGGCTACTAACTCTAACCCTAAGTATCTCATCGTAACCCTTACCCTAGCCCCTAACACTAAACCTAACCCTAACCCTCTAACCATAACCCTAACCCTCTAACCTTAACCCTAACCCTCTAAGCCTAGCCATAAAAATAACCCTAACCCTAAACCTAACCCTAGCCCTAACCCTAACCCTAGCCCTAAGCCTAACCCTAGCCCTAACCCTAATTCGTAATTTTTTCTGGTTCCGAACATGCTACAGGTACACTTTTTAGACCCCCCAGATTCTAAATCCAAAGAAATGTTTTATTTTTTTTTATTTTTATTTTTTTTTTAATTTTTCCAATAATTGGCTCTCTATCAAAAAATTACAATTTTTAAGAACTTTTTTTTGTGTGATTCGGTGTCTGGGGGTCTAAAAAGTGTACCTGTGAAGTTTCAGCTCTGTAGCATGTCCCGAACCAGAAAAAAAATTAGAATTAGGGTTAGGGCTAGGGTTAGGGTTAGGGCTAGGGTTAGGGTTATTTTTAGTGCTTAGGGTTAGACGGTTAGGGTTAGAGGCGTAGGGGTAGGGTTACTAACTCTAACCCTAAGTATCTCACCGTAACCCTAACCCTAGCCCCTAACACTAAACCTAACCCTAACCCTTAAAGCCCAGTTCCTGTCCCATTTTGGTCGGTTCTGGTCTGTTTGCGGTTGTTTGCGGTGCGTTAAACGGGGAGTTTGGTCTGTCACTGTGAAGCGGGCGTAACCCTTACACTACCTGATCGATACAACATCATACCTGATCGTATACACACACTGGATGTTTTAAAGCACGTTATTCCAAACAATTTAGGAATGTTAGGTGATTTATGCCCTTTATGGAATAAAACCCGACTCTGCGTCAACTACGTAATTTTCCATGGGAGTTTTGCCATGGATCCCCCTCCGGCATGCCACAGTCCAGGTGTTTGTCCCCTTGAAAAAACTTTTCCATTACTATTGTGGCCAGAAAGAGTCCCTGTGGGTTTTAAAATTCGCCTGCTTATTAAAGTCTATGGCGGCTCGCAATGTTCGCCGGTTCGCGAACGGCGAATTTTATGTTCGCGACATCACTAATGATCAATACCAATGTTAATATTTAGTATGATCTCTTTAGATATAGTAGTTAGGTGCCTCATTGGAGAACACCTAGCTAGCTTTTAGAGAGATAGAGCAAAAGCAATCTCTTTTTCCAGAAAGCCAGCCCTCTTTGCATATAGTAGGTGCCTTGTTGGAGAACACCTGGCTCGCTTCTAGAAAAAGAGAGTCAAAATCAATATCTTTTTTAAGAAAGCCAGCCTTCTTAATAAATTAGACCCAGGCCAGGTCCCAGAAAGAACACATCAATCGAATTACAAATCTACAAAGGCCTGTGTTGTTAATGACACTTGTTAATGACAATAAACCAAATCTAACCCTGACACACCAGTAACATAAAGTGGTCTTTTTTTTTTTTTTTAAATGCTCGCGTTAAGGATAAAATCTTTCTGATGAGTAGGTAAATTCTTATTCCTTTTGAACAAATATTCCACAGCTCTTAGACCCTGTCTATGGGAAATAACAGTGTACTGAGAAGTCACATCTGCTGCGTCAAGAAAATAATTGTTCTTCCATCTTATTTCCTTTACTAAATAAACATCCTTCTTAAAAAAAAAAACATTGGCCTGTCTATACAAATGACAAGCTATTGGTATTGCTTTTACTAAATAATCCAACAATTGTCCATAGAGGAGCACAATCTATATTAAAAAAAGATAGCCCCCAGCATTATTGATCCACCCACCAAACCTTTGCTTTTTTTTTTTTAGGATATGAAGGGTTTTTACCTTTGCCGTGTGTGCAGTATGTAGACTCAATAAATTCTGAGTTTTATGGATGGTAAATCGGTAAGGTATCCACTGGTTTTTGCTGTCTTTCAATTGCAGCAAAACTCTATAACAAATAATTTTAGCTCCTTTATAACATGCACTACCAAAAATTTGGTTTACGTGATCCGATGCCCCTTCAAATTACAGTATGTGGGGAGAACTATGCATATGTTACAAACATGGTTAAAGAAACATATCGCAAATATGAAATAGGGATTTTTGGGCCACAGTGTACCCAAACATTACGCTAAATATCACATTAAGAATCTCGCTGGTACATTTAAATCTCATTATACATATGTGACTAATTAAAATTAAAATTAAATCCAACAATTCGTGTATGTAACTTATTCACGTGAATGCAAAGTCCGTCTGATAAATTTTTTTTTTTTTTTAAAAAGCAAAAAAATTCCAAAAATCTATTAAGCAAGTGTCCAGTGAAAGCATGTGAATGATGCTCAATGATAATTGTTGTGGAGGGGGAGAGATTGGCTTATCTAATCATAGAGATATCAAATGGCACCTTCCCCATTTGCAAACATTGTGTGTAGGGGGGGGGGGGGAGGTTATCAAATCTGTCCAACTGGTACAGAAGTGAAACCAAAGGGGATTTAAATGTGCCACCTATGCATTAAGTATTTCCACACTTCAGTCCATATTTAAAAAGTAGATAAAAAGCATTTATTTATTATATTAAAAAAGAGACAAACATACATGTACATTACATATCAATATACAATAATTGTGCATCAAATATAGTACAGAAAGCCCAACATAGCTGACATGCGGTGGATATAACTTTTTGGGGAAAACTTTTTTCACCATCTATTTTCTTTTTCGAACTTTTCTTGAAGAAGGCAATATCAGGAGTTCATGCCTAATAATGGGACCCTGAATAACCTTCTTCCGAAACCCTGGATGCCCTAAATAGGCTCTCTAAGATCTTATAAGGACCTTTACGGGTGATAACCCCCCCCCCCTACACACAATGCTCAATGATAAAACATCCAAGAGTTCTATGAGAATGCCCACTGGGAGGGGCAAAACACATCAACGAGATTCCAGGCTTTGCAGCAACATAAACGTCACTTCCGGGCCGGTGGAAAGCAAGCGGAAGCGTGCTGGAACGCGCTCGCTTCTTTGCATGGTGAACACACTGTATTTATGCCATAGCCTTCCAACCTGCCTTTAGGAGCTTTTTAATCAATACCTACATGTCTATGGACTTCTGAAATATTGTAAGTGCACATCTTTCTTAAATATCTTTAATAAAATTTTGGAGCATACTGCACTATTGGCATCTTCTTTTGTCTTTCCATGCCGGGCATTGGAGATTAGGAGATACTCAAGGAGCCCCATCTTTTACACTTACCAGTACCAAGCTTGTTAAGACCCCTAGCAATACTGCCTAGGGGTCCACATCTTCTGGTAAGTGGATTCACTTCGAGGGGTGTGAACACAGAGTCACCTTTCATGAAAGTCACTTGGATGTTTTAACATTGAGCACCATTCACCAACTTTCACTGGACGTTTGCCTAATAGATTTTTGGAATTTTTTTTTTCTTTTCAAAAAAATGTTTATATCAGTGGGACTTTGTATTCATGTGAATAAGTTACATACACGGATTGTTGGATATAATTTTAATTTTAGTTAGTCACATATGTATAAGGAGATACACTGTCTTTAGCGCTGTGTTATAGTTACATATATTTTTCACTGAGTGATGAGCAGGGTGAACTCTTTTCTAGTCATTGATTATATCTACAATGGATATACAATCTTAAAACATGCAGACTATTCAGCTTAAATGTTGAATGGGATTTGAACTGTTTCATTAACAATAGTTGATAGGACACTCCACTCAAGATGATAAGGTTACATTTTTTGTGTGGTTCCTTCACTTACAGTACGTTTTCTTTTTTGCATCTAAAAAAACTTTTATTTTATATTCTTGCTCCTCCTTTAATGTCATTATATTTTTTATGTTTGTTTTGTGATCATAAAGATGTATCATTCCAATTTCTCTACTCTTGTAAATATTATAAATGTTATTATCCAATTTAAAAAGGTTGGACAGCTCTTATTTGTAGCCTGCTTATGTGTATACAGTATGTTTTATGTGTAGCCTACCCTAGGCTGGATATATTTTGTTTTTGGCTCTGCTATACCTATCTGAGCAGCAATGTATTTTTTAGATCTGGTCAGGCCTATCAATAAACCTAGGGTTTGATTGCCTGCCTCTTTAAGACGCTTCCAGAAGTAGTAGGATGATCAATCTTTTGGCTATGAATATTTATCTGACAAATCCCTGGGAGGGGGGGTTGCCCAGAAGGTGTGGCTGAGGACAAGATAAATATTTGGGAGGGCCTATCCAGAGCTCTCTCTACTGGGGCCTGCCCCCCTGGAAGGCAGACTGTGTTTTACAGAATTGCAGTTAGGAGTCAGCATGTGCTTGACTGAGGGCTTTGAAGGAACTTGGACTTGAGGGAGATTTGGCTGGAGGACACTACCTTAGGAAGCTGGGCTGGGCACTACCTATGGGTGCCCTAGAAGTCAAGGAAAATAGATTTATACTCCCTACCCATAAACGTGGTATTTGACATTGTCACTCTACTCTAGTTTCATATGGAAGGCTATAACGGATTGACTGGCTTCATATGTTTCCACCTAACCAGATCACAAGTACATGTGTATATGCCTATGGAGATTCACTTGGGATTGGTGATACGCTGTTGAAGCATATATGTTGAAAGACGTATAATTTGTTCATTAACTGCATATAGATCACAGTTAATTGGTTAGACCATTGTATGATATCTTGAAGGGAAAAAATAAATGGCTATTTACTCAATATTTCATCAGTAATCTATGATAATAAAGAAAATATAGAAGCTGACATCATCTTTCAAAAATATTAAGTAACTGTCTGTCATGTTGATCCAGAAAATTTCAGTACTTTGTTAGCCACTGATTCAAAACCAGTATAGCGATTAAGAGTTGTGAATTTGTAAGAGTTCCCCTGTTCTGTGTTTATTCCAGTAATGTTGAAGGTTTTGAAGAGACAGCCATATAACTAGCATTTTGTGGAGGAGGTCAGCAATGGCAACCCCCATATTTCTCTCACTACAGGTTTCCTGGTATTGAAAGACAAAAAACAGAAAGTATAAATTCAGGTGTGAAAGGAATCTGAGACCAGCGTCATATATGTATTTGTACCAATTGGTGTCTTTTTTCAAATAGTGCTGCTATGTTATGTATCACAAAAATGTATCTCTCCGAAATGTTGTGCATTCACTAAAGAAAATAAATATTTACGGTATCAACTTACTAAATGGCATGTGCTATATTGTGCAATGCTGTTAATACAAATGATCATTTTTTTCCCCTTAAAACAATGTGTCGGCTCCTGTGGCAGTACTCACCGTCACTGGGAGTAAAAGACAGATACTTAATGGACACTGAGAATATGGTTTGGATTGCTTCAAATGGGTTCTGTGTTTACACTTATGATAATGTATATTGTACTTCAAATGTCAGAGACAGACAGTCTGTCACTGGCGGTCTTTTCCTGCTGTCTTGTATTGAGGTGTGGTGTGTATTCTGTTAAGCCTGTTTGTCCCATTGTTAATTGTTATTTAACTCACATATTGTTTCTGTCCAGGTGGCTAGATAATTAGTTCAGGTTAATTCTATTTCTGTATACAATTTTATCTGCATATGATAATGTAATCAGGCAACCCCTGACCTGTGTGTGGTAATCTGATCAGGAGGGGGATTTCCATGCTGTATAGAAACTGTGTGCGTTGTTCAATAAAGGGGAAGGTCCCAGAACAAGCTAAGTTGTCGGCTAGCTTTGTATGGGGGGGGGGGGGGGGCGGCTGGAAAATCTGATATCTATGTTCAAGACTGGAGGAAGCCCACAAACACAGTGTGGGTCGTAGTTCCATTACAGCTCCCACTGACCTTCAAAGGTTCCAAGGGAGGCGCAGGGAGGGTTCCCAAAAACTGCTGTGGATCACGGCCTGCTTCACTACAAGGACCATGGCATTTGTTTTTGGGAAGCTTCAGCACTGGTTAGACATCCCTGTACTTGAGTGTTGTACTCGCTCTTTGTTGAGCCACTTGATAATACATGGTACGAGGAAGCCTTTAACCTTCAGCTGCATGCATGCATAGGCAGACCACCTAAAAGATGGAGGAGGCCTCCCCCAGAGGGACAGAAAGAGGGTCTGCAAGGAGCTCCAGATCTACAGGGAGCATATACAAACGTGTATATGAAATACAGGATTCAAAATATAAAACCTTAAGCATATTAAAAATGTAAAAGTCAGATAAAAAATGACTTTCTTGGAAATTTTACAGTAATAAATATCTGCTTGCTAAAAATATACTTTGAAACACAAGGTATAAAAGGATAAGCAGTCAACAAAGAAGATGAGTTTGTATACTTTAGACTTTGAACTCCAGATGGCCAAAGGCCAATAAATGAGATGCCCATGATAAAGTCATGACTAATGTAAATAGAGAGTTTAATTCTGACAAAAAAAGGGAGGCAGCCTTGCTTCACGCTCTTAAAATGTTTTATCCTTGTGTATTTTCTGTTGTTATCTTGATATGTCTATTGCATTTTCACATTATCTTCCCAGCTAAATGTTTCCATGAGTATACTGACTAAACGTAAAATAACAGACAAAGCTCATCAACATTCAGAGAGAGGATCCAAGATCCATAATTCATGTCAGAGAAGGGTTTTCACCAGGGTGGGTAAGATACAGAATCTGAAAACAATATTTCCTAGTTGGCATCTGCTTTAATCATGTCTGATTTAGTATAGCTTACAGAACTCTAAATCTTAAAGACATGTAATGTCTGCCTAAGAAAGTGTTTGATGATTTTAATGTAATCTTCACCATCCCAAAGAGGACTGAACATTGAATTTGAATGTTGAATGATATGTCATTTTAGTTAAAATGATATAATGTACCCTACGCTGTAAATCCTTATATTAATAAAAGTCAGTGAGAAGTTCTACTACCATTTAAGATATGAAGCTGCTTATTGGAGGTTTTTTTTATACTGGACAGTGCACTGATGCTTGTAATATATTGTACATGGATATTAGCATAGTAAAAGCAAGTCCTTCCCACTGTTATCTCAGCAGGGATGTAGGCCCAAGCAGCTGTACAGACCATTTCTGTCTCCACCTCTAAGAAAAGGGGTGCCAGATGGAGTGCTGCATTAGGATCAGGAGGTGTGGAGATGCCATGGCAACCTAATACCTTCTGAGCTGGAAGAAGTGACTAAGAATGCAGTAGAATGGTTAGAGGAACCTGTACATAACCTCCCATGCTTTATTGAGAAGCCAGTGTTTGGTAAATGCTAATAAACTCCACTTCTGCGGCTTTTTGGGGTGCAAGCCTGAGAAATTTCCAGTTCTTTCCAATGAAGTCCTTAACTCATAAGAAAGTATTTTATGCTGATAGTGGTCTCATAGTGAATGACCAGGCAAAGAAGTGTTAGTATGAGAATGAGACCCTTACAGTGTCCTATCCTCTGAAGAGGTAAGATTGATCCAGAACCAGTGATATGTGGAGTGTGACTACTGAGTGTTCTGACAAACTGTGCCATAGAATGTTTAAAGCCTATCTAAAATCCACATTCAATATTTACCTTTTCATGTTACCTTAATGTAGCCATTTTACATTTTTTCCAGGTGATCCTGTCATCAAGCACTATTAGCAGTAACGGTGACTAATCACTGTAATAGGGTAACTAGACTCATTCATAGTGTCTCATCACAGCAACAATGTTGTCACCTATTCTGCATGCACCCTGTTGGAGACTGATAATGACTCCAGGAGGACATGACTGTCAGATCTTTGTTTTAAAAATGAGAACCTGATAACCTTGGTGGGAAGTTTCCTCATTTTCACTAGACAATGTGTTCTAAGATAAGTTTAGTGTTTAGGTAGTGTGACAGGAAGTCAGGTAAATCTGTGGATGTTGTCACAGACAGGAGATACACTTCTGCTTGGGTTAGACAATTCACCAATTACTATAGGGTGTCGGCTGAAAAGGTAGCCAGGACGGCTTAAGGAAGTTGAAAGGCCTTCAGCTGTTCGGAATGAGAAAGTTAAGGCCTCTATAATTTGTCCAAAGGAAGTCTATTGATTGCTGCCTCCTGACGCTGTGTGAGCTGGGGAGAGGAGGACAGTCAGATGTGTGCCTCCCGACCAGAGTTGTATAAAGTACTCGAAACCCATACTTGAGTAAAAGTACAAGTACTCGATCAAAAAGTGACTTGAGTAGAAGTGGAAGTGCTCGATCAAAAAGTGACTTGAGTAGAAGTACTAAAGTATTCAACACTTTTTGTACTTAAGTATTGCAAGTAGTTTTTTTAAAAAAATGTTCTACTCAAGTACTGAAAGTAAAAGTACAAGTACTGTGTTATGTAGTTATTAAAGAAAGAAGTCAAAAGTTTGAACATCATATTGTTTTTTATTATTTCAAATGCAGCTTTTATTTATACATACAGTAGCTTTTATTTTCGTATGCGCTGATAATACACATGTTTTGAGCTCCATGAAACCTGCCATCTACTGCTCTGGCAGTGGTAATTTTTATAATAGTAACGAGTAACTATGCAGCACAAAAAAAAAAATATTGGAGTAGAAGTATTGAAATCATTGAAAAAATGTAGTGAAGTAAAAGTGGAAGTAGGAGAAAAAAAATTCTACTCTAGGAAAGTACAGATACCGCCTTTCGGTACTTAAGTACAGTAGTGAAGTAGTTCTACTTAGTTACTATACATATCTGCTCCCGACACTCTGTGAGCATGGGGTGAGGAATGCCCCCTGAAGCTGTGTGAGCATGGGGAAGACCTCCTGGAGCGATGTGCGCTGAGGAGGGTAAAAAGTGTGAAGACTTCTCAAGGTGAGAAAATGAACTATTTCTATGTGAAGAGTGTGAAGAGAAAAACCAATGGATGTTTCTATGTGAAAGGAAAGTCCAATGAGCATGTGCTGTGTGAAGAAAAAAGGGACATTCTCGATGTGAAGAGATAATAAATGGACTATTGATAGTCTGCTGTATGATCAGCCAAGTCTGCCCAACAGTAGGTTGGGGACAGACTTCCGTAGGTAGGTTCCCGTGTATGAGAAGGTAGCCGCCCACAGTGGCAAGGATTTATTTTGTGTTTTATTTTATTTTGGATGTTTTGACGCTTGCAGTCTGGTGAAGAAAATTGCATGAATAAACCAAACTGTTGTTTGCAACCACTTCTCGGCTATCTCCCTGTGTAACTAACCCCCCCCCCCCCCAAGGGGTCATCAACACCCGCCACCGAGCTAATCCCTCACATATGGTGGAGGTATGCATTGGGCAGAAGCAGAGATCCCTGCAAAGAAGTGCATATGTTCTATGAACTTTGTCTGGTGCATGAGAGTGCACAATCTGTGTGTGCAGGAGAGAAGATCCTGAAAGAGAGGAAAAACTACTTGTTTTAAAGAGACAGTGGTCTCAAAATTTTTGATGGACTTTGTTGTGTCTGGTGCATGAGACTGCACAAACTGTGTGCGCAGGAAAGGAGATCCTGCAAGAAAGAGAAAAGCTACTGGCTTTAAAGAGACAGTGGTCTCAACATTTTTTGCTGGACTGTGAAAAATTTATTGTGGAGTTATTGAAGATGGGGCGGTCAAAACGCCTGAAAGATGCAAAGATAGCTGAAATGAGAGACCGGATTCTATGGATGGAGGGGATGCTACCGTCTGAACGAGCCCCATCCATGCCTGAACAGAATCTGCTAAAGAGAAAGGTTGTTGTCCCTAGCAACACTGAGGCAAATGCGGATTTTCAGCAGAGCTTTGCAGCTCAACAAAAGGCTCACCAAGAGAGCATGGCAGAATGGAAACAGAGATGCCAGCAGCAAATGGAGGCCATCGGTTTGGAGGAAACCGAGTATGTGTGCAGGGCTGAGCTGGATGCCTTGCAACGGAAAATGGAAGAAAAGGAACACGCCCTGGAGTTGCTTAGGATGGAGGATAGAAACTTGCAGGCTCAGGTGTTACAGTGGGAAGAATCCACTGCTCTTCTTTTTTCCGAGTTACAAAAACGTAGAGAGACTATAATGGAGAAAGATACCATCCTCATGGAAAAGGAAAGTGAAATTCAGACTTTGAAGGAGCAAAGTAAGGGTGATATGTTGGAGTTGCGTAATCAGCTGAAAAAAAGTCTTCAGTCTTTGGAAGCTACAAAAATAGACCTGCAGGATGTGCAGGAACAGAATGTCGCTCTGAAAACGACATTGTCTCTCAGCGACAAGGAGAAAAACTAGAGAGAGGCTAAATTACTGAGTACTGTGTATGAGCTCACCACTTTGAGCAATGTGGTAGATGAATTACGTACGGACTGTGAAAGTTGGAAAGATGAAACCCAACGTGTCCAGCAGCAGTTAAAGGAGAAAGAAGCCTGTGTGGCAGAATTACAGTCTCATTCCCAGAAACTAGCCAATGAGGTGAAGGCTCTTATGCAGGGAAAAGGAGATTCGGAACACAAGAGAAAAAAAGTAGAGGCACAGCTGCAGGAATCGCAAGTCAAGGTATCAGAAGGTGACCGATTGTGTGCTAAGCTGTCAGAGAAGGCAAACCGACTGCAGGTTGAGTTGGACAATGTCACAAATCAGCTTTCTCAAGCAGACAGCAAATCTAGAGAAATTGCCAAAGATTTCTCTATCTTGGAATCGCAGCTGCAAGACACGCAAGAACTCTTACAGGAAGAGAGGTGTCAAAGGCTGAGTTTTAGCACAAAACTAAAAAAAATGGAAGTTGAGAAAAATGGCGTCCTGGAACAATTAAAAGAGGAGGAGGAAGTAAAGAAAAACCTATCAGAGCAAGTCGCAACATTGCAAGCTCAGATAGTGGATATGAAGAAACGCATGGAAGAAAGCGTTGGTTCATTAGAAAATGTTGATAATGTGAAAAAGAAGTTTGATCAGATGCTTGGTGAGGAGAAGACTGTGTGGATGATGTTGTGAAAAGCGTTCAGGAGCTAGAAAAGTCTAAGCGAGCCTTAGAACAGCAAGTAGAAGAGATGAAGATTCAGTTGGAAAAACGTGAAGAGGAATTACAGGCAAAAGAGGATCTGTCACAAAGAGGGAATAGTGTGCCTGATGCAGTTTTTAAAAGGATCAGTGTTTTGGGGTCTGTCCTGAGTGAGCATCAGAAATGTGATGACATGTTGCTTGAACCACCCCTTTGGAATACACAGTTCCTTCAAAAACTTCAAGCATTGGAAAATGTATCATTAGAGCTTCAGCAAACAAAGGAGCTGTGTAAGAAATGTGATGATTTCTCAGTTCAGGCTGAAAACCTAGTGGAGAAAACTGAAGCAAGTGATATAAAGCTTGGAGAAAAAAGCAAACACCACATAGTGGAGAAAACTAAGGCTGTTGGTGAAAACGTGAAGAAATTGAATAAGTGCCTTTCAGGGAATATTTCCAAAATGGAACTGGTGAAAGACAGGTGGCAGAAGTTTGATCGTGATCTTGAGATGCATTCCATGTGGAGTTCAGATAGAGAAAAGGAACTAGGTGACCTTGAGCGGTCAAATAGTTCAGTAGAGATGCAGTTCAACCAAATCAAGGAAAGACTAAAGGAGCTACAATGGAAAAGTAGTGCAATAGCAGAAAATGCATTGAAGAAACCTGTAATAGACTGTGTTGTTGCCTTTGACCCATATGTTGGTGGAAGGAAAGTTGATGATGTCTCTGGAAAAAGGAACAGGGGTCACTTTGAAGAAATGTGTGACAGCCTGTTGTCGCAAAGGGAAGGTCCTCTGCACAGCATCTTAGAGCAAGCTAAGCTCAAGAATGTTGAAGACATTAAGACTAGCACAATTGAGTTGCCTATGGATCACGGTCCTCCATGGTGGATAGGACAGACGGTTATGCAGGACAAACTTGAGAAGGAGCGAAATGGCAAAAATGCAGTTGAAGAAGATGTATATGAGATAAGAGACAAACTGTGTGGCATTTATGAGAAATCTGTCAATGAAGATGACAGAAACAGTTTCATCCTGAAGCTTGAAGATACTAAGAGGCTTATCAGTGAGAGTCAAGAGCAGTGCCTGACACATGCGTGCCTGGAAAACTGTGTCCCAACCCTAGGGTTGAAACAAGAGGGGGGGTATGTGACAGGAAGTCAGGTAAATCTGTGGATGTTGTCACAGACAGGAGATACACTTCTGCTTGGGTTAGACAATTCACCAATTACTATAGGGTGTCGGCTGAAAAGGTAGCCAGGACGGCTTAAGGAAGTTGAAAGGCCTTCAGCTGTTCGGAATGAGGAAGTTAAGGCCTCTATAATTTGTCCAAAGGAAGTCTATTGATTGCTACCTCCAGACGCTGTGTGAGCTGGGGAGAGGAGGACAGTCAGAT
Organism: Pelophylax lessonae; assembly: GCF_965119305.1. NCBI lineage: Eukaryota > Metazoa > Chordata > Amphibia > Anura > Ranidae > Pelophylax > Pelophylax lessonae. The sequence goes on from NC_138776.1 coordinate 183,224,553, forward strand.
GTGTGCCTCCTGACGCTGTGTGAGCATGGGGAGAGGAATGCCCACTGAAGCTGTGTGAGCATGGGGAAGACCTCCTGGAGCGATGTGCGCTGAGGAGGGTAAAAAGCGTGAAGACTTCTCAAGGTGAGAAAATGAACTATTTCTATGTGAAGAGTGTGAAGAGAAAAACCAATGGATGTTTCTATGTGAAAGGAAAGTCCAATGAACATGTGCTGTGTGAAGAAAAAAGGGACATTCTCGATGTGAAGAGATAATAAATAGACTATTGATAGTCTGCTGTATGATCAGCCAAGTCTGCCCAACAGTAGGTTGGGGACAGACTTCCGTAGGTAGGTTCCTGTGTGTGAGAAGGTAGCCGCCCACAGTGGCAAGGATTTATTTTGTGTTTTATTTTATTTTGGATGTTTTGACGCTTGCAGTCTGGTGAAGAAAATTGCATGAATAAACCAAACTGTTGTTTGCAACCACTTCTCGGCTATCTCCCTGTGTAACTAGCCCCCCCAAGGGGTCATCCACACCCGCCATCGAGCTAATCCCTCACAGTAGTCTGTTTACAGTTGTGTACTGCCTTGCCCTTCTTTGGAGGACCAAAGTAATGTGGTTGGAGGAGTACATAGCCTGAACTAAAGCTATTTAAATTACCTTGCAGATAGTTTCTCCATTGCAGCTTGTCCTTTGTAATTGGTGAACTGTGCCAAACAGAAAATAGTGTCCTTAGTACAGGAGCTGTGATTGGCCAGTTCGAAAAAGACCAGAGGTGCTCATTTTGGAGGAGACCATGGACAATATTAAACTGGCAAGTGTCCTCAACTCAGTGAATGGCCATTTTGCAAGGGAACAGGAATTTGCAGATCAAACTTTGTTGGCTGGGGGAGCTTCCAGGAAGAGGAAGGAGAGCCTGTGTGATTGAGCGGGGAGAGGGGAGCCACATGAAGGAAAGGAGCTGTAGTTGCGATTAAGAGACTGCTGGACCAGAGATTTCTATTCTAGAGAGGGTCCCAGGAATGCTGATTAAGTCTGCCAGGAGAGAGAAAGAGAGAAACTACTATACGGGACTTCAAAGTGGTGAAAGTCCATTTGGCCACCACTGTTCATAACCCTTTGATGGAAATACTGTGCCATTGCAAAGCAAGGGGTATTTGCTATTGGGGGACAAATACAAATGTTCCTGTTTTGCCCTATTGCGGAATAAAGACCCCCTCCTGTTGCAGTATGTATGCTCCACCTGTTAAGGTTCTCAATGCCAGCAGACTCTATACAACCACTGGCCAGTGAGCAAATGTGATTCTAGTTTCTTAGTTGTAGTAGGATTTAAGCCAGAGTCATCTTATACCTTTCTTGTCATGGCTTTGGTTTTTATTGAATTGCAGTGTTGCCCAACAAATTGTTAAATAGTCTAGCTATGTCAGTACGACTTCAAACTACCAAGGTGGGACATCCTCCAGAGGACAGAAGAGCCATATATATTCACCTTTGGGGGTTGCACTACAACTAATTTGATTTTTTTTGAGAGTTACCTTCGTTCTTTCTTGTTGCCCACCTTTTATTTTGGGACTGCATTTGGATGTCCTATCAGTCACTGTGTCCTTCAAGGAACATTTGGATTTGTTATACTTGTAATGGGATCTCGTACTGGACATGGGAAAAGCTGTAGCAAGTGGCCATGTTGTTCAGTCATTATAGGTCAGCCATCAAAACCCAGCACTTAGGCCTGTTCAGCACTGTAAACTGCATATTGAGTCCTGGCAGGATGTCTGTTTCTTCCATTCAGGCTTATCGTAAAACTTTGACCAAATCTATTAAGGGTAACCAGAACTAATGGGGATCGTAAAAGGCAATCATAGAGCCCTGCCCAATTCAAAACTTAACAAACTCATACACACACGATTCGTAAACTCAGACAGGAACATGACAGGAACATGACACATTAATAATAAGTATATATTTGGATGAGAAATGTCATACTGAACGAATTAAGGTCATACATGACCACACTAGCACATATAGAAGGGAAGATAGCGTTCATATATTCCCTGGGTGACAAGTTTATCTGAGATATTCGTGTCTAGTATCCCTGGATGCGAAATTACATGCTGAACGATAAACTATCAGTTTAAAGAATGTAACCTATACACATTGGAGGATATGAATAGTGGGATAAAACTGTCCAAAGAGGAGGGACCTAATATTGACATAAACTCAGGACAGCCCATGGACACTCCGATTTATTGGTCAGAGGCATCTGTCAACACCCATTTGATCCCATAGAAAAAGGGAGACCCCTAACTAGTGATCAGATCTCATGGTAACATCAAAGCAGGAACATCTATCAAGTTTGAGAACCGATCACACCTGGCTCATCGATTGAAATCTGATAACATCAAGGACATTGGCTGCAAGTATTCTTCCTCCTCATTTCTACCTTATTTTTCTATCACTGAATTGTGTCTCTATTTCTTTGAAGCACTTTTTTTCTGTAAATATTTTATTTGCACCAACTTTGACCTTTTCATTATTAAAACCTTTTTTTGAAAAGTGTTAACCTTGTCCCTAAGCTCTTAATGCAAGCTAACAAACAACCTGTCTCTTGAAGAGTGCTACTGTATAGAATAAATCCTCTGAACATACCTGTCTGTGGTGACAGTGTGTGTTACAGACGATTATTCTAAAATCATAATTGATATTGCTAGAATTATGAGCTTCCTCCCTTTCAGACAAAGAGGAGGTGATGGCATTGAAAGGGTTAATTGCCTTATTAGCCCAGTGACAATCGCTCTCAGCCTGCTGGTACCTAGATTGTGGTCCAGCGAGCTGGAAAATCTTTGTGCAGGGTGCAGCTGAGAGGGGCATTGTTACGTAAGAGATAGCGGGGTGTAAGATTGGCTGGTCCTTTGTCAGGAGTTAGTGAGAAGGACAGGGATCTGATACCTGCATCTGCCACATATTGGCTGGCAGCGTAAGTGGGATAGTTTTGCATTAGAGCATTCAGTGCATTGTTAGGAATTAGCTCTGCACTGAATAATTGTATTGTTTGTGGAAGCAGTCCTTACAGACAAGCTGGTGCATATTTCTTGTTTTTTTTTTTTTTTTAAAAGAGACATATAGCAACAGCTACTTCCTAGAGCTTCTTCCTATCTCTGCCTTCTGTTCTATCTTTTCTGCTTGCAAACATGCCTGGGTTATCAGAATATAAAAAGATGATGAGCCAAAATGACCTAACTGCTGAGTGTGCATTAAGAGGAATTGATGTTGGTGGCAAAAACCGTGAAGGAATGATTCATGCCCTACAGGAGTATGATATCCGGGCAGACCAGAACCCGGATGAACCTGAACCTGAAAGGGTTCCCGCTACTTCAGAGCCCAGTGATTCAGAAATGGCCTTGCTACTTCCTAAAGCTCCTTCCTATCTCTGCCTTCTGTTCTATATTTTCTGCTTGCAAACATGCCTGAGTTATCAGAATATAAAAAGATGATGAGCCAAAATGACCTGACTGCTGAGTGTGCATTAAGAGGAATTGACGTCGGTGGCAAAAGCCATGAAGGAAAGATTCATGCCCTACAATAGTATGATATCCGGGCAGACCAGAACCCGGAGGAATCTGAACCTGAAAGGGTTCTCGTTACTTCAGAGCCCAGTGGTTCAGAAACGGCCTCGCAGGATTGGCAAGCAGAGACTGACACTGGAGTATCGCTGAATGTCACCTCCAACCACAGCATGAGCAAAGCAGCCCTAGATTGTCTGCAAACAGCATAGACTCTCCTCAAATGCAGGAAACTGTCAGGGACTCAATACCCTGCGCAGGCACACTGGCGTCGCTAACCGGCGAACGCCTATGCGCATGCACTGAGGCTACCTTTGTAGAGTTCGAGGCTACCTTGGTGGAGTTCGAGGCTACCTTGGTAGAGTTCGAGGCTACCTTGGTAGAGTTTGAGGCTACCTTGGCAGAGTTCGAGGCTACCTTGATGGAAGTTCAAGGCTACCTCGGTAAAGTCCGAGGCTACCTCGGCAGAGTTCGGGGCTACCTCAGTGTAGTTCGAGGCTACCAAATTGGCGCCAAAATGGCCTATTTAAACACAGCTGTCACTCTAGGTGATTGCTGTGTTGTCTTCAGCTCTCCTGTATCCTGTACCTGTTGTATATGCTGTTCCTGTTTACCTGACCTGGCTTGTCTTTGGATTCTGATTACCTGCTGCCCGCCCTGACCTTGGCTTGTCCTGACTATCCTCCTGTCTCGTCCTGATCTGTTTACCTGCTACCGGCTATTGGTCCTGGACCTGTTCCTGGCTCTCCCAGGGAATCCGGGGGGCTGCGACCTGGTGTTAGCCAAGTCCATCCCCACCATCTGGGTCCCTGGTGAAAACCGGCTAACACTTAGACTCCGCGCCTCTGGTGAACCTGTGCCACGCCAGTTACCCGGTAAGCCACTCCTCTTACGTCAGGCTCTGCCACGTTACATCGTGACAGTACAACACAGCCATGACTGAGCCTGCTAGAGGAGCCTCTCCTATTGACGACATCTGCCAGCACCTTGCGGCCCTTACCCAAGCCGTTAAGACCCTGCAAGAGGGCTATACCCAGCTGGAGGGGAGTGTTCAGTCCCTAACCCCCTCCACGGACCCTACAGTTTCTGCTGCTTCCATGGCTCCCTCCGGGAATCCCTCCGGTCCGACGGTGGTGATGCTGCCTCCTGAGCCATGGGTCCCTACGCCGGAAAGGTTTTCTGGGGGTCGGAGCAAGTGTAGAGCCTTCCGCAATGCCTGCTAGCTGTACTTCTCCCTGCAACCCCAAACCTTCTCCTTGGAAGCAACCAAAGTGGGGTTCATCATATCCCTGCTTCAAGGTGAACCTCAGTCCTGGGCTCACCGCCGACTTGAAGAGCGCAGTAACTAGCTGGACTCCATGTCGGCTTTCTTTAAGGCAATGGCCCAGTTATACGAAGACCCGCAGCGCACTGCTACTGCAGAAACCGTGCTCACTTCACTTCAACAGGGCCGTGGAGCCATAGAGGATTACGTCACTGACTTCAGGTGTTGGAGTACGGACACTCACTGGAAAGACGCAGCCTTGCAACATCAGTTCCGCCTGGGTCTTTCAGAAAACTTGAAAGAAGAACTGGCCCGAGTGGGTATACCCAAGACCTTGGAGGCATTAATCACCCTGGCCATACAGATAGACCGCCGGCTCCGTGAGCGTAGAGCAGAGAGGTCCACGCAGCAGACCCGCCCAGTCTGGATGTTGCCACGGGTTCCTAATCCCGTATACACCTTCTCCTCCGGTGCCCGTTCCAGCAACACTGCTCTTGTTACTCCTGAATCAGATACGTCAGAGCCGATGCAACTTGGGCTTATGCGTCCTTCCTTATCAACAGAAGAACGCTCACGACGACGTCAGAACAACCTGTGTCTGTACTGCGGAGAGGCCGGACACTTTGTACGCTCATGCCCAGCAAAGATGCGGAAGTGTCTTTCTATATCCCCTGCAAGTTATCCAGTTTCTGTCAACAATACCACTCACCTGGCTCTCTCTATCTCATTTCAGCTCCCAGAAGGCCCGATCCCGGTCACCGCTATTATTGATTCCGGGACATGCAGCTGCTTCATTGACTTTACCTTTGCTGCTCATCAACACATCCCACATCCCACTTCGACCAAGTCGCAGGGACTCTCCATCTTCCTAGCGGATGGGTCCCACATCAAGTCTGGGCCAGTAACCCAAGAAACCCCTCCATTGCCTGTGGCCACTCTCGAAGGGCACAAGGAGTTGTTGTGCCTGGATGCCATCTCTTCTCCCTTGATTCCTGTTATTCTTGGGTTACCCTGGTTGCAGGTGCACAACCCGCAGATTTATTGGACTTCTGGAGACGTCAAGCTCCAGTCCCCTTACTGCCAGAATCATTGCCTGCCAATACGCCATAGTGCCCCTAGCACCCTACTCTGTATGGACGCTGAGATACGTTCCTCTGTCCTAGTATCTTATCATGAATACTTGGATGTCTTCAGTAAACAGGGGGCTGAGACCTTACCCCCCCCCCCCCCACCACCCCTATGATTGTCCAATTGAATTGCTTCCGGGGGCTGAGATCCCTTTCGGACATATCTTTCCTTTATCGGAACGAGAATTGGGTACCCTTAAAGACTATGTGACGGAGAATCTAGAGAAGGGATTCATCCGATCCTCTACTTCTCTGGCAGGAGCTGGGATCTTTTTTGTGGAGAAAAAAGACCATTCACTTCGGCCATGTGTGGACTACCGTGAGTTAAATAAAATTACGGTCAAAAACCGGTACCCCCTACCCTTGATTCCTGAACTCTTCCAGAGACTAAGAACCGCCTCTGTGTTCACCAAACTGGACCTGCGGGGAGCCTACAATTTGGTCCGTATTAGGGAGGGGGGCGAATGGAAGACAGCATTCCGCACCCGATTCGGGCATTATTAATATTTGGTGATGCCTTTCGGGCTCTGCAATGCCCCGGCCACCTTCCAGAACTTCGTCAACGACATCTTCAGAGACTATCTGGGCATCTTTGTAATTGTCTACCTGGACGATATCTTGGTCTTCTCTTCCTCCCTGGCCCAGTACCGAGAACACGTTAAAAAGGTACTCCACCGACTCCGGCTACACAGGCTCTACGCAAAACCCAAGAAATGCGAATTTGGACAGGAGAGTATCCAATTCCTCGGGTTAATAATCTCCTCTGAAGGGGTCAAAATGGACCTTCAGAAGGTCTCCGTCATCCTGGATTGGCCCGCACCGGTGGATAAAAAGGGGATTCAGCATTTCATAGGATTCGCAAATTTCTACAGGAAATTTATCAAGGGGTTTTCTTCCATCATCGCCCCTATTACTCTGCTCACCAAACAAGGTACCCGCTTCCACTGGTCTCCCGAGGCGCAAGTCGCATTTACAGCCCTGAAGGAGCTGTTTACTTCTGCTCCTATCCTCAGCCACCCGGATCCCGCCCTGCCTTACGTCCTCGAAGTAGACGCCTCGGAAATCGCAGTAGGAGCAGTCATCTCCCAGCGTCAAGGTCTCAAGGACCCGATTCATCCGGTAGCTTTCTTCTCCCGTAAGCTTTCTCCTGCGGAGAGGAACTATGATGTAGGGGATCGGGAACTCCTTGCCATCAAGACTGTCCTGGAGGAGTGGAGGTATCTATTGGAAGGGGCGGCACATCCCATACTCATCTACACGGATCATAAGAACCTGGAGTATTTGAGGACGGCCAAACGCCTGAGACCTCGCCAAGCAAGGTGGGCACTTTTTTTTTACAGATTTACGTTCCATATAACGTACCGACCGGGTTCCAAGAATACGAAACCCGATGCTCTCTCTCGAATGTACGACAGTTCTAAAGAAATCCTTGTACCTGACACTATCTTAACCCAAGGTAACTTTCTACTATTACAGTCTGACCTTCTTACCGCTCTGAGACAAGCCACAGTAAATGCTCCCCATCCTGCTGGAACTATACTGGTACCCAGAAATGGATTGCTATGGAGAGGGGATCAAATTTTCGTTCCAGAAAGTGCTTGTGTGTTCATTCTAGGACTGTGTCATGACCACCCGATGGCTGGTCATTTCGGGATCCATGAGACCGTGGATCTTGTGCCTGCGCACGTTCTGGTGGCCCAACTTGGAGAAGTGTTGTAAACAATATGTTTCCTCCTGTACTGTCTGCACACGAAGCAAGGCATGGGGCCTGCTCAGACCAGTACCAGTCCCTGACAGACCATGGAAGATGATTGCCATGGATTTCATCGTGGAACTTCCTCCATCAGACGGTTATTCTGCAATCTTCATGGTAGTAGACCGTCTGTCGAAAAAGGGTTAACTTCGTACCACTAAGAAGTACACCCTCCACGCTTGAGATGGCGCAGGTCTTCATCAGAGGAATTGTAAGACTCCACGGGGTCCCAATGAACATTGTGTCGGATAGAGGTGTCCAATTTACTTCTCGCTTCTGGAGAGCGTTATGTGATTCACTGAAAATCAAGCTGTCAATGTCCTCTACGCATACCATCCCCAGACTAACGGGCAGACTGAGAGGACCAATCAGACCCTCGAGCAATATATCCGATGCTTCACCATGACTGGGTCTTGCTACTACCATCAGCAGAGTTCGCATACAATAACGCCAAACACTCGGCTACAGGTCAGTCCCCATTCTACGCTAACTACGGGTTTCACCCATCTTTCTTGCCCTGCTTTATTCCTGAACCTACAGTGCCAGCAGTCCAGGATATCTTGGAGTTCCTTAAGGAGAACAACAAAGTCTTATAGGATGCCATGACCAAGGCTCAGACCTCCAATAAAGAGTTATTTGACAAAAGAAGGAGAGGTGAGTTGGTTCTCCAGCCTGGCAACCTGGTATGGTTAGCCACCACCAATCTCCGATTGGCATGCCCTTCCAAAAAACTGGCACCCAAGTTTATTGGCCCGTTCCCTGTCAGGAGAAAATTAAATGAGGTATCTTACGAATTGACGCTTCCCGATTCCCTCAAGATCCATCCAGTCTTCCACGTTTCACTCTTGAAACCTGCAGTACCTGATTCCTTTCCTGGTAGAAGTTCGGAACCACCTGCTCCTGTCACCATCAACGGGGAGGAAGAATTTGAGGTGGAGGCCATTCTAGACTGCAGAAGGGGGAGGAACCAGCTACAATACCTGGTTAAGTGGAGGGGCTACGGCCCCGAAGAAAATTCCTGGGAACCGGTACAGAATTTCCATGCCCAGGACTTAATCCGGAATTTTTTCCGCAACCATCCCCACAAAAGGAACCTTTTGGGCACCCGGAGGTTGCCCTTAAGGGGGGGGGGCGCAATGTCAGGTACTCAATACCCTGCGCAGGAACACTGGCGTCCCTAACCGGCGAACGCCTATGCGCATGCACTGAGGCTACCTTTGTAGAGTTCGAGGTTACCTTGGTAGAGTTTGAGGCTACCTCGGCAGAGTTCGAGGCTACCCTGGCAGAGTTTGAGGCTACCTCAGTGTAGTTCGAGGCTACCAAATTGGCACCAAAATGGCCTATTTAAACACAGCTGTCACTCTAGGTGATTGCTGTGTTGTCTTCAGCTCTCCTGTATCCTGTGTCTGTTATATCTGCTGTTCCCGTTTACCTGACCCGGCTTGTCTTTGGATTCTGATTACCTGCTGCCCGCCCTGACCTTGGCTTGTCCTGACTATCCTCCTGTCTCGTCCTGATCTGTTTACCTGCTACCGGCTATTGGTCCTGGACCTGTTCCTGGCTCTCCCAGGGAATCCGGGGGGCCGCAACCTGGTGTTAGCAAGCAGCCAAGTCCATCTCCACCATCTGGGGCCCTGGTGAAAACCGGCTAACACTTAGACTCCGCGCCTCTGGTGAACCTGTGCCACGCCAGTTACCCGGTAAGCCACTCCTCTTATGTCAGGCTCTGCCACGTTACCCCGTGACAGAAACACTACTAGCAGGGCACTTAGGGATCACTAAGACCCGGGGGCAGTTGATACAAAACTTTTATTGGCCTACCATGCTTGCTGACATAGCTGACTATTGTCGGTCCTGTGCTACCTGCCAGCGAGTTGGCAAGGTAGGAGATGTACACTACATCCTTTGCCTGTGATTGACAAACCTTTTAAGAGGGTGGCAGTGGATATCATTGGGCCTCGAGCCATCCCTAGCAGTTAAGACAAACGTAATATACCGACAGTTGTTGACTATGCCACGCGTTATCCAGAGGCTGTGACTCTCTCCTCCCTCTGAGCAGACAAGGTCGCTGATGCTCTGCTGGGGATCTTTACAAGAGTGGGATTTCTGGCGATCAAGGCCCCCAGTTTGTGTCCGACTAAATCCAAGCTCTCTGTCAGAAAATACAGGTGACGCATATCATGGCCAGTTCTTATCATCCACAAACAAACGGCTTGTGCAAGCGTTTCAATGGTACCCTAAAACAAATGTTGTGCACCTTTGTGGAGTCCAAGGAAGGGACTGGGAACAATCATCCTCATCTGCTGTTTGCTTACAGAGAGGCCCCCCCAGAGTCCACAGGCTTTTAGCTGTTTGAACTTTCTCTACGGACGGAGGGTAAGAGGGCCCCTGGACCCAATCCGTGAGACCTGGGAGGGCAAAATTGCTGACCCAGAGGTCTCTGTTGTGGATTACGTCCTAAAATTCTGAGACAAAATGGAGACGCTGGGGGGAATTGTATGGTAAAACATGACACAGGCCCAGACCAGGCAGAAACGTTGCTATGACTGTATTGCTAGGGAGTGGACATTTAATGTTGGTCAGTAGGTGTATGTTCTGCTTCCCCTGTGGCAGAACAAACTCCAAGCAGCATGGGAATGCCCGTACACCATCACCCAGCGTCTGAATGATATCACCTACTTGGTCAGGTTGGGAGAAGGGAGTAGACGACAGAAAGCCTTTCATATGAACATGATCAAAGCCCACCATGAGTGCTCGGCCTATGTCCTGCCGGTCTGCAGCAGGCCAGAGCCTGAGGAGACTGATCCACTTCCAGACCTCCTAGCTGGCACCAAGGAGGTAGACTCAGACCTCCCGATAAACTCCAATCTTACCGCCACTCAAGTACCTGGGTTGAAAGAGAGTGCTGGCAGTATATGGTAGCAGGTTTATGGAAAAACCTGAAAGGACACACCTTGCTTTCCACCAGGTGGACACAGGGGCACACCCTCCCATTAAACAGTCGGCCTATCGTGTCTCTCTGGAGGTGCTAGCCGACATGAAAATGGAGGTGGAGGAAATGCTGCAGCTGGGGGTGATTCAGAAGTCCCACAGTGCCTGGGTGTCCCCAGTTGTACTGGTCCCAAAAAAGGATCTGACGACCAGGTTCTGTGTGGACTACCGGAAGCTAAATGCTATCACCACTGTAGACGCCTACCCCATGCCACGGATTAACGAGTTGTTGGATTGGCTGGCGGCTGCCTGCTATATCACAGTCATGGATCTGAGCAGAGGATACTGGCAAACTTTTATGGCCCCTGAGGCGCGGGAAAAGTCGGCCTTCGTCACCCCATTCAGCTTGTTCGAATTTACTGTCATGCCATTTGGGATGAAGAATTCCCCAGCTAGCTTCCAGAGAGTCATGAATGACTTACTGGAAGGGCTGGAAATCTTTGCAGTTGCCTACGTGGATGACATCGCCGTGTTCAATCCTACCTTGGAACGACACCTGGTGCACTTATCACAGATCCTGGACCAACTGACTGCCAAACCCAGCAAGTGTCAGATAGGCATGAAGGATATCCAGTACTTGGGACACCAGGTAGGAGGAGGCACCCTGAGACCCGAGACAAGGGAAGGTTGAGGTAATCCTGGCCTGGCCTACCCCTCAAACCAAAAAGCAGGTTATGTTATTCCAGGGCACTGCGGGCTACTATAGGAAGTTTGTCTGTAACTACAGTAGTCTGGCTAAACTCCTGACTGACTTAACCAAAAATAAACTGCTGAGGTGGTGTCTTGGACACCAAACTGTGAGAGGGCATTTTTAAGGCCTTGAAAGAGGCGCCGGCCAGTGCCCCTGTGCTACATGCTCCAGACTTCACCCACTGTTTGCTGGTGCAGACTGATGCCTCTGTTAATGGATTGGGTGCAGTCCTGAGCCAGGTAGATGATGCCAGATAGGAACATCCCATCCTCTACCTGAGCCAGAAGCTGCTCCCCAGGGAAGTAGCTTATGCCACGATCGAAAAGGAGTGTCTTGTGATTGTGTGGGCTCTCCAGAAGTTGCAAATGTACCTGTATGCACGGCACTTCACTGTGATCACTGATCACAATCCCTTGAGCTGGCTAAATCGTGTTGCTGGGGAGAATGGCAAACTACTTCGGTGGAACCTAATTCTTCAGCAATATGATTTCACCATCCAGCAAAAGAAAGGCAGCACCTTGTAATGATCTGGTACCTTTGGGTACCCTAATTACTCTTTCATAAGTGTATGCGCCCCACCATTCTCTTTTGGTAAGGTGCGCATACACCTTTAAGACTGATGCTGTCATCACTGAGCGCCGGACTGGATGGCTATTTAGATCGCCGGCTCTCACTCACATGTGTTCGTTCAAACTGCTTTGTGCCTTGATGCTAACCTGTCTTGAAGCTCTCATGCTTGCAAGCATACCTCGCTGTCGGAACCACGCTGCGCTGATCCCTGTATCCCGCTACCGGATCATCCGATCTTGCCGAACCTCTCCTCTGCTACATTGCTATTAGTGATAAGTACCCCACAGGGGAAACCTCTATAACCTTCATACTAAAGCTTACACTATCTAGCTCTGCATACTAAGGACTATTACTACATCTGCATTATCTAAGATTGCTAGCTCTTGAGCCCACTACCACCTGTTCTTGCACTGGGTTGATCTCTCCTGTATGTCCACCTGCTACTCTGTCATCTGCTACCATACATGATTGCTAAACCTATCTGCATCCCATCTGCTACTATCTTACTTTCAAGAACATTTCCTTTCAAGTGTCTGTCATCTACCATCTCTACCCAACCTGTCTCTTCAGCCTATCATCACTGTGTTACTATATACATAAGTCACTCTAGGAAACATCTTATTGAGTGTGTGTATTTACTTGCTGAATTGAGATCATCCACACATGATGAGTCATTGGGAGTTGGGATTGGTGTCTCAGCGTTTCTCTACATGACTACTGAAGTGGAATATTTCTGCAGCTGAAAATCCACATCATAAATAAAACGCAGGAGCGTTACAGATTGAACGAACCACAAATGGATTCAGCAGAAATAACCACTCAGATGACACAATTAAAACAGCAAGTAACTGCGTTAATACACGTACTTGCTGAATTAAAAGAAGACAAGGCTCTGTCGCAGCAGGTAATTAGACTGACACAACTTACCACTGCTCAGTCCCCTGAACCCAAAATAAATCCTCCTTTGGTATTTACAGGCGATCGCAAAAAATGTCGCGAATTTAAAAACGCATGTGAGTTACTTTTCTTGCTAAAACCCCGTACCTACCTTACTGATCACATTAAGGTTTGTACTATTATTTCTTACCTAACAGGCGATCCTCGGGCCTGGGCAGACTCTCTTTTTGAGAAAAGCGATCAGCTTCTCAACTCCTATGCCTTGTTCCTAGCAGAACTCACTAGCCTATATGATGATCCCAATAGGCAGAGTACTGCCGATCTTCAATTAAGATCCTTGAAACAAGGTGGGAGACCTGTAGAAGACTTTGTCGCAGAATTCAAGAGATGGACCCTTGATTCAGAATGGAATGATGCATCTCTGAAAACCCAATTTAGGCTTGGCCTATCAGAGGCCGTTAAAGACGAGCTCGCCCGAGCGGATCTGCCAAAAACCCTGGATGCATTGATACAACTCAGTATCACCATAGATAGAAGACTACGAGAAAGAAAGGCTGAGAAAATGGGAATGCCATTATCCAGTTCTTCTCGGATTTCGGCCGTTGACCCCGTTCCTATGGAGGTAGGAACCATACGCCCACCTCTATCAACTATGGAAAGAGCCAGAAGACGATCTGGTAATCTCTGCTTGTACTGTGCATCCCCGGATCACAAGATAAACGTCTGTCCCCTAGTCTACAAAAAGAAGGGTGAGTGTTCACATGTCCTCCTAGGGGGATTGACAACTTCAATCACTAACCCTTACCTTTCTGTTTGCTTAACATTACAGTGGGACCAGAACAGGATTACTACTAAGGCCATGATTGACACAGGATCTTGTGGAAATTATATTGACATACGTTTTGCTGCTTTAAATAAAGTTCCTATTATTTCTAAACTTAAACCTGTCTCAGTGAGTCTTATTAACAGTGTTCCTTTATCCTCTGGTCCGATCACTGATCAGACACAGGCACTCCTAGTCACTACTAACGGGTCTCATATGGAGACCACTACCTTCGATCTAATACCTTCACCCCACTTTCCCATTGTTTTGGGACTTCCCTGGTTGCACACACATCAACCAACCATAGATTGGAAGGAACGGACCCTGACCTTCCTCTCTTGCTATTGCGAGGGTACGTGTAACCTCCCGTCTTTCGGGAAGATCCTGTCTGTGGTGACAGATGAGATTGCACCACTATGTTATCAGGATCTCTCTGAGGTTTTTCATGAGAAAAATGCTCAAGCACTACCTCCCCACCAGACTATGATTGTAGCATTGATCTACTCCCAAATAGCAAATTTCCGTTCGGTCATGTTTATCCTCTTTCACAGGATGAACTTTCCCATCTCAAAGACTATTTGGATGAGAATTTGGAAAAAGGTTTTATTAGACCTTCCACTTCTTCCACAGCAGCAGAACTCTTTTTTGTCCGCAATAAGGACTCAAGTCTCAGGCCTATCATCGACTATAGGCAATTGAATGCTATTACAATAAAAGATCGCTATCCTCTACCGCTTATCCCTGAGCTCATTGAGCAGGTGCGTGGAGCTACCTATTTTTCAAAATTGGACCTGAAAGGAGCATACAATCTCTTTCGAATTCGTGATGGACACGAGTGGAAGACTGCATTCAGAACCAGATACGGATTGTTCGAATATCTTGTAATGCCATTCGGGCTATGCAACGCCCCTGCAGTTTTTCAACGATTTATAAACAATATTTTCAGAGACTTACTAGATGTCTGTGTTGTGGTATATCTGGACGATATACTTATATATTCACGATCCCTGTCTGAACACATAAGACATGTAAGACTAGTATTATCGAGATTGCTTGCACACAACCTTTATGTGAAACTGAAAAAATGCTTGTTTCATAAAGAAGAGGTACTGTTTCTAGGCTACATCATATCCAAAACAGGAATCGAGATGGACATGAGTAAGATATCCTGCATTCAGGATTGGCCTACACCAACCACACGCAAGGCGCTACAGCGATTCCTTGGATTTTCGAATTTCTACAGGAAGTTCATTAGAAACTTCTCTGCCATTGTGAGACCCCTCACACAGCTCACTAGCATTAAAAACCATTCAAATGGTCAGATGAAGCAAATAAAGCTTTTCACCTGTTAAAGACAAGGTTTACTTCTGCTCCCATACTACGCCATCCAGACCCATCCCTCCAATACATTCTGGAAGTAGATGCGTCAAACATGGCAGTAGGAGCAATACTCTCCCAACGACCAACTCACACTTCACCACTTCATCCAGTCGCCTTTTTTTCTAAATCCCTAAGCAGTCCAGAGATAAATTACCCCGTGGGTGAAAAGGAACTGCTTGCTATAAAATTGGCTCTGGAGAATTGGCGACATCTACTCGAAGGCACCCAATTACCAATACTTATATACACGGACCATAAAAATCTCCAATATCTTCAGACTAACAAAACTCTCTCTCACCGACAGGTACGATGGTCACTATTCTTTCTAAGGTTTAACTTCCTAGTGACCTACACACCTGCAGATAAGAACAAAAAGGCGGATGCACTATCACGACTAACTGAAGAAAACTACTTCGAAATCCCTTCCGTTCCTATAATACCTCACAAACGCATTATTGGAGTTGTCCGTTCCTTGAAGGAAGAGGTTTTGCATGGTATAAGTTTGGATTCACCCCCACCACAACTAAATACTGATGCAGAAGGCTTCCTCTACTACAACGACAAACTTTACATACCACCTACTATACGCACCAAGATCTTGGAATTATCGCATGATGTGCCTATGGCAGGACATATGGGTATGACAAAGACTCTTAATCTGATTACCAGGCAATTCTGGTGGCCTGACATGAAAACATCTATACAAAAATTCGTCTCTTCATGCAATGTCTGTGCCAGGTCCAAAATTGACACTACGAGACCATCCGGTCTACTATGCAGTCTACCAATACCCCAAACTCCATGGGAAGTTGTGTCCTTGGACTTTATAGTGGAATTGCCTCCTTCCAAAGGATTTAATACCATCTTAGTGTCAGTGGACCATCTGACAAAAATGGCACATTTCATTGCTATTCGCAGACTACCTTCGTCCAAACAAACGGCAGAACTCCTGATGAAACATGTCTTTAAGTTACATGGGATCCCAAAAACTCTTCTGTCTGACCGTGGATCACAATTTATTTCCAAGTTCTGGCAAGAACTATGTCACATACTATGGATCGAGCGGAAGCTCACTTCTCCTTACCATCCGCAGACCAACGGACAGACTGAAAGAGTCAACCAATGCATCGAGCAATATTTACGTTGTTACACTTCTTACCAACAGGATGATTGGGTGGATCTTCTCCCTCTGGCAGAATTTGCCTACAACAACGCAACCCACAGTACGACCAAGCAGAGTCCGTTCTACTTGAACTATGGGTTTCATCCCTCTATTCTTCCACCACGCATCCTTCCTTCAAATAACCCAGTAGCCTCAGACTATCTTACCCAAATAAAGGACTCTCTGGGTTTGCTTAATACTACCATTGCACACGCTCATAGTCAACAAAAGAAGTACTATGATCTTCGCAGAAGACCTTCTCCTCAGTACGCTATCGGGGACCTCGTTTGGCTCTCAACAAAAAATTTAAGACTGAAAATCCCTAGCAAAAAGCTTGGACCTCTGTTCTTGGGACCTTTCCCAATCAAGAAACTTATTTGAAAAGCTGCAGTACAGCTTACATTGCCAATAGACCTCAAAATACATCCCATTTTCCATGTGTCGCTACTGAAGCCCCATGTTCCTGACCAAGGAATAAGGCCTACTATCCCACCTCCTCCTCCTGTACAAGTTGAAGGTGGAGAAGAATATGAGATAAAAGAGATTCTGGATTCTCGTATCCACAGAGGAAGACTTCAGTACTTGGTTCGATGGAAGAACTATGGGCCCCAAGAAGACACCTGGCTAAACACCTCTGACATACATGCCTCTAGATTAATCCGCAATTTTCATGCGAAGTACCCAGACAAACCAGCTCCAGAGGCCTTCAGGAGCCGGCCTTAAGGGGGGGGTACTGTAATGTTCTGGTACCTTTGGGTACCCTAATTACTCTTTCATAAGTGTATGCGCCCCACCATTCTCTTTTGGTAAGGTGCGCATACACCTTTAAGACTGATGCTGTCATCACTGAGCGCCGGACTGGATGGCTAATTAGATCGCCGGCTCTCACTCACATGTGTTCGTTCAAACTGCTTTGTGCCTTGATGCTAACCTGTCTTGAAGCTCTCATGCTTGCAAGCATACCTCGCTGTCGGAACCACGCTGCGCTGATCCCTGTATCCCGCTACCGGATCATCCGCTCTTGCCGAAACTCTCCTCTGCTACATTGCTATTAGTGATAAGTACCCCACAGGGGAAATCTCTATAACCTTCATACTAAAGCTTACACTATCTAGCTCTGCATACTAAGGACTATTACTACATCTGCATTATCTAAGATTGCTAGCTCTTGAGCCTACTACCACCTGTTCTTGCACTGGGTTGATCTCTCCTGTATGTCCACCTGCTACTCTGTCATCTGCTACCATACATGATTGCTAAACCTATCTGCATCCCATCTGCTACTATCTTACTTTAAAGAACATTTCCTTTCAAGTGTCTGTCATCTACCATCTCTACTCAACCTGTCTCTTCAGCCTATCATCACTGTGTTACTATATACATAAGTCACTCTAGGAAACATCTTATTGAGTGTGTGTATTTACTTGCTGAATTGAGATCATCCACACATGATGAGTCATTGGGAGTTGGGATTGGTGTCTCAGCGTTTCTCTACATGACTACTGAAGTGGAATATTTCTGCAGCTGAAAATCCACATCATACATAAAACGCAGGAGCGTTACACACCTATGGCAATTCTGATGGGTTGTCGCAACAAGCTGAGCCCACAGGAGTCAGCTGCGTCAGAAGGGAAATGACGGTTCCCTCCCATGCAACCACCTGAGGGGGGAGGTGTAATGATACCCCATACTGGACACACGAAAAGCTATAGCAAGCAGCCATGTTGTTCAGTCATTATAGGTCAGCCATGACAGTCTTGCAGAACAGTTATACACGCAGCGATATTTTTCCCCTCCTCACCTTCTTTAATTCATGGAATGCATAGGTTTTACACTTCAAAAGAGCCGTTATCTCAACTCAGAGACATGAAAACCAAGCACTTAGGCCTGTTCAGAGCTGTAAACCGCTGATTGAGTCCTGGCAGGATGTCTGTTTCTTCCGTCCAGGTCTGTCGTAAAACTTTAACCAAATCCATTAAGGGTAACCAGAACTAATGGTGGATCGTAAAAGGCAATCATAGAGCCCTGCCCAATTCAAAACTTAACAAATTCACACACGATTCATAAAATCAGACAGGAACATGACACATTAATAATCAGTATATATTTGTATATTTGGATGATAAATATCATACTGAACGAATTAAGGTCATACATGACCACACTTGCACATATAGAAGGGAAGATAGCTGTCAGATATTCTCTAGGTGACAAGTTTATCTGAGATATTTCGTGTCTAGTATCCCTGGATGCGAAATTACATGCTGAATGATAAACTATCAGTTTAAAGAATGTAACCGGTACATATTGGAGGATATGAATAGTGGGATAAAACTGTCCAAAGAGGAGGGACCTAATATTGGCATAAACTCAGGACAGCCCATGGACACTCCAATTTATTGGTCAGAGGCATCTGTCAACACCCCTTTGATCCCATAGAAAAGAGACCCCTAACCAGTGATCAGTTCTCATGGTAACATCAAAGCAGGAACATCTATCAAGTCTGAGAACCAATCAAACCTGGCTCATCGATTGAACTCTGATAACACCCAGGACACTGATTGCAAGTATTCTTCCTCCTCAATTCTACCTTTTTTTCTATTGCTGAGTATGTCTCTATTTCTTTGAAACACCTTTTTTCTGTAAATATTTTATTTGCACCAACTTTGACCTTTTCATTATTAAAACCTTATTTTGAAAAGTGTTAACATTGTCCCTAAGCTCTTAATGCAAGCTACCAAAGAACTTTTCTCTTGAAGAGTGCTACTGTATAGAATAAATCCTCTGAACATACCTGTCTGTGGTGACAGTGTGTGTTACAGACGATTATTCTAAAATCAAAATTGATATTGTTAGATTTGTAGTTTTTAATTCCACCTAAACACAGTAACATCAAAGCGGACCTTTGGCCAACCCCTCATTTTGTTTTGTTTTTTGGACCTGCTTACCTGAAGGTGGTATCTGCACATTACAGATACTCACTCGTCCAGGGGATCCAGCCTTGTCCCACTGAGATCCTCTCATGCTCTGCCACTGCTTAGTCCTGCGCCACCATGTTCTCTCTGACGTCATCGAGTGTCCTGCCGGTTCTTCTGGGTTCAGTAGACGGGCCTCTAGATGACGTGTGAATAGCCCCTCCACTTTTCCTTGAATAAAAGGCTGGGAAATGGGACATGCATATCCCAGGAGGCACAGCAAAAAATGTGTGTATCATTTGCCTAAGGCAAATGACGTGCATGGGGAGGCGGCTCTGAACATTTTTGCAGTAAAAAAAAAAAACACACCATGATATTTCTGCAGGATGGTAGGAGGGGTGGAATGGAAGGAACGTGTTGAAGATGGCGAAGGTCCTCTTTAACACTAACCTAGATCACACCATGATCTATTTTATATTTATACATTTTTTTTTCCCAACAGATTTTTTTTTTGTTGTTTACACAGACTTTTTTTTCTAGAGCTGAAAAAAGATGTACAATATAATGAGGATAAAACGGTATAGGGGCATGTTCTAACACTAGTAAATGGCTAAAGCAGTGATCACATGTCAGGACTCCCGATCATTACCCTTTAGATCAGGAACTGTCAGTGACAGCTCGATCCTGTGCTGGGGGAGCACAATTGAGCATGCTCCCAGGACAAACACATGATGCTAATATGTGATGCAAAAGAAGAACATGCCAAATCCCAATCATTTTTTCAGCCCCTGTTCACATCTGAGCATTCTGATGTCTGAAGCAAAACGCCTATAGCTCAAAAATGTACAAGAGCTTTTTTGGCAGATTACAAGCGGTTTTGGCCACATAGACTTCAACCGAAAAACTTGTCTTGAGCCTTTTATGAACATTTTTATGAGCGCTTTCTGCTCAAATAGCAGCTCTCCACCCCTAAGCTCCTTTGCCTCTCCTCCCCCTAGTGCTTCCTATTGGCTAAACAAATAAGCCTGAAGCCGTAAAATGCTTTGAATACACTTCTAAAAAGCTGCAAAAAAGCTTTAAAAAAAAAAAAGCCACAAAATGCCAGTAAGGCCCCTTTCACACGGGCGACTGCCTGACGGAGTCCGTTTTGCTCAGCGGGGGATCGATTCGCTGATTCCCACTGAGCAGGCGGATGACAGCTCCGTCTCCGCTCTGTGTGCAGAGAGCTGTCAGATCCCCGCTGTCCTCTATGGAGAGATCGGATGAAAACAGACCGCCTGTCCATTCTTATCCGATCCCATGGGATCTTATCCTCCAGACGGATGGAAAATAGGGTTTCCATCTGTCCGGATTTAACGGACAGGATTGGATAGCAGCGGGTGTCAGCAGAGATGTCTCCGCTGACACCCACTGCCCCATAGGGATGCATGCAGCATCCGATCAGGTCCGCCTGAAAAACTGACAGGTGGATCGGATCGCCCGTGTGAAAGGGGTCTAAATCGATATGCTCAGGTGTGAATGGATCCTTAGGGAGAGTTGCCCATACAGCAGTTCAGGATTCAAACTGGACATAACTTGCTTTGTTTCATTTCTATTGTCAAATAAATATAGGCAGTGTTTCCAGCACCAAATAAACTTTGGCAGCAATTACACAAAAGAAAAACACAATAAATTTAAATCCTAGCCTCTTCGAAACGTATTATAACTACACAGTTCAAGCCTCTCTCTAACAAGTAAACAGATCTTGTGTCCAGCGCCTCCAAACAATTGCTTAGTACTTAAGGCTGCCACACAGACTCTCCCTGTAGGTCAATGTAACCTGTCTCCACTCCAAAAGATTAGACAGTTTGTGAAGGCACATGCATTCTCAGTAAAGTATAATATATACACACCTAGGCAGCTGTATCCACATAAACAACGTTTTTTATTATTTTATTATTTTATACATCAGCTACAGTATACTTTAGCATGCACAACTGTACATACAGTATACCTCGTAGATAGGTTATTTTATTACTTGAACAGTTGCATGGATTTTTTCCTAGATTCTCAGGCATTCCTATATTAATTTCCTCTATTCACAGTGTTATCCCATTAAAAACCTGCATGTAGTTCCTGACTTTATGAGGGTAGCAAAATTTGATGATTTTTTTTTAATAGGAATCAAACAGATAATGGTGAGTCTGTGATCAGTGCTAAAGAAAACAATCTCAAATTTTTATTTACCTGTATTTTAATAGCTTTAATTATAAATGAATTCTTTAAATACCAAAGGAAACAGTTAAAACTCCTTAAAGCCTTTTTATTTACTTTTTAAATACCTAAAGTGGTTGTGAAGCCACTTTGTTATCATCCTAGAATCCCATATCTTCCATTAAGTTGTGTGCCCCAGTGTATGTTCTATATAAAAAATATGCCGCTTTATACCTTATTTCAGAGCGCCACTCCACGCTCACGTGACGGCCTGCCATTCTCCTTTTCTGATCCGACAACTACAGCGGGAGGGGCTGAGAATCCCCCCCTTATATCAGCTGGGAGAAGATGAGGAGAGCGGGGGAGGGGGGGATTACGTGAGTGCCGAGTGGCGCTCTGAAATAAGGTATAAAGCGGGATATTCTTTATATAGAACGTACACTGGGGCACATACTGTAACTTAAAAAAACATAGGGGATTCTAGGAACATAAAAAAATTGTAATTATCCACGCTTGAAGATAATAAAAAGTCCAAAGCAAAAACTTCATAAAAATAATTTTTTAATGTAGTAACTTACATGTAAATCCAACAAGAACAGTAGGTGCACAATCAAATTCCGCGGTAATGGAGTCTATGGCGTGTCCCAGGAACTGACTAGCAGGCTGAAGCCCTGCTCCAGGTACTCTCTACTCTCCGTCCAAATCCAGGTTCCCAACCTGGCCAGCAGGGGCAGCTGGGACAGCTCGGTTGGGGCTAGGGGAAGAGAGTCTCCACTGGGGCATGGAACTGGCCTCTTCTCAGACACAGTTGACACCATCCATGCTGGGGGGGAGGCCTGCACTCTGTCCTTGTCTTCATCCCGCACTCAGTAGGTCAGTGGTGGGGACTTTTTACTTCTCTTTACCAGGAATCCTTTAGGCATGTCTGTGGCAGAAGCGGTGCAGCCTTTTTACAGGACACCAGAGCGGCCCAGGGGGCAATTGCCCCTCTGTCCCCTGGCCCAGTCCTCCCCTGTTTATATCAGCTGTATTTATGCTGGGAATACTACACTATTTGGTGTTGTGTTGTTCCTTAACGGGTTCCTGGTGGTGGTTTTTCTGATCATTTCCAATATTAAATTTACTACACCGTGTGATGCATTTTTGCTTTTCCCCATGTTTTACCTTTCTTGCTGAGTGGATCCAGCTGATTTAAAAATAATCAACACCAGCTTCAATTCATGACAGGCCTGATATCTCTTTCCTTCTGGTAAGCAGTTTGGATTGCACCTTTTTTACTCATAAGAATCGATTAACTTTTAAGCACCGCATGCAAATCCTTTTTTATGATTCTAGGAACATAACAAAGTTATTTTAGCAGCAGTAGGGTAGGGGCGGGGAGCAGATCCGCAGAAACTAGCTGACAGACAGGAGGGAGGGGGAAACAGGAGAGAAAGCGGGATGACGGAGGCATGTAAACTGACCACGGTAATCATGGATCAGCAGCCATGATAAACGAGGTAAGTTTACAGAGGGGAGAAAAGCACCAGGCTGGATCAGCCAGGTATTTAAGATGATAGAAAAGGACAAATAACATAGCACAAGCACTATGCTGTTATTCATGCTTTAGAGAAACAGGATCCATTTTTTTTAGGGTTACAACCACTTTAATATAGCACAATAATGATTTTGTTCCTATTTTCTGGCCTAGGACTAGATAAATAAAGGTGTATGCTGGCCACTACTTATGGCAAGCCTCTACAGCCATGTGTCCTGTTATAATTGTAGGTCTACCTATGTATATCTTAGAGGAAACCAGTACTAAAAAAACTAATAAAAAAAAAAAGTAGGCTGCAATTGCTCATGGTAAGTTCTAAAAATGGTAGTTTTCTGGTTGTCACACAGATGCAATGTGGTATATGTTGAGGGGCTATTACTAAATAGTATATAAATATATCATAAAATTATACAACAAATTCAATGATATAGTGTTGAAAAAGTGCTAAAAAATGCAAATAAGCTTTGCCTTCAGCGTGCAAATAAAAATGTGCAAATTGCAATAAATCCAAAGTGCAGAAACGTGCAAATTATGCTATCCAAGTATCATAATTTCAGTTTTGCTTAAGAGAAAAATGAACTTTGCACTTTAATTCAATTCTATATTTATCCAATAAGTTTACATATTTACTACAGGCACTTTGGAATGTATTGCACATTGCACTAATAATTGCACAGTGTTTTATAACTTAATGGGATAACATATGTGAATGTTTAATTTTGATACTTGGATAGCATAATTTGCACGTTTATGCACTTTGGATATATTGCAATTTTCACATTTTTATTTGCACGCTGAAAGCACAGTTTATTTGCATTTTTTAGCACTTTTTCAACACTATATCATTGTTTTTATTTTATAATTTTATAATATATTTATATACTATTTAGTAATAGCGCCTCATTGACGGCAAAATGACTACACACCTAGCACTAGAGGGTTGGCGCTGTGTTTCTATATCTATACACAGATGCAATGGCTTTAATCATTTTTGGGTAATGCAGAGGAGAGTTGGCATTAGGAATGCATTATATCTTAAATTATTATTGTGACGATGTTCTTTTAAAATAGAAAAAAGACAATTTTTTTTCTAAATTGGGAGTTTTCTGCCCATCCTTTTACCATATTCTTCTATCATTTTATTTCCATGCTGCAGGAAACCATTCCTTACCTTTATAAAGAATAACTTAGACAGTCTGGTCCTAAGCTTTATTTCTGCTCAGTGGAAAGCAAAAAGGCCACAATGATCAGTTCACCTAAAAATAGAAATTTTGTTTTTAATTAATATATTTATATCAGGATGCATACAAAAAACATAAACCGGCTGTTCTGGCTAAACAGTTGGCATAAAGAACTGATTTACACGATTCAGCCCACCATCCCTAAATGCAATCTAACATTTTTTTTTAATTTATTATGACATACAGTGCATTCGGAAAGTCTTCACAGCGCTTCACTTTTTCCCACATTTTGTTATGTTACATCAAGTCTTATTGAGTATGATGCTACAAGCTTGGCATACCTTTTTTTGGGCAGTTTCACCCATTCTTCTTTGCTGGACCTCTCAAGCTTCATCAGGTTGGATGGGGAGCGTCAGTGCACAGCCATTTTCAGATCTCTCCAGAGACGTTCAGTTGGGTTTAAGTCTGGGCTCTGGCTGGGCCACTCAAGTACATTCACAGAGTTGTCCCATAGCCACGCCTTTGTTAACTTGGCTGTGTGCTTGGGGTTGTTGTCCTATTGGAAGATGAACATTCTCCCCAGCCTGAGGTCCAGAGCGCTCTGGAACATGTTTTCATCAAGGATGTCTCTGAACATTCATCTTTCCCTTGATCCTGACTAGTCTCCTAGTTCCTACCACTAGTGGTGCCTGGTTTTCTCCAGATATGATGCTTGCCGTTCAAGCCAATGAGTTCAATCTTTTTTTCATCAGACCAGAGAATCTTGTTTCTCATGGTCTGAGAGTCCTTCAGGTACCTTTTGGCAAACTCCAGATGGGCTGTCATGTGCCTTTTACTGAGGAGTAGTAGCTTCTGTCTGGCCAATCTACTATACAGGCCTGATTGGTGGAGTTCTGTAGAGATGGTTGTTCTTCTGGAAGGTTCTCCTCTCTCCACAGAGAAACTTTGGAGCTCTGTCAGAGTGACCACTGGGTTCTTGGTCACCTCCCTAACTAAGGCCCTACTCCCCTGATCACTCAGTTTAGCCAGGTGGCCCACTCTAGGAAGATTAGGACTTCAATCAAGTTGTAGAAACATCCCAAGGATGATCAGTGGAAACAGGATGCACCTGAGCTCAATTTGATCATGGCGAAGGCTATATAAACTTATGTACGTGTACGTTTTTTTGCTTTTTATTTTTAATAAATTTGTAAAGATTTCAAACAAACTTCTTTCATGTCATCATTATGGGGTATTATTTGTAAAATTTTGAGAAAAAGAATGAATTTAATCCATTTTGGAATAAGGCAGAAACATAACGAAATGTGGAAAAAGTGAAGAGCTGTAAATACTTTCCGGATGCATTGTATGAATACTTTCTGATAACAGACAACAGTCAACTTAAATGTGCTTTGTTTACAGCACAAGATATTACCATTTCATGGGATAACTGAATCTTTTTGTATCTGGGGTATGGAATTTGTAACAATTTTTCTGCTATTAAAAAAAAAAAAAATTAAAGCAAATGACACCCAGTTATTTTTATATTTTCTCAATTCCATACTTCTTTACTATATTTCTTAGGACTATGGTACATGAAAATATAACTTTATATCTTCAAGAATCACATTTGTATTATATACAAGAACTAACATTTTAAAGGAGGTTTATGCAGGTTACCATTGCTGATCTCTTCTTTGAGAATACTAGTTCAGTGGCTTTTTTGGCAATGCTTTGGCACCAGTACTGTGTGATTCACTAACCTCAATCAAGTGTAGAGATAAGGAATTCCAAGACTTTTTTTGACACTCATTTACAGCATGTTATTTGAATTTCCAGGTCTGTGACTTGAAACAGTGTTGAAATATCAAACAGGCAGAGTAGCCCTCCGGCCTATGGGCTTCAAGCTGTTTGAGGACCCTGCAAAAACAGATAAAATAATATTGGTTTGATCTTGAAAGAAAATTACAACGAAGCTTTCTTAAATTGTTTACAAAAGATAGAAAAGACGAATTAACTAAAAAAAAAAATGAAAACTTTACATTAAAGACCCTCCAAATACTGTATTGATGTAATGCACCCAATACCAGCTTAAAGTACTTAGATATAAGGTTCACATTACAGTTTGTCTCTCAAAAGCCCATCTTCTTTCACCTGTCAGTTTGTAAACAAATTTGGTGCAACCTACATACGTGAAATGTACAGTAGTGGTGAAGGTTATCTTCATCTAGCGGCTGACGTGGACCAGTGTTAATTTTGGCAGCAAATTTCAATTTAGTTTTAGTCTTAGGACTAAAATGGCATTTTAGTTTTAGTCCCATTTTAGTCTTCTGCAAGTGTTTTAATTTTAGTTGTATTTAGTTGACTAAAACTCCAGGACATTTTAGTCGACTAAAACATCTTACATTTTAGTCGACTAAAACTAATTTTAGTCATCTAAATGGTCATGGTCAGGTCAGAGAGGAGGCCTGTAATGCTGATGCCTGCAGTCAGTGCAGTGAGTGCACACAGTGCTGCTCCGAGTGCTGGATGGGGGTCTCAGGTTTAAGGGTGGTCTCTGGTCTGACTCTGAACTGAAGTTGTTGATCAGGATGGGCCGGGTGGGCCTCAGCGGCCTATATGCCCGCACACAGTCCTGGATGGATGGCGGAATCGGATGCCTGTGGTGACTGGTGAGTGGTCTGAGGGGACTCAGGGAGGCAGTAATAGCTGGCCTAGCTGTTAACTCACAGTGGGTGCTCTGCTCTGGATGTGGTGGTGGCCAGGTGCCAGTGCCGTGTGATGAGTTGGCTGTAGTGCTGCAGCTGCAGTGCTCTGGTGAGGTCAGGTGACTGGTCTCGAGTCGACTCTCTTGTAGTAGTCCACTCCTCACGTCGGACGTCACGGGGCACGCCACGCCAGACGCCACACAGACGGAGCTCCGTGAAAAACGGAAGTTGGGTAAACGTCCCTGCCTCACATTCTCGTTTAGTTTTCGTTCGTTAACGAAAACGGATTTGATTTTCGTCATAGTTGTCGTCATTTGACGAAAATGTGCTATACTTTGCGTCTCATTTTTCGCCAGTTGAAAAATGGCGGTGACGAAAGCGGTGACAAAAACGTTTTTGTTGACGAGATTAACACTGCTGTAAACTCCATTGGCTGTAATGTCATTTCACATATTACCTGAATATATTACCAACATTAAATATTAGGGAAAAATATAAGAAAAACCTTTTTCTTAATTGTTTAGTTTTCAGCAGCTTAGTAGATGCTCCTTACTTATGCGTATGCGGTGGTGTAATACATGTTTAAACTTTAATGTGCTATTATTACATGCTCTGGATGGAATTGTGTTGCCGATATAGAAATGGCCAGCAGAGGAGTGTTAACTTTGACGATGTCAATTTTTTATTTATGCAGTGCAGAATTATTAGGCAAATGAGTATTTTTGAGGATTCATTTTATTATTGAACAACAACCATGTTCTCAATGAACCCAAAAAACTCATTAATATCAAAGCTGACTATTTTTGGAAGTAGTTTTTAGTTTGTTTTTAGTTTTAGCTATTTTAGGGGGATATCTGTGTGTGCAGGTGACTATAAAGCCCCGTACACACACGCAGATCGTCGTCATACAAACGTCGGCGGACGAAAGATCTGCCGATTGTACGCGTGTTAGTATGGTGCCTCCGACAGATGTCTGCACACAATCCGCGGACAAGAGTCTTTCTTGCAAACATGAAAATTTTTGTCTGCAGACACCAGAACGGACGATTGTTCGCCTGTCAGTACAGAAATCAGCCGACAGACCGCAGATTTGCAAGACTGGGCATGCTCAGAAAATAAAAAACACAGGGAAAGTTAACCATTACATGACATCACTTCTGCAGTCAGCTGAAGTCTGCGGACAAAATTCTTGTGCTGTCCTTGTGCTGTCTTTGCACTTTTCAACAGACACCGACATCCCGGGGAGAAAAGACGAACATTTGTATGACGACGATCTGCGTGTGTGTACGGGGCTTTACTGTGCATAATTATTAGGCAACTTAACAAAAATCAAATATACAGTATACCCATTTCAATTATTTATTTTTACCAGTGAAACCAATATAACATCTCAACATTCACAAATATACATTTCTGACAT
Source organism: Pelophylax lessonae (assembly GCF_965119305.1). Classification (NCBI taxonomy): domain Eukaryota; kingdom Metazoa; phylum Chordata; class Amphibia; order Anura; family Ranidae; genus Pelophylax; species Pelophylax lessonae. The sequence continues at coordinate 183,252,686 of NC_138776.1, forward strand.
TCAAAAACAAAACAAAAACAAATCAGTGACCAATATAGCCACCTTTCTTTGCAAGGACACTCAAAAGCCTGCCATCCATGGATTCTGTCAGTGTTTTGATCTGTTCACCATCAACATTGCTTGCAGCAGCAACCACGGCCTCCCAGACACTGTTCAGAGAGGTGTACTGTTTTCCCTCCTTGTAAATCTCACATTTGATGATGGACCACAGGTTCTCAATGGGGTTCAGATCAGGTGAACAAGGAGGCCATGTCATTAGCTTTTCTTCTTTTATACCTTCTTGCCAGCCACGCTGTGGAGTACGTGGACGCGTGTGATGGAGCATTGTCCTGCATGAAAATCATGTTTTTCTTGAAGGATGCAGACTTCTTCTGTGCTTGAAGAAGGGGTCTTCCAGAAACTGGCAGTAGGACTGGGAGTTGAGCTTGACTCCATCCTCAACCCGAAAAGGCCCCACAAGCTCATCTTTGATGATACCAGCCCAAACCAGTACTCCACCTCCACCTTCCTGGCGTCTGAGTCAGACTGGAGCTCTCTGCCCTTTACCAATCCAGCCACGGGCCCATCCATCTGGCCCATCAAGACTCACTCTCATTTCATCAGTCCATAAAACCTTTGAAAAATCAGTCTTGAGATATTTCTTGGCCCAGTCTTGATGTTTCAGCTTGTGTGTCTTGTTCAGTGGTGGTCGTCTTTCAGTCTTTCTTACCTTGGCCATGTCTCTGAGTATTGCACACCTTGTGCTTTTGGGCACTCCAGTGATGTTGCAGCTCTGAAATATGGCCAAACTGGTGGCAAGTGGCATCTTGGCAGCTGCACGCTTGACTTTTCTCAGTTCATGGGCTGTTATTTTGCGCCTTGGTTTTTCCACACGCTTCTTGCGACCCTGTTGACTATTTTGAATGAAATGCTTGATTGTTCGATGATCACGCTTCAGAAGCTTTGCGATTTTAAGAGTGCTGCATCCCTCTGCAAGATATCTCACTATTTTTGACTTTTCTGAGCCTGTCAAGTCCTTCTTATGACTAAGAATGATCGAACTTTTGAAAAGTTCGGTTCGGCCAGAACATCTGAACTTCTCGAAAGTTCGGCCCGGATTTCAGAACCCCATTGAAATCAATGGGACCCGAACTTCGGTAATCAAAAAACACAATTTTTAAGCCCTAAAACCCAATAAATGCCCCTAAAAAGTGCCTAGGGTTCTGGGTCATGCCCCATTAACTATTAATCACACAAAAAAAAGTTCTTAAAAATTGTCATTTTTGATAAAAAAGCCAATTATTGGAAAAAAAAGAGAGATTTTTTGATTTTGACTTTGGATTTAGTATCTGGGGGGTCTAAAAGGTGTACATGTGAAGTTTCAGCTCTGTAGCATGTCCAAAACCATGAAAAAAAAAAGATAATTTTTCAGTAGAACAGGGATGTGGGACCCTCCTTTAAAACCTATATGATCTTTTTTTCTGGTTCTGGACATGCTACAGAGCTGAAACTTCACAGGTACACCTTTTAGACCCCCAGACACAAAATCACACAAAAAAAAGTTCTTAAAAATTATCATTTTTGATAAGAAAAAGCCAATTATTGAAAAATTAAAAAAAAAAAAAAGAGATTTTTTGATTTTTACTTTGGATTTAGTATCTGGGGGGGTCTAAAAAGTGTACATGTGAAGTTTCAGCTCTGTAGCATGTCCAGAACCATAAAAAAAAAAGATTGTTTGTATTAGAAAACTTTCAGATCTTCACCAATATGGCTTCTCGGTTTTCACACTTTGCCGGTTTAATAGAAGGCATTTTTTTGGGTTCTTTGCAGTCAGGAAAAACATCTGAACTTGTGTATAGTGGTACTGTGCACAAGTTCTGATGTTTTGCCTGCCTCCAAAAACCCCCAAAAAATGCCAGCAAAAACACACCTGGGAATTTTTTTTTTTGACGCTAGCGTTTTTTTTTGGGCATTTTTAGGGGTTCTTTTGAGGCAGGCAAAACATCTGAACTTGTGTATAGTGGTGTATATACACACATCCATATATTTATATACACACCTAGACATATATAGGTGTAATAGTAGCAGAAATATATGCTTGCGCTAATGAAATCATTTACAGTAATATATTTCTGCTACTATCACACCTATATATGTCTAGGTGTGTATATAAATATATGTATTTGTGTATATATACCACTATACACATGTTTTGCCTGCCTCAAAAGAACCCAAAAAAATGCCAAAAAACGCTAGCGTCAAAAAAAATGCCCAGGTGTGTTTTTGCTGGCATTTTTTGGGGGGTTTTGGAGGCAGGCAAAACATCTGAACTTGTGCACAGTACCACTATACACAAGTTCAGATGTTTTTCCTGACTGCAAAGAACCCAAAAAAATGCCTGCTTTGAAACCGGCAAGGTGTGAAAACCGAGGAGAGAAGCTAACCCCCTGAGCTGAAAGTTTTCTAATACATACAATCCTTTTTTTTCTGGTTCTGGACATGCTACAGAGCTGAAACTTCACAGGTACACCTTTTAGACCCCCCCAGACACAAAATCACACAAAAAAAGTTCTTAAAAATTGTCATTTTTGATAAAAAAGCCAATTATTGAAAAAATTAAAAAAAAAAAAAAAAAAGAGATTTTTTGATTTGAATAATTTTTTGGATTTAGTATCTGGGGGGTCTAGAAAGTTTACATGTGAAGTTTCAGCTCTGTAGCATGTCCAGAACCATAAAAAAAAGATCATTTGTATTAGAAAACTTTCAGATCTTCACCAATATGGCTTCTCGGTTTTCACATCTTGCCGGTTTAATAGAAGGCATTTTTTCTGACAGACTCCATGGCAGCATACGTATCGGGTTTGGCCCCGCCTCCAAACCTACCCATAGGACCTCACTCCCATAAATCTTTGCTCCTGTTCAGCACACGTGTTCTTTTTTTGTCCTCCAAAGGAATTACCTGATAGCCTACCTGAAGATGGATTCCGGGTGATGGATGGCTCTACCAGTCGGGTATGGAGCTCTCCAATAAGCCCCAGCTGCTGCGGGGTATGGAGTAGGGGCGAAGATGTAGCAGCCTTGGCCAAAAAGCCCAGCTGCTGCGGGTGGCCGGTACCCTTGAAAAGATAAGTCCGGTGTGCATCCATCCCTGGTGGTCTGCGGTTCGTGAGTAACACTCCATGGCAGCTATTTTTATGCTTAATTACTTATGTATTGCCTGGTTTTTGTGTATTCGTCTCTTACCTGGTCTTTCCTGCCTTCCCTGGTGGCTAGTGGTCCGGGGCCGGTCAGCGGTTCACTTCCTGACCGGCCGCCGGTGCGGTACGCTGCTGCGCATGTGCGGCGCCTCGAGAACGAGGCTTGGCTCTCGCGCGTGCGCAGTAGGAGCTCGGCGCATGCGCAGTGAGTCGGCGTCGGTGGCGATCGCTGATGACGTCACCAGGCGCCATATTTAAACCCCAGAACTGTCAGCAGTGTTGTGTTTATACACACTGCTGATACTGGGCGTTCTATACTCCGCAACCGATCGGTTTTTGGACGCCTGCTGTTCGCTGCCACTCTGCCTGCTAACCTCTGGTTCTTGGTGAGTACTGGCCCCAGTTTGGGAGCGCCCCCCCCTCTCCCCCCCCTCTTTTGCTGGTTTTCTGACATTGCTGTCCGGCTCATTCTTGTAGGTCAGCATCAGAATGGAAGCTACTTTGCCCTCCGGTGGTCGGCCCGCCCCTAACAGGTATTGGGAGCTTCTTGGTGGGGGTGTGGGTTATAGGGGGTGGGGGTAGGAACTCAAGTGTTCCTAGCTTCCTGTTTATTTTTTCTTGTTTTCTTTGTTTACAGCCCTCCTCGTTCAGAGACTAGACACTCTTCTCAAAGAAGTGAAAGACGTTCGAGTTCTCGCCACCGGCACTCTACAGGAAAATCCCGTTCGGGTTCCCATCATCGTAAAGCGTCCACTTCAGCCAGCCACGCACGGAGACCTGACAAAGCAGGTTGCAAAGGCTGTGGCGCTAGTGTCCCAGAGAGGAAGATTTTCTGTGACAGATGTTTCTCCCAGGCTGCGTGAGAGAGGGATACCTCTGATCAACGCATTGAGGCTTTGGTTAAGAGAGTAGTAAAGGACTCTTTGGCTGAGATGGGTGTCAGTCGTTCTCAAGACACTGCAACGGCTTCCCCAAGCCCTTCCCCTGTAGCACTTCAAGTACAGGAAGATTTCGAGTCGGCCCAGACAAGCCTTCAGTCAGTGCTTTTGTCAGGTAGCGACTCTGAAGATGAGGATCCCTGCCTGGGTTTCGAATATGCTTTGGTGCCTTCCCTAGTTAAAGCGGTCAGGGAGACTTTAAACTGGGAAGAGTCAGCTGTTCCCCCTCCCAAGCAAAAGAAGTACTTTAAACAGCTCAACAAGGAGCGGGTTAATTTTCCTTTTCTGGGAGAGTTGGGAGAAATTATTTCGGAGGAGTGGAGAAAGGTGGAACATAAGAATTCCTTAGTATCTAAGATGGCGAAACTTTACCCCTTCAAGGAGGATGATGTGAAACATCTTGAGTCTCCTCCGCTAGTTGACGCAGCAGTCATGAGACTGGTCAAGCATGTGACCCTTCCTTTAGAAGATACGGTCTCATTTAAAGACCCGTTGGACCGAAGGATGGACTCCGATTTGAAGAGAATCTATCTCACAGCAGGTATGGCCTGCAAGCCAGTCCTGGCTTTAGCCGCTCTATCCAAGGCCATGGAGGCTTGGGCTGATGTGGTAGACGAATCGGTCAGATCGGTGTCGGAGGAGGTAGCCAGAAGCGCTCCAATCCAGGAGCTTATGCCCCATACACACGTGCAGATTATCTGCAGACTTTTGTCTGCAGACTTACCAAAACCATATAATATGAGGTCAAACCTAAACACTTTCAATTTGTATGCAATCCGGCAGGCCCTTGCACTACATAGAAAAGGTAAGTCTGCAGACAAAAGTCTGCAGATAATCTGCACGTGTGTATGGGGCATTAGACTGGGCTCGTCGTTCCTTGGGGAGGCTTCCATAGACCTGATCCGTCTATTGGCAAGGGTTATGCTGTCCTCGGTCACAGCTAAGAGAGCTCTTTGGCTCCGCCCTTGGGTTGCGGATCCGGCATCAAAGCAAGTTTGGTGCCGTATTCCCTTTGAGGGGTCCTCCCTTTTCGGGAATAAACTTGACGAGGCCATAACCCGGGCTACGGGCGGTAAGTCTGGGTTTCTTCCCCAGGATCGGCGCCAGTTCAACGTCAAGAAAGGACAGCCTACCAGAAAATTTGTTCCTGACCGGGCTAGGGAAGCTCGTTCTTATAGACCTGGTCGGGAGTTCAACCGGAACTGGAGATCCAGACAGTCTTCCAGGAAGACGACAAAGAATGTCTCCTCGGGGGACCGTGAGCCCACTAAGTCCTTTTGAAGGTGGGCCCGCTCAGACATGTCGGGTGGGTGCGCGTCTACGCTCCTTCCGGCATGTCTGGGCGGCTTCGATTCAGGACCCCTGGGCCGTCAGGACGGTGTCCTCAGGCCACAAGTGGGTCTTCAAGGAGAGGCCAGGCTCAAGGTTCCTGCCTACTGCCATACCATGCCTAGAAGAAAGGCGTCAGATTTTGTTTTCTTACGTCGAAGCTCTCATTGCTCAAGGGGCGGTCATCTCCGTTCCAGAGTCCGAGCGAGGCCAAGGAATATATTCTCCGCTCTTTCTGGTCCAAAAGAAGAACGGATCATGGAGACCAGTAATAGATTTGACCTTCTTGAACAAATTCATAAAAAAAGAAAGGTTCAAAATGGAGACCCTGTTGTCCATACAGCAGTCAGTCCAGCCGGCAGATTGGATGGTGTCCATCGACTTGAAAGACGCCTACTTTCATGTCCCTGTGGACGAAGATTTTCAAAGGTTTCTCCGGTTCGAAGTGGGAGGATTACATCTTCAATTTATCTGTCTCCCATTCGGGCTCTCAACATCTCCACGGACCTTTTCAAAAATCTTATTGGCCGTGGTAGCCCTACTGAGATTGAAAGGTATCCGTCTTCACCATTATTTGGACGATCTCCTCCTGTTGTCCCAAGACAGAGACCAACTATTAGTTCATCTGGAGCAGGTCGTGTCCACTCTCCAGAAGTTTGGTTGGTTACTCAACAAGGAGAAGAGTCACCTAATTCCAACTCAGTCCCTGATCTACTTGGGCGCTCTGTTCGACACAGAGAAGGCGACTATCTCTCTTCCAGAGGAAAAAATTGGGACACTTCGAGACAGGATTCGCTTTGCCCTCTCATCCTCTCATCTTCAGGCACGTCAATGCCTGAAGGTGATCGGGACTATGGTCGCAGTAGTCCCCATGGTGAAGTGGGCCCTGTGGAGGATGAGACCCTTTCAGAAGGGATTCCTTCAGCAATGGGATACGTGGCATCTGGATCAATGCATCTTCTTAACCCCTTCAATGAGAGCGAGTCTCCCCTGGTGGTTGTGCAGAGACCACCTGCTGAACTGCCACTCTCTGAAGCCAGCTCCGTGGGTAGTGGTTACCTCGGACGCCAGCAACATAGGCTGGGGTGCCCACTGTCTGTCGGAGGTGGCACAGGGCAGGTGGGAGTTTTCCACTCGAGGAATAGTATCCAACATACTGGAACTCCGAGCAGCATTCCAAGCTCTTCGGGCATTTTCTCACCTGACAAAAGACCAACCTGTCATGCTGCGTCTGGACAACACCTCAGCAGTGGCATACGTCAGGAAGCAAGGGGGAACACGCAGCTGGTCCCTATTGAGGGAAGTGGAGCCGATTATGTCCTGGGCACAGAGAAAGCTCTCGAATCTTTCAGCGGTTTATGTTCCAGGAGTCCAGAATGTCAAAGCAGACTTCCTGTCCAGAGTGGACCTGGACAACAACGAGTGGTCCCTTCACAAGGAAACGTTTGACTAGATCCTAACATTGGGGTTCTCTCCAGAGGTAGACCTCTTCGCCTCCCCCTGCAATCACAAACTGCCGAAGTACTATTCAAGATTCAGAGATCCACAAGCTTCAGGGATGGATGCACTCTCGGATCAGTGGAGATTCCACAGGGCATACGCCTTCCCACCAATTCCGATTGTGTTACAGTTTCTTCGGAGACTCAGGTCGGAGCCAGTGGAGGTAGTGGCGGTGATTCCCTTCTGGCCGAACAGGCCATGGTTTCCCCTTCTGACGCTACTCAGTGTCCGAGACCCAATCCCGCTACCCTTCAGACCGGATCTGTTGTCCCAGGGGTCTGTACTCCATCCGTGCCCAGACCGTCTACATCTCAGGGTCTGGATGTTGAGAGGAGGAGGTTACAGGCTTTAGGCTGTCCAGAAACGGCGATTTCTACATTGCTTAGTGCTAGAAGAAACTCAACGAACAGAGTTTATCAGAGAATCTGGGAAAAATTTTCTGCACAGTTGTCTACAAGGCCTGATCCTCAATCTTCCATTAAGATCCAGGATGTATTGAGCTTTCTCCAATCAGGATTGGACTTGCCTCTATCAGTGAGTTCGCTCAGAGTCCAGGTCTCGGCTATTTCCGCTTTTACAGGGATCTCCTGGGCCACTCATGCCTTAATTCGCCAATTCTTCCAAGGAGCAGTGAGAATCAGACCTCAGAGAAAACCCAGGTTTCCCAAGTGGGATCTGCCTCTAGTTCTGGATTTCCTGGTGGGTCAGATTCAAGACATGTCTGATTCCTTGACCATAAGAGAGCTTACACTGATAACAGTGTTTCTGGTAGCTGTAACCTCAGCAAAAAGAGTGTCGGAAATTGGGTCCTTTGGGACACAAGAGCCTTTCTTAACATTTTTTCCTGACAGAGTGGTGCTCATTCCCATGCTGGATGCGAGACCAAAAAGGACTTCTGTCTTCCATGAAAACATAGAAACAGTGTTACCGACCTTTAGACAGGAAGAGGAAGAATCTTCGGTTCATCCGCTGGATGTTGGAAAGTGTATTAAGAAATATTTAGATGCCACTTCCTCTTTCAGAAAATCAGAACATCTTTTTGTTACCTTCTATGGAAAAAACAAAGGTTCAAGAGCCTCGACGAGATCCATTTCCTCTTGGATCATCCAGACCATCCAGTGGGCTTATAGGGCTAAGGGCTTGACCCCTCCAGCAGTAGTTACAGCTCATTCGACGCGGAGCATCTCTACCTCCTGGGCAGTATCCAGACATGTGGCTCCTGAAGTCATCTGCAGAGCAGCGTCGTGGTCCTCTATTAACACTTTTTTATCCCATTACTGTGTTGAGCCAGCGGCTCTTTCATCTGTGAATTTTGGTTTGCAAGTCCTGTCTGTTTGACAAGATGCATTAAACTTTTCTGTTCAGCACCTGCCCACCCTGTGTGTACGGCGAGTTATTTCCCGATACGTATGCTGCCATGGAGTCTGTCAGGAAAACGGAAAATTTATATCAAATACTTACCGTAATTTTCCTTTCCTGATGGACTCCATGGCAGCAGGAGTTCCCTCCCGGATTTCTGTGGAGGATAGTTACAGAACACGTGTGCTGAACAGGAGCAAAGATTTATGGGAGTGAGGTCCTATGGGTAGGTTTGGAGGCGGGGCCAAACCCGATACGTATGCTGCCATGGAGTCCATCAGGAAAGGAAAATTACGGTAAGTATTTGATATAAATTTTCCGTTTTTGGGTTCTTTGCAGTCAGGAAAAACATCTGAACTTGTGTATAGTGGTACTGTGCACAAGATCTGATGTTTTGCCTGCCTCCAAAACCCCCAAAAAATGCCAGCAAAAACACACCTGGGCATTTTTTTTTTTGACGCTAGCGTTTTTTTTGGCATTTTTTGGGGTTCTTTTGAGGCAGGCAAAACATCTGAACTTGTGTATAGTGGTATATATACACACATAATTATATGTATATAGACACCTAGCCATATATAGGTGTGATAGTAGCAGAAATATATTACTGTAAATGATTTCATTAGCGCAAGCATATATTTCTGCTACTATCACACCTATATATGTCTAGGTGTGTATATAAATATATGGATGTGTGTATATATACCACTATACACAAGTTCAGATGTTTTGCCTGCCTCAAAAGAACCCCAAAAAATGCCAAAAAAAACGCTAACATTTTTTGGGGGTTTTTGGAGGCAGGCAAAATATCAGAACTTGTGCACAGTACCACTATACACAAGTTCAGATGTTTTTCCTGACTGCAAAGAACCCAAAAAAATGCCTTCTATTAAACCGGCAAGGTGTGAAAACCGAGAAGCCATATTTGTGAAGATCTGAAAGTTTTCTAATACAAACGATCTTTTTTTTATGGTTCTGGACATGCTACAGAGCTGAAACTTCACATGTACACTTTTTAGACCCCCCAGATCTGAAATCCAAAGAATCTCTTTTTTTTTTTTTTTTAATTTTTTCAATAATTGGCTTTTTTATCACAAATGACAATTTTTAAGAACTTTTTTTGTGTGATTTTGTGTCTGGGGGGTCTAAAAGGTGTACCTGTGAAGTTTCAGCTCTGTAGCATGTCCAGAACCAGAAAAAAAAGGATTGTATGTATTAGAAAACTTTCAGCTCAGGGGGTTAGCTTCTCTCCTCGGTTTTCACACCTTGCCGGTTTCAAAGCAGGCATTTTTTTGGGTTCTTTGCAGTCAGGAAAAACATCTGAACTTGTGTATAGTGGTACTGTGCACAAGTTCAGATGTTTTGCCTGCCTCCAAAAACCCACAAAAAATGCCAGCAAAAACACACCTGGGCATTTTTTTTTTTTTTTGACGCTAGAGTTTTTTTGGCATTTTTTTGGGTTCTTTTGAGGCAGGCAAAACATCTGAACTTGTGTATAGTGGTATATATACACACATACATATATTTATATACACACCTAGACATATATAGGTGTGATAGTAGCAGAAATATATTACTGTAAATGATTTCATTAGCGCAAGCATATATTTCTGCTACTATCACACCTATATATGTCTAGGTGTGTATATAAATATATGGATGTGTGTATATACACCACTATACACAAGTTCAGATGTTTTGCCTGCCTCCAAAACCCCCCAAAAAATGCCAGCAAAAACACACCTGGGCATTTTTTTTTTGACGCTAGCGTTTTTTTGGCATTTTTTTGGGTTCTTTTGAGGCAGGCAAAACATCTGAACATGTGTATAGGGGGTATATATACACATATATGTCTGAATATATACCCCTAGACATATATAGGTGTGATAGTAGCAGAAATATATTACTGTAAATGATTTCATTAGCGCAAGCATTTATTTCTGCTACTATCACACCTATATATGTCTAGGGGTATATATTCAGACATATATGTGTATATATACCCCCTATACACATGTTCAGATGTCATGTCTGACATCAAACATGTCCTCAAAAAAGCACTGGCAGTGACAGCCCCTGCAGCATAAAAAATGCGTGGCTGGTGAGAAGCCATATGGGTGTGCCGAAGCAATTTACAGAAATGATCATTTCTCTATAGCGGTCACCCTGCTATGGAAGGGTTTTGTCACCCTGCCATAGCAGTCACTGCCAGTTAACCCTACACTACACTACGGTCCCCTTACACTTAACACTTTCCCTACAGAAACTAAATTTTTGAAGCTAACTTAAGTGTAAAGGAGCACTCTAACTACACTAGATATCCCTTTCCTCACACTAATAAATAGCTAAATGACACTTTTAAAGTAAAATTAACAGAACTGCTTCCACTCTCTTCCATGTCCAGTATAACAATGCTAGGAATATGGCGGGGGCGATCTTATATACTGGGGGGCGTATTCACTAATGATTGGTCTAGGGACCCCCTAGTCACTCCAATCACATTCCTAGCATTCTCCTGCCCCCTCAATTGGCTTTTGCTAATGGTTCTGGTCCAATCACGGTGTAACGCCGAGTGCTCCGGGTCCCGTGGCTTCCCCGGAGCACTCGAGGCGTCCTGGGGGCTGCAGCGCTCCGGTCGGCATCCCCGACCATGAGCGCTGTTCCCCCGCATCGGCGGTACTCACCCGCCGGGTCCTGTCTTCTCTGACTCCCGGCGCACGCCGGGTTCCTTCCTCCTCCCGGCGCGCGTGGCCCCGCTCCCTAGGGCGCGCGCGCGTCGCTGCATTAGAATTTAAAGGGCCAGTGCACCACTAATTGGTGCCTGGTCCAATCAGTCCAAATCCCATAAAAACCCACTTCCCCTTCCTGTCCTTGCCGGATCTTGTTGCCTTTGGTGCCTTGAGAAAGCTTTTGGTGTATTTTCCCTGCCTGTGTATCTGACCTTCTGCTGTTGCCCCTGACTACGAACCATTGCCGCCTGCCTTGACCTTTTTGCTCCGTCTGACCTTGCCTTTGCCTTGTCCTTCTGTACCGCACCTAAATCAGCTGTCTTTGAGGTTGAGCCGTTACCGGAGGATACGACCTGGTTGCTACCGCCGCAGCAAGTCCATCCCGCCTTGCGGCGGGCTCTGGTGAAAACCGGTAGTAACTTAGAACCGATCCCCTGGTACGGTCCACGCCAATCCCTCACTGACACAGAGGATCCACCTCCAGTACAGTCACCTGCCGCCAGTCTGGACCCTGACAGTAGATCCGGCCATGGATCCCGCTGATGTGCCCCTGCCTAGTCTCGCTGACATCTCTACCGTGGTTGCCCAGCAGTCCCAGCAGATTGCTCAGCAAGGTCAACAGTTGGCACAGCTGACCGCCATGCTGCAGCAACTTCTTCCCGCACGGCAGCAGCCGCCTGCTTCTGCTTCTGCTTCCGCTCCACCTCCGCAGCCGGTGGCCGCCACCTCCGCTAGAATCCATTTGTCTCTCCCGGACAAGTTTGATGGGGATTCTAAGATGTGCCGGGGATTCTTGTCCCAATGTTCCCTGCACCTGGAGATGTTGGCCGACCAGTTTCCTACGGAACGATCTAAGGTGGCCTTCATGGTCAGTTTACTGTCTGGAAAGGCCTTGGCCTGGGCCACGCCGCTCTGGGACCGCAACGATCCTGCCACTGCCTCTGTCCAGTCCTTTGTTTCTGAAGTTCGCAGTGTCTTCGAGGAACCTGCCCGTGCCTCGTCAGCAGAAACAGCCTTGCTAAACCTCGTCCAAGGAGACGCTACAGTAGGCGAATATGCTATACAGTTTCGCACTCTGGCCTCTGAACTGACCTGGAACAACGACGCCCTCTGCGCAACTTTTAAAAAAGGTTTATCCAGCCATATCAAGGATGCTCTGGCCGCACGAGAGATACCTGATTCCCTGACGGAACTCATCCAGTTGGCTACTCGCATAGATATGCGCTTCATTGAAAGACGCCAGGAACTTCGCCAAGAAAAGAATCTTGTTCGCAACAGGCGTTATCCACGCCTGGCACCTCTCTTCCAGCAACCATTGCAGCCGGATGCTGCGCCTTCCGCCGAGGAGGCCATGCAAGTGGATCAGGCTCGCCTGACCCAGCAAGAAAGGTCTCGCCGGAGGAACGAGTATTTATGCTTATACTGTGCGAGTTCCGAACACTTCTTAAAGGACTGTCCAGTTCTTCCTCAGCGTCAGGGAAACGCTCGCACTTAGTGAACGTGGGAGAGGCATCGCTGGGTGTAAATTCTTCCTCTCCACGCTTGATTGTTCCGGTACGGATTTCTTCTGCTGCTAAAGTCTCCTTCCCGGCAGACGCCTTCCTGGACTCTGGTTCTGCGGGAAACTTCATTAAAGCCTCCTTCATCAACCGCTTTAGCATTCCTGTGATCCGTCTCGTCAAGACCTTCTTCATTACTACAGTTAACGGAGAAAATCTGAACTGTACCGTGCGTTATCGCACAGAACCCGTGCTCATGACCATAGGGGTCCTCCACCAAGAAACCATTTAATTTTTTATTCTACCGAATTGCACGTCTGACGTCCTTCTTGGCTTGCCCTGGCTCCAGCGCCACTCTCCTACCCTTGACTGGACCTCTGGGGATATTAAATCATGGGGGTCTACCTGCCACACTCATTGCCTCAAGTCGGTACCTATTAGACAAGTCTCCGTCTCCTCACCAGTGCTCGGCCTTCCTAAGGTCTATCAGGACTTTACTGACGTCTTTTGCAAGAAACAAGCGGAGGTTTTACCACCACATAGACCCTATGACTGTCCCATTGATTTGCTTCCCGGTACCACACCACCCCGTGGCAGGATTTACCCCCTCTCCATTCCTGAAACCAAGGCCATGTCGGAGTACGTTCAGGAGAACCTCAAGAAAGGTTTCATCAGGAAGTCTTCTTCTCCTGCCGGAGCAGGATTTTTCTTTGTTGCCAAAAAGGATGGGTCACTACGTCCATGTATTGACTACCGTGGTCTTAACAAGATCACGGTAAAGAATCGCTACCCTTTGCCTCTCATCTCGGAGCTCTTTGACCGTATGCGCGGAGCAAAGGTCTTCACTAAGCTTGACCTCAGGGGCGCTTATAATCTCATCAGAATCCGTGAAGGAGATGAGTGGAAAACCGCTTTTAATACCAGAGATGGCCACTTTGAGTATCTCGTCATGCCTTTCGGCCTGTGCAACGCTCCTGCAGTCTTTCAAGACTTTGTCAACGAGATCTTCCGGGACATGTTGTATACTTGTGTAGTGGTCTATCTTGACGACATTCTAATCTTCTCTCCCAACCTGGAGGAACACCGTCGCCATGTTCGTCAAGTGCTCCAGCGCCTTCGTGTCAACCACCTTTATGCCAAAATGGAAACATTTCTTTTTGAGCGTAGCTGTCTTCCGTTTCTGGGATACCTAGTTTCTGGACAGGGTCTTCAAATGGACCCCGACAAACTCTCTGCAGTCTTGGATTGGCCACGCCCCTCAGGACTTCACTCCATTCAACGCTTCCTTGGATTCGCCAACTATTACCGCCAGTTTATTCCCCACTTCTCCACTATCGTGGCACCTATTGTGGCACTAACCAAGAAAGAAGCGAATCCGAAATCCTGGCCTCCCCAAGCTGAAGAAGCCTTTACTCGCCTTAAAACCGCCTTCGCCTCCGCTCCAGTCTTAAATAGGCCCGATCCTCGGAAATCATTTTTCCTGGAGGTAGATGCCTCCTCTGTTGGAGCCGGAGCGGTTCTTCTTCAAAAGTCTGCTAAAGGAAAAAACGTCACCTGCGGCTTCTTCTCAAAAATGTTTTCCCCTCCTGAAAAGAACTATGCCATCGGGGACCGTGAACTACTAGCCATTAAGTTGGCACTAGAAGAATGGAGACATCTTCTGGAAGGATCCCTTCATCCAATCACCATCTTCACTGACCACAAAAATCTCTCGTACCTTCAGTCTGCCCAGCGCCTTAATCCGCGCCAGGCCAGGTGGTCATTGTTCTTTGCCCGATTCACTTTCCAAATCCATTTTCGTCCTGCTAATAAGAACATTAGGGCTGATGCCCTATCACGTTCCACCGATGCCTCCGATGATGAAACCGTTCCTCAACACATCATTCCTCCTGAGTGTCTAATTTCAACTGCCCCTGCTTCATTGGCACCAGTCCCTCCAGGGAAAACATTTGTTCCTCCACGTCTTCGCCTACGGACTCTCAAATGGGGTCACTCCTCTCACCTGGCGGGTCACGCTGGAATTAAAAAGACGACACTGCTAATTGCCAGACACTATTGGTGGCCTTCCTTTGAAAAAGATGTAACGGAGTTCGTTCGGGCCTGTACTGTCTGCGCACGTGATAAAACTCCCCGCCAGAAGCCTGCAGGTCTTCTCCTTTCTCTGCCAGTGCCTGAACAGCCTTGGTCCCACATAGCAATGGACTTCATCACGGATCTTCCCGTATCCCATGGTAACACAGTCATATGGGTGGTTGTTGACAGGTTTTCAAAAATGGCACATTTTGTCCCGCTTCCTGGTCTCCCTTCTGCGCCACAGCTGGCGAAGCAATTCTTTTTGCACATTTTTCGTCTTCATGGCCTTCCAACACACATCGTCTCCGATCGAGGCGTTCAGTTTATCTCTAAGTTTTGGAGAGCTCTCTGCACCCAATTAAGAATCAAATTGAACTTTTCTTCTGCCTACTACCCTCAGTCCAATGGACAAGTGGAGAGGGTTAACTAGATCCTTGGTGACTATCTGCAACACTTCGTCTCCTCCCGTAAGGATGATTGGGTCGACCTGTTGCCCTGGGCCGAATTTTCTTATAACTTTAGAGACTGAGTCATCCACCAAATCTCCATTTTTTGTGGTGTACGGCCGTCACCCGCTGCCCCGCCTCCCCATTCCCACTTCTTCTGGGGTTCCTGCCGTTGATGACTTGGCTCTGGACTTCTCCTCCATCTGGAAAGATACTCAAAAGTCGCTCACCCTGGCCGCTTCTCGTATGAAGAGACATGCAGATAAAAAAAGAAGAACTCCTCCTGTCTTTTCCCCTGGGGACAGAGTGTGGCTCTCTGCCAAATACATCCGGTTTCGGGTCCCCAGCTACAAACTGGGTCCGCGTTATCTCGGGCCTTTTAAAATCAAAAGCCAAATTAATGCTGTCTCTTACAAACTCCATCTTCCTCCCTCTCTCCGTATTCCTAACTCCTTTCATGTATCCCTTCTCAAACCCCTCATTCTTAACCAATTTTCCCCCAAGGTCACCGTTCCTGCTCCTGTCTCTGGGTCCTCTGACGTCTTCTCAGTAAAAGAGATCCTCGCCTCCAAGGTCGTCAGAGGTAAAAAGTTTTTTTTGGTTGACTGGGAGAATTGTGGTCCTGAGGAGAGGTCGTGGGAGCCCGAGTCCAATATCCTCGACAAGGAGCTCATCCACAGGTACCTGGGCTCCAAAAAGAGGGGGAGACCTAAGGGGGGGGGGTACTGTAACGCCGAGTGCTCCGGGTCCCGTGGCTTCCCCGGAGCACTCGAGGCGCCCTGCGGGCTGCAGCGCTCCGGTCGGCATCCCCGACCGTGAGCGCTGTTCCCCCGCATCGGCGGTACTCACCCGCGGGGTCCTGTCTTCTCTGACGGTTCCTTCCTCCTCCCGGCGCGCGCGGCCCCGCTCCCTAGGGCGCGCGCGCGGCCCCGCTCCCTAGGGCGCGCGCGCGGCCCCGCTCCCTAGGGCGCACGCGCGCCGCTGCATTAAAATTTAAAGGGCCAGTGCACCACTAATTGGTGCCTGGTCCAATCAGTCCAAATCCCATAAAAACCCACTTCCCCTTCCTGTCCTTGCCGGATCTTGTTGCCTTTGGTGCCTTGAGAAAGCTTTTGGTGTATTTTCCCTGCCTGTGTATCTGACCTTCTGCTGTTGCCCCTGACTACGAACCATTGCCGCCTGCCTTGACCTTTTTGCTCCGTCTGACCTTGCCTTTGCCTTGTCCTTCTGTACCGCACCTAAATCAGCTGTCTTTGAGGTTGAGCCGTTACCGGAGGATACGACCTGGTTGCTACAGCCGCAGCAAGTCCATCCCGCCTTGCGGCGGGCTCTGGTGAAAACCGGTAGTAACTTAGAACCAGTCCCCTGGTACGGTCCACGCCAATCCCTCACTGACACAGAGGATCCACCTCCAGTACAGTCACCTGCCGCCAGTCCGGACCCTGACACACGGGCTTTTAAAGCCCATTTCCTGAAGCATTGCATTTTGGGCGGTTCTGGTTGCCGAATTCCGAACTTTTTGGGCAAAAAGTTCTAAATTCGGCCGAACCTCGAACACCCAATTCGAACCGTTCGATCATCCCTACTTTTGACCCATTTTGCCCAAGGAAAGGAAGTTGCCTAATAATTATGCACACCTGATATAGGGTGTTGATGTCATTAGACCACAACCCTTCTCATTACAGAGATGCACATCACCTAATATGCTTAATTGGTAGTAGGCTTTCGAAGCCTATACAGCTTGGAGTAAGACAACATGCATAAAGAGGATGATGTGGTCAAAATACTCATTTGCCTAATAATTCTGCACTCCCTGTAGTCTTATGACTAAAATGCCATTTTAGTTCTAGTCGTATTTTAGTCTTAAGACTAAAATGCCATTTTAGTTTTAGTCGTATTTTAGTCATCTGAATTGTTTTAGTTTTAGTCGTATTTTAGCCGACTAAAATTGTGTTAATTTAGTCGACGAAAAGGTTTTAGTCGGTTTTAGTCGACGAAATTAACACTGACGTGGACACTACCTAGTTCAATGTTATCTCACTTGCATGAGAAACCTCCAGAAACCTGCAAGGTGAGCCCTAAGGTTTTGACTGCCTAGAGGCCTCCACAGAGTTTAACCACTTCAGCTCTGGAAAGTTTACCCCCTTTCATGACCAGGCAATTTTGTGATACGGCACTGTGTTACTTTAACTGACAATTGCGCGCTTGTGCGATGCTGTACCTAAAAAAAAAAAAAAACTATGTCCTTTTTTCCCCACAAATAGAGCTTTTTGGTGGTATTTGATCACCTCTGTGGTTTTTATTTTTTACTATAAACAAAAAACAGATAATTTTGAAAAAAAAAATAAAAACTTTTTACTCTCTAATATAAAACATATGCAATAAAAAAATGTAAAAAAAAAATCGAATTTCTTCATCAATTTAGGTCAATATATATTCTGCTACATATTTTTGGTAAAAAACAAAACAAAAAACCCCAATAAGCGTATTCTGCTACATTCTTTTGGTAAAAAAAATCCCAATAAGCGTAAATTGATTAGATAAATTGTTGGAATTTTTATTTATTAAATTTTTTTACTAGTAATGGCGGTGATGATCAGTGACTTATAACGAGACAGAGATATTGTGGCGGACAAATCGGACACAGCGACACTTTTGACACTTTTTTGGAGAAAAATGACACTAGTACAGTGATCAGTGCTAAAATTATGCACTGTCATTGTACTAATAACACTGGCTGGAAAGAGGTTAACATCAGGGGCGATCAAAGGTTTAAATGTGTGCCTAGGGGGTGATTACTAACTGTGGGGGAGGTGCTTGTACTGTGGGAAGACAGAGATCCTTTTTCCTGCTTTGCAGAAATACAAGATCACTACCTTCCCTACTGAAAGAACGGCGATCCGTCTTGTTTACATAGGCAGACCGCCGTTCTGCTTTTCTCCCTCTCGATGTCCGCCGGGTGCCGGTGGACATCGAGTCCACTGGACCTGTTGATTGGCTGTGGCGGGTCACCGGGAAACGCGCATGCATGCCCCAGACCAGAAGTGCAGAATCACGTACAGGCACGTGATTCTGCGCAGAGGAGCCGCCGCACTACAGCAAATGTACGTGGGGCGGTCTGCAACAGGTTCTAAAATCAGACACAGCCAGGAATCTTGCATTTTCAGAAGGGGCAAACATGATCTCCTGACAGGTTCACTTTAAACATTCTTTTGTGACTGTGTACAGTTTTGAAATTGGGCGCCCTAAGCTGAAGCTTATTTTCCATATCCAAAATTATTGAGTCAATAACTTTTTAAAAGTAATGTTGTGCTGAAAAACACAACTCAGCATAATGGGAACCTGTTCATACAGCATTTTTCTACTGTGACTCTGTTATGGACCAGTTATAGGATACTAGTAACTTGATGTTGTCTAGGTTTTAAAGTGTGTGGTGAGTATGTTCCTGATAGTAATTCTTCTATTCTCTTTGAATTTTTATATTTAACAAATAAAGAAAAAAAACACTGCTCTCAAAGTGTAACTCCACTTTTGTGGGGAAAAGAAATAGCAAATAAAGAAAGAAAAAAATAGGGTAAACAATTGTGACCAGTGTTGGTCATCTTACTTTAAAAAAGTACAGTTACAAGTTACTTAATTGAGTTACTGACTCAGTTACCACATTGAAAAAGTAATTCGTTACTCAGAAAAGTAACTGCGACTTTTTTTACTATTCTATAATGCAATTACGTTCTATGAGATCTTTAATAGTTGTAGCGGTGTGGCACACTGTGGGGGTCTGAGTCCTGAGTCCTCCTGACTGTGAGTAGCTGTATTTTGTTTTGTTTTTTGGTACCTGCTGCCTGGAGTGGCTGGCTGTTGATGGTGTGGCCCATGAGTGGTGGCAGTGTGGCACACTGGTGGTGGTGTGGCACACTGGTGGTGGTGGCGGTGTGGCACACTGGTGGTGGTGGCGTGTGAAACACTGGTGGTGGCGGTGTGGCACACTGGTGGTGGCGGTGTGAAGCACTGGTGGTGGCGGTGTGAAACACTAGTGGTGGCGGTGTGAAACACTGGTGGTGGCGGTGTGGCACACTGGTGGTGGTGGCGGTGTGGCACACTGGTGGTGGTGACGGTGTGGCACACTGGTGGTGGCGGCGGTGTGGCACATTGGTGGTGGTGGCGGTGTGGCACACTGGTGGTGGCGGCGTTGTGGCACACTGGTGGTGGCAGCGGTGTGGCACACTGGTGGTGGTGGCGGTGTGGCACACTGGTGGTGGTGTGGCACACTGGTAGTGGTGGCGGTGTGGCACACTGGTGGTGGCGGTGTGGGTCTGAGTCCTGACTGACTGTGAGGTTTTTTTTTTTTGGTACCTGCTGTGCTGGGCTGGCTGCTGGAGGTGGTGTGGCCTGGCAGGCACTGGCACACTGTCCGGGTCCATCTGGCTCCGTCCTCCTCAGAGGGGCGGAGAAGATGGCTGCGGAGGCGGAGATGACGGGGAGATGCAATGCTCTAGCAGAATCTGCCTGGCTACATATCCATGGAGGGTCCTGCAAACTATGGAGATGACTACAGCGGGCGGAGGCAGATCGTTTTTCATGCTATGGAGCTGCGGTGTGGAGTACAGGGAGATGCACTGCTCTGGGGGGGGGGCTAGTTGCTACATATCCATGCAGGGTCCTGCAAACGTCAGGAGTTGGGGGTTGCCATCCACCATCCAGCAACTAACTCCCATCCCAGTACTAAACAGGCCCAATGCACACTCATCTGCAGCCCCAACTCCTGATGTTTGCAGGACCCTGCATGGATATGTAGCCACTAGCCCCCCCCCCCTCCCCCAGAGCAGTGCATCTCCCCGTACTCTATACCGCAGCTCCATAGCATGAAAAACGATCTGCCTCCGCCCGCTGTAGTCATCTCCATAGTTTGCAGAACCCTCCATGGATATGTAGCTAGGCAGGTTCTGCCCGAGCATTGCATCTCCCCGTCATCTCCGCCTCCACAGCCATCATCTCCGCCCCTCTGCAGCCATCATCATCTGCCGAGTGTCTCCTTGGCTGAGTCTCCTCCTCTTCTACTTCCTGTACCGCAGACAGCGGTCATAGAGGAGAGGGGGAATTACAATTAAATCTAATGCCATCTGGTGGCAGTAGATGTAATTGCAGTAACGCAGCCGAAAGTAGCGGCAGCGGTGTTACAGGGAGAGAACGAGTAATCTGATAGATTACTCGTTACCCTCAAAAGTAACTGCGTTAAGTAATGCCGTTTACTTTAACGCAGTTACTTCCATCACTGATTGTGACACAAATCATATTGTAATTGAATGTTATTAAAAATGACCTTTACCTTTAAATCTGCAGCTGCTGTCATTTTCTGAAAATGCAATGCAATATGGCTACCTGGAGCTGTTCTGTACACAGAATGTATACTGACCACAACACAGAAACATCATTTCCTGCTTGTGTGATTGGCTCACCAATTTTCCCAGAAGTCTGCATAAGATACAAGTCAGATTTCTGGCATCCCCTGCAACAAAAATGTTATTTTTGGTGAGATACTCCCAATAGGAACATGTCTAAAGGGATGCAGGCCCACCAGCTCCCCTCATTAGAGCTCTGCAGCTGCCACAGCTGATAGATAAGTATAAATCCACTCTCATTAGACCCACTCAGCACAGAGGCACAGAGGAACAAACAGTGATTTTTTCAGAATAACAAAAGTTAGGAATCTGCAACAAAGTTTGTTAAAATCCTTGCAATGTACAGAGATCACCCAGAGGGGAATGTTTTTTTTTCTCAATGAAAGTGTATGCATTTCTTCAATAAAAACCAATGAAAGAAAAATAATCCAAAGCACAAATAGTGGTTCCATCCCTCTGGGCTTCCACCCACAAATCCATCAAGGATTTGGATGAGGATTTTATTCCATTTATCTACCTCTTTGGACATTTATTCTTCTTTATTATGGCATGATTTTATAATTTTGCACTGATATTTCAATGAATTTTTATATTTGCCAGAAAGATTGCAGACAAAAATGAGACTTTAAAATAGTACTGTATATAAAACACATGCTTACCTATATGCTCTCAGCTCAGCTAGTCATTAAATATGTAGCAGTAAGCAGGTGTGCAAGTAAGTATTCTTTACCTGCTTTGTTAAGTTATTTGTATGGGCAAAGAGCATGGGCAAATAACTGACCTATTTCTTTGTCATAGATAGCGACTATGAAAGCTACTTGATATGTCTATCCAGTTGACTTTTGTAATTTTGCTACACACCTCTACACATTCCTGTGTTCTGCTTGACCCTTTTACTTGGACTAAGTGCCACAGGCTAAAATAAAGGCATGAGCCCTCCCAGTCCAATTAGTGCTACCAACACAATGTGCCTGAGGCTACTCCTTGGGCTGTGTCTGCTGTGCTAAAAAAGAGCGTGATTTGCTCATTTATTGCTAATACAAGCAACTTATAAAAATACAACAACATCACTCCCACAGTCCTGATATCAATTTATATCTATAATGCTGTTAGTTTAGTTGAAACAAGTGTATTAGCAGATTTAAATACACTAAAAAATTGAAGCCAAATTCCATCTCACACTTTATAATCAGCTACAGCAACAGTTTTGTTTTCCTTTTTTGGGATAAAGGTTTTACAGAAATAAAAAAAATCTAATCATTGTAAGTACCCCTGCCAGTGTTAAACGGTTTGTCTCATCCCTGTAAACTACAACATCTGCAAGGGAGCTTGTTCTTTTGAAAAACAACAGACTTAAGCCTGGTACACGCGATTAGATTATCGGACAAATAATTGCTTGTCTCATGTCGAAAATGAAGAGGTTACTCAACTTACGAAAATTGTCATACGACAGAATACAACTTTGGAAGTGATATAACATGTTGAATTGTTTTGTAATGTATTAGTTCATTTCCGAGCATGCGTGGTCTTGCTTTTACAATTTATTTTCAGGACCAAAACTGTACTGATTAAACGAAGATCAGACGTTGTGTCCTTTTACGATAAACATTTTCTAGCCTGCACCTTCCGGTTGATTGATCAATTTTCAAAAATATACCACATTTTGTGGATGCTATAAAGTTTCTATAGTCTAAATAATATATACTTATTGGGATTTTATTTTTATTTTTGTTTTTTTTTTAACCAAAGACATGTAGCAGAATACATTTTGGCCTAAATGTATGATGCAGTTTGATTTTAATGGATATGTTTTATGACAGAAAGACAGAAAGTAGAAAATATTGGGGTTTTTTCAAACGTTTTTGTCTTTTTTTATTTATATTCAAATAATAAAAAACCCAATGGTTATCAAATACCACCAAAAAAAAAGCTCTATTTGTGTGGCAGTAGCCAATTAAATTAGCACAGTGCTTAACAGCAAGAAATGCCCTGATCATGAAGGGGTTAAAACCTTCCAGAACTTAAGTGGTTAAGCAAAGCTAAAATGACACATAATGCACTGACATGCTCCTGTAATGACACCAAGCTCATCACACAACTCTGAGAATCCACCTTTACAACCCCTGTATGGATGTCACTAGATGTAATCCACTCGGCTAAAGGTTCCTCTTCCCATGTCTGTGTGTTAAGAAAGAAAGTAAAGAGCAGTGAGATGGCCGCAATAGCTGCTTGTGTATGACAGCCATTGAGATTATGGAGGACAATCATTCAGTAAAGGAGTGTGCACCCAAGGAAGGCTGTGTGGGTTGCCATAGGTTTGAAGTTGAGGGCCACATCAGATGGCTCCACAGGCCACGGGTTGAGGATGCTTGACCTATACTAACTACCCTGTAGAAAAAACATGCATATACTTATTTATTCTCAGGCTGCTCTGGTATGGTGACTTGATTGGCTCCCCTCCGTCAGCTAGCAGCGGCTTCAGGGTAGAGGAGGGTAGAGGCTTCAAAAATGGATGGCCCATAGTAAGTCTATGGGTTACGTTACTGCTCAGGCATTCTAGTCATTGATAAGCACAAATATAAAGGTGAACACTAATAAGTGCCAAAAAATGTAACATGCAACATTATGATAAAAGCACATAAGTCTCTAGTAATGATTGTGTTGTGGATAAAGTCTTCAATGTAAATTGTTCCACAGGAGATTCCTTCCCTTAAGGTGAATTCATACAATCTGCAATGCCCTGTGCTGCATGCAACACCACGTGATTAGACTCAAAGAATGGGTGGCTGCCAGAAAGGAATTCACAACAGGCCTGATCCTGCCCTTAAGGATTAGACCAGCCTCAACACATGTAAGATACTCCTTCACTAATGGCCATCCATCGATTATAGAGCTTCATATGTATACATGGTGGTCCAGTAATCTCATATGGATGAAAAAAGGGGCTAATAGTGCATTACCTCAAAAATATTTAATTAAATAGATAAAGTACACTTACATGGATGAAGACGAGAAACGGCATATACCGACATACGAGATATGCATGGCCGCCTGCAATGCGGACTGTGCGTGGTGACGACACACCGCTCTAACTGACGCGTTTCCCCTCAGAAGCCATTAACTGGGATTAATCCTAGTTGACGGCTTCTGAGGGGAAACGTGTGTTCCCCTTTATATGTGTGTTCCCCTTTATATGTGTGTTT
This sequence comes from Pelophylax lessonae, assembly GCF_965119305.1. NCBI lineage: Eukaryota > Metazoa > Chordata > Amphibia > Anura > Ranidae > Pelophylax > Pelophylax lessonae. The sequence continues at coordinate 183,276,334 of NC_138776.1, forward strand.
ATTATTGACAATCACATTATTATATAATTTTTACACATGATTTGACTTTGATCATTCTTACCCATATTTGTGCAGTATATTTTTTTTGAGCGTACTAGTTTATTTTCATTTTATTTTTTATTTTTTTCTCCTAATGTTCAAGGAGTTCTAGGTGCTGCCTTTTCATGTTAATGGTAGCGCATCCTTTCACATTACTATATATTCTAGTCATTGTTGGAGGTTTTTCTGCTCTCCCCTGTAACCGGCACTGACTAACAAGGGGGAGATCACGTGCTTGAACCAGAATAGGTTTATGCATCTTTCTTCTATAGTATAGTTGTTAGAAGAGGGGTGAGAGCAGTTTTTAGATTTTAAGTTTTATCTTACATTTTCATTTTAATGTCCTGGCAGATGCTTTGCATGTCACTTCTTACTGAAGTTCCATTTGCCTCCAGCAGTTACGTATGTGGGCAATGTAGTTGCATTTGTGTATGCTTCCCATGCCATCCATTAAATTAATTTTTTTTTTTTTTTGGTATGCTGCCATGACCATGTGGTCACTGGTTTACCACACTTATTTTTTTTTTGTGCATCCTCCCCTTTGTATGGTGCAATTTCATTGTGAGTTCCTGCTATCCTTTGCTGCAAGACACACATTTGGCTGAGGATGAAAATATTTTTTTTGATCACTACAAATGTTAGCATCTACTGCATCATATTGTTTGCCCGAACCTTCTGCACATAATAAAGATATCTGCAGACGCAAAGTACATGGTGATTTGAGCTACCTAATAAAGATTGTCGTCTCTACTACATTCAGGTTAGGCATTGAAGTCTCGGAAAGGGATAACTCTCTATTAGAATCATTGGAGATAAAATACTGGTCCCCGTTGAAGGCCAATTGTGGTGTAAAAAAAAAATTAAATGATAATAATAGGACATTCTTTGTGATAAGTAGATCAAGAAAGTCTCTCTTCCAGTCTCTAATGGCGCTTTTCCACTGCATGGAACGGATCGCTTTGGCTCGCTTTGGAGCTCTTCCACTGCATGGTACCGCATGGTACGTGTTAGAACAGTTCGGTACGGTTTGGTACGGCTCGGTACAGCTCGCTTAAACAGTACCACCTCGGTTGTGGTTCCAAGCGTTCCGTACCTATACCATATCCCACAATCCTTTACATGCAACCTTGATTGTTTGTCACTACTAGCCACTGATTGGTCAGAGAATCGTTGTAATCCCACCCACTTACTACTTTAGTGGAAAAGAAAACCGAGCCGAGTAGAGCCTATACAGTGCGAAAGGTGCCGACACGTACCACGCAGAGGAAAAGCAAACCGAGCCGAGCAGGGCCAAGCAGTGCCGAGTGGAGCTGAGCCGGTACTTGTAGTGGAAAAGTGCCATAACGGTCTACCTGTATAAAAAGAAACGGCAGCATTATACAATGTTCTTTCAGTACAACAATATTTATGTAACCCCCTTCGCGCCTAAGGGTAAAACTTATGTTAATGCCTAAGCACATTTTTGCAACTTTGAAATGTATTAATAAAATGGTACATATCATCACAACTATTTTGTGCATCCAGGTGGATTTTTTAGGACAAATCGGGCTTTCAGTTGTCGGTAAATGGTAATGGCTATCTTCTGATGTTTTTTTATTATCAAAAGAAAACTGGCCCAAAACAGTAAAAAAATAAATATTTTATTTTAGCTGTTTATTTCTTGTTACAACCATAACCTACCACCAAAATAAATTCTCCTGCTCCCAAAGATCGCAGTGATACCACATATGTGTATGTTAGTGAATGTTTGTACCCGTAGAACAGCCCAGAAACAATTGTGTGCATTTTGCTTTTTTTATTTATCATACCTAAAACACACTTAAAATGACACTAACTGACACTGACACTTATTTAAAAAATGTAAATACTGCTCGAAATTTACGGACCTTGACCTTTGACCCTGACATTGACCTTTTTCCCTTGCCTGGCCCAAACACTAACCCTGGCAAAGCAAATAAATATAAATTGCAGCTTATCAGTCCTTTGGTAAAGTGGCTGCATTCGTTTTCTCTTTTGGGGGGGGGGGGGTTCTTTCTTTTATTTTCACCTGGACACTCTGCAAATAACAAACTTTTAGTCCATTTTATGTGAACAAAATATCCCCTGTGGGATATGTCACCAGGCTCTTATCCACTGAAGCTTTAAATTAATGTCCTTATTGTGCAATCAATTTCACGTGAACATAAAGTGCTTAATACTGTAAATAGTGCAACCATGTGACCATACACAATGACACAAACAATAAGCGCTCCTCCTCTGCACCTACAGTGTACACATCGCACTCATCGGATCCTATTGACCTCTTTAGTAAAAAGTCAAAAGCACTCCAATAACTGGCATCTCTCCCATAGACGATGTATGGTCATCAAAACACTTTCCTACCAATCACCTTGATCCTTGTATGGTATGGTTAGTATATTGCCTCTGTGCCTTTAAAGTGCCTCTGTGCCTTTAAAACCCTTGGTGGTACTTTGTTGTTCTTCTTTCTGGCCTCTTCACAGTACTCTCTTTTCCCCCTAATTTTTGTCCATTGGTGACTACACTCACTTTGTGAAGGAAGGTAGAATTGCCACCTAGACCGGGCTTCAAACATGCCTGGCTTTGTTCATCTATGTAATGAGTGGTGGGGAGACTAGTATTTTATACAAAGAAGATAACACTTCCCGTTAAGCTCACAGTTCAATGGCTAGGACACTGAATTTCTGGGAAGATTAATGTGCATTTATGTCCTATTGGTCTAAACACATTGGGCGGGTCCCCACTGCGAACACAAGCACGGTATGAACTGCAGTACTGCATGATTTTTATTGATGCTTGTTTTTTCCAGACTTTTGTAAGTACAACTTGAACCACTTAAGGACCAGAAGGTTTAACCCTCCTAATGACCACGCCATTTTTTTGCGATACTGCACTGCATTAATTTAACTGACAATTGCGCTCTGTACCCAAAAAAAAATTGATGTCCTGTTTTTCCCACAAATAGAGCTTTCTTTTGTTGGTATTTGATCACCTCTGCGATTTTTTTTTTCGTGCTTTAAACAAAAAAAGAGCAACAATTCTGAAAAAACAATATTTTTTTTACTTTCTGTTATAAAACCTTCTCAATTAAAGAAAACTAGTAATGGCGGCGATCAGCAATTTTTAGCAGGACTGTGAAATTGCAGCAGACAGATCGGACACCTAACTGACATTTTTGACACTTTTGGGGGGACCAGTGACATTACTACAGCAATCAGTGCTAAAAATATGCACTGTTACTGTACTAATGACACTGGCAGGGAAGGGGTTAACATCAGGGGCAATCACAGGGTTAAATGGATGCCTAGGGGATGCTTTCTAATTGTGTAGGGGCTGTAATCACTGGATGAACACAGAGACCTGTGTTCCTAAATAGGAGGAACACAGGATCCCTGTGTTCATCACTGACAGAACAGCGGTCTGCCGTGTTTACATTGGCAGACCGCCGTTCTGTCTCCATGTCTCCTGGGGAGCGATCACGGGTGCCCAGCAAACAAACCGTCTGCCGGACCCGCTGTTTGACTCCCCCTCTAGCCAATCGGTGCGTGCACGCCCACACTAACTGCTACACGAAGCGACATTCATGTAACAGAGCCGACCTGCCACAGCAAAACTACAGCGGCTGGTCGGAAAGTGGTTAAAAAAAATCCTCATATTTTAAAATGTACTTCACTGTGCGTCCCTTCATGTTTACCACTATGGCCTGTTCCTTGTAATTGGAGAGTCGAGCGAAGTGAGGCAGTCCACCTATTGCTGATTGACACAAAGATTGCTAAGCAATCCATGTTTTGAGCTTGTTACATCTAGGTTCTGGTAAGCAGATTGGTTGTAAACGCGGTGGTGTGGTGTGTTGTCTTCACACTATTGCTGGTGTGGGGCTCTCTCTTCTCTTCAATATACTAGTCATGGACTGTAATTTGAACATGTCTTTTTAGCGCTGCATACGGAATTTATATCTTTATTTTATTTGTAATCAACAAATTTATGTTGGCTGCTATTTTTTGTTTACTCGTTTCTCTTTTAACCACTTCCGGATCGCCCGCCGCAGTTTTACGTTGCTACTTTGATGTTAAATATCTATAGCTGCCATAACCCCGGTATTTTTTTACTGGGCGGACTACCTTCTTTGACAAAAAAGTGGTCCCAGCGGCTGGATCACCTCTATGGGCGGTGGGAGAGGTGCCCCCCCCTCCCACCACTTCCCGGTCATTTTCCCCGCTTACCAGAGCCATCGGTAGTAGGGAAAACTATCCAGTCCTTTCCCCTCCTAGCCAGGAAGTCGAGTGAGGGCAAGCTGACTCTATGGCCTTGGAGGACCAGAGCAACGTCATACGGGCCTTAAAAGGCCCATTTTTTTTTCATGATGATTTTTTTGCTTTTTAGTGTAGATGTGAGATCTGAAGTCTTTTTGACCCCAGATCTCACATTAAAACAGAGTTACAGCCACGGGGGTGAAATTTAGCTAAAAATACCCGGACAGTCAGGGCTAGTACATTCCACAATGGATAGCCTCTGTACTGTCCTGGGTCGCACTTTCCCTTTTAGAAGAAATACTTACCTTGAAAATTTATTCTCCAGCGCTGCCATCTCGGATGTGGGCAGCTGAAGCCAGCGCGTCCTCTTCTGCGTCCTCTTCCGTGTCCTCTTCTCCCAGAATGCGTCTGCACCGGCCCCGCTCGTCACTTCCGGTGCGGGCGCGTCATCCCTCCACAGCTTCTGGGCATGCCCAGAAGCTGTTCAGCAGGGAATGAGGCGCCGCACCGGAAGTGACGAGCGGGGCCGGTGCAGGCGCATTGATTCCTGGGAGCGATGACGTTCAGCTCCCAGAAATCAATGCAAAGAGGAAGTGCCACGGCCGCAGAGGGAGAAAGTGGAAGAAAGGTAAGTATATTTTTCTTTAATAACAAGGTAAGTAAACAAAAAAAAATCGTAACTATCCATTTGTTTTTCAGGTGACCAAGAGCAAGCGGATGGCCAAAAATCGATTTTGTGGCCACAACTCTGCTTTAAAGAGGACCTGACCGGCTTATTTCTATTACAAGGGATGTTTACATACAATAGGAATAAAAGTGATCAAAAAATATTTTTTTAAAGGGACAATGTAAAAATAAAAAATTAAAGGTGAAATATGTAAGAAAAAAAAAAATGTAAAGCGCCCCGTCTCTCTGAGCTCGCAGAAGCGAATCCACCTATGTAAACTAAGTTCAAACCACACGTGAGGTGTCGCCGCAACAGTTAGAGCGAGAGCAATAATTCTAGCCCTAGACCTCCTCTGTAACTCTAAACTGGTACCTGTAGAGTACCAATCTTTGTAGCCATTTCAAGAGCGTGTGGAATTTTGAAGCATGACATGTTAGGAATCTATTAACTTTTTTTTTAAATGCAGTGAAATGTTTTATTTTTTTTAAATTGCATTTGAAAGACCGCTGCGCAAATACCGCATGACAAAAACCACTGCCATTTTATTCTCCAGAGTCTTTGCTAAAAAAATATATATAATGTTTGGGGTTCTAAGTAATTTTCTAGCAAAAAATACTGATTTTAACTTGTAAACAAGTGTCAGAAATAGGCCTGGTCCTTAAGTGGTAATAGTGTTTGCACGGATATCTACTGTTGTTTATGCATTTTCTGTACTTGCTGAAAATGTTCTTAGCCTGAAAAAAAATGAATGCAGCAATCTCATCTAAGAAATGTTAAGCTGTAAGATTTAACATTTTTGTGTTTGGGTTTAATTATCTTAACAGGATGTGCATACTTTTCTATTCCACCCCCAGCTGACACTTGCTCATTTTAGGCATTGCAAAACCCCTCCCCCCTCCTATTTCTCCCTCTTTTCATGCTCTCATATCCTTTTTTATTTTTCAGACACCTATGCGGAAGCTCCAACAACTCTTAGAACACTTGAGAATCCAGCCTCTCCAAACCAATATTCGTGTGGTCTCGTCTCAGGTTCCATGGGTATGTGACCATCAACTGATGCTGCTTTCCTCCTTCCTTTTCCATGACTAACACTGTTTCAGCATCTACATCTGTCCGGGTGGCAGGGTGGCATCTCACAATACACAGGGTCTTAATTCTTCAATAAAAATATGGTAGGCTTTCCAGCATTATCACTCCCAGGGACTTGATATTCTCTTATTACAGGAGACTCACTTCCCTGGAAAGTATAGCCCTTTATTTATCCACCACATAGTCCTAATTTTCTATTTGGCAAATGCGGATGTTAAGAAACGAGAGGGGGCCATTTTCTTCTCTAAAAAGATTTTCTTTTCTCATACTCTAATGATTAAGGACCGAGAAGGCTGATACATCCTAGTCAAGGGACATATTGATGGCAACCTATACACCTTTATCTCTTACTATGCCCCAAACCATGGTCAAGCTGCCTTCTTTTCTGCAATGCTCAACCATTGCGCTCCCCACTTTAAGGGTTGTGTAGTTATGGGAGGTGACTTCAATATTGCTTTTGATCAGCTTCTGGACAAATCGGGCAGTGGGTCACCCCATCTAAAAAGACCTCCCAAACATAGTCTTCGTATCGCTCAATTCCTACACTCTTTAGGTTTAATAGACATTTGCAGAGAATTGAATCCCTCCTTTAGAGACTACACATTACTCCACACAAGATTGATGCGATTTCCCTTATAAAGTAGGGGTGGGGTGGGCCCAGGGTGGGATGGGCCCAGGTGGGATGCCCCCCCCCCCCCCCAGGAGGGTTACCTCCTCTTTGTAGACCTCCAGAAGGCCTTTGATATGGTCTCCTGGCAGTACCTTTTTTCTATCCTTAAAAGATAGGGCTTTGGCCCTAATTTTCTAAGGGTCCTAGAAGCATTTTATTCTTCCCTGACTGCTCAAGTTCAGATGCAGGGTTTCTATTCCAACCGCTTCCCCATACCAAAAGGGATGAGACAGGGATGCCCCCTATCCCCTTTAATCTTCGCTATAGCTATAGAAACCCTTGCTACTGCTATCAGACAACACCCAGACATTTATGAAGTTCGATGCAGCCCGTCCACTCACAAATGCACACTTTTTGCCTCTTTATAACCTCTTTATAACTTCTTCACTTATATCTTCCCCTAATATTTTCCATTTGCTGAGTAAATTTGGCCAAGTTTCCGGCCTCCAAGTTAATATGTCTAATTCCATGGCTCTCAATGTGTCAACCTCCCCTGCCTTGGTAGAAACCCTTCAGGGACATTTTTCTTTCACATGGCATCAGTCATCCATCCCCTATCTGGGTATTAACCTAGCTTCATCAATTGACCAACTTTACACACTCAACTATTCCCCCTTATTAGGAAATTATTGTCTGACTTATCGCAATGGGCTAGCCTTGGGCTCTCCTGGCTAGGTAGAGTAAATGCAGTAAAAATGATGCTTTTACCCTGAAAATGGGACACCATTTTGTCATCACGGGCATCCATGTTGTCCAGTAACACAGGCTAGCAAGCAAAGGTGTACTCAGAGATATTTTCCTCCCCCCTCTCTCTCCTCAATCTAATTACCCCCCTGGGTCCCTTTTGCATTAGTATGCAAGGCTTCAAACAACCCTTATCTTAGCAGCAAACCGACATCCTAGCCGATATGTCTCTTCCTGGCCAGAGCTATGTCGTAATCTCAGCAAAGCCATAAATGAACAAGCCATTAAGACTGACCAGGCTGGGTCATAAATAACCCACAGCCAGATGGTCATTAGAACTGTAATACATTCACACACAAATTCATAATTGTAAACACAGCCAAGATATGTCTCTAGAAAGTATATATTTGAATGCCAAAAAAAAAATACCGATCAAATTAAGATCATACATGATCACATTCGCTCCTAGGGAAGAAAAGCTAGCGATCAGATGCCTTACGGGTCAGAGGTTATTCCGAGATAACCCGTGTTTAGTGTCTGTGGATAATAAATTCAATGACGCACAATAAAATATCAGTTTCAAGAATGTAACCATTACATATTTCGAGATATGAATTCTGTTAGTAATCTGTTTAAGCGGGAGGTGTCTTGGCATTTTGCTAAGCTTCAGGGCCGCCCATGGCTCCAGTGTTTATTGGTCAAGTACTTCTGGTGACACCCCCTGCGGGTCAGAGAAAAAGAGAGAAGCTGATGGAGCTCTCAGTTCTCATTTTTAACATCAAGCAGTAACATTGCTCAAGGGAAGAACCGATCACACATGCTCAGCTCTGAACCTCTGATAATACCAGGACTTTTGAATGCAAGTATTTCCATTTCTAATTCTTTATCTATTCTTCTAAATTGCTGAATTGTGTCTCTATTTCTTTGTAACCCATTTTTCTGTAAATATTTTATTTTGCACCAATTTTAACCTTTTTTTTAAACCTTATTTTGAAAAGTGTTAATCTTGTCACTAAGCTCTTTATGCCAAGCTACCCAAAGAACTTGTCTCCTGGAGAGCGCTACTGTATAGAATAAACCCTCTGATCATTCCTGTCTGCAGTGACAGTGTGTGTTACTGATGATTATTCTAATGTCATAATTGGTATTTCTAAAATTACGAGCGTCCGCTGGGCTCAAAACCTTTCAATGGTGGCAAAAAAAGGGGCTTTTCCAGATAGGACACTTTTTTTAATTCCAATGGTCCCTTATCCTTTAGTTATTGTGTTAGAAAATTGGAGACGCCCCCCTCGGAGTGGTTTCGCTTTGTCCAAATCTCTCACTTCTAGCATGCTATTTGGTTTGACAAACTGAACCCTCCAACGGTCACACCATATGAGCACTGGTCTTCTAAAGTCATGGACATAAAAGGTGGTATTTCTTTAGTATACTCAGCTCTGACCGAGTCCAAGGAAAAGACTTCTTACATGCCAGGCTGGGATCGAGACCTCGAGATGAAGTGGGACCTACATACCCACACCATCACTTCATATGATCCTTCAAGGGGATAAACAATGTCTCATTGATTGAGGCTAACTTGAAAGTTGTGTCTCGCTGGTACCTGGACCCAACCCGTCTCGCCAAATTATATCTAGATGCCTCCCCATTATGCTTCAGAGGCTGTTGCCCCATCGGCTCAATGCTTCATACTTGCTGGCGATGTCTCAGACTTAGAGGGTTTTGGAATCAATTTTTCCACATGATCTGCAAAATTACTGGTATTTCGCTTTCCCTGACTCCTGAGATTGCCCTCCTGAACCAATGTATACTTAAGATTCCCAAATCCACTAAAGCCTTGATCTTATTAATTCTACTAGGAGCTAAAATCACGATTGCCTGTGCGTGGAAGACCCCTTCAGTCTCCCTCACCCTGGCCAAACACAAAATATCTTGGATATATCCCAAGAAAAGATTGCTAGCATAATTTAGAACACTAGTGAGAAATTTGAATTGATTTGTGATCCATTGGCTAACTATATGAAGGCAACTTACAAGTCTTACTGGTTTGTCACTCTCCTTCCACCTAGCATATCCTGAGCTGTACTTCCGTATAAGGTGTCTCCCCTCTTTTCTATAACGCTTTTGTCCTTCTTTTTTCCCTTCAGTTCTGTTCCTTACCCCCAGAGTTGTATAAAGTACTCAAAACCCATACTTGAGTAAAAGTACAAGTGCTCGATCAAAAAGTGACTTGAGTAGAAGTGGAAGTGCTCGATCAAAAAGTGACTTGAGTAGAAGTACTAAAGTATTCAACATTTTTTGTACTTAAGTATTGCAAGTAGTTTTTTAAAAAATTTTGCTACTCAAGTACTGAAAGTAAAAGTACCAGTAGTTTTGAAAAAAAAATTGCTACTCAAGTACTGAAAGTAAAAGTACAAGTACTGTGTTATGTAGTTATTAAAGAAAGAAGTCAAAAGTTTGAACATCATATTGTTTTTTATTATTTCCAATGCAGCTTTTATTCATACATACAGTAGCATTTATTTTTGTATGCGCTGATAATACACGTTTTGAGCTTCATGAAACCTGCCATCTACTGTTCTGGCAGTGGTAATTTTTATAATTGTAACTAGTAACTATGCAGCACAAAAAAAAAATACTGGAGTAGAAGTATTGAAATCATTGAAAAAATGTAGTGAAGTAAAAGTGGAAGAAGGAGAAAAAAATTCTACTCCAGGAAAGTACAGATACCGCCTTTCGGTACTTAAGTACAGTAGTGAAGTAGTTCTACTTAGTTACTATACATCTTTGCTTACCCCTCCTCAGAACCCCTACCCCTCTCCCCCTTTTCTGGGTTGTCAGAATGGTTACTTCAGATACCCCAGTCATTCAGACACATACATCCACATATGGGGGTAAAGACTCTGTTTTTTTTGTATTGGAACCCCCCCCCCCCCCAGGTACATTTGATCCTTACCACCTGGGCTTAGACGCTATGATTACCAAAGCTCAGAGGGACAGTACTATCCAATAAAAACCCTGTATTTACATACTTCTGGTTTTGTTTTTTAATGTTAGGAGGGATTTTTTTGTTCCTTTAATGTACCTTAGAGTTAGCTCCCTTCCATTGAACGTCTTCTTCCATCACTTAATAATCTACTTTATGGTGATCCTAACTTCTCCGCTGCAGAGTTTTTATATGAAGATGTAATTATTGGGCTGAGAATGCAGCTCGGAGCCACTGTACCCATCCCTTAATTTAGTTTTTCTTTACTTAAGCCTAGACATATCGGCTCCGGCTCTCAAAGGTGTAATGTTGATGGTTCGAAGGTCCTATCTTTGACTTGCTTGTTGTACCTCAACTTCATGGTGCTTGGTTGCCTTAAAATACCTCTTCTTACATATTTTTTTATGTACCTGGTTTGTCTTTTCAATTTGACTTGTATTCTGACACCCACATTTTTGTAAAGCTATATTATCTGTCTTTTTCTCAATTAAAATATTGAAACATTGAAAGAAGAAAAGCATTACTAATTGAATTATAGTCACCTGGGACTGTCCCATTTGTTTTAAATATTTTATTTTATTGTATATGAGAAAGTTTGTCACTGAAAATGATAGCAGTTTTGTGGTTTGAAAGTAAGGTTTTTGTTTAAAAATATTAATTGGATTGCACATGGATAGGCGCAGCCAACATTTTTTATTTTATTTTGTTTGCAGTTGTGAGAACACAATTATTTGGTTGCAGCTATCAGACCAAGGGTAGAAGTGAGAGACACATGAGGTTAGGGAGCGAGGGATAATACTCACCTGTTTTAACATCATATTGCTGCTGATGAAAAAAATGGTCATTCTACCTTAGATCAGGTGTACTACTAATGCCTCATCAACATCTGTCACAGTGTACCTGTGCCCAAAAACATCTCTAGCAGTGATAGTGTTTCAAATTAACATCTGTCAGAGCTTACTAGTGCAACCAAGCAGCTGTCACAGCAGACATGTTCCAGTGTATAAAAACATCTGTACAACTATTGTCCCATCAACATCCTTCTCAGTGTGTACCAGAGCACACCAAAACATCTGTCACAGGGTACTATTGAACAAAACCTCGGTAATACTAGAGTCCCAGCAACATCTGTTGTGAATGCCGAAAAATGACCCAGACAGGAAAGAATTGTCAAGTATTTAGGTACTTAAATGAAACCTATATGTGCATTGTACAAGGGCTACCTGAGCTGATAGAAACAACAATTCAATATTTGAATTGTTACTAATTCGAATTGATTTGAATTTGAAAACAAAATCAAAATGAGTACATCATTTTCCTGCTGATGATGGTCATTCTTGCTTTCTAAAAATGTTTTCTCTAGGTCTGGCATACTACTAGTGCCCCATCGACATCTGTCACAGTGTACCTGTGCCCAAAAACATCTGTAATAAAAGTAGTGTGTGCCCAATCAACATCTGTCAGAGCTGACCAGTGCAGCCAAGCAACTGTCACAGCAGGCATGCTTCAGTGTACAAAAACATATGTACAACTAGTGTCCCATAAATATCTGTCTCAGTACACCAGTGCATACCAAAACATCTGCCACACACAGATTCGGGTGAAAAGGTTTTGAATGCAGTTGAAATGTTTTCAAATGCGGCTGAATCCAGAAATTTGAATAAGAATAAACTAAACGAATTCCGAAAATCTATTTTATACAAATTTAACATATCTAACTAAACTAAATTAGTTAAATAATCGAAAGTAAACAAAACACATTTTTTCGTTTTGCACGTCTATCAGAAAGTCTTGGAGTCGACAATCTTCACACAAGGTTCTAGGCACATTCATCAAGATGCTCTAGATGAGGCTCTGACGTGGGTGTGGGTGTAGTGCAATAATTCAAACAACTCACAAAAAGTATAATAATAAAAAAAAATTGACAGTGAAAGTTGGAGTACAGATGATAAACTGGATAAATAAAGCTTTAATTCAATCCAGGGAGCCACTTAACTTCTGGAAACATCAGAAAGACCTGGAATTGACAGTTTTTAATGCAAGGTTCTAGGCACATTCACCAATATGTCCTAGATGAGGGCTTTCTTGTTCTCATAAATATGAGAGGACAATATGACCTGATGTGGGCTTTCTTGTTCTCATAAATAAATTAATCTTATTAAAGGGGGCTCCCAGGTTAAAACTATTTTTAACCAGTTCTACCAAACAACTGGTTTTAATCAGTCATTTAGACTTATAATGGTTCTTGAAGTAAGAAATGTGACCGTATGCGGTAAGGTCAGAAAGATCACAGTGTAAAGAAGTAGTCATATATAGACCTATACCTTTAGTGCCGGTTCACATTTGTGCGATCACAGAGATCGCATGTAATTCGGAGCACACTGCTCCTAAAATGACATGCAATGTCTGTGCGGTACAAATTCAGCCATACAGTTTGTATGGCTGAATTTGCACCGCAATCGCACTGAAACACGCACAGGACCCTTTTTTTGGTCCGCAGCAGAATCAGATCGCATGGTGGTTCACACTAGTGCGATCCGATTCTGTGCGAACTTTCAGATCGCACTGCGATATGCGATCTAATCTGGGGGTGTCGTTAACTTTGAATTGACACCCCCAACGTATCGCATATGGCAGTGTGAACTGCCTGTTGTGCGGATGCGGGAACACGCTGTATATTTGCAGCGTTCCCGCATCGCACAAATGTGAACCAGCACTTAAACTACCATAGTTAATATCATAACAACAAATATCAAATTGTTTGTAAATCAATAATTATTAAAGACCAACACTTCAATCACCCCTTTTGCCGCTGTAAAAAAGTGTGAGACTAGTTTGAAATGGGTATTGGTTTGTTTATTTAGAAGGGTATTATTAGGATCTTCACCTAAACTACCTACCTGTGACCATATAGATCATTTGATAGACCCTGGTCAAAAACCTTTTCACTTTTGGGCCATCCCACCAACTGTGCTTGAATGAGCCTTCTAATTTGGCAGTTAAAGCATAGGGTGAGTTGGGATCATGTGGGAGATTCTTGAAGAGGCTAGGTACTGGGTGGCGGGACTAGCTGAAGAAGTACCTTGTAATTTGCCTCCGCCTCGAACACCTGGGCAAAACTTTTGGCTTTGTTGGTCCATATCCAGTTCCAATCCTCTTCTGTTGGGTGTCCAACCAAGTCTTTATCCCATTTGAGAGCATAAGAAGGAAGGGTACTCAGTATGTGTGAGTAAGAGAAAGTATACCTGTGTAATGAGACCTTGGCCACCTGGTTTGTTCAATAGGACTTCCTCAAAGGGTTTATGAGAAGATAGATCAGTCTTGTCACATGTTTATATTTTCAAGGAATGTTTATTGCAGACATGATGAAAAACATCGCTGGAGTGAAGTTTGTTTTTCCTTGAGAGACGCAGATGAGATTAGGTTCGGTACAAATTGTGATAAAGCCAGGCATTGAATGGGTATAGCTTGAGGTAACTATAGAGTTACCTCATTTTGATAGTTAAGTGGTTTGTGTTGAAATTAATTTATATTATAGTCTCATGCTGTCCCAAAACCTTAGGGAATATTTGATGATAGCACTTTTTATTACCCCCTGGTTCTTTCGAGACAGCCAAAGGAAATTACCTGTTGAGGCAGGTACAAAAAGGTATGCTTCCAAGAACGCCCACAAAGGTGTCCCCTTGGTGAACTGCCATTGTGCCATTTGTGTAAGATGCACTGTCTAGTAATAATATTTAATTTCATCTGGCAGATCACTGTGTGAAAGGAGCAAAACAGTGGGAAGTAGAGCTAAGTACGAAAAGTGATTATAAGGACAATATATTTTTACAATTAAAGGGTCAGTCCACCAAAAACCATTTTACAGGTTTCATATATGCTAAATTGTTAAGGTACCTGATGGTGTAGCAGAATGCCAATTTACTTACCATGCTCAGATGCAGACGCAGGTCCCTTTAACTCCTTGTCCCACAACCAGCTGCATTCCTGAACATGTCCAGAGAAGATGTTTCTCTGCTTCCCATCTTCAGCAGCTCAACACTTAATGAGGAAGATGTAACTGGGAGAGTAATCTGCAGTCAGGCTAGAGTCCCTCCACTCTCAAAACAAGTGTGTGGAGAGTCATGAAAGAGCCTAAAAGGATGCAGCTTCTCCCAAAGACCCAGCTGCTGTGGGGAGTACTCCTTAATTGCTACCAAAGTTCACTGGTTCTAATGGGGAGCCCCCCCTTTGTCCTCAGGTTTTGTATCCCTCAAGCTGTTTGTGTTACCACAGATACCCTGGACTTTACTGAGAAGGATTCTGTTTATGTGGATAAGCACATGTAAATGTTTGTGCGGCTTTTGTAATCTGTTTTGTACTATTCTCTAATGCAGTGGCGGCCGGCGTGTTGGGGGTGCAGGGGAGCCCCCCCATCCATGTGTCCGGCCCCCTAATCTACATGCAGGGCGCATGGAGCTCAATGGGCTTTTTTTTTTTCTTTTGCATCACCTGATTAGAGCCAGAGGCTCTAATAGGCTTCAGCAAAGGGTGGACCCGGGGCGCAGAGCAGTGTGCCCCATGCCCACCCATTGTGTGACAATAGAGAATGAAAATTCACTATTGTCACACGGATCCTCCTCCTGGCCAATCAGGAACCGGGTCCGATACGTGCTTCTTGATTGGCCGAAAGGCAAACCCCATGCAATTGGCTATGGAGGAGACGCCGCGCCGGGGAACTGAAGAGAAGAGAAGCCGCGAGCCGCCGCTGGCTCAGTACAGCACCGGCACAGCACCAGGACAGCACCGGCACACCAACACACCATGGAGATCAAAGAACAGGGAGCGCAAATGGAGCCGCTGTTACCCACGGTAAGGAGCTCTGATCCCCGGTATATAGATGGAGGGCGCCGATCCCCAGACAGCCGCTCATCAATGGAAGGGATGTATGTGACACCGGCCGATCTCCTCCATCCATGGACTGGGCTTCGCGATCCCTCCATCATATGCCATCTATATTTATTGTATTGTCATCACATTGCTGTCTGCATGGGAAGATGTCTATATATAATGAATTGATCCAATATCTAAAGATGTCTATATATAATGAATGGTGCCCATATCTAAAGATGTCTATATATAATGAATGTTGCCCATATATAAAGATGTGTATGTATATATATATATATATATATATATATATATACAGGTATATATATAATGAATTGTGCCCATATCTAAAGATGTCTATATATATAATGATGTCTATGAGTAAGTGCACTGGTCTCGCGCTGGGGGGGGACACACGTATGCTTACGCTGGTCACTCTGCATTGAAAGGGGTATGCTGGCATCTCTGCATTGAAAGGGGGCACGATGATCTCTAAATTGAAGGGGGCACGCTGGTCACTGTGCATTGAAAGGGGGCACGATGATCTCTGCATTGAAGGGGGCACGCTGGTCACTGTGCATTGAAAAGGGGGCACGATGATCTCTGCATTGAAGGGGGCACGCTGGTCTCTGTGCATTGAAAGGGGGCACGCTGGTCTCTGTGCATTGAAAGGGGGCACGCTGGTCTTTGTGTATTGAAAGGGGGCACGCTGGTCTCTGTGCATTGAAAGAGGCACGCTGGTCTATGTGCATTGAAAGGGGGCACGCTGGAATCTCTGCATTGAAAGGGGGCACGCTGGCATCTCTGCATTGAAAGGGGGCATGCTGGCATCTCTGCATTGAAAGGGGGCACGATGATCTCTGCATTGAAGGGGGCAAGCTGGTCTCTCTGCATTGAAAGGGGGCACGCTATACCTTAATTACTGAAGGCCCCTTTCACACTTTTGTGACCTCAAAGCAATTTTTTACAACGTTTTTTGCCGCAAAGCAATGCCTATTACATTTTTCTGTTTGCCCCCCCCCCCCCCCAAAAAAAAAATTTGAGCACCAGCCGTCACTGCTCTACTGTATGTATGCTTGTTTCCACTCAGATCCTGTTTTACATTATTGATTTCTACTTGGCAACTGTTTAGTAAACTGCACATTACAGTTACTCTCTATTTAATCATTCAGCCAATTACCCATCCTGTTAAACTAACCATCTACAAACAGTACAACTGCAGAGGGAAGCAAGCAATCTACTGCCCCTGAAATAAGGACCTGCTTATTTCTGGGAAGGTTCCGTTGCAACAATTACCCAAGTATGCAAGGCCAGGTTAGGACTTGGGTGCTAGGCCAAGAGATTCTGGGGGCTTCATCCAATCATATGCCTTGGAAGGCGAAGCAAGAAGGTTCCTGCACCTTAATAGCAGCAAAAATACAGATGAAGTACTGTCTGACAAGGTCAGAGAAACCTTGAAAGAGAAAGATAGAAACAACCCCAATTTGAAATTCCACAAAGAAATAGAAGTGGCCATAGTGAGTCAGAAGCAGATATACAAGCTCAGATGCACTTTTGGCCATCATAGCTAGGAAAGACTAATCTACAAGCAAACAGACAAATCCATGAGAGGTAGCTATCTTGAATGTGACAGAAGGGATGGCACGGATAGAAAGATTCTTTCGAGGGGCAAAGAGGAGACACTAAGGTACTAAAGGCAGGCAAGGTCAGCATCCTTGTGATGTGATTAGTTGGGCCATCGCCAGAGAGACTGAGCTAACTGTACACAGAGGAAGGCATTAAACAAGTACACCCCACTGCCAGGAATCAAGATGTTGAGTGTATCTTCAATGCCGGCTCACAGGTCACTACCCTGGGCACTCAGAAAATCATTCAATTGCTTAATGCTCTGGAAACACTGGAGGGCCACCACATGTTGTCATGATCTAGGGTCAGGCTCAGAGATCAGTAGCTATAGCAGTAGGGGGACTTCACTAACCAGCAGTACTGGTATACAAGCAGGTCACCCTGTCAAATAATGCAGGCTTACCTGCTGTGCAGAGTCTAGGTACTAACCGGTGTTCATCAGAGCTCCTGATGGTGGAAATGGGTTTAGCTCTGTGTTAGTACCAGGTTGTGGTCCTCAGGATTGCCCCACCAGGAGGTGAGCAAGCCGGGGTCCAGTAAGGAATATAGCAGGTAAGGATCAAACAGAAGTGTAGTCAGTAAGGAAGCCAAAGTTCGGTAACAAGTAGTTGCAGGTTGTGATATACTGGCTGGAGAGAGCACAATAATCTGGCAAACAGGAAGTGCAGACATGGCTTAAATCAGGAAGTTCGTGGGAGGAGCAAAGAGTTTGAAGTTAAAGACAAACAAGGTTCAAGGCAAGATCATTCAAGGATTTGGCCAGGTAACTGTACAGCATTACAGGTGGTTCAGCGAGAAGAGTCACTGCCTGACACAGCAGAAATTTTGGGTTCAAATCTAGGCCCTGACACATGCTCTGCAAACTTCTGGGAAAAAGCTGGTATCATCAGGGTCAACTTTGGAACAGAGCTTGGAGTACCACCTGATCAAGAGCTAATATTCCCTATGAATGTTGGCTCCTGCCATGGATTACATAGAGTTTTGTGGAGCACTTGCCTTTAACAATTACTCATTTTGTTCCCAGGGCCCTCACAGGTATGATTCTATTTAGAATCCATAACACCAAAACTCCTCCACTCCGCTCACTTCCTGGAACATTGGTGCAGAATTGGCCTAATCAAGCATGTGAATGCTCTAAAGGTTTCATGGTCATTTCTGCTTGCGATGAGCTTAGGGTTTGCTCCAAGCCGAGGTTCGGACTGAACTTTCTAGGTTTGGATAGTTTGGATTCAATTTTTGAGGTGTGCGAGTGTCCAAAAATCATTTGCAAAACCTTATCACTGACCAAAGACTTGCAACTGACTTCTTCTCATGTCACCTGACCAAAGGTCAGATGCAAGACTTGTGTTAGTGTGACCTGGATCACCTGCTGGTGGCACTGTGGTTCCCATAGTGGAAGAGTATAGTTCCGGTGACCACCAACAGGTGTCTCCCAGTAGCCAGCTGATTCCTGTAATCAGTCACCACCTGATGCTGGCTGGTGGGAAAGTATATAACCCTTTCTGAAAGTAGAGTTCCACCCTAAAAAAAAGCTTTGCAGCATCAGGTGGAGTAAACAAACCTGAAAAAGAATTGGATAGTTAATATTTTTTTTTCACTTACCTTTCTTTAATGAAAATTAACTTACCTTCCTTCCTCTTCCTCCTTTCATTGACGTCACTTCCTCCTTTCATTGCGTCCTGGGAGATGAGCGCCATCAATCCCAGGATGCATTGTGAATGGCTGGCCGCTACTCTGATTGCCGATCGCAATCTACTGCGCATGCGCGAGATTGCGATTGACATTCTGGGCAGCTGAAACCAGGAAGAAGGACACAGCAGGGGACACAGTGGCTTCAGACGCCCACACCAGAGATGGCCGCGCTCTTCAATCAATTTTAAAGGTAAGATTTTATCTACGTTAATTTACTGTACAGTACTGTAATGTGGGGTTAGCGTTAGTGTAATTGGGGTTAGCTTAGGATTAGGGGAGTATTCTTAGGTGTATGTGGCCGGATCTCCGCTTTAACTTCCTTCACTAGCTTAGTGTTTTGCCTGTGTGCTGTTTACCGGTTTTGATGTGCTCTTCCTGACCATGATCCTGATTTCTACTGTGATTCTTATCCAATATCTGCATTCAGTGCCCTGCTAATTCATATCTTCTCCCCTTGTTCTTGGTCCCAATTCTGGCTTCCTTACCTATCCATCGCCTTGCAGCTCTTGTCTTACCCTATTTATCTGAGTCATCCATTTTGTAGATATTGTATAATAGTTAGGTTGCTGGTTAGATATATTGTCAATTTGTTTGCTGTATATTCTGCTTTCTGGTGTTGGATGGGTTTTGTTTCATTATAAATGTAGAGCTACCCCAGCAGGGGCCACTGGTAATAGCTGGTTCTTCTATGATAGTACAGAGGTTGCCCACCACCATAAGCACAAGTCAATGCATTCCAGCTCCAATAACTCTAATCTAGTCTAGGGGATATTTTTTTTAAATGTATTGCTTCTAGAACTTCAAACATGGGGCATGGGATACTCCAAAACAATCAGCAAATAACTATTCGACAACTATCTTCTTTTTAGGTAATTGTGGATATTGGATAGTCTAAGGACTCACAGCTGAAGGCCATAAGGCAAGTGGCATTTGGTTACCTTGCACTGCAGCACAACTATTGGTAGCCAATGTGATTTCCAGAAATCTTCACAATCACAGTGATTCATTTAGGGTGTTTATTCACAAGTCCCCAGGATTGCTGCCACCTTCTGGTCTCCTTTGGACACTGTCCAGTGAGTGAGACAATCCTTTTTCAGGCCAGATCCCATGTTGTAAGGTCCTGCACCCAGCATCTAAGAGGATCTATCCATGCCATCAGCCCTCAGCTACACAGTTCTTGTTGGAATTGTAACTGAACCGCTACCCACACTGTGTTTGTGGGTTTCCGTTAGTATACGGCTTCCTCCAGTCTTGAACATAGATATCAAATATTCTAACTGCCCCCATACAAAACTAGCCAACAACTTAGCTTGTACAAGTTCTGGAACCTTCTCCTTTATTGAACAGTCTCACACAGAATATACGGACATGAGGACATCCCCCTCCTGATCAAATTACCCCTCCATGTCACATGTCTGATTACATTATCATTTGCAGATGAAATTATGTACAGAAATAGAATTAACCCGAACTAATTATCTAGCTATCTGGGCAGAAAAAACATGTGAGTTCATTAACAATGGGACAGACAGGCTTAACAGAAAACACATCACACCTTAATACACAGACAATAGGAAGAGACCACCCATAACAGACTGTCCATCTCTGACACTGAAAAACATGGAACTGTGACCAATGTTATTAGCGATTTAAATGAACATGTTCAGCATCAAACAGGCCAGGAATATATATTTCTTGAGATGTATGGTTGATAAATATTACTGTCCCATTTGAAGTAATCCAAACCATATTCTCAGTGTCCATTAAGTACCTGTCTTTCATACACAGTGACGGTGAGTACCGTCACATATCTCCCCCCCCCCCCCCCCCCAAAGGTAGACTAACCAGGTACCAGACTTCCAATCGGTCTGTGTATGAGTTAGTCAGGTAACAAGTCCCAAAGAGTCAATGCATCCTGGCAGTCTTCTTGACAAAGTTCCACATGGTTTGTAAGTTTGTCCCGGCAGGGCGCATGGAGCTCTCATAGCCAATCAGCCTGTGGAAGTCTGGTTTGGGCAGGCCAGACTGGGCTTCTTGGTCACCCTGTGTCCATAATAGACACAGGGTGACTTACACATAAGAAGGGCTTAGAAGGGCTTAGGGGGCTGAGAGAGGGATTTCCCAACCTCTCTATGGTAGGCTGTGTTCCACGGGCCCCCCCAAAGTCTGCACCCACCCAGTACCCCAAACAAATTGTCCGGAACACAGCATTGCTCACCCAGCCCACCTCTATAAGGTAATCTGGGTTCCACAAGCCCCCCGCCCAAAGTGACTCCTTTTCACTTACAACAACCCAGCAGAAGAGCTTGCAACAGGCAGAGTGCTACTGGCCTCTGCCCCCAACTAACAGAAGATGGATTTTTTTTTGGTAGTGGATGGGACTTCAGTTTCCACTAACACAACCTCAGAAAAGGTCTGGCATTGGGACAGGAGGATGCCAGTCTTGTTGTACAAGCATTGGCAGATTTTCATCAAGAAAAAGTGGATGAGACTACGGTCTCAACCTGGAAACCCCAGGGATGCTGGACAGTCGGCCCAGATCCTCAACAGCATGATGGAGTGAGCCCAGCCACCCTGTCTTCTCTCCAGCAGTTAATATGACTCCAGGGAGAAGGGCCAGTCCACACTTCTCCCCAGCAGGGGTTATGTTCTACGAGAGAGGCAGTAGGTTGGCTGGGTAACGATCTGTTCCGAACAATTTGTTTGGGGTACTGTGTAGGTACAGACATTGGGGGGCTGGAACTACAGACTAACTTCAAAGTCAACCCGTTTGGGGCCTCCTTCTGTGTTAGTCTCCTGCCAAAAGGGGAAAAATGTGACGGGAGTCACGTTGGGTGGGGGGGCTTGTGGAACCAAGATTACCTTAGAGAGGTACCTTAAAGAGGTTGGGAAACTCCTTGTCCAGCTTCCCCGGCCCCTCCTTTGTGTAAGTCACCCTGTGTCTATTAGGGGCACAGGGTGACCAAGAACCCCAGTTGGGTCTGCACTAATCAGACTCGCTGTACAACCACACCGGACCCAGCATTTTGTGTTACCCCAGTTATCCTGGGTTCTATATGTGTGCTTTCTGTTGAAAGAATGAAGGGCCTCTTTCACTTGGGACAATATTATTTCTGAACAATATCCCTCAAGAAATATATGAAGATAAACAATTTGACTTTTCAGATTGCTAGAATACTGTAGGAGTGTCTCATAGACCCTTACTAGATAGTGAGGTGGGGTGGGGTTTGTTATTGTCTAGTTCCTGTATCCCATTGTTCTATTGTTTCTGTCTGCTTTAAGATCAACCTAGTATGGGATGTATATGTGGATGTGGATTAGCTTCTAAGGGGGGGGGGGGGGGATTGTTGTCCCGGAGTGTATATTTCTTTGTGCCTGTGTTTGAATAAACAGTTCTTAAACTGGTATTCCCTAGTTCTTGGGGTAACTAAAGCCAGATTTACGGGTCTCATGTTCCAGAGCTTAGGAAGCAGCTTCTTGGCAGAGATACCGTCACATTTGTGGCAAGCGGCGGGATGCTTCCTGCAGTCTGGGAAATCCAAACCTCCACCTGGTTTCAAGAACGGGATAGCAGACTTTGGTCGCCCCAACAGAGATATGGACCTGGCATCAGAGTTTGAGGGGGTGCTGGGGATCGCCCTTTCAGTATACCCCAGGACGGTGTCTGCGGATCAATACTTGGAGCTCAGTCAGCAGATTCGGGTGGGGCTCTGGATTGGAGCCCTCCAGCTTGCTGGTATATACCAGGGCAAGTGCTTTCCAACCCCAGGGGAATGGGCCAGTGAACAAAGGGGGTTGCGGATGCCATTCCTGGGAGAGCGGCCCCAGGAGCAATGGGTGTCCAAATTGGACAGGCTGGTCCAGCAGGAGATAGAGCTGGACAATCAGTATCAGGCTCTGCAATGGCACGCAGAGCAGAAATATTTAGGGGAGACAACAGAATGCTCTCCGAAGGGGTATGACTTTGGCGGCCCTGGATTGCTGTGGGAGAGCCTTACAGATGGTTTTGTGTTTGGCGGTGAAGGGGAACATATCCTTGAGGACCTGCAAGAATACAGAGAGGCTATGCTCAGTCTCGCAGGGGTCTCAGAGCTTAAACCTGATCTAGAACACTTGCTATAGAAAGAACAGCATCTGGAAAGGGCATACAGGAAACTGCTAGAACATGTTCAGCAGCATGCCTTAGAGTCAGAAGCGGAAACTGTCCCAGTGGGGTGCCCCTCCCCTTTTTGTCATCAGGCCTTGGATGCCTCTAATTGTTCATCTGTTAACAGAGCTACCCTTGACTTCACTGAGAGGGAAGCTGTTTCTGAGGATAAGTGAAAATAAATGTTAATGTTCTAAACTGTTTTCCTGAAGTAATGATTCTCAGCTAGACTCTCTGTTGCTATAGGGGCCTATATAGTCTATGCTATTCAGCCACATTATTCTGATTAAAACACAAATTGTTGTGTAGAGTACATGTTTGTGCAGCTTCCTTATCTGTTTTGTATTATTCTGCACTGTATGCATTCTGCACATGTTCCAGTTGCCACTATGACCCTGTTTTGCATCATTGCTGCTACCCTGGTACCTGTTTAGTAAACTGCAATTTACACTTACTCTCTGTCTGAATATTCAGCTGATTACCCACCTTGTTAAAATGGTTTCTTATACCATTTGGGGACTGGATTGGTGACATCTTTGTATTTGAGTTCCTGGGGGCTGAACACCAACTGTGTTCCCCAAAGGGACATCTGGCTCTCCCTCATGGATTCTTAGTATGTTGCATATTAAAAACAATACACAGGAGTAGCTAAAACATGCAAATATATAAATATACAAAATACCAAATGATACTATACTATACTATACTATATAATAATACCGTATACAAATAACAAATGCATACAGGTAGAGTTGAAGTGATGTACACAGTTTACAATTTTATTAAAAGATAAAATACATTAAAGTGCATATAAAGGTAAAAGTTGTTTTACGCTCATGCATTCTCTTTTTTTAGGACTAAAAAAAAAACAAAAATAACTTCCAATGGCTTTTGTGCGGGCTTTTATATGTGCACTTGTTTGTCATTTTGAACATTTTCATTACTAGTGGTGATCAGTATGTAGTACCCTCTACTTTTTTGGATGCCCTTGCTCCTGGCGCAGAAGATCATTTTTTTTTTCCCAGCCATGGGGACAGGCTGGCTTTTTTTTTCTTTTTATTTTGAGGGGGGGGGGGGCTTAGTGTAGCACCCTTTAGTGTGCTAGAAGTGTACAAAGTTGTTAGAGTAGGTCAATTTTGCTTGGCTAGCAGCCAAGCCTGGGTTAAATCTGAGTCAGGGATGAGTGACTCAGGGAGGCTTGAGGACTCATTAGGCAGATTAGGCAGCACCTCTGGTAACTCCCTCTGCTTTCTGGAACCTTGGAGAAGCTTCCAGAAGTGGAGAAGGGGGTTTATGAGAAGCTGCTTGTAGGGCCCCAGCCAATCCCCAACAGGTGGGCTGGCAGGGGGCAGGCACCTCTTACATACTCTTGAGTCATGCCAGCAGGGGAGTCAGGTGAAAGATTGTTAAGAAGTGCTGAGGAGGCTGTCCGTGGCCCTTGAGGGGGGGGGGGGTGACCATGGGCCTGGGGTTCAGGTGCTGGAGGGACCCTCTACAACACATGTAGAATATCCTTCATAGAGCCATGGGTGCAAGTGTGAGGACAGCAGGAGCTGGTCAGCACATCCAGGAGTTCTCCAGAAGTCAGCCGGATGGGCTGGTGAGTGTACAATCTGGGAGGACTCTGGGAAGAAGCTAGGAGGGCTACTGAGAGTGGCAGCAACATCCAGGCACTGCTTGACAGTGTCTGAAGAGTTGGTGCAGGGATCAGTAGCCACACGTATGTAAGCTGGACACTGGACTTTGCTGCACAACCAAGGGGCCCAGGGTCCCTGCCTGTAATGGGCTTTTGCTTTGACCTGGCTAAGTACTTTGCAGGAGTCAGTAAAAGTGTCCTAGCTGAGTCTGAAGTTCTGCAAGCTATTGTGCTGGAGGCAGTGAGGAGTGTATATAGTTTTACATAGAAAAAGTTGTCCCTGAAGAGTTTCTTGAAGTTAAGTGGACATCCCATAACACCCATTTGCCCTTCAAATTTTATCCCCTCAATAAAAATACAAAAAAAAAAAAAAAAGCACTGGACTGTTTCCTGACCTAAGTTTGCCTGTGGGGGATCCCATTTCTTCTGTGGCTCCTACGTGGGGTACACTACAAGTATATTTGCATATAATAATAGTATTTCTTTACAATAATTTTATTTTAAAAAGCAATCAAAATCTGTGCCAAGGAAGCAAAACTAAAGGTATTCATTGCAACAGCTGTCACTGTAATGTTAATTAACACTAATGAAAACAGAATAAATATGAAAAGACAGCACTACTATCACCAATAAAGTGCCAATTCATTTATTTAGCATTTTATTGGTGATAATGCTGTCTTTTTAGATTTAGAGCCGGTCCACACTAGCGCGACTTGTCAGGCGACTTGTCAGCCTGACAAGTCACGCTCCCTCGCGGTCCATTGACCGCTACAGGACCCGTTCTAATAGGAGCGACACAAGTCGCTCCGACTTAGAAAAAGGGTCCTGTACTACTTCGGGGCGACCTCGGAGCGACTTGCATAGACTTCCATTATGTGAAGTCCCTGCAAGTCGCTCCGAAGTCATGGTGCATGGTAATGCACAAGTCGCCCCTGAAGTAGTAAGGAGTCGTGTCGCCGTAGTGTGAACCGACTCTTATTCAATAATTGTATTTGTTTAAAATAATATTTTTTTTCTTTATATATATTTTTATAATTTTTTTGATTCAATATCCTGACATTTTTATTCCTAAAATTTGGGCAAACAGACAGCGCATCTACACTAAATATTTTCTATAATATATTAGATTAGATTTAATAATGTATTTAAAGAACTCTGTCACTAGAGAAACAGTGTGCTGCCATTTCTAACCTCCTTCTGGAAATGCCTATTGTTGTACTATTATACTAAATCTCTGACTTAATTGCTTCTGAGTCACTGATTTGAAACTAATACTCATATGAAGCAAGTGCAATGAAATCAGAACCCCTAATCTGCATATTTGTCCCATGTCAGTCATGTAAGAGGATCAGCAGAACATGCAGTCAAGTAGCATTAAGGAAGTCATGGATGACAATTCACATGTACCTCCGATCACAGGTGTTCTTCCAGGTAGGCAAGGTGTTAGAAATGTACTAGCTCCAATAGATGATAGATCCTTAATCATAGTGTTGCCAAAAAAATTCCACTTTATTTAATCAGCAAAAAAAAAAAACACTCCAAATAATAAATTGCCAAGCAGACCTCAAAAACATGATGATGCACTTCTTTGGGATTTTTAAAGTTTCACTCATCTTTTCAGTATTTTATCCTTTTTATTTAATTTGCCACCACCTCTTTGTATATAATTTTTTTTGCCTTTCTATATCTTTTAGTGCACATAACTGAACTTGCTTGTCTATTTCTTCCTTCATCTTATTTGCCTCCTATTCCCCCTCCTGTTCCATTCTCCCTCTACCCCTCCTCCTCTGATACTCATGTTCATTATCTGCTCTGAGGATCAGTCCTGGAGACAGAGCGGCAGCCAACTCTGTAAAGTGAGATCTCTGTCTACAGACAAAGAATTCCAGGAGCTGAGCGTGTTCTGCATACAACTGCGGCACCACCAGCAGCAGCCTCATTAATTCCACCCCTCTTAAAGTGAGCGTCTAGGGTATTGGGCTATTTATGTAGCAATATGTTGCATTAGTGAGCTCCAAACAGTACACAGAGGTGGCAGCGATGCATTGCTTTATTAACCCATAAAATAGCACAGGGCCCAATTTAATCGTAAAACAGGTAAGGCAGATTCTTAATAGCATCAGCTACACAAAAAGCATTGGCATGTTTAGTAGTGCTGTAAGCCAAAAGCAAAACAATTGTTCATGCACACTGAATAGGAAATTAAATGAGCTACTGAGCACAGATTTCTAAGAGGACTGCCCAACACTTATACCCGTTAACCAATTACTCATTATAATACTTTATGCAAGCAGCAGGTACTATTACTCTTTCACTGAAAATAAACATTGGTAGAGGCTTAGAACACATTACATAACAGCTGTTTATGAAATAAAATAATTTGACAAATAAATTATGCTTCAAAATGCAGATCATGACACAGATCCGGTTTTTAGCAGGTTTTCTTAAAGCCCAACTCCAGGATATTAGGAGCCCCCAATGCCCCTGTAGACAGGTGCCTATGTCAAATTATTAGGTACTGTATTCTGTTATGTTAATTGGCTGGTGATGCAGGGGTTATGCATTTCTTTCTGTGACATGTCTTCCCGTGCGTGTTTGTCACTTTTCTCCTGGGGATGATATATACAAGGGAAGACCCACCTCATATTGTAGTCCAGGCATGGGAGTTGTGACATGAGGACCAGTGTGAACAGTGCTGAGACAAGGTAATCTAGCACCTAGGGCAAAGATGCCAAATAACGCCCCCCAAAATGTATGAGCATTATGTTTCAGCAAAAATCCCCTCCCTTATCCCCCCAAAAATTGAGCACTAATCTGCACGCTCATCCCCAAGCATAAATTACATAGTTGGTAAGGTTGAATAAAGACAATAGTCCAGTTCAACTTGTGAGTACACGTGTGTAAGTGTTTATAATAATTTTCCATATCCCTGTATATTTTGTTTTTTAAGATTCACGTCCAAGAGTCTCTTATATAAATATCGATACCCCCCACTGACACCATCAACTGTGGAAGAGAGTTCCACATCGTTATTGCCCTGACAGTAAAAAAAACCCTGCGCAGTTCAAGGTTAAACTGCTTCTTCTCCAATCTCATTGTGTGGCTCCGTGTCCTCTTATACTCCCTGAGATTATATTGTTTTTTTGCCTACACTGGGATCACTATTGAGGTATTTTTAAATCGTTATCATGTCCCCTCTCAAGCATCTCTTCACCAGCGAGCATTAATTAAGCGCTTTTAGTAATTTCTCGTAATTGAGGCCCTCCAATCCCCGTATTAATTTTGTTGCTCTTCTTTGGATTCTCTCCAGCTCCAGCACATCCCTTCTGAGGACTGGTGACTAGAACTGGATGAAATACTCCAGAAGTGGCCTGACCAGAGTTTTATAAAGTGGCAGGATTATAATTTTATCTCTGATGTATTTCCCCTTTTTTATGCATCCTAAAATTCTGACACGTCTTGGTAGCTGCTGCTTGACATTGCATGGTATTGCACAGTCTGCCATCTACTAGGACCCCTAAATCTTTCTCTATCCTTGATTCCCACAAATTCCCTTTGCAAGCCAAAATTTTCCCCAAACAAATTCCCCCTCTTCTATTACAACCCACCCCCCCCCCCCGCTAAAATTCCCAACCGAGCACAAATCTCTGCCCCCACCCACACTCCCCATCTACCCTCCTAACACAAATCCCCTAAATCATCCTTGCAAGCACGAATCCTCCTTCATATCACAAATTCCCCTCCTGGTCCTACATAACTCCCCCCCCCAATTTAGCCTCCTGAAATAAATAAATGTGTCACTGCCGCCTCCAGATTTCCTCTTCCCAGCATAAGTCCTCTCCACCCCAATCCCCCCTTCTGGCACTAATCCTCTTCTCCCTCTCCCTTCTAGCATAAATACTCTCAACCTCAGCACAAGAGTTTTTATTACTCTGAAGCTTCAGTCACTAGTCCTGCCAGCTTGAAGGTAGGAACTCTCTATGCAATGCCTCCCACCTCACATGATACCGCTGCTTTCAGGGCAGCCACCCCTCCAGCCAGCCCTGAGTGTGAGTATGTAACCTGCTTTAGTGGGATCGTAGTCCTTTAATGGTACCTGATTGCGGGCTTCCACATGAATGGACTTTAAGTTATTACAGAAGATGGACAATAATAAAGGTAATAAAAGATATGGGCAGCACCACAAAGGTGAATAGCACAGCCAAATAAGGAGCACAGCCAGATATACCGTACAGCATGTATTTAAGAATACTTATCATCAAATTGCTCTACCTCAGCATGTAACCATTATCTGTTAAGTAAACATAGCTCTTGCCAAAGAGGGGGTTGCCTGTTCTCTGTTACTTGAAAAGGAAATCAAGTGTGTTATTAACAGGTGTATTCATGGTGTATCCAGAGAACTGGGAGGTAGTGAGTAACAGCCATGGTCAATCCTCCGGGTTATGACTTAAGAGTGAACAATACAGTTAACCCTTATATAGTGGAGTGTAACAAAAAGAAGCAGCCAGCTGGAAGCAGGGGTGGCTAGTGATGGAAGTTCTGTGAATAGAGTGGCCCGGCATTTTTGCTGAGCAATTGGAGTCTCCATATTTAGGACCCACTGCGGGACTCAACTCTCCTAATGACTAAGCCTGAAACAACATCTGCGCAAGGCCTTGCAAAATTAAGTGCGCTGTTTTCCCTCTGTGCCTTTGGGCTGAACAAAGTTAATCAACAGGGTATTGCGTCATAATAAACTGGTTGAGATACGCTATATTACCAAAAGTATTAGGATGCCTGCCTTTTCATGCATATGATTTTTAATGGCATGCCAATCTTAGTCCGTATGGTTCAATTTCGAGTTGGCCCACCCTTTGCAGCTATAACAGCTTCAACTCTTCTGGGAAGGCTGTTTACAAGGTTTTGGAGTGTGTCTATGGGAATGTTTGGTCATTTCTCTAGAAGCACATTTGTGAGGTCAGGCACTATTGTTGGACAAGAAGGCCTGGCTCACAGTCTCCACTCTAATTCATCCCAAAGGTGTTCTATTGAGTTGAGGTCAGGACTCTGTGCAGGCCAGTCAAGTTCCTACACCCCAAACCCACTCATCCATGTCTTTATGGACCTTGCTTTTTGCACTGGTTCAAATAATTTGGTGGAGGGGGATTATGGTATGGGGTTATTTTTCAGGGGTTGGCCCCTTAGTTCCAGTAAAAGGAACTCTTAAGGCGTCAGCATACCAAGACATTTTGTAATGCTCCCAACTATGTAGGAGCAGTTTGTGGATGGCCCCTTCCTGTTCCAACATGTTTGCGCACCAGTGCACAAACAAGGTCCATAAAGACATGGATGACCAAGTTTGGGGCACAGAGTCCTGACCTCAACCTGATATAACACCTTTGAGATAAATTAGAGCGAGCCAGGCATTCTTGTCCACATCAGTGTCGGACCTCACAAATGCACTTCTCGGAGAATGGTCAAACATTCCCATAGACACATTCCTAAACCTTGTGGACAGCCTTCCCAGAAGAGTTGAAGCTGTTGTAGCTGCAAAGGGTGGGCCAACTCAATATTGAACCCTACAGACTAAGACTGAGATGCCATTAAAGGCAGGTGTCCCACTACTTTGGGTAATATAGTGTACTTTCCCAAAATGACTTCATAGTAGGGAGGCTGGCAGGTAGGAACAGACCATGTCCCTGAATGAAGAGGAGAAGCAGTCTTTCCATGTGTGGAGTCTGAAATATTGTATGGAGAATGTCACTAACCCACACAAAGTAAGTGAAAAACTGTGAAATATTAATGGCTAGTATTTTCCCCAGTGGCCCCTAAGGAGCAATCTGTTAACCTGCTAACACCCCAGCCCCCTTCTACTAGCTGCTGCTATGAAAAAAAGTGTCCAAATGCCCATTTTAGGTACCTGCAGCATGATCATGTGATGATACCTTTCTTTTCTCTTGTTTACTTTTTGTGGTCCTTCTTCAAGTGTTCACATAACTGCCTGCTTGATGCAGACACCTATTGGTGCAGGTGACACTTTCTGTGGCCAAGTCCTCTCTCACAGTCTACAGAGACAGAAGAACTCAAGGGGGCTGTGAGGGGACCAGTGCAGGGACAGGTTTTAGAAAGTTACCAAGCCGAAGGCATGGCACTATTGGTACAGATGTGGCTCAGGTCCCAGGCGTCAGGGGATGAGCCAAGTTTAACACCTGACCTTCCATTGTGTGAAGAATGGATTTTATCTTGTTTCTTTTTCCCAGCTATTGCTCATGCTCTATAAACTGACAATGCTTTGGTGCAATTACAACAATTACATTGTTACTGCAAGAGATCCGAACTTAAAGAGGTTGTAAACCTCAGAAATTAAAAAAAAAAAAACGAACACCTGAAAGACAAACACATAATGAGCTAGTATGCAAATACTTACCTTAGAACGAAGCCCCGCAGTGCCGGTCGCCCTTCTTCCGGGTTTGCAGCATCCGCATGCGTGCGGAAGCCGACGGTCACAGCACGGGGCTCTGAAGGAATGGCACAAGCGGCCGTTCCTTCAGAGCGCATGCGCCAGTGATGTCACTGGCTGCATGCAAAGTAAATATCTTCTAAACGGTTCATGTTTAGGAAATATTTACAGTACCTATAGGTAAGCCTTATCATAGGCTTACCTATAGGTACAAGTTACAGAGGAGGGTTTAATTCCTCTTTAAAGTGATTGTAAACGGTCACCTTGTAAAACAATCCATTCAGTTTAAAAAAAAAAATGAAAGACAAAACATTTTTGTATAGATTTAAAAACACATTATAAACTCCTTTTTTTTCTATTTATTTTTTTTAACAGTGATCACATTCCTTTTTTGCCCTCTGTTCTCAGCTGCATAAGAGCTGGGGGAGGAGAAGCAACAGTACACTGATCTTCCCAGTAAAAGGCTGAGCAGGGTGGAGGGTTTTAGGACAAGTCTCATCATTGGCGGAGAGCAGCACAGCTAGTGAACTGACCACTGTGTGTTCCCCTGCTTAGTGTGGTCAGTTTTTAATAGAGAGAAGAGGGACTGGCAAGAACACCAGGGAGTTCCTACAGCCACATGGTACAGCAGGCACATATCAGTAATATGACATTTTGGGGTAACACAAACACTTTAACAAACTGCTGTGTGTGTGGTTATATATCTGTAACAATTTTAGGGGGACTCACCCTGACTGTGGTTCCCTGCAATGACTCTAACTGGACCAATTTGCTTTCAAGGGAAGGTTAGTTTGAGAATAGCACTTCTCGTCCCTGCAAATGTCAAGTCATTATCTTTCCTCCAAGTTTTACTTTTGAAGTGATCTCCAGTATTTGCCTTCCCAGCACTTGCTGTAAAGACGTAATGGTTGACAAACATTTATTGTAGTAGCAGGAACTACGTACCCATAGAATTATATATGGACTAAAACAACTTGGACTTGAAAGGAACAGATAAAATAATTTCATCATTTATTGGAAATCATTAAAAATCTATTTTTTGAAACAATACAATAGTGGCCAAACTGTTGTCAGAGTCCTTGAATATTTGTAAATTCAAAAATGTAATCATGTGATAATGACTGTTTAGGGTGAATTTTAAATTATAACGGTTATCGGTGAAACGATCAACAAACGTTTGTAATTGTAGTTCACTCCCAGTCCAAATCATAAAAATATCGTTGATATATCGAAGCCATACAGATGCATGACTTGTATATTCCGTAAGTGTATCCTCTGAAAAAAATCTCACGTTCCCAACCCCCCAGGTACAAGTTAGCATATGCCGGTGCACAGCTTGTGCCCATGGCCACTCCTTTTATCTGGAGGTATCTAGATTCTAGGAACATGAACCAATTGTGTGTTAAGATAAAGGATAGTAGTTTGAGAATAAACCCATTAAAGGACCATAGATGGTGGTGTTGTTCCATTAGGAAGGTGCGTACCGTCTCAATGCCCCACTCGTGTGGGATGCTAGAGTACAAGGCCTCAACATCCAAAGTCACGAGTAGGACGTTGGGAGGGACCACCATTCCTTTGATGGTTTTAAATAGATCCAAAGTATCTCTAACATATGAGGGAAGTCTAATGACATGTGGCATTAGAAAGAAGTCCACAAACCAACTTGCATTCTCAGTAAGAGATCCAATTCCTGAAACAATTGGTCTGCCAGGAGGAGTTAGTAAGTTTTTATGAGTTTTTGGCAATAAGTATAAAGTCGCCTCATGCGGGAAACAATTATTCAGATAGTCATATGTACCTTAATCAATTAGTCCAGTCTGATAGGCCTCCCCAATGAGTGATTTGTATTCACGTTGGAATGTGATTGTTCGCGTCATTGAAATGCATCTATACCAAGATTTGTTCGATTAAAATATCCATACACATTTTTCCATATTGTTTTCTGGTTTGAAGTATAATGTTACATCCCTTATCAAAGGGCTTGGTGCACTGCATGGTCTGTATCTGCCTAGGTTCGAGACAGTAATTTTTTGAATGTGTTACCATGATGACAATATCATGCAGTCTACATTGCTTTATACAATTTATTGTAATTTATTGTATTTTTTCTTATTCCTATGTTGCACAGTATGTGTTTGAAGATCTCCTGAAGAAGCTTTTATCATGAAACATGTCAAGTCTGAAGTTTGTCCACCTATGATTGTTTTATTACAAATCGCATGGTCCAACACTGGGGATGCATTATTATTTTATCTGTGCCTTTAAAGTCCATGTTGTTTTAGTCCATATGCAATTCCAATATGCTCTGGGATGTGGTACACTTAACCTGTTATGTACACTCGTGGTACCACCCCACGGCAGTGTATGTTCTCTAAGCACTTTTTACCCAAAGAAATCACCTTTTTTGTATTTGGGTGAAACTTTTTTCCTGGGTTTTTAAATTACATTACGAGACAGAGATTCTTTTAGTTTGCATTTAGAGACTTAGGGTCAGGGAAGAAGAAATAAGCGCAGGCACATAGTTATGTGCAGACGGAGAGTGTTTGTTAACCAACGGAGAAAGCCTATTTAGCTAAACCTATGGACAGAGAATTCCTGTTCACTTTGCACACCCACCACTAAGTGGCGCCAAATGGCCTATATAAACACCTCTGCTGCACTAGGACCTTGCCTTATGATCTACATTTCTGATTACTGTTTCCTGTTCCTGGTGTTTAACTCTGTTGCTGTCCTGATCCTTCTGACCACGCTTGAACTCTGCCTGAACCGATCCCTGGCTTGCTCTTCGACAATGTCTCCGCTTTATCCTGCTGTCTGCCTGTCTGCCGTTGAACCTGACTGCCTTCTGTTTTGTTCTTGACGTGCCTGCTAGTTACCGACCTGGCTTGCCCAACCCTGCTGTGTAACCGGCCATCCTTACACCTGCTGTCTGCGTCACGATCCAGCTTGCATCCAAGTACGCACAGACCTCACATCTGCAGCCTTCACTATCTGAACTTCTAGGCACTCATGCCATTCCAGGCTTCTGTGCCTCCTGTTTGCATTATCATACTAGGCCAGAGGTGTAAGAGATCGCCTTCCTCTCCATGTCAGGCTCCATCTCCAGGTACGTGACATTACCATAAGGCCATGTCAGTGCCTGAGAGAGGGGCATCTCCCCTGGATGAGATCTGCCGACACATCACAGAATTGTCACAAGCCATTAAGGACTTACAAGAGGGGTACACCCAACTAGAAAATCGCATCCAGACACTTCCTGCACTGGGTACTTCAGCGACTGATGAGACTCCTGCTAATCCAGTTGCTTCTTTAGGAGCCACAGCTGCACCCACGGTCCTGATGCTGCCTCCAGAACCCAGAGTTCCTCCTATGCCTGAGAGATTTTCTGCTGATCATAGAAAATTTCGTGGATTTCGCAACGCATGTGAATTATATTTTGCTTTACAACATCGCACCTTCTCCTTAGAGGCAACCAAGGTGGAGTTCGTCATATCATTACTTCAAGGCGAACCTCAAGCCTGGGCTCACCATCTGCTGGAGAAAAACGATGCCAAGCTGTCCACCCTGACTCTCTTTTTTGACACTATGGCACAACTTTACAATGATCCTCAGCGATCCGCATCAGCAGAGGCGGCCCTTCACTCGATTCAGCAAGGCTGCAGGGCAGTGGAAGATTATGTGACAGAGTTCAGGTGCTGGAGTGCTGACACCTGCTGGAATGATGCCACCTTGCGTTACCAGTTCCGCTTGGGCCTAGCTGAACCGTTAAAGGATGAACTGGCTCGTGTAGGGGTACCCAGCTCATTGGAAGGACTTATTAATCTCTCTATCCAGATTGATCGCCGCCTCAGGGAACGAAGGTGAGAAAGGTCCTCCAGTCACGCCCGTCCCATATGGATGCTGCCTAAAGCCCCGTCACCAGCAAACATGGCTTCAGCCACTCCTGCCTCACCCACAGCTGAGGAACCTGAGACAATGCAATTGGGGCTGCTACGCACCTCTCTAACCCCTGTAGAACGTCAACGCCGCCGACAGAACAACCTATGCCTCTACTGTGGGGAAGCGGGGCACTATGTGCAGAACTGTCCAGTAAAGGCATGTAAGTGTCTGACAATCTTACCTGTTTACCTGCCACCAGTGCCTTCTAGTTCCACTCATGTTGCTCTCCCTATCTCGTTCCAGCTTTCGGGAAGAACAGTTCCAGTCTCCGCTATAATTGACTCAGGAGCCTGCAGCTGCTTTGTTGATCTTGCTTTTGCCACTCAGCATCAGATACCTTTGCAGTACAAAGCCTAGGGACTTTCTGTATATTTGGCTGCTGGTTCCAGCATAAGATCTGGAACAGTCACTCAAGAGACTATATCTTT
This sequence comes from Pelophylax lessonae, assembly GCF_965119305.1. Classification (NCBI taxonomy): domain Eukaryota; kingdom Metazoa; phylum Chordata; class Amphibia; order Anura; family Ranidae; genus Pelophylax; species Pelophylax lessonae. The sequence goes on from NC_138776.1 coordinate 183,311,513, forward strand.
GCCAGTCCTAACCTCACCATCTGGTCAAAAGGAACTGTTATGTTTGGATGCTATTTCATCCCCTGTATTTCCAGTCATTTTTGGTATACCCTGGCTACAGGCACATAACCCCAGTATTGACTGGGTGACTGGAAAAGTGGACTTTCAATCTTCATATTGTCATGAACACTGCCTCCCAGGACCTTTAGCTCTACCATTGCCCTTACTATGCATGGACTCTGATGCTGAATTACACCAAGTCGTCCCAGCAGTTTACCATTACTTTTTGGACATATTTAGCAAACGCGGAGCTGACACACTTCCGCGCCTCACAGATCATACGACTGCCCGATTGAGTTGCTGCCTGGGGCTAAAATCCCATTTGGACGAATCTATCCTCTGTCTGAACGTGAACTAGAGACATTGAAAGAGTACATAGATGACAGCTTGAGTAAAGGCTTCACCTGTCCCTCCACGTCACCAGCAGGGGCAGGTATCTTTTTCGTGGAAAAGAAAGATCACTCTCTCCGGCCCTGTGTGGATTACTGTGAGTTAAATAAAATTACAGTCAAGAACCGGTATCCTCTTCCGTTAGTTCCAAAATTGTTCCAAAGACTTAGATCGGCAACAGTATTTACCAAACTGGATTTACGGGGAGCTTATAATCTGGTACGCGTTCGAGAAGGAGATGAGTGGAAGACAGCCTTTTGTACCAGATTTGGGCACTTTGAGTATTTAGTAATGCCATTTGGGCTATGTAATGCACCGGCAACCTTCCAATACTTTATATCTTAAAATATCTTCAAGGAATTTCTGGACATTTTTGTTATCGTTTATCTTGATGACATTCTGATTTTTTCTGTTTCTCTGGAGCTTCACTGAGGTCATGTCAAGAAGGTCCTCGGTCGGCTCAGGGTACATGGACTTTACGCCAAAGCAGAAAAGTGCGTTTTTGAACAGCAAAGCATTCAGTTCTTGGGGTTAATCATCTCTACTGAAGGCATCAAAATGAACCCCCAGAAAGTCTCTGCCATATTAGAGTGGCCTGCACCATCAGACAAGAAGGGAGTCCAGCGCTTTGTCGGATTTGCAAATTTCTATCGGAAATTTATTAAGGGGTTTTCTGCCATTATTGCTCCCATCACTCAATTGACCAAGCAGGGCATTCAGTTCTGTTGGTCACCTGAAGCACAAGCTGCTTTTGAGTCTCTAAAGGGACTCTTTACATCAGCACCCATGCTGAGCCACCCAGATCCAGCGTTATCCTTTGTCTTGGAAGTAGATGCATCCGAAAACGCAGTAGGGGCAGTTTTGTCATAGCGCCAGGGCCCAAAGACTCTGTTACACCCAGTGGCATTTTTTTCACGTAAAATGTCCCCTGCTGAGAGAAACTACGATGTGGGAGATCGTGAACTGCTTGCGATCAAATTGTCTCTGGAAGAATGGAGGTACCTCTTGGAAGGGGTAGTGCATCCCGTTTTGATTTATACAGATCACAAGAATCTGGAGTACTTGAAGGCAGCCAAACATTTGAAGCCATGTCAGGCCAGGTGGGCACTTTTTTTTTTCAAGATTTTTGTTTCGTTTAACCTACAGGCCAGGATCAAAGAATGTCAAACCTGATGCTTTGTCCCGAATGTTTGATGACCCCAAAGACCCACCTACTTCAGATACTATATTATCTGCAGGAAACTTTTTGTTGCTGCAAACAGATCTCTTGTCACAAATCAAGCAGGCCTCATTGGGGGCTCCCTCTCCACCTGGGACAACGCTAGCTGCAAGAGAAGGCTTACTGTGGTCTGAGGATAAGATATTTGTACAAGAGAATGTCCGACTAGTAGTTCTGGGACTCTGCCCCGATCATCCCTTGGCAGGATATTTCGGAGTTCATAAGACCACGGATCTGGTACAGCGCCTGTTCTGGTGGCCAAATTTGGACAAGGATTGTAAGGAATACGTGAGTTCTTGCACCATTTGTATTCGTAACAAGAGTAGCAGAAATAAGACCTGGGGTTTATTTAGGCCCCTTTCAGTCCCCGGTAGACCCTGGAGGATGATTTCAATGGACTTTGTGGTAGAACTACCAACATCTGAAGGGTGCTCAGCCATTTTTGTCGTGGTGGACTGGTTTTCTAAAATGGCTCAATTTGTGCCCTTGAAAGGGGTACCCTCCGCAATAGAAACAGCCAGAGTCTTTATAAAGGAAATTAGGAGGCTCCATGGTGTTCCTGGAAATATTGCTTCTGATCGAGGAGTACAGTTCACATCAAAGTTTTGGAGGGCTCTCTGTGAAACACTAAAGATAGAACTTTCATTTTCCTCTGCATACCACCCTCAGTCTAAGGGTCAGACGGAAAGAACTAATCAGACTCTTGAACAGTATATCCGTTGTTTTACTTCTTTTTCTCAGGATGACTGGGTTTCATTATTTCCGCTGGCTGAATTTGCATACAATAACTCAAGACACTCTGCTACAAAACAATCTCCTTTCTTTGCTAACTATGGGTTTCACCCTTTATTTCTGTCCAATACTATTCCTGACTCTTTAAATCCAGCTGTACAAGACACCGTTGAATTTCTCCAACATAACAACAGAATCTTGTGGGAAACAATCTCTAAGGCACAGGAGGACAACAAGAGATGCTTTGATAAGAAGAAAAGGGGAGATTTAATTTTGAAACCAGGGGAGCAAGTCTGGTTATCCACCACCAATCTCAAGTTGGCTTGTCCTATAAAAAAGCTTGGTCCCAAATTTGTGGGACCTTTTCCAGTAAAGAGGAAGATAAATGATGTTTCCAATGAACTTATATTGCCAGACTCACTGAAGATTCATCCTTTGTTTCATGTGTCTCTACTGAAATCCACAGTTTCTAATCCCTTTCCAGAACAGAACTCAGGTCCTCCTGAACCAGTGGTCATTAATGGCGAAGAGGAATATGAGGTAGAGGCCATTTTAGACTGTAGAAAAAGGAGGAATCAGCTCCAATATCTGATCAAGTGGAAGGGCTATGGACCTGAAGAAAACTCGTGGGAACCAGAATCGAATGTTCACGTCCAGGAACTAATTCAGGCCTTCCGCTGCAGGTACCCTGAAAAATGTATGGTCTACAGCTTCCTGCTTTCTGTTTCCTGTTCCTGGTGTTTTACTCTGTTGCTGTCCTGATCCGTCTGACCATGTTTGAACTCTGCCTGAACCGACCCCTGGCTTGCTCTTCGACAACGTCTCCGCTTTATCCTGCTGTCTGCCTGTCTGCCATTGCCAACTCCAGCCTGAACCTGACTACTCTGCTGCCTTCTGCTCTGTTCCTAAAGTGCCTGCTAGTTACCGACCCGGCTTGCCCAACCCTGCTGTGTAACCGGCCATCCTTATACCTGCTATCTGCGTCACGATCCAGCCTGCATCCAAGTACGCACGGACCTCACATCTGCAGCCTTCACCATCTGAACTTCTAGGCACTCGTGCCACTCCAGGCTTCTGTGCCTCCTGTTTGCATTATCAGGGGTACTAGGCCTCAGGTGTAAGAGATTGCCTTCCTCTCCACGTCAGGCTCCATCTCCAGGTACGTGACACTTAGAGAGAATTTCAACACTTTTCAAAATAGGGTTTGATAATAAAAAGTCAAAATGGTGCAAATAAAATATTTACAAAATAAAATATATTGCAAAGAAACAACAAGCACAGAAGCTAAAGCGATGAAAAATGAAGAATACTTGCAAGTCCTGTTCCAGCTGATTTCAGTCCCTGAGCAAAGTAATCTAATAGCTTGTATAACTTGACAGGTCTTCTTTTGCTTGATGGTACACGAGAGCTGCCAAAATGTGGATGCATTCCACTGTTATATAAAATCAAGGAGGGTGTTGACATAGACCATCTGACCAATCACCTAGCCTAAGGAGTGGTTGCTTGGATGTCACCACATTTATGACAAAGTCCCAGATAAAAATTTTAATAAGTATTCATATCTCTGAATATCTGCAGGGTACAGTCGGCTACCCAGCATATTATTGTGCAGCATGAAATTATCTTCACAATCGACATAGATATGACAGGTCTAAGATATCTATTTCTCATAAGAGGGGTGTGAAAGCCTAATCCCCTCTGGTACCTCCTCATTTACTAAGCTCTGGAGCAATTGCACTTTGCAAAGTGCACTGCGTATTTGCCATAAGTTAATCAACCCCATAGTCTCAAGCCTTTTGGATGTCTACATAAGGGAGGCTTTTACATGTAAATAGCATGCATAAAATACATTTTTAAATATATTAACAGTAAAAAAGCGAGATCAGAGCACATTGCCCACATAAAAGACGATGATGGGAGGATGGTTTCGGATGACACAGAGAAGGCAACTGAATGAAATGCTTTTTTCTCCTCGGTTTTTACACAGGAAAAGGAGGGGTAAACTGACCATGACAGTAATGTTAGTAACATGTGACGGGATGTACTGTTGTGGCTAACATTCTGGAGTCAAGAAAAGACTAGATCAGCTTAACACAAATAAATCACCAGGACCTTACACCCGAAAATCCTCAAAGAAGTCAGGTTATAGCTAGACCATTATTCCTAATTTTTGTGGACAGCTTACTGACAGGAATTGTACCAGCTGATTGGAGAAAAGCCAGTGTGATAACAGTATTCAAAAAAGGGCAGAGACATATTCCTGGAAACTACAGGCCAGTCAGCCTAAAATCAATAGTGGGTAAATTATTGGAGGGGATGATAAGGGACTATATCCATGAATTTTCTGAAGAAAACAGTATCATTAGTAACAATCAGCATAGGTTTATAAAGAGTAATTCCTGTCCTGTCAAAACAATTTATTAACATTCTACAAGGATGTGAGCTGCCATTTAGATAGGGGGAGGCTCATGGATGTGGTGTATCTGGATTTTGCAAAAGCATTCAATACAGTTCCCCATAAATGCTTAGTCTACCAGCTGATGTCCACAGGCATATACCATAGGGTTTGTTCTTGGGTAGAAAACTGGTTACAGAGGCATATTCAAAGGGTGGTGATATATAACGTGTATTCAGACTGGTCTGTCGTGGTGAGTGGGGTACCCCAAGGCTCTGTCTTGGGACCAATTATTTTTAATTTATTCATAAATGATATAAAGGATAGGATAAAAAACTCAATCTCAGTTTTGCGGACGACACAAAAATAAGGCGGGCAATACCTTCGCATCAGGATATAGAAATTTTACAGAAAGACCTGAATAAAATATTGGGGTGGGAAAATACATGGCAAATTAGGTTTAATGTAGAGAAATGTAAGGTAATACACTTAGGGGCAAAAAATACTACTCACTAGGGGGAGACAGACTGAGCAATAGCATGCAATGTCAAGCTGCAGCTACCAAAGCCAGCAGAATTTTAGTATGCATGAAAAATAATTCTGCTGCTTTACAAAACTCTGGTTAGGTCACATTGGGAGTATTCCAACCAGTTCTCTTCACCAGTCCTCAGAAGGGATATGCTGGAGCTAGAGAGAGTCCAAAGAAGGGCAACAAAAGTATTAGGGGGACTGGAGGACCTCAACTACGAGGAATGACTACAAGCACAAAATGTATTGTCGCTGGAGAAGAGAAGCTTGAGAGGAGACATGATATTGATTTACAAACACTTCAATGTTGATCCCAGCATAGGAAAAAAACATTCAGTCTCAGGGAGTATAAGAGGACACGGGCCACACAATAAAATTGGAAAAGAAGCGGTTTAACCTTAAGCTGTGCAAGAGGTTTTTCACTGTCAGGGCGATAAGGATGTGGAACTCTCTTCCACAATTGGTGGTGTCAGCTGGGAGTATTGATATGTTTAAAAGACTCTTGGACACTCTTGCATCTTAAAGAAGATGTCTTTAATGAACATCTAACTAGAAAAATAATTATTAGAGCTATATGGATAATCCAAAGACAAGAATGCTGCTTCTCACTGCAACCCCTAGCAAAGCCTTTTAGGGGGAGAGAGTGGAGGAAGGAGAGCCACTCAAGGCTTGATCTCTCTGAGCATTGTAAGCAAAATTATTTTTACCTCTAAAGAACTAATTAGACACAGGAAAACATAAAAACGAGGCTAACACTCACTTGTTAATAGGAAATGAGAATCCTTAGTATAAATATGAAAAAAATTCAAATTTTCCTAACCAAAAAAATTCCAAAACAACATTTTTAAAAGTCTTTTATTTTTTTTTAGTATTTACCATTACAAGTAAAGAAAACCACTAATAGTAAAGTATAACTACTATACTATACAGTTGAATAAACCACTATTGCCAAATAATGAAACCAAGATGGCACGATTGCTTTGCCCATTAAAGCTGCTGACTTCTGACAAAACTTACATTTATTACTCTTCATTGTTTTCCAAAAAGACACAAGAAGTACCTTAGAATTCAATAAACTTTAAAATCAATAAAGAAGTAGAAATGAAGAATTTATTTGAATAACCAAAATTCTGTCCTGGCTTAGTAGAAGAAAGCATCCACATGCTTGAGCTCAGGAATATATTGAGGATCTATTGAGGTTTGTGGACCCACTGCCTTTCTTCCCAGAGTTCACAATCTATCTTTTTTTACTATCCTACAAGTTTGTGGTCTCTGTAAAACACAACTGTATTGTAAAACTACCCTTGTAGGAGCCACTGGTGAATATGGGTATCTCCCACCCTGCATAGCCAGCCACATGCATTTTCCACTCACTCTGCAAACAAAAAAGAGTCCTTGCAGCTTTGTTTTTGTATTTTGTTAGGGGGATTGAACTTGGATGGGGTAAGGGTTCTTATGGCATGCCCATTTTATAAGTAGAGAAATCTTCAGGTACAAAAACTATATACATCCAGGGTCTTAGGTGTTGTCCTGGACTCTGAACTCTCCTTCAAACCCCACATCCAATCGCTGTCCAAATCTTGCCGCCTCAGCCTCCGCAACATCTCCAAAATACGCCCCTTTCTAACCAAAGACACAACAAAACTCCTAGTTCACTCCCTGGTCATCTCGCGCCTCGACTACTGCAATTCCCTTCTCATTGGCTTACCTCTACACAGGTTATCCCCCCTTCAATCCATCATGAATGCTGCTGCCAGACTCATCCACCTCACCAATCGCTCAGTGTCCACTGCTCCTCTCTGTCAAGCCCTCCACTGGCTTCCGCTCACCCAACGAATTAAATTCAAAATACTTACAACATCTTACAAAGCAATCCACAGCCTAGCCCCCAGCTACATCACCAGCCTAGTCTCAAAATACCTCTCAAAACCTCCTGCTCTCTAGCTCACTCATCACCTCCTCCCATGCTCGCCTTCAGGACTTTTCCAGAGCCTCTCCAATCCTATGGAACTCCTTACCCTTATCTGTCCGATTATCTCCTACTCCATTAGCTTTTAGGCGATCTCTGAAAACCCTCCTTTTCAGAGAAGCCTATCCTACCAACCCCTAACAAATGTACCTCCTTTTCTCCATCAACCCATCCCCCACAGTTATTGCCTTTTGTTTCACTTGACCCTTCCTTCTAGATTGTAAGCTCTAAAGAGCAGGGCCCTCTAGTTCCTCCTGTTTTGAACTGTATTGTAACTGTATTGTCTTCCTTCACATTGTAAAGCGCTGCGCTAACTGTTGGCGCTATATAAATCCTGTATCATAATAATAATAATAACATCCAGTATATACATACTTCTCCTCCTCTACCTCCAGCACAAACTTGCTTGTAGAACTACAACTCTCAGGACCAGCTAACACTGACAGTTTGATCCAACACAATCTCAGTTAGATCCAATCAAATACCCTTTGCAGACAGGGACCTTAAGCCCCTTTGGTAGTGTAGCAAAATGACAGGTCTTTGGTGCTAGCATCCTTTTCCCGTGGCTACTGCTTCCAGTTCCACCTCTCCAGGCACTGCCAGCCCACCTGGCTGCACCTTTCACTAACCCTCCTGGCTACTTCTCGACAGTCCTCTCAGACTAAATCGGCATCCATACCAGACTGCTTGCACCCAGTCCCTTCAGATATGCCTCTCAGTCTTCTGACTGTGACACTCACCAGCCCTCCTGGCTGTCTTTCTCCCTGGAGACTTTCCTGGCAGTGTTCTCCTGCTGTCCTTTCCTTGCTCCCATGCCTCCTGATTGGCATCCCTCCGTGTGTCATGAGAAGGGGTCCCTTCCACACCTGAGCCCAGGCCTGAGTTCAAACCCCCCAGACTAGTGGGCCACTCTTAAAGGCCTCCCAGTCTAACATACCTTCTCCATGTTCCACCAGAACTCACACTGCCCCAGCTGGGCTGACCCTGACTATTTGAGGAGGCCTGCCCCCTGCCAACCCATCTGTTGGGGATTGGTCAGGGCCCTCAGAACACTCAAGACAGCTCCTCCTAGACTCCTCCCAACTGCTTCTGGAATCTTCTCCAAGTTTCCAGCAAGCAGGGGGAGTCACCAGAGAAGCTGCTCCTGAATCATCCAGCCTTGCCTGAGTCACTCAAAATCCTGACCCAGAAAAACACACAGGCTTGGCTGGCAGCCAAGCCTGAATTTACCTACACTAACAAAAATCCTAACATTAGCACTCTAGTTACGCTAGGGGGTGCTACAGTATTAATCATTATCAAAGAAATGTAAAGTTTAACATGTTGAAGTTAAATAAATTAATGTGGTTTCGTATAGAAAATATTGTTATATTTGAGATGGTGCTATGTTGGACCAGGAAAGGGCTCATATATTCCAATTTTGTGCTTAACTAGTTAAGAAATATAAAAGTACAGAATCTATCAATATTGAAGTAGAACTGATGTGATAATTGTTGTGGTGGGTGAGGTGTGCTGTTAAGGTAAAAAAAAAAAAATTGTGGGGTCCTGGTTGTTAATTTTGTTTATTTTGAAAAACACATATAGAAATATATCCTCAAGTCTTTTAGTCCTGAAGTATTTTAACCCTGAAATTAATTTTTCATCATTCTGTATACTGTATGTGTTTAAAAAAAAAAAAAAAAAAAAAAACATGATATGTAAGGACCAGAGCACACTAACAGTTTGTTCTTAAAGGTACTACTCAACCACCCATGACAATTATCACACTTTAAAGGGACCCACAGACCTTAGAACCCTCCACATAGCTACATCCTGTGTACACACACATATATATATATATATATATATATATATATATATATATATATATATATATATATATATAGATATATAGATATATATATATAAATACATATATATATATATATATATATATATATATATATATATATATATATATAAACTGTGACAGGACGAGACTCTGTCACTGTGAGAGGATAGGATATGGGACACAGGATTTACATTTAGGGTCCAGACTAATGTTTCTGGGCAGAGAAAGCTGTGTGCTTGGCTTTCTATGGATTCTGCAGCACTGGATCAGAACAGTCAATCCTGTGTCTGGATTTTTGCTAGACAACTCCAACCTGGCTGAGTACACAGGTGTGATCTGAGGATAACTCAGGGCTCCCAGTATGGAGATTGCTTCCAGTGGGGGAGACGGAAGGTCTCATCAAGAGATTAGAGGTCCCAACCAGAAGCCAAAAAGACAAAGGGACTCAGTTCCAGGAGCCAGGGCGGCTCCTACCAGGGTGTCAGGAGAACCCCATTCCATATGCCACAGAAGGCCGTGCAGAAGGGCACTAAGACTAAAGGCTAGAGAGCCAAGTATCTTTATGGGCAAGTGAAAGGGTATATATGAGAAATTAAGGTATATCACTCGAGAAAGATAAAAATGAAAATAATAAAAATGAAAATAGTATTTAATCTGTAAATACCGATAGGATATACAACAAGCATTCAGTGACAATTGTGCTTGGACAGAAGCCCAAGTGTGAGGAAGAAAAAGATGATTCAACAGAATCAGTGACAATGGTGTATCTGGTGACTTTAAACATGGATTTTTTCTGTTTTCCCATGGATGTTGAATAGGAAAATAATCCCAGAAAATAATCCTAGATTGCTGACGCGTTTCGGCTCCATCATGGGCCTTTCTCAAAGCTCAGTCTGTAGTCTATGAGAATAATGTAAAATGTAAGGATTATTGAAAAAATCCTTAAAATAAATCATGTACAATCATGGTGTTGATAATGCTTAAAAAATTATTACATACATGGGTGTAGCCATTATTTCTGCACAGAAGCCCCTGTATCCGTTCACAGTCACAGCGGGAATCGTGTACTGCAAGGCCTAGGATTATAATTATGGTGTTTCTTACAATAGAGTTCAGATAGATCATATGGGTAATGTGAGATATAATATATGTTCCTCCACTTACAGTTAAATACACTGGTAGGAGGGACTGGTCTCCGGGGTCCTGGGGATAGATTCCCCTCTTTTCACCGGGCTCTGATCTAGAGTATAACAATAATTGGTTTATGGATAGGGTTTGTACGGGATGATATGAAAAGTAGCGTGACTATGGTGTCCAATAATTATCCCAGGATAGGTGCAGACATCTCTTCTTAACAGCAGTAGCACACAGCTCCACCATGGGTAGCCCTGACCCACGGCTACCCATGGTGGAGCTGTGTGTTACTGCTGTTAAGAAAACATTTAATTCTCATTTTGTTTCATAAGCTATATTATAATATTGTCAAATCCATTTATGTGATGCACGCACATACTGAAACATAATCAGAAACGTCTTAGATTCTGAACATATATGTATTGTAAATACATGGGTATTTGCCACGATTCCGCTGACCGGCCCCGGAATACCGCACAATCACACCCGGCACGGTAAACCCCTACCTCTGTAGGGGATCACTAGGACCAACCAATCCCTTCGGGGAGAAGATGGCTCCTCCTCCCGTGTCGGCGGCCAGAGCGGCGTCCCCAGCAACGGGGTTGCAGCCTGCGCGCACACCTAGTCGGCGCAGGCGCAGATGTTGGTGCCTACGTCACGCCGATATGGAGCCCGCCTACGTGCAGCGCGTAATGCGCATGCGCGAGGGGCTTCATAAAGCCGGGGAATGAAAGGTAATCCTCACTTCTCTCTAGCAGAGAGGAGAGGACGGACCTAAAAACTGCGCCGGCTTAAAGGACACCTCCATCCCATCAGAAAAATGTAAGTGCAAACGGACTTCAAAGCCCTTTATCTTTGAAATAAACTTGGCACCTAGGCACAGTAATAAAGTCACTTTATCTTTATGTACAAACACCATTGTTTCAAGTTCAAGCACCATGAGATGTCTGCACCTATCCTGGGATAATTATTGGACACCATAGTCACGCTACTTTTCATATCATCCCGTACAAACCCTATCCATAAACCAATTATTGTTATACTCTAGATCAGAGCCCGGTGAAAAGAGGGGAATCTATCCCCAGGACCCCGGAGACCAGTCCCTCCTACCAGTGTATTTAACTGTAAGTGGAGGAACATATATTATATCTCACATTACCCATATGATCTATCTGAACTCTATTGTAAGAAACACCATAATTATAATCCTAGGCCTTGCAGTACACGATTCCCGCTGTGACTGTGAACGGATACAGGGGCTTCTGTGCAGAAATAATGGCTACACCCATGTATGTAATAATTTTTTAAGCATTATCAACGCCATGATTGTACATGATTTATTTTAAGGATTCTTTCAATAATCCTTACATTTTACATTATTCTCATAGACTACAGACTGAGTGACTGAACGCTTTGAGAAAGGCCCATGATAGAGCCGAAACGCGTCAGCAATCTAGGATTATTTTCTGGGATTATTTTCCTATTCAACATCCATGGGAAAACAGAAAAAACCCATGTTTAAAGTCACCAGATACACCATTGTCACTGATTCTGTTGAATCATCTTTTTCTTCCTCACACTTGGGCTTCTGTCCCAAGCACAATTGTCACTGAATGCTTGTTGTATATCCTATCGGTATTTACAGATTAAATACTATTTTCATTTTTATTATTTTCATTTTTATCTTTCTCGAGTGATATACCTTAATTTCTCATATATACCCTTTCACTTGCCCATAAAGTCCCATCCTATCTGGTTTGAGGCACCAGCAACCCCCAATATAAATACATATGGGGACGGTGGCAGAACCTACTTTAGTACATGTGTTCAAAAGAAACCCCCCCCCCCCCCCCCCTCCTCTAGAGAGCCAAGTATCTAAGAGAGTTGGACACCACAGTCAGAGAGACTAGTAAAAGGTGCAGTGTGGTACTGCAGTTGAAGCTGAGTGAGCTTATGAGCCACGTGGCTTGGCATTTTCCAGTATTTGTATATTGCTGAAGCTGGAGAACATCCCCTACGTGGGAAACCTTATGTTGGACTGTTGATTTGCTTCCCGCTGTTTTAATAAAAGTGGGCTACCAGGCCCTTAAAAATAGTTCCTGTCTGCTGTGAACTCCCTGTATTAATGCATCTACCACAAAAGCTAACTACCCCATGTCACAATACATACTGTATACTGTATATATAGGTATATTAGCTCATTACATATACAGGCTGTTCTGCTTTGTAGTAATAAACAATATTTGGCTTGACTCTTTTTACATTTACCAGCCTCATTTAAAAGATAACCCATAAAGGATTTTTTCAGCACTTTTCAGGTGCTATAACGATGACAACAGCAATATTATAAAAACATAAATTTTAGGTGTACAAAATAATGTTAAAAGATTAAGACTAATCATGACCAGTCAATAAAATACTCCATCATCACATAAAATTTAACACATTTTCGAGTTTAGAATGTTATGCACAGTTAACACCTCCCTCAAGCCTGAGAGTTCCCCCCACAGACCACCATATAATTTATTCGATTTTTGTAATTAAATACACCACTTTTGCTAAAGTCAGGAGTCAACTGGTCCAGTGGAGAGTTGGGGGCACTTTGCTCTCTTCACAGACTATAGTGTCCTCGTCTTCCAGTGATATGGTAAGTATGTCTGGAAACATGTTAATATTGCAAACGATGCAGTTTCCAATTTCGAACGGTCTATCGCCCTATTTGGAGGGAATGTTCACTAAAAGCCACAACTAGACATACTTTGTCCCTCTCCTATAAATTGTTGTTACAAGAGGACCTTGTTCCTTCTCCGCCTTATTTAGAATGCTGGGAAAGAGATTTTGACCTTACATTTACCGCTACAGTGAGAAAGCAGATCTTGTCCCCGTCTACCAATTCATCTATTTTTAAAAATACCAAGAGTCTAGTTATAAGATTCAAATGCATTGGTACTGGATGCCCCAGTTGCTTCATCGACTATTTCCAGATGCTTCCCCAGTCTGCTGGAAACGTGAACATGGTACCGGGGATTTCTTCCATATCTCATGGTCATGCCCAAAACTTGTTTGATTCTGGTCCGAAGGCCACACTATCATCCATCAATTTACCAACTACCCTGTGCTGAAAACCCACAAATATTTGTTGCTCCAATGCACCAGAACACAGAATAGAAATTCCTGTCAATGTGCTACGTGGGCATACACATCAATGTGCGTAGGTCTGTGCGCATTAACGCAAGTCCTCATACTGGCCCACGGCTGCGCACATCTAATCTCAGGACTGGCACCAAGCGCGCCTTTTTAAGGTTGGAATGGTAACTATTAATTGCTGGATAATCTTCAGCTACCTGTGATCCTTGTTCCGATGCTTCCTGGTTTGTTCCTGGGTACCTTCTTTAGACTCTCCTGATCTTGACTTCAAGATGCTGCTTGACCTCGCTCCTGTCTGATCTCCCATATATAATAATAGTTACATACTGTAGCTACGATAGTTACATAGTTAGTCAGGTTGAAAAAAGACACAAGTCCATCTGGCTCAAACAATAAAAAAAAAAAAAAAAACAGTAAAGAAAACCCAACCATACAACCATACAATCCCATACACACAATCTTATACCTGCAGTTGATCCAGAGGAAGGCAAAAAAAAAAACCAGCAAAGCATGATCCAATTTCCTACAGCAGGGGAAAAAATTCCTTCCAACTTTACCTATAAATATTAGTACCCATTTACATTATGTACACCCAGGAAAGAATCCAGGCCTTTTTTAAAGCAATCTAGTGAGCTAACCAGAACCACCTCTAGAGGCAGTCTATACCACATTTTCACAGCTCTTACGGTGAAGAAAACTTTCCGTATTTGGAGACAAAATCTGTCTCTTCTAGTCGTAAAGAGTGCCCCCTTGTTCTCTGTGTTGACCTTAACAGGTTGCCGACCGCCGCAAGTACATATACTGCGGTGGTCAGCCCCGGCCAGGCAAAGTGACGTACCGGTACGTCACTAGCCTGTCACTTACTTGTGAGCCAATAGCGGGCGAGCGCGCGCCCGCGGAGGCTCGCGCCCGCCCGCCCCGGCTCGTTTCCTCGGAAGTCCGTGCGTGTGACCGGCGGACCCGATGTCCGCCGGTCACTCGCGATTGTCCACCGTGAAGGGAGAAAGGCAGGCGGCTAATGTAAACAAGCCGCTTGTCATTCTCCCCTGTGTAGGAATAGTGATCATACGGTTCTACTATGTAGGACCGTTGATCACTGTTCCTACACCAGTAGCTATGTCCAATCACAGTTAGAAGCACGCCCTTAGGGACACACTTAATCCCTCCTTCCCCAATAAAGTTAACCCATACCCTGCCAGTGTCATTTTGCAGTAACAGTGCATATGTATAGCACTGATTACTGTAGTAATGTCACTGGTAACCCCAAAAGTGTCAAAAATGGCATTCAAGGGTCCGATCTGTCCGCCGCAATGTTGCAGTACTGCAAAAAATAAAACGCAGATCGCCGCCATTACACGTTAAAAAAAAAGGAAATCAATTGCTGAAAATGTAGCCACAGATCCAACAAAATTCTTGCAAAGGAAGTTTCTTGGCGGAGATCACACAAAAAAGAGGATGTACCCTTACCAGATAGTTGGACCCCCTATTACGGAAGGTCAAACAGGCGTGCGAAATCAGTCACCAGAATTCCTCTCCAAACAACCACAGAACCTCCGGACAAGGACCATGGAACCGGTAGACCTCAATGGACTCCAGGTGTACAAAGGGGATGACCTCCAATAATACAAATGGGGGCGCACATGGTGAAGTATGTACGGATTTTATTAATAAAAAGAGGTTAAAAAACTCACATGTAGCTGCTTGATACAGGCATGTTATTCAATTGATTGGCCGCGGCTGGAACAGCGTGACTGCATGGGGGCTAGCGTGCCTTTTTTGTGTGATCTCCGCCAAGAAACTTCCTTTGCAAGAATTTTGTTGGATCTGTGGCTACATTTTCAGCAATTGATTTCCTTTCCTCTATATGGACTTATGGACACTGGTTCACCTCTTTTCTTTAGTTAGTTAATTTATCTAGTGGCGCTGTACCATCTTCACATTGTCTTTTTGGTTTGATATACTTTGTACTAGCAGCCTTTTTAGCTCATTGTTCTCTGTGCGCAGCTTTCCTCCATTACGTTAAAAAAAAAACACCAAAAATGACAGAAATCTTTCCCTTAGTTAGTAAACGCAATAACTTTTGCGCAAACCAATCAAAATACGCTTTTTGCGATTTTTTTTACCAAACATATGTAGCATAAAACAAATTGGCCTAAAATGTTAAAAAAATTAGATTTTTACATTTTTTTGGGGGGAATTTCATATAAAAAAATGTGAAAAATATTGTTATTTTTGCAAAATTGATGCTCTTTTTTTGTTTATAGCGCAAAAAGTAAAAATCGCACAGGTGATCAAATACCACCAAAAGAAAGCTCTGTTTGTGGGGAAAAAAAAGACGTCAAATTTGTTTAGGTATAGCGTCGCATGACCGCGCAATTGTCCGTTAAAATCACGCAGTGCCGAATCGCAAAAAAAACCCTGGTCGGAATGGGGGTAAAATCTTCCAGGGCTTAAGTGGTTAAAGGGAACAACTCAACACCAAGTTCCCTATATGGACCCCTTATGTTTTTATACATGTTGATCATATCCGCCCTTAATCTCCTCTTCTCAAGAGAAAATAAATTCAGTTCCTCTAATCTTTTCTCATAGCTGAGCTCCTCCATGCCGTTTATCAGTTTGGTTGCCCTTCTCTGCACTTTCTCCAGTTCCCCGATATCCTTTTTAAGAACTGGTGCCCAAAACTGAACTGCTTTTTTTGCAGATGATGTCTTACTAAAGATTTGTATAGGGGCAGAATTATATCTCTCTCTCTGGAGTCCATGCCTCTGTTAAAAACAAGAAAGGTCTTTGTTTGCTTTGTAAACCACAGCTTGACATGCTATTATTAAGCTTAGGATCTGCCAGAACACCCAGATCCTTCTCCACTATGGATTCCCCCAGTTCTACTCCACCTAGTATGTATGATGCATGCATATTCTTAGCCCCCAAGTGCATAACTTTACATTTATCAACATTAAACCTCATTTGCCACAAAATTGCCCAATGAAACAGTGCATTGAGGTCAGCTTGTAAGTTTGAGACATCCTGTAAAGAAGTTATTCCACTGCAAAGCTTGGTGTCATCTGCAAAGACTGAAATGCTACTTTTAATCCCAGACCCTATATCCTTTATAAAGATATTAAAAAGTAAGGGTCAAAACACTGAACCTTGTGGTACACAACTGATAACCTTAGACCATTCAGAGTAAGAATCATTAAACACTACTCTCTGAATTCTATATTTTAGCCAGTTTCCTATCCATTTACAAACTGACCTTTCCAAGCCTGTAGACTTTACCTTACACATTAGCCGTGTGTGGGGAACTGTGTCAAACGCTTTTGCAAAATCCAAATATACTACGTCCACAGCCACCCCTGTCTAAGGTTTTACTTACCTCCTCATAAAAAGGAATCAGGTTTGTCAGACAAGTTCTGTCTTTCATGAATCCATGCTGTCTGTTGCTTAAAATATTTTTTTCCAGCAAGAACTCATCTATGTGGTCTTTTATTAAACTCTCCAGTGTTCCTAACTATAGATGATAAACTAACAGGTCTATAGTTACTTGGCAAAGACTTTGATCCCTTTTTAAATATAGGCACCACATTGGCCCTACGCCAAACCAGTGGTACTGGTCCAGTCCTTAACGAGTCCCTAAAAATTAGAAACAAAGGCTTTGAAATTACAGCGCTCAATTCTTTTAGGATGCGTGGGTGGATGCCATCTGGTTCAGGTGCTTTATCCACCCTTATTCTGTCTAAATATTTCTGGACCATATCACTTTTGAGCCATTGTGGATCATTTGGGGCTGTGTCAATACCATCCTCATTATGGTCATGAGCTCCCCCATGCTCCTTTGTTTACACAGAGCTGAAGAAAGTATTTAATAAATTTGCCTTCTCTTTGTCCCCAGTCACCCACTCATGATTATTTTGTAAAGGGCCTACATGCTCAGATCTAACCTTTTTACTATTAATATATTTGAAGAATTTTTTGGGGGTTTGTCCTACTATCTTTTGCAATCTGTCGTTCATTTTGAATTTTTGCGTCCTTGATTTCCTTTTTACATATTCTGTTATAATCCCGGCTTGCTTCCAGAACATGCTTCTGTTATCTGTTCTATATGTCACTGGACTCTTCCTCTGTTACTAATGTCTACCTGTGTATGACCCTGGCCTGGCTCCTGACCACATTCCCTCTTCCAGTTGTCTGACTGTGTATGACTGTGGCCCAGTCTACCAGGTCTGCCTTGCTACCATGCACCTCTACACTACCAGTGCATGGGCTGCCTGCCACAACTGATTGTGGGGTGTCCTTCTGTTACCCTGAGCCTCGCACCCCTGTTCTTATATTCACATGTGTTTTTAACCAGAGTCACAAGGGAAGCCCCGTCATCAATTTGGCCTCCATCAAGGTACATGACATTGTCACATATTATGCATTATGAATCTGCAATGTTTCTTGCTGAGATTTGTTTGTTTGTAAGACTGTTAGTGCTGGTTCACACTAATACGACTTGTCAGGCGACTTGGTCAGCCTGTCAAGTCGTGCACCGTCGCGGTCCATTGAGTAGTACAGGACCGGTTCTAATAGGAGTGACACAAGTCGCTCCGACTTAGAAAAAGGGTCCTGTACTACTTCGGGGCGACCTGGAGGCGACTTGCATTGACATTCATTTTATGAAGTCCGTGCAAGTCGCGCCGAAGTCACGCTGCACGCGACTTCACAGGTTGCCCCCCCCGGAGCGACGTAGTGTGAACCGGCACTTACCCTATTGAACTCATTGTTTTGTATCACTATGATACCTTTTGTTTAAACTGTGAACTCCTTTTAAAAATAAATAAAGAAATAATTTAAAAATAATTGCAAATGATTAGTAAGAGAAGGATTAGTAGGAGAACCAAAGGGAAACCCAACTGGCCAGACCTGCTCCTTAATAAAAACGTATATGTGATTATACAAGAGAGATGCAGAGATTACATATCAGCTATTCTCCAGATATTCTTCTGTAGGTATTTACTCATTAGGCTTAGTCATTGAGGAGCTACCATTTGCTGAAATTAAGATAATAACTCAACAAATACAAACCACAATCGTATATCATTTAAAGAGTAACTCCATTCTTGTTTTGCGAAAAAAAAACATTTCCCTCTGAGTGATCTATGTACATTACAAGGATTTTAAAAAACTTTTGTTATTCTGCAGACATTTCTCTGTGTGCCCATAAGGTAAGTGAATCTTATGGGAGTGGTTTCATAATTATCAACTAGCTGCTGCACCTGCAGGGCTCTAATGAGGAAAATTGCAGGGTCTACATCCCTTTAAATGTGATTTCCTATTGGCATCATCTCACCAAAAATTTAATTTTTGTTGCAGGGGGTGTCTAATATCTGATTTGAATCTTAGTGTAGACTTCTGAGAAAATCATTAAGCCAATCCCACAAGCAGAAAATTCCCCTTGCCATATCGCATTGCACCTTACAGAAAATTACAGAGCGGCAGGTTGAAAAGGAAAGGTAATTTATAGTAACATTCAATCACAATATGACTTGTGTGGCAATTGTATATGCTATATTATTATTTTATTTTTTTTATTTGCTAGTTTTTTTCCCCCAAAAATGGAGTTACCCTTTAAAGAAAAGACAATATCAACATTTTACCAAGATTTCTAAATGTAGACATTGGAATATCTGCATTATTAGAACAGTTCTTATAACATAAAGCTTAGCTGAGTTAAATGGCACGTAAATATACATTTTCAGTGAAGATTTTTTTTTTAGTCAGAAAAACTGCAATTCGGCTAAAAATAACTTGTTTTGCTTTACCAGCCTCTGCTTCAGCAACTGTGGAACGTAATGTAATATTTTCTATCAGAGATCCCACGGGGTACCTTACTAAGTCTTCACAAGAGTATCAGGCCAAATCTTTGCTTTCATGCTTAACTCCACCGACTGCGAGAATTTAAAACAGAAAACAAAAAGATAGAGCAGGCTCACTGAGGGTGAAAGGGTGAATAGATACTGTTTTCGGTGATTGGGGTGATGTTATCTGTGGCCAGAAGCCGCCTCTATGCCACTGTATTCCATGGGAATGGTCTAATATTGGTCTTGATAGTGAATAGGCCACTGTCTCAATTCAAACACATTTCAACAGCTTTTTATTCTGTGGTTTAATGAAGCAAGAGGTATTTCTGTGACCCCAGAACAGTCTGGACCCCGTTTAACCCTTAAAAGCCAAACTATTGTTTACTACCCCTTTATATCATAATTTAAAAAAAGAAAAGTTCAGAAAATTTGGCTTTCAGAACTTGGCAGAACAATAGGGGCTTTCCCAAATCATAAGCAATCTGGAAGACAGAATGCTGAGTCAACATAAACAGAGTTCTACTTTATAATATATTGCATTACACAAGAGAGCCCTTTTGTAGGCTGGGAACCAGCCAAATTTAGCTTTAGATTATTTCCTTCAGAGAACAATGCTGATTTTAGATATGTTTTCCAAGGCACTGCTGTGTTCCTGTAAATTGTAAACTCTAAATGTTCTAATTGCATAAACCCCAACACTGCAAGGAGATTGTTCAGAAAGCAAAATCATTTCATATGTATTGTTACTGTGCTTACAGTCTCACAAATGCAGTGTCACCTTCTACAGATGGGTTAACATGACCCTATGACTGCCAGCAGACCTTGCTTAAAGCTCATCTCTGTAGCACTAATTTATATGAGATCTGTTTTGCTTGGCTGGGTTAGTATAATGGGAAAACATCCCACGCTGTGCATGCTAGAAAAGTACTAAGACTAGGAGGAGTACAATCATGTTAAAGTCCTTTTTAAAATAGTTGTCCAGTTTACCATAAAGATGTCAGTAATTCATGTTGCCTTCACTCTTTTACTCGCTTAAATTGTACAACTCTAATAAAGAGGTAATGCCCTGTAGGCAGTAGGTCAGAATGTAAACATTTTAATCAATTTATCTCAAATTAATTTTACTAAATATTATAAAAGTTGTGTCAGAATGGCATTACAGATACTCATCCAATAGAGAAACAAATTACAGAAAATAGAAATCCATCACATCATTACTGGAGCTGCCCTCGAACACAGCTGGTAGGATATTGCAGTATACTACATATGGCCTCACAATTGTCAAGCTCAGTGTTAGTTCTGCTGAAATTAATCTGATCATTAAGCAAGCTTGATAAAACAAAAAAAAAAAAATGTGGTCTGATTTTAGTACAGGCTCGAGTGATCATCCATTAACCACTTGGCTTATATCTCTAATAAACTGATCTTTTCAAATTCACACCTTAGAGAGGAAAATTGCTGTGAACACATAATTGATCCATGGTACACAAGAAGTATATATTTTTCTCTGCCTGGGTTTTCATTGAAAAGAAGCAGAAAATCACCAAATGCAGTAATAATTTAGTAAAAAAGGCAAGCAGTCATGTGAACACTCACAAGGTACAGGTTAAAAGGCTCATCTTTAGGATAAAAAACCCGGTGGATTGAGTCCTGAATGCATCCAATCAGAGATTTCAGCAGCCGCGGTGACCAAGGTGGACCACTGTGGTCACCACAGCTGCTACATTCTCGGACTGGAGGCGTTCAGGACTCAATCTACCGGGTTTTTATCGTAAAGATGAGCCTTTTAACCTGTACCTTGATGTGAGTGTTCATTTGACTGTTTGCCCTTTTTACTAAATAAATACTGCACTTATAGGCACTTTTCTGTTTCTTTTACATGTTGTTTTACAGAGCTGGCTTCACTCCTGAGAAGAGCTTTGCCCTTAGTGTGTGCTATTCATTAAATACCTGCATACTGACAGGTGTTATTCACCTTTCTATGGACTCCTCCAGTTTTATGGACTTATTGGACTAATTACTTTTTTAATTAAGATGCCTTCTATGTAATTATCCTGTGCATTGGCATTTTACTCGTTTTTGTTGTGAATTTTCATTTAGAACCTTTACCTTTCTATAACAGATTCCCAGTGTCTAAACTAGTGGGACCATTTCCTAACCCAACTTTCTTTTTGTTGATTTGTAGTTTCCGCTTCAGTCTATACCATATATACAGTCACACTCTAGCCTATTATTCTTTATTATTGATTGAGCTTTTTCTTCACCAATGTCTGCCCTTTATTAGATTTATTCTGTCTTGTTTATAACTATTTTAGCTTATTCTTGTGTTCTCAATTTTTTTGGATTATGCCTTGCTTTTTGTACTGTATCATGTTTCTATATCATCCCATTACGTTTTCTGACTCTTGCCTCTTTCTTGTTCAGTTACATTTAAGGTCCTTTACCTTTTATTTAGACCTAGGCCTCCATGTATTATCAGTAAGTCATGTTTCTTCCTTGTGTCCTTCCTTACCTGTACTCTTTCTTTATACCGTTGCAGGTAGCCCCTCATCTAATTTCTGTCCTGAAGTATTATGTATGTAGCTCTGTTTCAATTTCTGCCCTTTCTTCCTGACACCTCAGTTTCCACTGTTAGCACTGCCAATTTCACATGTCTTAGTACAGATGGATTGGTTGTTATGCTGGTGTTAAACAAACCTTTGGCATTATTCACAGTAAATGATAAAGCTTTTTCATATTATTGACACATGTGAAAAAAATAAAAGTTAAAAAACAAATGTATCTCTTACCCCTAAAGGAACCATTGTGTTGATTGGGTTTTTCTGTCTCAATCCATAACTGACCCAAGACTAACATACACACCTTGTGGGTTTCATTAGACTTGATTATAATGCAAAAGAAAGCCCTGGAAGGAAGAAATCAGTTAAAACAGGTACAGCAGTAACACAACCCAATAACAGAACAGTAAACTCAAAGGCAATATACCGTATAATTGAGACTGTTTATACACAATTATTACAAACCACTAGTAGGATATTATTCAACTTATTTTTTTATGGTGGCTCTTATAAACCTATCTAACACAATTATACAGAGAAACAGTGTACACAAATATACACAACTGCAATATGAACAATCAAAATGACAATCAAAAGGATACCAAAGCCCCTGGCTACCCTACTGGCCAGTAGCAATAAACCCAGTCCTGCCAGCATTGGGGCCCATAATCCTTGGCAGAACACTCTTTGACACTATTTTTTTAATCCCAAATTAGGAATGGGGGCTCCAAAAGGAAAGGGGTCCAAGGTGATCACAAAAAGCAGGGCAACACTATCCCACTGAACAGGAAACAAACAATGTCAGTTGGCAAGCGGTTGCTCTTTGAGCCTCTAGCAGTCCCATGAAGGTTAGATAAGGGTCCGCCTTTAGAGCTGGTAACTCCATGTAGTCCTTCCCTTGGAGGTTAAGCAAAGCCACTGTCTCTCACCAAATCAGCCACTGTTTCTCACCAAATTAGCCACAGTCTCTCAAAAGGTTACACCTGCAGATTCTTGATGGATTACAGCTGCAGTCTTTCACTGGATCCAAAATGTGGCATGCAGGTTCCCAGCGATGGGAAACCACCAGTAGGGTATTATTCAACTTATTTTTTTTTATGGTGGCTCTTATAAACATATCTAACACAGTGACAGGGTCAATTTCATTTTTAAACATTGGGTTGTCATGATAAACCAACCTTAGAGTCTGTCCTAGAGTCACAAAATTTCTAAATCAAATTACGGCAATTCTTTGTTTCCCCATTTATGATACCCAGTCAAACAAATTGGAAACAATTTTTTACCTTGTTGAATTTGAAGGTGGACACTTGCAAGTCAATCTAGATAGGATATCATTACAACTTCATACTTTTAACACACTTTTTTGATAATAAAAGTTAAGTAAATTACAGTTTGGGATATAATCCCCTAGTAAAGCTTTTAGGCAAATAAAAAAACAAAACAACAAAAAATGCATACATACTGGAGAAAAACAAAAACTGACCTTGTATTGCTATATATTTATCAATCTGTGAACCGTGAATGGCTGTATATCTCTGTGGATCATGGAGAAATGCTCCCATTCGGGACAATTATTTAATATATACTGACTGAAACCTACATTACATCTTACTTGCTAGGTTTATTTGGCCCCAGAGCAAGGCTTCCTTGTAAGGTTGCTTGCACGTGACTTCCTTCTTTGCCACGCTGTTGGCCCAGGTGCTTCTTGTTCCCCTCTTGGGTTTGGATAGGTACCTATGAGTATTCAAACAGATATTTATGTATACGTTGTTCATAGTTTGGAATTAGTTTGGAATATATAAAGTGTTTACTGAGGAATGTAATATGATATATTACCAATGTGGAAATGTATTTTCGTAAGTTATGAAAAATGATATAGTATTTATGCTGTATCTCCTAGTACCAATTGGATCACCTGAAGAAGTTTTAAGCAAAACGCGTAGTGATCCTTGGTTAATGGCACACTAGTCTCCTGTTTGGCCCCGACATATGAGACCATAGCAGACTCTGTGTTCCCAGGAACAAGCTCTCTGTATTTATGGGCATGTAACAGGTCCTTATATATAACCATATTACCATATTCCTCCATATATGGAAAGATGTTGCATATTAATTACTACACTTTCTCTTCTGATATGTTTTTATATTTTTTTAATATGTTGTTATAATAACATTTTCAATTTTATACTTTATTGAGTATTCTCTTTTTCCTTTTTGGAATTATTTGTGGCAACCGTTAAAGTCCTATACAATTTCTTTCTTTTCTCTATTTTCAATAGTTATTTTCAATATTTTTTAAATCTGCAGCTTTCAATAAATAATATGTAGGGATACGACCATAAGGGTCCTTGTTTAAGCACTTTTTGTGTTCTAGAGTGGCAATGATTTGTCCCTGTCTCCCCCGGTCTTTCAATGGAGACTACTGCTACCTTCCAAAACACATTCTACATTCTGCAGACATGGTATACTGTAATCACCATCAGAAAGGCTGCACTGAGAAATGCTATGCAACCATTGCTGGAGTGTATATAGGTAAGAGGTGGCTGAAAAAGGCTGCTGGAGATCAGAAGCACTGAAATACAGAGGATAGTTGTTTACAATACAGTGCTTTAGCAAACTAAATGTTGTTATTGATGTTCTATAGTCACAGCATATTCATTTTATAATGTCAACATTGTAATAGCAATACAAGATTGCTTGATAAATCTCTTTTTGCCTACATTTACATTTAGCGTTTTGTTAAAGCGCACAAAAGATTCTGTGCTTTAAGTTACTAAAGTCATAGTTTTTTTATTTTTATTTTAAATAACAAACATGTTATACTTACCTGCTCTGTGCAGTGGTATTGCACAGAGGGGTCCTGATCCTCCTCCTCCTCTGAGCTCTTTGCCCCTCCTCTTCTTTTTCCGTCCACCATAGCCAGCGGCCTGCTATGGGGAGAAGCATGTTCTGCGCACTCCCGACCTGTGTGTCTATGAAGCCACGCTCCATAGACTTACACAGCGGAAATTAAGCCCGCCCCCACTTATTCTTCACTGCATTTGAATGACAGCAGCAAGAGCCAATGGCTCCTGCTGTTTCTCGAATGCTGTGTGAAGAGGAAGTAAGGGGAGAATAGATGTAGCCACACAGCGCTGATCTATTCTCCCCTCTCTTATTCTTCACACAGTAGGAGGGGGGCACAGGGAAATTGAAAACGTTTTTTACCCTAATGCAAACACTAAATTAGGGAAAAAAAACGTTTTTAGGTTTAGCAACACTTTAAACAATATACAGTAGGTATATCACCTTCCTAAAAAGTAGCTGTTTACAAATATTAGCACACATTTGTAAATATAAACACTAAAACCAGCTGAGAGCGCTGATAGGGAGCCAGTCGGCAGACCTTTTCCGTTCATGACCCCTTGACAGCTTCTGTTGGACAGGCTGCCATACACACAGGCCGAGTGTCAGCCGGTTTCTATTCAACCAGCCGATGCTGCCCGACATTCAGCACATCTGTTCTAGGCTTTAGGCTCCATTCACACAGTCGATTTCAATTGCGAGCAAAATCGCAGCGACTCGGCCCGCGATTACAAATAGCGGCAAAATGCAGAATGCATTTGCTATGCAATTACGTCTTAATGGTACCCCAATAAATCGCGCTGCAATCACAGGAAAATTGCATTGATCACCACTTGTCGCTCAAAAAGGAACGAGAGCTTCTTTTGGGAGACAGCGTCCCACGATTTGCCATGATTTGGAATCTCGGGTGGAATCAAAGCGTTTGGAGTCTAAGTGTGAAACTATCTACCCCACCCTGAAAGAATGAAGACACACTCCTCTGTATAATTGTAGTGAAGAGATAAATCCACTTCACAATAAAATACAGAAGATACCCTCCTCTGCGCAGTTCACTTCATCATTTATTAGACATCCTCAATTAGTATGTAACTCACCTTTTAAATGTGACCGATTAAGATGGTCAAACAGCGCATGCTATGTTGTAATCAGTTGATATGTCGTGAATCCCCAGAGCAGTCATAGACTCCACTTGTCTCTCTCCTTTAAACCATTATAAGAAAGGGAAGAATGAAAAGATTTATAGCGCAACATGTTTATTAAAATCATTAAAAGTATAAAAAGTGATTCCCTCACATTACATAGTGCTGACTCCTAGCATGGAAATTAATCACCCAGACCGAAAAGAGAAAATCTCCACTTCCTATTCATATCACAAGATCCATCTCTAGAAAATGGCATAATCTGGGTCTAGCCCTGCGCTGGGCCACCACAGCAAATCAAGAAGGTACTCCTGAATGGCTTCTTGTGAAGTGATCTGAAGCTAGAAGTGCCAATTTTCAACTCAACATGCCATGTTAACTGTGCTGTGACCATTACTCAAAGCATCATGGTTGCAGTGAACAGCCCTCTTTAGCTTTATAATAGGCTTTAGGTGGGAGAAGAAGCTTGCTATTCAAAAACGTGTTTCTGTTAAATCCCGCAGAGACTTGGCTAATGCGCATGCGCGAATGCGCGAACGCGCGCACGCAAGCACACAACGTGACAGTTGCTGGTGCCAAATGGGCTATTTAAACCCAGCCTTTGCTCAGCTCCAGTGCTGCTTTGTCTTCAGCCTTTGTTGACCTATACCTGCAAACCTGTATCCTGTTTACCAGTTCCAGACCCGGCTTGTTCTGACCATCCTCTGCTCTCCGCCTGTACCAACCCCGGCTTGTCCTTTGACCTCCGCTCCAGTCTGCTCCTTCTGGCTCCTGCATTACCGTTTGGCTTCTGACCCAGCTTGTCTCACTACGCTCCTGTCTTCTCCAAATCTGATCACCTGGCCAGTGAGGATTCTGCCAGTCTACCCTGCTATCCTGACTCCTGCCTCCAACACTAGTTGCCTGCACACCTTCTTATCTACTGGATCTACCTGGCTATCCCTGTCCGTGGACACCGGCCTGCTTCCAGCTTATATCAGGCACTCGTGCTACTCTACACTCCTGCGCCTCCTGTCTGCACTATCAGGGGCCCTGAGTCAGAGGCGTAAGAGAGGCCTTCCTCACGCATTTCAGGCTCACCTTCAGGTACGTGATAGCCTAACTTGTTTTTACCGCCTTACTCCCTAGCAGCTCGTGTGAAAGAGTCCTAAATCTTGCTGCAATGTTTGGTTAAATAAATGGTGGGGAATGTAACTTTAGTGAGTGAGTGAATACACATTTCTGTTATTAATGGGGACATTTTTGAGACAAGCATTAAATGAACAAATAAGCAGTTACATCATTCACTGCTTTTTTTTAAATATGCCCTAAAGCATTCTTAGTAAGAGCTGGAGTTATTTCCCCACATTCACCATTCTTATTCAAACTTTTAAGTCAGGTTTTAACCACATTTGTAGCTAAGAGAATGTAACTCCAGTTAGAAAAAAATGATACATTAGGCCTACTATGATAATGAGTACAAGAGCAGAACAAGAAGTCTGCTCATAGTTACATAGTTAGTCTAGCTGAAAGAAGACACAAGTCCATCTAGTTCAACCAATAGTGCAAAGGTGTCCAAGTTCTCTTTAAAATGTGCAATAAAAAACATGTATCAATAAAGTCCACCACATGCCTAAAGCCCCGTACACACGGGCCAAAGTTGGGTGGCATTGGCTGGTTCAATAGAAACTAGACGACATTCAGCCCATTTGTACTGCTCAATACATGTCTGACTAACGTATCTGTTTTTTTACATATTAAACCTGTAAATACAAGGAGATGCATTTAGGTATGACCTTAGAATATTTAATTTGAAAAAAAAATAGAGTTTTCTTTGTCAATGGCTGAACACAAGTTTTCACAGATCGAAAAAAGGACTTCAAGTAATAATGTTTGGGAGGAAATCAAGCAATTTATGCATGCAAACTGTGTAGGGCTGCAATCCAAGAGCCAATGAAAGTTACTCATTTAAGACCCATTGGTCAATCTTCTGCAAGAATAATAAGAATGTTGGTGCAGTTACAGAAATATGACCTGACAGTGACATATATCCCTGGAAAACTGATGACCATTGCAGACACTCTCTCCAGAACAGATGATCTGAAATGCATGGATAATGGACAGGAACGTCTTGATGAGAATGTGATTTACTCCACACTATCTACAGTAACAATAAGTGCTGAACTATTACCAATTTTGACAGCAGTTAAGACTTTGCATATGAAAGAGTGGCTTCACTGAAAAAAAGCACTTGCCTCGCAAAGGAATTTAGGTTACTTCATCATTCACCTTTGACAATGCATTTTAGGGAACAGAAAAAGAATCAAGGTATACAGTACTAAATAAGCTACATACATCAAAGCATTCAACACCCCAAAGCAAAGATTTATTGGCTTGATATGTCCAAAGTCTTCAAACAATTGTAGGCAAGTGTGACATTAAAAAAAAAGATAAAGAAGTGAACTAAAAAGTGACTTTGTAGTCACCTGACATACCATATCTACAATGACTAACCTTGGATGTATTTGATTTCTGAGGATGTCTCAGATTGGATCTTAAGGTTGTTGGGCTAGGGTAAACAAATATTACAAAAACAGAGGAAGACGGGAGATCATCAAAAAATATTTTGGGGAAGTCTGAGATAAGCAAAGATAGAAGATTTCCAAGGAAGTATTTCCAGGTATACTACCAGTCACTTAGTTTATACCATATGCCACATGGGCCTACATGACTTCTCAGTGTTTCTGTGCTAGGATAAAGACGATTAGAAGATCAGAGAAAATTTTAAACAAGGGGCTGGAAGGGAAAAGATAAAGTAGCTAGAAAGAGAGGGGTAGCAGGAATGAATACGGATATAGCGGACAATGACAGCAGAAAAAGACAGTCAAAACTACATGTGCTTTAAAAATAAAACATGCTAAAAAGAATATAAAGTATATGTAAACAATGCATTATGTTCTCCAAACAAATCAGAAATTGCTTATGATTCACATGGACTATGACATTGTGGGTAAATTATGGTGATCATTTTCCATGTTTCCCAGGGACAACCCTTGTTTTGGGGAGTCTATTCCCAGAGTTGTCCCAGGCCATCTGGTGGCACAGTGAAGGGATGTTGCTAGCACCAGGCACCTGCAGTTCTTTTGGGGTGCCAGAAGTCCAGAAGGAAAGACCACCCCTTTTTTTTAAGTTTTGACTTTTCAGTGCTACCAGCACTTCATCTACATTTTTGTTCAGACTTTAGATACAGCAGCTGTACAGAGCTGAAGAAGGCTCCCCTAAAGCTTTTTCTTGGCTCTAATATGAAGCATCACATGACACTGCCAAGGATACCCCCCACTGTGCCTTTCCGCTGTTTCTAAGGTCTGGTAAGTCAACTTAATGGAGGAAATCATGGTCTGTGCAGGGAAGGGGAGATCTGTACTTGGGGAAAGGGGGTCTGGAGCCTGCACTGGGGAGAGATGTCTGTACTGAGGTGAAGAAGAAGTCTGTACTGAGGGGTATTTGGAGGGGGTCTCTACTGGGGGCACTTGGGGGAAAGAGTTCTGAACTGAAAGAGAAATGGGGGAGGAAAGATCTTTTTTTCTGTAAGGAGTGGGGGGGAGGGGGGGTCTGTACTGGAGGAATTGGGAGAGAGATCTGTACTGGGGGGGGGGGTAATTGGGGGAAACTGTACTGAGGGGATTTTTACAAGGAGGGGGTGAAATGTTTGGTTCTACTGTGTACACTAGCCTGTACGTTATGCATTCCTAAACCCTATATGCTGCATTATGCACTTCTAACACCATTAGGCATTGAGCCCTGAACTCTATGTGTAATGCACTTCTGACTCCTGCACTCAATTACTTATGCACTGCTTACAGTGCGATACACACCCTTGACCCCTGCACTCAGTGTGTTAGGTGCTCCTGATCACTGCCCTCTGTAGTTAAATACTCTTGATCCATGTACTCTCTGTTACATACTCCTGATCCCTGCTTCACACATTCCTGACCACCATGTTCTGCGTTAAGAGCACTTCTGATTCTTGTGAATCCCATCGCTTCTTTACCCGTAGTTGCCAAGAAATGTTGTCTTTATACTCTTTCAATGTCTGCCTCTTGTTCCAAAAGTCTCTGACCAGATGCTTAGGGACATCTAAAAATTGGGGGTTATAATTTTGTGGTCATGGTCAGTAGGGTTTTTCTAGATTTAATTTTCAAATCTGGTAACCTTAGGGTAAAGCAGAAGCCAGGTTTGATGAAACTCATGAATAGATAATAAAGAATGGAGGGTGTAAGGCAATGGCTGGTAGGATTGTGTACTGTGAAAACTTTTTGTTATCTCTGAATCTTAAGTTCTGGTCTGGGTCCTGGACCCTGAAGGCATTTTAGAGCTGTTGGTGGTATAAAGCCTCCATTCCTAGGTCTACATCGAACTGATAGCCGGATCTCATTATTAGTCTCAGGTGTCCATAGACCTTTATATATGTGAGCTGACTGACTGGTACCCTGCTGCTGAATGAAAAGAGTGCTGACAGAACACTGAAAAGGTACTAGAACTACTTGTTTGTGTTGGGGGACTCATTAAAAAAGAGCTCCAGGTTCCTCCCACAAATTAAAAACTCAAAGTTTTAGTTTTGGATTTTTAATGTAAGGACACTCACCTGTCCAGGGATCCAGCAATGTCCTCAACTGAGCCGATTCTTCCATCTCTAGTAAGGAAAACCAGAAGTGAAGCCTTGCAGCCTCACAGCCAGTTTCCCCACTGCTCATATGTGAGCCGTGCTACACCTTGTAAATGGAGGTATCGCTATCGATATCAGTTGAGGCTGTGACAAAGAAGAGGAAGCACTTTTTTTTTTTTATTTGTGTATTTAAATCCAGCACAAACCAAATTTGTTGTTGCAGATGTCCTTGTGATATTAAAAAAGAGCTGTTTTTTTAATATGCCCTACTGACAATTAAATGATACAAGCAAGGGCCTGAGAGTGTGACTTAGTCTGCTGAGAGCCAGAGCCACAGACAGGAGACAGGAGATTTGTACTGGGGCAGCGCCAGAGGTGTCCTTGGTTGCCAAGTACCTGGATCGGAGTTGCGGAGCGCAAATTGGGGGATCCCAGTATCCCTCTAAACTACTTTCTCCTGGGAATCCACGATATGAATGCCCCTAAATAGAACATCTCTTCCAATATGTATCTTCTCCAACATAGGAAACAAACCTGCAAGACAGCTTATAGAACCAACATCTCTTTTGTTCAATATTTAAATATACTAAATGACATGATACCAAATTGTGATCCTAATGGATTACACTGTATCATGCCATTTCAGCACAGGGTTGCACCTGGTGGCTTTTTTTTTCTGCGCAAAAACGCTTTAAGATGAACTGGAAAACGGTGACAGCGAAACTGAGTTACTTGAAGAACTGAGCATTAGCGATTCATGGGAAAAGTCGTCATCAGGTACGGAAAGTGACGACAGAGACGATTCTGATGTCTCTTTCTGGCACATAGATTTTGGAATTTGGGAAGTATATCAAATGATTCTTCAGAATTTCCGATGGAGCGATGTGCCAGAAAGAGACATCAGAAACGTAACTGTCGTCACTTTCCGTACCTGATAATGAATTTTCCCACGAAACGCTATCGCTCAGTTCTTCAAGTAACTCTGTTTTGCTGTCACTGTTTTCCAGTTTGTCTAAAAGCGCTTTTGTGAAAAAAGAATGCTTTTTGGACCCCATGGTCGTTCTCTATTTTTCCGGCACAAAGAACTGGAAAAGCACAGGCAGGGCACTGGAAAAGCCACCAGGTGAAACCCTGTGGTGAAATGGCATGATACAGTGTAATCCATTTTAATCACAACTTGGTATCATGTCATTTAGTATATTTACATTTTTGAATTTGCCGCCGGTTCCACGGGAACCGGAAGACAGGTGCCAGCATCGGCTGAGCACAAAATAGGAGGACAGCGGGAGGACGGATGGGGATCGCAGGGGAAGGTGAGTTTTAAAATATTAAACAACCGATTTCAATGCAAAACAATGTACCGCTTTTAGAACAGAAATCCTGACATAATCAGACCGCCAGGGAGGTTAAGGAGACCACTTAACAATGCTCATCTATGGAATGTCTCTAGTGCAGGAGGAAGCCAGCTTGGCTGGGTCTGGATTAATTCTTG
Organism: Pelophylax lessonae; assembly: GCF_965119305.1. Classification (NCBI taxonomy): domain Eukaryota; kingdom Metazoa; phylum Chordata; class Amphibia; order Anura; family Ranidae; genus Pelophylax; species Pelophylax lessonae. The sequence goes on from NC_138776.1 coordinate 183,343,415, forward strand.
AGAACAGTGATTGACTGATGCAACAAAGCAAGGATCTCCTGACATCCGGGCTCTCTCATTCCTGTGAGACTTCCAGATTCCCTCTGTCCCCCGGACTCACCTAGTCATTTCAGCTCTCTCAGTCCTCCAGACTAGCTTAACCATCTTGACTCTTTTATCCCTATGGACAAGGAATCTCTCTTCCAGCATGGAGTATAGTCTCTTGAGTGGAGCACACCTGTCTCCTAATGGGACCCCTGAGCTATGCCTTCATTATAGGGCAGTGTGCACCAGTGCTCTGTCGATTACTGCAGAGTGGTGACGTCACTTCAGCTGATCTACTGATCAGCTGGCATCACCGCAACACTGCACATGCGCAGATCGTTGGAGGCATTATCTGGCGATCAGCAAAGCGCTTTCTCTATGCCCAATCTGATCGTCAGATTCTGCCTCGCTTTCTCTGCATGAGACTTCCTTTGCTGATCGTCAGATAATGCCTCCAATGATCTGCGCATGCGCAATGTTGACGTTATGGCAGCTGTTCAGCAGATCAGCTGGAGTGATGTCACTACTGCGCATGCGCAGATTGACGATCTGCAGTAATCGACTGGCACTCACAGCCTGCTGATCTCCAGTAAGACCTGGAAACTGGGTTAGAGATTTCTTCCCTCCCAAAACTCTTTGATATTTCCAAACTCTGGAACCCAATTCGGGAATATAAAAACCCAGAGAAAGTTGTAAAACCACCTTTCTCTGTTCAGAGTCAATATTCAGTGCCCTGCACTGCATATGTTCAAACCCTGTGTCATATCTACTTCTCTTTTCAAAGTGGCAGGGCCTCGTACTGTCACACTAGGCTTTCGCTCCCCCTGCCTTCAGATATGCAGAGGGATGCCCCCTGTCCTTACTTCTTTTCGCTCTAGCAATTGAGGCCGTGGGACAAGCAATAGGACAAGATCTAAATATACAAGGTCTAACAGGCTACAAATAGCAGGCTGCAATCATAAAATCTACTTTTTTTTGCAGATGACATATTTTTATTCCTGACCAACCCTTTATATCTCCTTTCTGAACTTAATCTCAATCAAGGATTCATTACAGAGCTTTTCAGGCCTGCAGATCAATAGTGAAAAATGCATGGTTTTAAATATATGTCTGCGCCAACACCAAATACTTAATCTACAGACCTCATTTCATTTCTGCTTAAAATACCTAGGGACCTACAGTACATCTTTTTTTTTAACACTCTGTATGCTGCAAAGTATACCACTCTAACACAACTATTTACCCAGCTCATGGAATCATTGAGAAATACCAGATTTCATGGCTAGGCCACATGTTAGTAACCAAAATGACCATCCTTCCAACATTGCTATACAAATTTCACATTCTCTTCTAACATCCTGTTCATCCTCCAGAGAGGACTCCTCTTCTTCATATGGGGCAATTCCAAACCCAAATTAAGAGCCAAACTGTCTTTCAACCTAGGCACCGAGGGAGCTTAACAATTTCTCAAATAGCAAATTACTATACAGCAGCACAAATTGGCCAAATTTACCTACTATCTGGAAGCGGGGAATATTACTCTGGGTCCTCTTTGGAAGCTCTAGTAATTGATCCCATCTCAGTAGAGGCACTGCTGTAGATTCCCTGTCAGGACTTGTGTTAGACCTTGGGTCATCTGCTAGTGACCCTCCCCAGAGCTGAAGTGCACAGTTCCCCAGCAGTCAGCTTATTCTAGTAATTAGGCTCCACCTGACACTGGCTGCTGGGAAAGTATATAATCCCTCCTTACTGGATATTGTTGCCTCTGTGTTCTGCCTGTAAGCAGTGTCCCTGCCTGATCCTGTATTCTGTGTCTTGTATCTTGTGACCTGTTTCCAGTACCCTGTACCCTGCATCCAGTATCCAGCATACAGTACCCTGTATCCTCCCCTTGCTTTCAGTCCTGATCCTGCCCTCTTCATGTGAGCTTCATGTGAATATATAACAGTATGGGAAAGATTCCCCTAGGGTTGGGATTTTTTAGGCACAAAAATGTAGAAAAATTTGAATATATGCAAAAATAATATAGTTTATTTAAATACACAATTACACAATCCAAGATAAAAAAAATCACAAGCAGCAATAAAATGACAGATAGTATAACCGTATTGATAACAAGAACCTGAAACCCGACATGTTTCGGAAAAAAAAACCTTTTCCTTCTTCAGGGGTGGTTCTTTTGAAGTGTTCTGACAACGAAAAAACAACAACACAATTACAACACTATACATGTAATCGATTGTACATTTTAAAGCTAGCGTAAATAATTATACATGCTAGTGATATACAAATATATATACGTTTGTCACAAAAATACATGTAATCGTTGGTAGAAAACACTTACATGGTTATACTTGCATTATAATATGTTGCCTGTGGATCAAGTTTAAAAACAAGTCGGTTCACCGTGTTGCAAACTGGCAATGCTGTATTTGTTCCCTTCTAGGATCATATATATGTCCTGGACTAGATTGAATATCAGGTGTGTTTTTAGATAAATGTGGACAGCTGTAACCCCACCGTATGGCCACCTGAAGTCCTAGGAATTGGACGCCATGCCACCAATGCGTTGTGCCAAAATGCTGGATTAAAGATAAAACGAATAGGGACAGATCAATAAATGAGCTAAAAGAGCTCAATAGTTAGACGGTATATCTTAATGGCTTACATACTGGGAATGTTTCCAGTAAAAAAAGTCCCATGGGATCTAATGAGATGTCCAGGTGTTCGTGTAGAGCATAGACTTACTTGTTTGGCAAAAAGAGCATTCAATTTGCAAGACGGTCTGCGGACAGCGGATAGGGCTGAACAGAGCTCGAATGTTGTTTAAATAGTACCTGTATTAGAGGACACCTTGCTGGCAGCTGGCGTCCATGTAAGGGCTTCCTGGATCGTATACGCCAGGACCGCCCCCTCACACTGCGCATGTGCGCGAGTCATGACGCAGGTGTGGGCGGAAGTGGCGTGTGCGTTCCACCGGCACGGATGCGGTGCCGGAAGTGCAGAAAGCACTCCGGATCCGATTGGTCAGAATGCCTCATGCCCCAAAGGTGGAGACCGATGACAATAACCAATAGTACAAACCGCTGTAATAGCGATGTGTCTGCCCGTGCCGGGATGGACATAAGGGGAGGAAAAAGAAAGCGTCCAATCAGCACATATCCAAATGACATATTTTGTATAGACATAACAAAGGGGTAATATGATTAGAAGAAGTTTTTATTCTCTAAAGAGGACATAATTAATATTTAACAAAGTCCAATGTAAATTAATTGTATGGATTTCCAGCATAGCCAAAAGAAACCGGGAATGACTTGGATTAAACTTGTATTGGATATTTTTGGCATATTTGACAAAGTAAATTGTACCATAATCAAAAATACAATCATAAATGTATGCTCCAACAACCTCATAGGATACAGATATAGCAAAATTATTAGGTTTCCATTCCGCCAGAGGTGAAACCCTCCAAAAATGGCTTAAAGGACATAACCCCATTTACCCAGGGGGCTCAGTCACTCTAAGGGAGTGTATCCACCTTAGTTCAAGTTGGAGGAGACTCTTGTTCCAGTCCCCTCCCCTATGACTAGGGTGGATACGATCCAAAATCAGAAATCTGATTTTGGGGAATTTGCCACAATGAATTAGGCCGACGTGTCGTCCAAGAGGGAGATCTGGGTCTGATTTTTTCATGCTGGTTATGTGACGATATGCTCGTCTCCAAAATTCCAGCTTTGTTTTTCCTATGTAAAAACACTTACAATCACATAAAAGCAAATAGATAACGCCAGCTGTGCGACAATTAGCGAAATGTTTCGCCCTAAATATTTGACCATTTGGCAGGGGAGGATTATTTTGTGTTAGCATATAGCCACAATAGTGGCATTTACCGCAGATATATGTACCTTTATATTTACAACAATTAGAGCTAGCGTTTGTGTGTTCACTTCGGACTAATTTGTCTCGAAGCGCTGGGGCTCTTTTGAACTTAAAATTTGGCATATTCTGAAGATATTGTCCCAAAATGGGATCGGATGTTAGTAAGTGCCAATGCTTGGTCACAATTTTCTTAATTTTTTGGAGTTGGTACATATAGGGTGTAATAATTCTGAGGTTATTACTATCACTTTTGTTGTTTTGAAACAACAGAGGATATTCAAAAACGTCACTCAAGAATGCCTATAAAAGGGCCCTCTTGAGTGACAGACAACTATTGAACCCTACAAATCGAAACAACAAAAAAGGCAGATATGCCGAAACATGTTAAGAGGACTTCAGTCAGTTCAGCTGTTTATACTTGATACGCCATTTAATCACGGATGTTTGTAAGTGTATCAGCTATTTTTAAAATAAATTGTTTTTAGCAATATTACGCTATGTATGTCCCCCTTCTTTTTGATACACCATCCATTGTATGGAAGTGGACATTCTGATTGATCATACCTGTCAAGGGTCCATACATCATCCATCGAGGTCGGTGAATCCTGCTGGGACACATCCTTACTCTCTCAAGCTTGTTTGACCCCCATACTATATGGTATTGGGGTCCCATCCATCTGGTGAGCGCAATTCACTTTTATCTTCACTGGTGTTGGGATTTGCTGCACAACTAGTCTTTATTTGCAATTTGGATTTTTTTTTTCCATCATCACCATTCATATGAGATTTTCACATGGGACATTTTCAATTTTTGTTGGACTCTAATCATCACTATTAGCGCTGCACATATCATCACATAACCAGCATGATTAAATCGGACCCAGATCTCCCTCTTGGACGACACGTCGGCCTAGTTCATTGTGGCAAATTCCCCAAAATCAGATTTCTGATTTTGGATCGTATCCACCCTAGTCATAGGGGAGGGGACTGGAACAAGAGTCTCCTCCAACTTGAACTAAGGTGGATACACTCCCTTAGAGCGACTGAGCCCCCTGGCTTAAATGGGGTTATGTCCTTTAAGCCATTTTTGGAGGGTTTCACCTCTGGCGGAATGGAAACCTAATAATTTTGCTATATCTGTATCCTATGAGGTTGTTGGAGCATACATTTATGATTGTATTTTTGATTATGGTACAATTTACTTTGTCAAATATGCCAAAAATATCCAATACAAGTTTAATCCAAGTCATTCCCGGTTTCTTTTGGCTATGCTGGAAATCCATACAATTAATTTACATTGGACTTTGTTAAATATTAATTATGTCCTCTTTAGAGAATAAAAACTTCTTCTAATCATATTACCCCTTTGTTATGTCTATACAAAATATGTCATTTGGATATGTGCTGATTGGACGCTTTCTTTTTTCCCCCCTTATGTCCATCCCGGCACGGGCAGACACATCGCTATTACAGCGGTTTGTACTATTGGTTATTGTCATCGGTCTCCGCCTTTGGGGCATGAGGCATTCTGACCAATCGGATCCGGAGTGCTTTCGGCACTTCCGGCTCCGCATCCGTACCGGTGGAACGCACACGCCACTTCCGCCACTTCCGCCCACGCCTGCGTAATGACATGCACAGTGTGAGGGGGCGGTCCTGGCATATACAATCCAGGAAGCCCTTACATGGACGCCAGCTGCCAGCAAGGTGTCCTCTAATACAGGTACTATTTAAACAAAATTCAAGCTCCGTTCAGCCCTATCCGCAGACCGTCTTGCAAATTGAATGCTCTTTTTGCCAAACAAGTAAGTCTATGCTCTACACGAACACCTGGACATCTCATTAGATCCCATGGGACTTTTTTTACTGGAAACATTCCCAGTATGTAAGCCATTAAGATATACCGTCTAACTATTGAGCTCTTTTAGCTCATTTATTGATCTGTCCCTATTCGTTTTATCTTTAATCCAGCATTTTGGCACAACGCATTGGTGGCATGGCGTCCAATTCCTAGGACTTCCGGTGGCCATACGGTGGGGTTACAGCTGTCCACATTTATCTAAAAATACACCTGATATTCAATCTAGTCCAGGACATATATATGATCCTAGAAGGGAACAAATACAGCATTGCCAGTTTGCAACACGGTGAACCGACTTGTTTTTAAACTTGATCCACAGGCAACATATTATAATGCAAGTATAACCATGTAAGTGTTTTCTACCAACGATTACATGTATTTTTGTGACAAACGTATATATATTTGTATATCACTAGCATGTATAATTATTTACGCTATCTTTAAAATGTACAATCGATTACATGTATAGTGTTGTAATTGTGTTGTTGTTTCGTTGTCAGAACACTTCAAAAGAACCACCCCTGAAGAAGGAAAAGGTTTTTTTTTCCGAAACATGTCGGGTTTCAGGTTCTTGTTATCAATACGGTTATACTATCTGTCATTTTATTGCTGCTTGTAATTTTTTTATCTTGGATTCTGTAATTGTGTATTTAAATAAACTATATTATTTTTGCATATATTCAAATTTTTCTACATTTTTGTGCCTAGAAAATCCCAACCCTAGGGGAATCTTTCCCATACTGTTACTCTAATAGGGATGTGGCACGCACAATAGGAACACTGGCCACGAGCAAAACCCCATCATGTGAATATATAGAGCTAATGAGCCTCTGTGTTACAATCTTTATAATCTAATAAATCTGTATAAACATTTATTGAAACAATAAATCTGACCTGTACTATGCTTGCCAATGCAGTGCACCCAAAATGCAAGGAAATGCCTGCTGTGCATTGTTGTGCACTATAACACAACCACTTTGGGGGTCTGTTAGTTTAGCACATTAGGGTACCATTCAAAATAAATGGCATCACAATGTGCTACAGCACATGTGTTGCAGTAATGCATTTAAAATGCCCATTTTACTGCATGTTATTGTAACCATTTGAATGACTTTTTGAAAACTACTTGATAACATAGGTCACCAAAAAGATTATTCAGATAATCTAACTCAACCTTTTCAACACAGAGGAACCTTAGGAATAACTTTCTGGTCTTACAGATCCTTTGCTAAAAATTGCTACAGAACATCTACATAATACATTAGTGTGATGGTCAGTGGGAAGAATGCTCCTTACACTTGTGGTCATTGGGAAGAATTACCCCCTTATAGATAGCTAAAAAAATCAATGGTGTGAGTGGGAACTTATGTGACAGGCAGATATTGCTCACTGCCCAAGAAACCAATAGCAACCACTGGAGGAACCCTATTTAAGAAACCCTGATCTAGCTAAAGAGGGCTAAGCAAAGTTGCAATCCTATATACTTATTTTATTTATCTTAACAAAGGAGATGTCAACACCAGGTAATATGTTGAAAAGCTGACAATTTTGAATGACATAGTTACATAGTAGTCACTTTGAAAAAAAGACACAAGTCCATCTAGTTCAACCAATAAATATACACAATCCTATACCCATAGTTGATCCAGAGGAAGGCAACAAAAAAAACCAAAAAAAACAGCAATGCATAATCCAATTTGCTCCAGCAGGGGAAAAAAATTCCTTCCTGATCCCCGAAGAGGCAATCGGATATTCCCTGGATCAACTTGATGTAGCTAACATAGTGATTTATGTAGGTAGCAAAAGCATGTGGCAAATAAAGTTGGATAAAATTACTGTGTATTTGGGATCCTCCAAAAAATGCTGAGAAATGAAACAGCATGTGGTTGCCTTTGAGGTAGAGAATAAAGATGCAAAGGGCCCCCCAGGGTCCTTTTAGACTGATACAGTCCGTAACAGTATGTTAAGGCACGTTATTTTGCACATTAACGTGTGTTGCATGAAGGCAATCCATTCATTAATACCTGCAAAGAACTAAAATATATATATTTACTTTTTATGTACTTCAGTGCACCTCAGCGCATTGTGTGCACATTGGGACGCTCTGTCTTATGTTATGCATTAGCTGTTATTGTACAGTGTGTAGGAGTGCCATTCACACTGAATGGCATTGCAACGCCTCTCACGTGCAGGTGCGTTACCATGCCTCATGGCAACCAGCATTTTAGAAAATGTTGCTACAATGCACAGTTGTGAAGGAGTTCTGAATGACCCTTAGTAATTTTGCTATGAGCGGCATCAAACATTATTATGCTTTTGTTTAGACACCTAATATTGACAAATTCTGTAATTTTTTATAATTCATACATTATGCATCAAGCCAAATATCATTAAAATAGTTTCCATAAAATGTGTTAAAATACCAAATTGCGAAGTATCTATTTGTTTTACACCTTATGATTTGATTCTGATTATAAATGGACTAACTAGTCACTCCTAAAGGAAAAACTATCTAAAGGAAAACTGTCAGTTTGAATCCCAACACTACCTGCATGGAGTCTGTATGTTCTCCAAGTGCCTATGTGGGTTTCCTTCACGTTCTCCACTTTCCTCCCACAATCCAAAGACATGCTGGTAGGTGATATAGCACCCTCCTAGATAGGTGCTAGAGAGTGCATACTTTTTGGGTTTCCCTGCCTAACAGGGGGACTGTCAGGCAAATTTAGGTGCTCCCTGCCTAAAAGGGAGCAATGCTCCATTGATAGGGTCTGCTCAGTGTGATCAGCTGCTGCTCATGTTTTCTGCCTGTTTCACACTGGTCCAATAGGAATGGGCATATTGGACAGTGGGAGGAAACCTAAAAATGGGAGCATGGGTGTACATACAGCCCTGGCCATTGGCAGAGGAAGGTGCCTCAAGTCATGCTGGGTGACTGTATTTATATTGAGAGAGCACACGTACCCAGGGGTCTTCGGCTAGAGAGCGGGGTCCCGGATCAAGGGGGGTTGCTGCCCCTCCTCTGTATAGGCTGCCATGCGGCCTCAAGTAGTTGACCTGAGTGCCAGAGTTGCAGGATCTGCAATCCAGATGTCCTACAGAGCTGACTTAAAGGAAGACACACCTAGAAGGATCTGTTCCCGGCTACTGTGAGTACAGACCTAAGTCTAGGGGCCTGTTCTGTGAGGGCCATCCCTTCAAGCTAGTAAAGTCAGCGGACGAGTGCCAGCTAAAAGGGATACTGCTTAGTGTTCCCAAAGAATCAGAGTTCATTGAGGACTTATTCTTCCATACAAATGCTGTATGATTCAGCAGAGGGTCTGCTATTCAGTTCAACCAAGTGGCGCCAAGTGAGAGTTGTCCTCATCTGTGGATAGTCAAAGTTGGAGTATCCCGCTAATCCCTTCTCCTATCCAAGTTCTACCAATAAATACAAACAAAAAAACAAATCCCCTAGACTGGTCATTGGATAACGAGCAGATGAGTGTGCACATGGTCGTGTGAAAATACCCAAGCATCTGGCTGAGGGATAATCAGAGGAAGGCCCAGGGAAATCTATACTTAGCGAACCCTATGGGGGTAGTTCTACAGTTAATTGGCTCCAGTCTAAATTGGCCCTAGCATTTGTATGTATGAATGTGAGTTTGGGGCCTTAGATTGTAAGCTCCTTGAGGGCAGGGACTGATGTAAATGTATAATATATAAATGTAAAGTGATGAGTAAATTGTTGGTGCTATATAAAAATCTGTGATAAAACAATACAAAATAAATAAACCTATTATAAGAAAGCAGGATCTTTAAGGCAGCCAGAACCATCAGCTATAGGGTTAAGTTGAGTCATTTTAACTGTGTGTCTTATAGTGTGTGTATCAAGGTCGTTTGTCCTTTTAGCATCTTGTGAGTCAGTGAGTTATTTTAGACAGCTATACCAGCAGATATTACTTGGCACAAGGATTAGAGGGATGTATCTCTTTCTGACCCATGAGCATCATTTTTCTCCCTGTTTTTTCTATGTCAGGTGGGAGGCAGTGCAATAATCCTGACAAACACTCTGCATTTAACGTAAGAGACTGGATTACCAGGGCTCCTGTATGTGACGCAGAGACCGGTAGAATTAGATTTTTTGTGCTTTGATGCATTGCTTTGTCACACCTCCTCTCATCCCCTCTAGTTTGTCTATATTTCCTGTCATTCTGTCCATTCCCTTTTTCATATGCTTTTGCTATTTCTTAGAACTACATTTCTTCCAGGGCCATGATTCATCCTCTCTATTACCAACAAACCTTTTACTCTCTGCTCCTTTTTTTTTATACCTTGCATCTCAATTATGTATTTCTCACCCTGTTCATTGGTTGATGATTCATGGTCTATTATGTTGTGCCCTATTCTTGATTGTTTCTTTTATGTGATGTGATGTGCTTGTAACTTGGCAGCTAATCAGCAATCAGCTAATGTCAAGTTGATGTAGTTACTAAAATCAGCATTGTGATTGGTTGCAGTGTCTCAGCCAGGTTTCAGACCTACAGTATGTGACCTATTATTGCCCACACATGCTTGCTAACATGAGGTATTTTGTGCTTTATAGTGCGCTGAGATAAAGCGGCCAATTCAATTTGAATTTCAGTGCAAAACATGGACAGATGCTCACATTTCTGCATTGTGACTTCATAAAAACAAGTCCATTGTATTGCTTTGGGCATGTGTTTTCACAAGTTGCTGTACATTTCAGTAACACGGGTTTTACCACGTTACCCCAATGCAAGCAGCCTTGTGTCAGAAATCATAAACCAGACGGAGACATAGTGCAGTTAAATTCACACCTTTAATAAAATGGTAAAAATAACACAGTTCAGGAATGTAGTCAAAAACAGGAGCCAGGGTTTGGATGCCAGATCAGGTAATCAGAAGAGCTGGGTAAAAAACCAGAAGTCAGTGTAGTGAGGAGCAAAAACCAGGAACAGGAATCCAAGAGAAGTCAGCCAGGCCAAGTCATACACAGGAACACAGGAAGGAATACACTTATACTGTAGATCCTAGACCACGCAAGGGCAAGGAGGAAATGAGCTAAGCTGTTTAAATAGCAAAAAGTGACTGGATGTAGGCTAGACTAATGAGGAAGGTAAATGGTGACCAGATGGGTCACTGTAATATCAATGAGTGGCTGGTAATTAACTGACTGCTGAGCAGCTTCTAAACACTGAAAGAAAAGTGCTGCTCATTAAGTAGCAGGAGCCAACCCTGATACATTGAGGCTCTCTTGTTTCTGTTGTACTAAAGCCCTCTTTAGTTATGCCAGCTCAAATATAAATATATTTTTTATTTTCTTAATGTTTTGCACCATAGCTAAATGTAGGCAATAGTTTTTTTCAGAATTATTACAATAGAGTGCTGCATGCTTGTCTTGTACTTGCACATCTCCTATTCAGTTATAATCAAAAATTGGATATTTAGGTCTTGTATCCTGTATGCATTTTTTCCTCAACAACCCCTGCACACAGTTCTCCCCAATGTTCCTTTGTAGAAATTATGCTACAAATATTCATTGGTAGGGATGAGGTTCACCTGATCATGAATTTGGGGCAAATCTCGCTTATTTGAATTTGGGCGAGATGTTTGGGTGAATTCTCCTTTGCCAGTTTTCCAGATTAAGCAGCAGATTCAGAAGAAGAAAATGATAGGGGGGAAATTGATAACTCAGCCCCCTCACTATAAATGCAGGGAGCTCAAAGCAGCCATAGTGTAAGGAAACTGAAGCTGCTGTAGAGGGAAGGAAGAGCTTAAAAAAATTGCATAGAAAGAAACAAGGGTCAGGTATTGAACTTTACTTTGCTGTAAATGACAGTGTTGGGGTCTTGTTGGCCCCCACCATGTTCATATTTTTTCACTTAACCCAAAAGTCCCTATAGAGACTATAGAGACTTGTTCTGCCTACTTTCTCTTTTTGTTGTTGATGTACACTCAATGATGTCACCTTCACTTCAATGTGTCTCTATCACTCCCAATTTGAAAAAAGCAACCTATATTGCATACTATACAACTGGATATGGAAATGTGGGGTAAATCTTCCCACACATGGTTTGGCAGAAAGGCAATTTTAATATCCTTCTCCAACTACTCCTATCCTTTTCAAACACTTCCAACTCTCATTCCGCTCACTTCCTTCAATCTCTACCAAAATATTCTTGTATTTTCCCTATCATAGGCTTTAGGTTTCTCTGATCCTATAAAATATTGCCAGATGACCCATCTTGCCATAAGTCTGGGTGCAGAAACTCATCAATCACAATGAATCTCCTTGAAGCAGGCCAACTTGGCTATACCTCTTTCTTGTCTCTTTGCTTCTCCTGGTTGAACGTTAAGGGCATTAAAACCATATTCTCTAACCATTGGCCCAACTCCTAAAGCGGTATTAAACCCCAAACCAAAAATATAACATATTGCAGCTTACCAATTTTTATGTGATGAATGTATTTATTTTCTTTTTTAGGCTATTTCCCTCTGTTTTCACCTAGTGATCTAGCCAGCAACATACCTCCTGGATTAGATGTGCTAGCAGATTTAGATATACTAAACAAACTGAAGCCAAACTCCAGCTAATACTTTATAAGCAGTTACGGAAAAAAAAAAAAAAAATAAAAAAAAAAAAATATATATATATATATATATATATATATATCCTTTTGAGAAAAAAAGGTTTTACACAAATAAATAAAAGCCGATCATTTTAAGCACCCTTGTCAGTATTAAAGTGGTTGTACTTGTAACCCTAACAAAAAAAGAGCGTTCCTGTTCCCTTATAGCAGATTAAACAGCACAGTTAATGTACTGTCTAATCTGCCCCTCTCTAAGATGTAAACAACTTGGCTGATCCTGCCTGTTCCTGGGTCCCTCCTGTGTGCTGACCACGGTAATCATGACTGAGTGGAAATTAAGTCTCCTAGGCTGGTTTAAGTGACTAGTTAATTAGCTCAAGTTAATTAAATCACTGCCCGCTATTAGTTGCTGTCAAGGTCTTACCTTTCCCTCCTGTTTGCAGCCATCTTGGATATGTGATGACTGCTGCCTCTTATAAACTCTGATTGCATCATCACTTGCCTGCTGCCTGGGTGTCGCACAGTGATGATGCTGCACACCTGACTATATCTATCACCTGATGGGTTGCAGTCCTTGCCCTTGTGTTTGTGCTCCAAGGTGCATCTTTGCTAGCAGTCTTCTGTTCTCCGTGTTCCTCCGTGTATGACCTGGCTTGGCTGAAGACTCTCCCAGCTCTCGACCCCGCATCAGCAGACAACCTGGCATTGGCAGACGACCCAGCATCGACAGACTACCTGCTTCTGGACTCCACTCCAGCTTGGATGACTACCCACATCTGGACTTGACCCTGGCTTGTTCCTGCTCTCACTTCCACACTCTTGCTGTGCGTTTATTGTTGTTTGCTCCAATAAACTGCTTTATTTTACATGTATCCCCGTGTGGTCTGGTTTCCTGGCACCCTGACAGTTGCAAGTGGGGAAGTAGTATACTGTTTGTGTTGGTTGTTCCTTAGTTATATTAACTATATTTCTGTATACAATTTCATCTGCATACGATAATGTAATCAGATACCTGACCTGGTGGGATAGATATTCTGTGTGAGTTTGTTCAATAAATGTTCCAGTTTTATACAAGCTGTTTGTCGGCTAGTGGTGTATATTGTGGCTATAATATCTGATACCTATGTTCAGAATGGAGGAAGCGGTGTACTGACGGAAGCACTCAAGCGTAGTTTGGGTCAGTTGCGTTTCAGTTATAACACTTTAACTGTGAGTGACGCTGTCTAGAGGATAATTGCAAGTAGCTGTGTTCGGAACTGTTTTACTAAAATAGTGATTCTCACCTTGACTCTGTTGTTATAGAGTTTTATAGAGCAGCATTTTTAAAGCAGGGTGCCTTTTGGGTTCCTTAGGGGTGGCTAGTTGTCTGGGGCCGCTGGTGTATGTGGTCGTCTCCCACCCTACACAGTCAGGCACACGAATTTCCACTCACTTCAGATAGAAGAAGCTGTCCTTGCAGCTTTGTTTTTTGTTTTTTAGGGGAATTGAACTTGGATAGGGAAGGGTTGATAGGGGATGCCCTTTTAACCAGTAGAACTCTTTAGGGACATGAACTATATACATCCAGTATATACAGTATCTCACAAAAGTGAGTACACCCCTCACATTTTTGTAACTATTTTATTATATCTTTTCATGTGACAACACTGAACAAATGACACTTTGCTACAATGTAAAAGTAGTGAGTATACAGCTTGTATAATAGTGTAAATTTGCTGCCCCCTCAAAATAACTCAACACACAGCCATTATTGTCTAAACCACTGGCAAAAAAGTGAGCACATCCCTAAGTAAAAATGTCCAAATTGGGCCCAATTAGCCATTTTTCCTCCCTAGTGTCATGTGACTCATTAGTGTTACAAGGTCTCAGGTGTGAATGGGGAGCATGTGTGTTTAAATTTGGTGTTATCAATCTCACTCTCTCATACTGGTCACTGGAAGTTCAACATGATAAAGAACTCTCTGAGGATCTGAAAAAAATAAATGTTGCTCTACATAAAGATGGCCTAGGCTATAAGAAGATTGCCAAGACCTTGAAACTGAGCTGTAGTACGGTGGCCAGGACCAAACAGTGGTTTACCAGGACAGGTTCCACTCAGAATAGGCCTCCCCATGGTCGACCAAAGAAGTTGAGTGCACATGCTCAGCGTCATATCCAGAGGTTGTCTTTGGGAAATAGATGTATGAGTGCTGCCAGTATTGCTGCGGAGGTTGAAGGGGTGGGGGGTCAGCCTGTCAGTGCTCAGACCATATGCGTCACACAGCATTAAAGAGTACTGGAACCATGTCCTGTGGTCTGATGAGACCACGATAAACTTATTTGGTTAAGATGGTGTCAAGCATGTGTAGCGGCAACCAGGTGAGGAGTACAAAGACAAGTGTGTCTTGCTTACAGTCAAGCATGGTGGTGGGAGTGTCATGGTCTGGTGCTGCATGCGTGCTGCAGACACTGGGGAGCTACAGTTCATTGAGGGAACCATGAATGCCAACATGTACTGTGACATACTGAAGCAGAGTATGATCCCCCTCTGTTTGAAGACTGAGCCGCAGTGCAGTAATGAAACTGAGGGTAAAGGTGACCAAGCATGTCTCCAGACCTAAACCCTATTGAACATCAGTGGGGCATCCTCAAATGGAAGGTGGAGGAGCACAAGGTCGCTAACATCCACCAGCTCCGTGATGTCATCATGGAGGAGTGGAAGAGGACTCCAGTGGCAACCTGTGAAGCTCTGGTGAACCCCATGCCCAAGAGGGTTAAGGCAGTGCTGGAAAATGGTGGACAAAAAAAATATTGACACTTTGGGTCCAATTTGGACATTTTCACTTAGGGGTGTGTGTTGAGTTATTTTGAGAGGACAGCACATTTACACTGGTATACAAGCTGTACATTCACTACTTTACATTGTAGCAAAGTGTCATTTCTTCAGTGTTGTCACATAAAAAGATATCATAAAATATTTACAAAAATGTAAGGGGTGTATTCACTTTTGTGAGATACTGTACATTCTTTCCTCTTCTACCTCCAGCACAACTTGCTTGCAAACTGTTACTCCCAGGACCAGCTAGCACAGGTTTTAGATTCAATGCAGACTTAGATTTTAGCAGAATGCCCTTTTCAGGCAGGGACTACCTAAAAAATAGAAGTCTATGGTGCTAGCTGTCCTATCTGTGGCTCCTGCTCCCAGCACCACCTCTTCAGGCCCTGCCAGCCCTCCTGGCTGAAGCTGCCCCTTTCTCTTGCCCATGCAACCACAGTCCTCCTAGCTGGCTCTGCACCAATCCCAGACTGCTCCATCCCAGTCCTCTCAGGTATGCCTCCCAGTCCTCCTGACTGTGTGTCACTCCCCAGCCCTCCTGGATGTTCCTTTCCTCCTGAAGTCTTGCCCGGCAGTGTTCTCCCGCTGTCCTCTTCCTTGCTCCCATGCCTCCTGACCAAGACACCTTTGTGTGTCTTGAAAAAGGCCATGTGCGCACCCGTCAGAAGGGGGTTATGAACCTGCTGACAGAAAGAAAACAACATCAAAACACACACACTTTTCTTATGTTCTGTTAACAAGGGGTTACGATCCTGCTGACAGACAAACAAAATGGCATGAAAATAAATAGTTCTCTTTGGAGTTCCTGGTGGGAGGGGCCCTTCCCTGGACTATCAGGCTCCTTTAAAGAGTCAAAGTAAGGTCTTAGGCCTTACCCAAAGTTCATCTGTGGGAATTGTTAATCCAGCTGGCACAGATCATTGTGGCAAGCTGGCCAAGTCCCGAGAGTAATCAGAAAAATGCAAGAACACAAACAGCCATCTCCCAGCTGCTTCTGCATCAATCCCCACTCCTGGGCTGTACACACTAACAGTCCTTCAGGCATAGAAGTGAGGGTCAGGCAGTCTCTTCATACTGCCAGTGGCTTTCCTGATGGAGACCGAGTGGCTCCTAGCAGGCTGTTCTGTTTTCACTATCACCACTCTATCTCTGTGGATTGCTCTCCCCAGCCTCCATTCCTTCTGAATGTCCTGTAACCGGCCCAGGTCTTCTCACAAACTGGCATCCGCTAAGGTTTAGGGATGTGCATGTACTCCCACACCAGGTCATCCTCCCACTTTCTCCAGGAGTCCTCGATGATGTCCATGATGTTGGGAGGGACATAGGGGTAATCCAGACCCCACTCCAGAGCAACTAAACTTTCCGCTGGAACCTGGAAAACTTGGGCAATTCTTTTGGCTTCCATTTTCCTTGCAGGACACAAGCGTTGGGGGACCTTTTGACTCATTTCTTGAATTCAGCTGCTCTGGTCTGGGTGGTGGAGGGTCTGTCAAAGAAAATCTTTTGCACACTGATCAGGGCTCCTGCAGCTTCTCTGGCTCCCCAGCAGGATCTGGCTCATCCAACACTTTGGACTGCATCCCTTCCAGAACCAGGGAGCCTCCCATCTCCCATTCCTCCTCCCAATTGCTATCTCATCCTCCAGGGCCCAAATTCAGCTTGCAGTCTGAGGGAACCCCAATCTATGTCTCTGTCTCCGCTTTCCCCTTCAGGCTCACCTGATGACACATCTCCCTCCTGCACTGGCTCCTTTCAGATGGGGTCTGCAGAGTACATTAAAGGAGCTGGGATTTTAGGGACATTATCTGATTCCTGCTGGGAAGTACTTACAGTTCTCAGGCCTGACCAGGCTGCAGATCACAGCAGATTTCTCTTCCCCAATGTCAATGGTTTTCAAAGGGGAGTCACCAGGCTCAGACTTGACCCTACCTTGCTCGGATGATCCAAGGCCCACTCCCGCCTTCCAGACTTCCGCAGGTTGTAATTTGCACAGCCCTGATTGCAGTTCCATGCTGTAGTACTGTTGCCCCTGCTGGCTGGATACTAGCCGGGTGAGCAGTTCATCGCAATGCCTTCACCGGCCCCTGACCACCAAGGTCGGTATTCGGCATTCAGGACACAGCAGGCATAGTCGATATGTCCCCTCAATCTTTCCGAGAGCGAATCCCCCGTGATGCTCCAACCGGACTCCGGTGTCCACCAATGTCTGCTCCTGCAGATCAGGCAACCAGGTCAGCACTGGAAAAACATGAGCACACTACACCATCTTGCTCCTCTCTCTCTCTCTGCTAGCAGGGAATGCTGGGTTTCCTCTAGGGTGTGGCTCTGCCCCCTCATGTCCAGGTTGATGCCTGCAAAGCTGATATGCCAGCCTTTTCCCCCGAGCGCTGTTGTAACCCTTTTTTAGGTGTACTGGAGTTTGCAAGCACACTGATACTAGCAGAACTTGTCTGAACATGCTGCTCTGCACCGACTGTGCCCGAGCAACTGGAAGCAGGTGGCCGCTGACTTTCACAGTGGTTTCAACAATAAAGTCTATGGCCTATATCTCACTGAAGGGAACATACTCAGAAAAGTCCCGCCCCACAGGCAACCTCTGGCTTACCCTGATCACCCCGGTCAACAGTAAACATCTCCACACACACATGCCACGCACACTTTACTGTATGAAGCAGGAGTTTGAAGCATAAAGTCACAATGTCCAGCATTAGTAGATCGCTGGACATATCTGTAATCCATGGGCACAGTCGCCCACCGTGGTTGCCACGGATGACAGCACAAGTTCATTGAATAGCAAGTTTAAGCACAAGTATCTGTTCCAGCCGTGGTTGGGGCAACTGGGTAAGCAGGGTAACAATATCCTGGCAGGCAACTCCTGCTGGTTGCTATGGGCAATGGCACCTGAGTTTTATAATGACAGTCACGAACAGGCAGAGCACATAAGTCCTTCCCTGGTTCAATCCCTCTGTGGTCTTTTTAAAAACAAGGCACAGACAGTTCCTTGGCTGGATGAAAACTCTGGTTGCTAGGAGCAACAGCTGGCAGGTTACCCATGGGCAGACACTTTGGACGAGCCCCCAAATGTAGCACTACCCCTGTAGGGGTCGCTAGTGTATTTGATCTTCTCAAACCCTGCACAGCCAGGCACACACATTTCCACTCACTTCAGAGACAGCTTTGTTTGTTTGTTTGTTTGTTTTTTTTTGGGGAATTGAACTTGGATAGGGAAGGGTTGGTATGGGATGCCCATTTGATCAGTAGAACTCTTTAGGGACTTGAACTATATACATCCAGCATATACATTCTTTCTTCTTCTAATTCCAGCACAACTTGCTTGCAAACTGTTACTCCCAGGACAAGCTAGAACATGTTTTAGAACCAACACAGACTTAGCTGGATCTTAGCGGAATGCTCTTTGCAGGCAGGGACCGTGGGCCCCTTTGGTGTAGCAAAAATAGAAGTCTATGGTGCTCCCAGCACCAACTCTTCAGGCCCTGCCAGCCCTCCTGGCTGCAGTTGCCCATTTCTCCTGCCTGTGCCACCACAGTCCTCCTGACTGGCTCTGCATCCATCCCAGACTGCTCCATCTCAGTCCTCTCAGGCATGCCTCCCTGTCCTCCTAAATGTTTATTACTCACCAGCCCTCTTGGCTGTTCCTTTTCTCCTGGAGACTTGCCCAGCAGTGTTCTCCCTCTGTTCTCTCCTTGCTTCCGTGCCTCAACTGCCCCAGCTGGGCTGACCCTAAATATTTAAGGGGGCCTGCATTCTGCGAACCCTATGTTGGGCATTGGTCAGGACCCTCAGACCCCTCCCAACTGTCTCTGGGAAGAAGCACTGTAACAGAGTATATGTTATGCAGCCACCTGTTACCCTGATTCATTCAAAGAGACATTGCTGTGACTAATGCAGTTTTCATATGTTTGTGCAGCTTCTATTATTCAGCAGTTTGTGCATGTTTTTTGACATTCCAAACCTTATTGCTTTAAAATTCGCACCTGTTTTGTAAACTGCAAATTACAGTTACTCCCCGTCTGAACATTTGACTAAATACTCATTCTGTTACACAATCACTCAGCTCTAAATCAGAAATGTATTTGCATAGATATTGTGAGGCACTGACTGGCAGGATCGAAGACGGTGTATTTGTGTCATCTAAGTTTCTCAAATATACGTGGTAAGGGGCTCCAGGGTTTGCAACTGTTATACAAAACATTTGTTTTCTCAAAATAAGGTCTGTTCTGGGTCCAGGAACCCAAAGGCTTTGGGTGAGGTAAAGCCTCTATTCTTAGGTCCACATCATACCTCAAAGTAAGACCTCATTAACAAGTCTCAGCTGTCCACAGTCCTTATTATATGTGAGCTGAGTGATGCTCAGGGTTCTCTCCGCAATTATTTTTGCTGCAAGAGACTGCTGCTGGGTGAAAAGGCTGACTACTGACAAAACACCAAAAATGTACAAGAGCTGCCTGTTTGGTTTGGAGAACCCATAAGGAGCACCCTGTTAGTAGGAAATTGATATGAGCTTATTTGGTGGCTTGGACGCCACGCTGTAATGTTTGTTATATGTTGTGCAAAGCCCTCCTGTATTAAACCATCTTTGCATGCTGCCTTTGCTAAATAAAAGTGCACAGACTTGCTTGGACTGTTCTTTTGTGTCCTTGTCACTTGCATAGTTTATCACTGCCACCTGAAATAAAGACAGACACTGTTTTTTTTTTATCCAGCTCTATTTACTCAGTGCAACTTATTACATCCAAGTGAAAGATATAACACCATGGCATAAAAAAATAAAAAAGGATTCCAAAACAGAATCACTGGGTTGCAAAAAGGATTACCCCCTTTCGAAAAAATGACTTGTAAACTCAAATAGGTGTAGCTAATCACCTTCTCAATGGTGCACAAAGCCATTTGACTTTCAACTGTGATCAGCTCAGCATGAAAATAGCTTTCCTGGAGCATTTCAGTCCTTGTAGTGCAACTGAAGCAAACAATCAACTATGGGTGGCCGGGCACTATCAAAAGATCTCCAGGATAAAGTTGTGGACAGGCACAAGTCAGGAGATGGATACAAAAAAAATCAAAAGCTTTATCAATGCCTAAAATCACAGTGAAGTTTATTATTAAGAAGTGGAAGGTGTTTGGTACAACACAGACACTCCTTGCATTAGGACATCACTCCAAACTGAATGAAAGAGCCAGGAGGGAACTGGTTGAGAGGCTACCAAGAGTCCTACAGCAACTCTTAGGGCTCTGTCACACGGTCCGCCTCCGTAGGCAGATCCGTGTTGCTCAGCAGGGATCGATCCGCGATCCCCGCTGAGCCGGCGGATGACAGCTCCGTCTCCGCTTGCAGAGCGGAGAGGGAGGTGTCTCAGCCCCAGCTGCCCTCTATGGGGGATCAGATGAGAGCAGACCGCCTGTCCGCTCTCATCAGATCCGATCCGATTACTGAACGGATGGAAAAATAGGGTTTCCATCCGTCCAGATTTCACGGACAGGATCGGATGCGGATGGCAGCGGGTGTCAGCGGAGGTGGCCCATAGAGCTGCATGGAGGATCCGATCAGATCCGCCTGTCAGTTTTTTAGGCGGATCTGATCGTGTGAAAGAGCCCTTAAGCATTTGCAGGAGTTTATGACAAAGAGTGGTCATTGTGTGCATGTGACAACAATATCACACATTCACCACAATTGTGAGTTGCATGGGAGGGTTGCAAGAAAAAAGCTACTCTTCAAGAAAGTCCAGATAAAGTCACGCACCTTGAAGATTCTGAGGCAGAATGGAAAAAGGTGTTTTGTTCAGATGAGACTAAAATTTAATTATTGAGCTTCAACACCAAATGATATGTCTGTCGGAAATCCAATACCACTGGCTATCCAAATAACACCATTCATAAAGTAAAGCATTGAGGTGGTAATATCCTGTTATGGAGGTGTTTCTCTGGAGCACTTGTCAGGATAGAAGGAAAAATGGATGGGGGAAAATACCGTCAAATTCTTGAGGAAAATCTGCTGCCCCTTGCTAGAAAGTTGTCAATAGGAAGAAGGTTTACCTTCCAACAAGACAATGACCCAAAGCACACAGCAAAAATGAACAAACAGTGGTTGAAGGAGAAAAAGGTGAATGTCCTTGTCTAGCGTAGTCAGAGTCCAGACTTAAACCCCATTGAAAATCTGTGGAATGACTTGAAGACTGCAGTCCACAAACGACCACCATCACATTTAACTGAACTTAAGCAGTTCTGCAAAGAAGAGTGGACAAACATTGCAAATTCTAGATGTGCAAAGTTAGTAGAGACATATCCCAACAGACTAAAGGCTGTAATTAAAGCAAAAGGTGGTTCAACAAAATACTGTCACAAGGGGCTGATCCTTTTTCCAACTCAGTGATTTTGTTTTCAAATTTCTTTAATTTTTTCTGACATGTTGGTGTTATATCTTTCACTTGGATCATATAAGTTGCAAATACAGCTGGATAAAACAAAACCTTTGTCAGTCTTCATTTCAGATTGCAAAGCAATTACATGTGATTATTTTAAAGGTGGGTGGTTATTTTCTATACCCACTGTATATACTGTATATATACAGTATGTTTTTTTTCTGACAAATTCAATAATCAAATAAATGCAATACACAGGGATTTCCAATTAAAAGCTAAAAAAAAAATAAAAAACTGTATTTTGGTTGCAGCTTAAATTGCAAAAACAGATGCACCACATAATAAAAACTGCTTGATAAATGCCCTTAGCGTCTTCATGTACCTTCTCAGATATAGAAGGTACATAACCATATCCATAACCTTACCGTTTCCCTGGTGATATTCTCACCCCTTCTCTGTACTGTCATCATTCTTTCACCGGGTTTGTGATCCTTTGTAGCCTCTCCTTCCTGGCTTCACTTATGATCTAATTTTTCCTCCTTGCTTCAGTTACTTATTTATATTTTTCCATTACACTGTGTACCTTTATAGTACAATATCTTTTCCGCTAACGGCTACCAACTCACATCTACACGCGGCTATTTTTTGACTCTCTTATTCCTCAACTTTAATGTGATTCTTTCTTTCGAATTTCTCTCCATCGTTCACGCTCTCTTTTTCTCCCTGTTTACCTCTCTCCTTCTCTTCTCCCTCCCCTATCTCTGAGTATTTCTTTCTTTCTGCCTTCCTCCTATTTCCCCGTAACCATCCTCTTATATTCAGCTTTTCTCTCACAATATTTACTGAGGCTGTCAGTTCAGGCTCAGCAGGGAACACTTTACATCTCCTAGCTGCCTTTAGGGTAAATAATCTCTTCCTAAAAGAAAAAGAGATGAAACTTATTATCGGTAGTCTGGATGCAGCTCCTGATTACAGTATTAACTGTTCTCTTCTGCAATGCAACGACCAGGAAAAATGACTTTGAGTTAAAATAATACCCATTAATTTATAAAACAAGAGATGGAGGTGTTTAATATCAACTTAGCAGTCATTAAGAAGCGTGTCCCCTTTCCAGCTTTTGGAACACTTTTAGTGAAAAATGTTCCACCTTTGGGCATTGTTTGTAAGTATTTATGAAAATGTGCCTGATGATAATAATGAAGACTCTAGTGAAGCCTAAACACACAGTTACATCGGGTTCCGTATCTTAAAGAGACACTGCCAATGGGTGCATTCAGGGCCACATATACTCACCTTCCCTGTTGTTACCCTCCTTGTCAGGTTTAAATTCAAGCTTACACAGAGCTAATATTGTTATCCCTTCCCGCATGTTTAGGCTTGGCAAACATTCAGGCCTGAGCACTGGATCACGGATGAAGGTCACGTGTCCCATCATACCCAGGAGCTTCAGGTATTTTTTGGCAGTGCTAACAAAGCAAAAGAATGACTGGGGAGGTAATGGGTCAAGGTGGTGATCTTGAAAGAGACTCTGTCTCTTTGCACTGAATGGGAAACATACTAATATATATATATTAGGCTACAATTAAAATAAAGGAGAGCATGTCAACGGGTTAGTATTCTGAAATACACTATATTACCAAAAGTGTTATGACTCCTGCCTTTATACACACATGAACTTTAATGGCATCTCAGTCTTAATCTGTAGGGTTCAATATTGAGTTGGCCTACCCTTTGCAGCTATAATGGCTTTAAGTCTTCTAGGAAGGCTGTCCACAAGGTTTAGGAGCGTGTCTATGGGAATGTTTGACCATTCTTCCAGAAGCGTATTTGTGAGGTCAGGCACTGATGTGGACAAGAAGGCCTGGCTAGCAGTCTCAGCTCTAATTCATCCCAAAGGTGTTCTTTCCAGTTGAGGTCAGGACTCTGTGCAGGCCAGTCAAGTTCCTCCACCCCAAACTTTCTCATCCGTGTCTTTATGGACCTTCTTTGTGCACTGGTGCGCAGTCATGTTGGAACAGGAAGGGGCCATCCCCAAACTGTTCCCACCAAGTTGGGAGCATGAAATTGTCCAAAATGTCTTGGTATGCTGACGCCTTAAAAATTCCCTTCACATATGACGTCGGATTGTGACTCAGGTGTCATCTGGGAGGTCCACAAGGCGGTGATTAGAGGGATCCTAATCAAACATGGCGCTCGCATTAAAAAGGCACATCAAGAGACACTTAAATCACTTCTGACTAAGATCCAGGACTTGGAATTGCTCTATAAGAGACGCCAAGACCCTGGCTTAGAGAAGAAGTTGTTTCTTTTCCGCAAACAGATCACCGACCTTTTATACTTCAAAGCCAAGGCTGATTTACAGAGATGTCGTCAATTCTCTTATGTTTCGGGGAATAAATGTGGGAGGCTCCTGGCGCGGGTGGTTCGAGATCAGCAGAAAGCAGCTTTCATCCCCCACATCCTCTCTCCCAAGACACATTGCGTGGGAATTCAATAGCTTCTATGCCTCCCTGTATGACTTACCAGGCAAACAGATTCCATTACCCCAAATGGAAGGATACATTGCGTCGTTATTACTTCCGCAACTCCCGGTTGACGTCCAGATGGAACTCGAGGCTCCCATTTCTTTAGAGGAACTACGCACTGCGATTCACTCCTTTAAATTAGATAAGGCCCCTGGCCCTGATGGCTTTAAGATACAATACTATCGGACACTATTTCCTAAACTTGGCCCTCACATGGTCGCCATTTTCAATGCATCGAGACACCTTGAAAGTACACATCTCTCTTATTCCTAAAGAGGGGAAAGACCCGACAGCTTGCGGTAGTTACTCGCTTCTAAATGTTGACCTAAAAATTTTCACCAAACTCCTAGCCTCCCGTCTCACTCCTCATTTAGGCCATTTGATCCATTTAGACCAGGTGGGGTTCATACCATCCAAGGAGGCCAGGGACAACATGACCAAGGTATTGAACTTAGTTCATGTAGCCGCCAAGACTGCAACGCCTACCATCTTTCTTAGTACCGACGCAGAGAAGGCATTCGACCGTGTAGATTGGCAGTTCATGTTCTCGGTCCTCCGTCATATAGGCCTGGGGACCAATATGATTTCCTGGATTTCCCAGATATACTCTCACCCTACTGCACAAAGCTAATGGACTTCTGTCCGGCTCCTTTCAGATAGCTAATGGAACACGACAGGGCTGTCCTTTGTCCCCCCTACTGTTCGCGCTCTCCCTGGAGCCTTTTCTTTGCAAAGTCCGACACAACCCGGATATTTCAGGTGTCCACCTAGAAAACACTGAGTGCAAAGTTTCGGTGTACACGGACGACTTGCTCTTTTCCCTGATCAAACCGATGATCTGGGTCCCGAACCTTATGCGCGAGTTTGACATGTATGGCAAACTTTCCAACCTGAAAATACATTTTACCAAATCGCCATGGGCGTTCGGCTACCCCCTACACTATCTCGGCACCTGAAGGACACTCTCCCGTTCATATGGATTGACACAGCTCTTAAATACCTGGGTACCCTCATTCCCCCTGATCTATCTGTGACCTACACAATCAACTTTCCCCCTATGTTGACACAAATATGATTGCTCCTCGAGAAATGGCATTGAGGCCTGCATTTGTGGTTTGGGAGGTGTAACCTCCTAAAAATGTGCATACTTCCTAATCTCCTCTATCTGTTTCAGGCACTACCCATCGCCATCCCCTCCACTTTTTTCAAGAAGGTACATTCGCTGTTCACTGGCTTTGTCTGGTCGCATGGGAGACCTCGCGCCCCCCGCGCCCCCCCGCGCCCAACTCTCCTTACCTAAGAACTTGGGGGGCCTGGCCCTCCCAGACGTTCTAAAATACTACCAGGCGTCTTATCTGAGTACATTGATTGACTGGCGACAGCACTCTCATCTCAAGCTGTGGGCCCATATTGAACAACTTCAGTCTACTGCCACTCTGAGCGGGGCACCGTGGTGCAAGGGATCCCTTTCTGAGACATCCCCCAATTGGTGCGACACTGCGGGTTTTGGTTTTCTTTTTTTCGGGTGTTTGATTTTCCAAAATCATTTCATATTGAAGATGTTTTTCCTATCCTGGCTCTTCATAGACTCAAAAAATGTGATAAGTGGTCAGGAAATTAAAAGCATAATTTATGCTCCTTGAAAGCCTAGAGGTGCTCTTCGGATTTTGGGCTCCTCTATGAGTCCAGGCTGTGAAAAAGTCCCCCACGTGTGATATCCCCATACTCAGGAGGAGTAGCAGAAAGTATTTTGGGATGGAATAAGCATAGAGGGAAGTATGCCTATGCTGTGTGTGAGAAATAACAACAGTGTGTGAAAAAAAAAAAGAGTATGACAAAAAAATGACAACTTCAAAAACTCACCATGTCTCTTACTAAATACCTAGGACTGTCTGCTTTCCAAAAATGGGGCATTTTGGGGGTATTTTGTACTGACCTTGCATTTTTGGGAAATGAGATTGGCAGTCAGTACATCAGGACTGATCAAGTTTATATACCATAATTTGCAGACTCTATAACTTTCACACAAATTAAATCGTATACACCTATTTATTTTTCATCAAAGAAATGTAGCAAAATACATTTGGCCTAAATTTATTTGCAAACATTTATGACAAAAAAACAATGGTAATTAAATATCATCTAAAGAGGGCGTCCTATACTGCTCTGGAATTGACGGACTACCTCCAGGGAGTAGATCTCCCTGTTTTATCTGCAGCGCATAAGCGCCAATTGGATGCCCCTCTTACCCTGGAGGAGCTTCGGGAGGCTGCCAGCTCTTTTCCCACCTTTAAGGCCCCGGGGGATGACGGATTGCCCATGGAGGTATACCAGTCCTTCCCTGACACATTGCTACCACGACTGTTGCGGGTCTTTAATGAGGCTCTGCGCGGTGGTCGCCTACCCTCGTCCATGTCTGGGGCCAGTATTACCTTAATTTTGAAGCCTGACAAGCCCCCGATAGATCCTGGTTCTTATAGACCGATATCTTTGCTACAATCTGATGTTAAGATTCTGGCCAAGGTGCTCGCTCGGCGCTTGAACCTAGTGGTGGCTACCATTGTTCATGATGATCAGGTGGGATTTATGCCCAACAAATCTACAGCTGTCAATCTCCGCAGGCTATATGTGAACATGCAGAGTAGAGCGGACAATGTGGGCTCCAGGGCCCTCTTGTCCCTAGATGCTAACAAGGCCTTCGACAGTGTCGAGTGGGGGTACCTCTGGGCGGTGTTAGAGAAATTTGGTTTTGGCCCCACGTTTGTGGCATGGGTTCGCCTTCTTTACCAGGCCCCGCGTGCGGTTATAAGGGAGGGGGGCAGGCAATCGGCACCGTTTCTCCTGGAGAGGGGGACTAGGCAGGGATGCCCTCTGTCCCCTTTGCTGTTTGCTCTGGCCATAGAGCCCCTGGCAGCGAGGATTCGGGCCAGTGCCTCGGTGGTGGGCTTTCGGTATGGGACACTGCAGGAAAAGATACTTTTGTATGCCGATGATATGTTATTGCTCCTGGGTGACACAGGTCCGTCCCTACGGGCAGTGATGCGCATAATTACGGAATTTGGAGGCTTCTCGGGGCTGACCATCAACTGGTCCAAGTCGGCTTTGTTGCCGCTGGACCGGGGGGTGGATCCCCAGTTGTCTGATTTTTGCCCGGTGCAGATAGTGCAACAGTTCAAATATTTGGGGGTGGTGATTTCCGCTGTCATTACTGACTATTGTCACCTGAACCTCTTCCCACTTTTGACGAGGTTCAGGGACAAGGTGGCCGTTTGGTCCAAACTTTGGCTTTCAGTGGCGGGTAGGGCTAATTTGGTAAAGATGATCTTTATGCCCCAACTTTTATATTTCCTACATAATTCCCCGGTGGTCATCCCTCTGAGGTTGTTCCGTCTGGTGAACTCCATCTTCCGCTCCCTGTTGTGGAGGTCCGGGGTTGCCAGGATCCGCCTTGAACAACTGTACAGGCCCAAGGATAGGGGAGGCTTGGCCTTCCCGAACCCTTGGATCTATTACTTGGCGGCGCAGCTGCAGCACTTGGTGAAGGCCCTTTGTGGGGAGGACCGGGAGAATGGGGACTCTACGGTTCAGGTTATACTCCATGAGGTGGCGGCACGCGGGGTCCCGGAGGCATTAGAATCGCAGCTCTTCCTGAAGTCTAACAAATTGTTTCCTACTTATAGATTGATGCATAAAATCTGGTCGAAGGCGAAACAGTTGCAGGGGGTTACCGGTTTTACCGAATATAGTTTACTATGGGATAATCTGACGTATCCGGAGTTGGCCGGGCTGCCGTGTGCGGCGACTTGGCGAGCTCGGGGAATTACTCACCTTAAGCAGGTGTTCCTCCAGGGACGCTTGCTAGACTTTGCCCAGCTTAGTGCAGCCTACACCCTACCTCCGACTATGCAGTTTTCATATTTACAGCTGTGGCATGCAGTCCGGGCCCAGCCCTCCTTGCTGAGCCCGGAACTGTCCCCAACACCAGTTTTTTCTATGATGAGGCGCTGTGCTACAACCAAGGGCTTTATTTCGGAATGCTACTCTATGTTGTTAACAGCTTACCTGGAGAAAATTCCTAACCCTGCTAAATCTCATTGGGAGGCGGATGTAGGGGTTCTCAGTGATGATCAGTGGGATGAGGCCTTGGAGTCGGTGCGTACGTGCTCCCTGGGAGTCGCGCAGCGACTCTCTCAACTTTACATACTCCTCCGGGTCCATCGCACCCCCCTCCGCCTTTACAGGATGGGTCTTAGAGCTGACTCCTTGTGCACCAGGTGTAGTAGAGATTGTGGAGACCTCATTCACCTTCTGTGGCGCTGCCCCAAGCTCCACAGGTATTGGACGGCGGTGGTCCAGACTGTTAATGCTGCTTTTTCCCTCTCTGTGCCGGTTGATCCGAAGCCGTGCCTCCTTGGCATGGTGGAGGACTACTCGCCTGATGTCAACGTGCGTTTGGCGTTGTCGAGGTCCTTTTTTCAGGCCCGGAAGCTTATTTTGCAGCACTGGACGTCCCCGTCCCCTCCCTCGCTGGAGATGTGGGTGAAGGCAATGGGCGCTACCCTACGGTATGAACGCCTAATTTATCAACACAGAGGTGTCCCGCTAAGATATGAAAAAATATGGGCTGGGTGGCTGGCGCAGCCAGGCCTGGCACCAGCTGATCTTATCATGGATCGCTTGCTCCAATAGCTCCCTGTATGTTCTGTCTGCAGGTTATGGAGCAGATCTTTGATGTGTGCTCGTGTTACCATGCTTGGGTGTGTAGATGTCCTTACTTTACTGGGAATGCACTTTCTTGAAGATGCCATGTATTTGTTGGTTTATGCCTATACTCTCTTTGTAAGGGAGTCTTGTTGAATTGAAGCCTGTGAACTTTCAATTGTGTTTAATAAACTTTGTTTTTGATTTAAAAATAAAATATCATCTAAAGAAAACTCAAAAATTATCCAAATTAATTTGGGAACAGAGTTGCATTACTGAATAATTGCCAATCAAAGTATGACAGCAAAGAAAAATACTGGAAAATGGCCTGGACTGAAAAGGGGTGAAACAGTCCAGGCTTGAAGGAGATGTGCTAAAGAGAAGTTGTGCAGTTAGACTGGACATTTGTTTATTCCAGGTAACAGGCTGGGAATAAGGGTGTGACCGGTCTCAGGCCAGGAGTAGTGTGACACCATATGGTGAAGTGGCCCAATATGATGAATCTCCAAACAACAGGTAGGTGCTGCCCCATCCAAGAAGAAGCAGGGCGGGTCCAGGGTCAGCATAGCATAAACCACTAACCAATGAGTTAGACCCTTACACTTATACCTCTAACTTTATAATGTTCATCCTGTATATCTACTGCAGTGTTTCTCAACTCCGGTCCTCAGGGCACACTAACAGGCCAGGTTTGCAAGAAAACTAAAATACACTACAGGAGATATCATTTGCTGCTCAGTGATTGCAGTATTCTAGTCTGCATCTCCCCAAGGTAATACTTAACATAAATGTGGCCTGTTTGTGTGCCCTGAGGACCAGAGTTGAGAAACACTGTTCTACTGCATAGTCGTTGATCAACTTACTATTTAAGATTCTTTTATATTCTTTGGGAACATTAGCAAAAACTGAATTGGAGAGAAACAAAATGTCAGCTATAGCTGAGGCTGCATTCACACCAAGGCATTCACACTTGGCTCATTGACAAAAAAGGTATTTGTCCTGCTTAAGGTCCATTTGTCACACACAGGGAAGCCCATTCAAATGCAGCAAAAAATGTGCAAAAAAAATGCAAGGCATTTCATCATGCAGGTGAGAGTGGGGCCTGACTGTGACTGGAGATTGCTTATACCAAAACGGGCAGTGAGCAGACATTTGCTGTACAACCCAGGTGAAGGTTGTAAACAGAACCACCAACTCAATAAAAGGGAAAAAATGTGTTCAATATTCTCAACATTGCTTTGAAAGAAAAGATACAAGTCAAGCATACAAAGCTGTATCAAACCATAGAACAGGGAGTCCGCTAGGGCATAACTTGGACTATGGGTGCTTGTGCAGTTGAGAAGCCAATGCAGGTTATGTCTTAGAAAAAAAAAAGTACAAAATCTGCAAAAGTCAACATATTTGCAGAAACCAAGCTTTGAAGGCCTCTGAAGACGTCATACGCTCTGACGAAACGCGCATCAGGTGGAACGCACGCTGCACGTTCTGGGAGCCTGGTGGAACGCAAGCCGGTAGTTACCGCTCTCCACTCACAGGCACCGCTCTTAGCAGACGAAATCCCAATTTTTAAAACTTTTTGTACTGTGTATTCAGCAAATACATATTAAAGGATATTTTTAACGGTACTGCACTGGAGAATTTTATTCCTTACCCCAACCGGACCCTGAGGATCCAGATTATCCAGGAGAGGGACCCTGGACCATAGGGGACTACAAAGCCCAGCAGTCACCTTCCTGGCCCAGGAGGCCACAAGGCTCTATAGGTCTTCTTACCGTACGGTAATTAGGACCCACAACTTCTGGTGAGTGCGTACCCCCCATTATTCCACAAGGCCCACACCACAAGTACCAACAGTTGGACTACTGGAGGATCCAGCACAAGCACCCGCACTTTCCCTAACCTGGCACTGAAGCTTTTATTTATGCACCATAGTCACTTATGAACTTTTTACTCTGACTTATTTGGCACTAATTTGCACTTTATGGCACATATGTGATTTTATTGTGATATTATTATTTATTGTGATTTATATTGTGTTACACTATTACCTAGTCACAAGTTACACGCATACATTGAGTATATTTATTTATCAATTTGCCACTTTATACTTGCCCATTATTATTATCCAGGTTATAGACAAGCAATTGCCCATCCCTGGCTAATATTAGCAAGCACTATACAAATCCCAGCTACTCTGGGATTTTCCTTTCTATACATATCACTTATCTTATAGCAGCTGCTATCATTACCCCTCCCCATTAATTTTAGACTTACATATTTATTCCTAGTATCTCCCCCCCCCCCCTTCTCCTAATAGGCCATCCATAGGCGCGAGGGATATGCACTATTCAGTGTATATATCTTTACCACAGACACTGGATATATCACAGATCAATACACATGTAGCACTGCCCTCATGGGGGTTGCTGAATATAGTCTTCCCTGGGCCTCCCTCTGATTATCCTGCAACCAGACATTTAGGTATTTTCACACAACTCTTCCGCTCGTTATCCAATGACCAGTCCAGGGTGTTTGTTATTTTGTATTTATTGGTAGAACTTAGATAGGAGAAGGGATTAGTGGGATACTCCAACTTGAACTATGCACAGATGAGGACAACTCTCACTTGGCCTCATTAAATTGAATTGAATTGAATAGCAGACTCTCTACTGAACCACACTGCATTTGTATGGAAGGAAAAGTGCTTTGCTCACTCTGGCAGCAGACTCAATGAACACAGACTCTTCAGGACACTTCAGTACCCCCTTTAGCTGGCACCAGTACACTTATTTTGCTTGAAGGGATGGCCCTCACTGAACAGGCCCATAGACATGGATCTATACTCACAGTAACCAGGAACAGATCCTTCTAGGTATATCCCCCTCCCAGTCAGCTCTGCAGGACATTTGGGTTGCAGCTTCTGTAACTCCGGCTCTCAGGTCATCCACCTGAGGCCACATGGCAGCTTGTACAGAGACAACTGCCCCCTCCCCCCAGGACCCCGCTCTCCAGCCGAAGACCCCTTACACATGTGCACTCTTGGTATAAATACAGTGACCCAGCATGCCTTGAGGCACTTTTCTCTGCTAATGGCCAGGGCAGTATTCATACCCATGTTGTTTGTCAGGTTTCCCCCACTGTACAATATGCCTCATCTTAATAGACCAGTGTGAAACAGGTAGACAACATGAGCAGCATCTGATCACACTGAGCAGAACCTATCAATGGATTACTGCTCCCTGTTAAGCAGAGAGTACTTAAATTTGCCTGACATTCCCCCTGTTAAGCAGGGAAACCCAAAAGCTCTGCACTCTCTAGCACCTACCTAGAAAGGTGCTACATACATATTCACCAGCACACCATGGATCTTCCGTTACAGTCAAGAGCTTTTATTGCAGAGAGATCACATTGCTTCATAAAAGAACAAGTGCAACATTTCGGAGCTGCACAGGACCCCTTCATCAGGAATGTGTGTGACAAAAAGACATCAATGGTGTGCTGGCGAATATGTGTATTGATCTGTAAAGAATTTTACGCATTTTACAAATTTTCCAACATTTACTAGTATGGAGGATTTATTTATCCTGGCCAAAATTCAGGTTTCATGGGTATATGCCTCATAGAGAGACAGTTATTTTGCCATCTTCTCACAAAGGATAACTTTTAGCATGGGAGGGGTATAAGGTAATTTTACTTCAGGGTTTTGTTTTTGTGTCTTTTTCTGATTGGTTGTTGGTACTAATTTTTTTTTTTATATAATTTTTCCTTTATTTTCTTTGCCTGTACTCTATTATTCCGTAAGGTTTTTGATGTAGTATCTATTTTAGGGTCGAGGCAGAGATTGAGGTCCCCTGCCAGTATCACTCCCCCTTTTTTAAACTCCATTAATTTTCCCAGTACTTTACCTAGGAAGTCTACTTGTCTCTCATTAGGGCTATATATATTTACTAGGGTCAGATCTTCGTCTCCTATTTTTCCCTCTTAAAAAGAGGTATCTTCCCTCTGGGTCTACCAGTCTCGACTCTAGAGCAAATCCAAGGCCCCTGGAAATGCCGATGGCAACCCCCTTGGACTTCCTCCCGGGTGAGTCCGCGTAATACCAGATAGGGTGGCTCTGAGAGTATAGCCTAATATTGGATGCGTGGGATAAATGAGTCTCTTGTAAGAATGTCAAATCTGCCTTCAAATAACTGATTTCTTTTAAAAAAATTTTCCTTTTTTCTGGAGAGTTTAAACCTCGGACATTATATGATAGTATATTAACTACAACCATTATTTCTTAATCTTCATTATTTTTTCCCCTGTCACCCATCTGATTCTAAGGTGACCAGGTAAACTATTAGACAAATCCAGAGGATCCCTATAAGAGAGCATTGAGCCTTTTAATTTCTCTTTCCTTCTATATTCTCTTAATTCTTGTACTTTCTTATAGGAGACAATTGGATCTTTTGACATCTTTTTCCCTCTTTCCTTCCCTTTCCTCCTCCCACCCCTACCCTCCCCCCCTCCCCCCTCCCCCCCTTCATTTCCCCCACCCCTCTTTTCCTCCCCTCCCTCTCTTTCCCTTGTGGGGGCATAGCTAATCCCGGTCCCTCCATCAGGGTCGTCGATTCTCCTTCCTCCCTTTCCAATCGACTTGTGGCCGAGGTCGAGCTCTGCCAGTGGTCGCCATTCCCTCCCATCTTCCCTGATATTGGGTCTGATGGTGACGGCCTGTTGATTTCCGTAGGGCCGCCCATTTTATATTCTTACTTGCTCCTCCCCTTCTTCCCCACTCCCGCCAGCCATCCCCCCTCTCCCCCCAATCCCTCCAGGTCCCCTCAGTCCCTCCTCATCCTCTTGATTCTTTTGCTTTCGACTTTTTCTTCTGTTTCCACTGGGCCGACTCTCCTTCATCTATTTCCACTTCTGGAGACTCCTGATTTGTCCAGCCTGGAATGTCTATGAGTGGTATGTTTACTGCTTCACAGAAATCTTGGGTTTCCTCTGGGTATCTAAGTAGTACTGTCCTCCCATCTCTTCTCACTCCTAAACCTACTGGATAATTCCAGAAGTACTGTATATCATTTTTCTTTAGTGCATCTACCATTGGTCTAAGAATGCGTTTTCTGTTAATCGTTTCTTTTGCCAGGTCTGGGAAAATCTGAATATCCTCTCCATCATATTTTAATTCAGGTCTGTCTCTCATTTTCTCCCAGATCTGGGCCCTTGTCTCGTACTTATGGAATCTTGAAATCACGTCTCTTGTTTTCTCTTTTGGTAAATTAGTTGGTTTACGCAACCTATGTATTCTTTCAAATTCAATTTTGTCTGTGATCGTCTTTCCCAGTAAAGGGTTAAATAACTTTTCCAGAGTTTCTCCTAAATTTTCTGTCGACCCTTTCTCTTGTAATCCTCTTATTCTCAGATTTTTTCTTCGATTTCTGTTCTCCTGATCTTCGATTTTGTATAACATATTTCTCTGCTCCATTTTCATTTTCCTCATTTGATCTTTTAGGTTTTTTAACTCTTTTCCATAGGACTCCACCTTCTCTTCTGTTTCTTCTACTCTACCCAAGATATGCCCAAAGTCAACGTGTAAGGTAGCCATCTCAGCTTTGATGGATCTTTCAAGGCTAGCAAACATTTCCCGCATTTCTGATTTTGATGGCGGATAATCTTTTTCACTTAATTCATCTTCTCTATTCATGTCTCCGTCTCCTATTGTTAGAGTACTTTCTCTTGACACTTCTAGACTTTCTTCTCCACTTACTCCTATATGCTTTTGATTCTTGATTTTCTTAGTTCCCTCTGTATTTTGTTTGGGTCTAACGAACGGTTGTTTCTCTGGCTGTGTATTTTGCCCTTTTCCCTCAGGTGTCATGTACCTTTTAATTGTTTCAGGGCTTGCTGTAATTTTTGCAGGTTTCCCTGCTACTTCTTTTGCCGGTTTATTTTTCATTTCGGATTCGGCTCTAGGGAATGAACCCACAGTATATCCTCCTCTTATGTCTCCCCCACCGCCTCTCCAGAGTGGGATATGAGGCTATCCAAGCCGGGTCTTCCACCCTCAATACAAGGCCGACGATTTTTAACTGTGGACCCCTGCTCTCCTCCGAGGCACCCAGCCAGTGCCCTAGCAGTCCACCAAAACCGGTATAGCAATTACAGATAGTTCCAGCTCTATGTGACTGTAACCACTTGTATATAAACCAGGGGATCAGGTAATATTTCGGGATTCCCTCCTTTTATCACCATCCTCTGTAATAAAGCATTTTTTTAGTTCTGTTCCCGTTTAACTGACCACGGGGAAGGGATTAAAAGTGTTCAGCAAAAATAGGTGGATTTTCATTTCTTTTCCCATTTTCGGCATATGGTCCTCCTCTCCCTGCCTCCAAACTGTCAGTATGAACTAGGTATCATGTGTATTATTCAGCAAATTAAGTAAGCAGAGTCCCGCACATTTTTCAAAACAGTCCCGCTAGCTCTTAAGCTGTACACTCATGGATGATAATATGACAGTGCTTTCAGGAAAGGCTAGTATTGAGATCAAACGTAAGAAAATTCTGGGAGGTTTCCCATCTCACTTAAGTAAGCAGAGTCCCGCACATTTTTCAAAACAGTCCCGCTAGCTCTTAAGCTGTACACTCATGGATGATAATATGACAGTGCTTTCAGGAAAGACTGGTATTGAGATCAAACGTAAGAAAATTCTGGGGGGTTTCCCCTCTCACTTAAGTAAGCAGAGTCCCACACATTTTTCAAACCAGTCCCGCTATCTCTTAAGCTGTACACTCATGGATGATAATATGACAGTGCTTTCAGGAAGGGCTGGTATTGAGATCAAACGTAAGACAATTCTGGGAGGTTTCCCCTCTCACTTAAGTAAGCAGAATCCCGCACATTTTTCAAAACAGTCCCGTTAGCTCTTAAGCTATACACTCATGGATGATAATATAACAGTGCTTTCAGGAAAAGCTGGTATTGAGATCAAACATAAGAAAATTCTGGGGGGTTTCCCCTCTCACCAGTCCCCTTCGGCTGTTCTGTGGAGTTCCTTATGCTGTGGTATGGAGGGGGTGATTATGGTCTCCAATGCTACTGGGTCTCTCCAGACTGGATCCCTCCAGTACTAGCCACTTAGCAGTGTCCAAACCGATCAGGTCCTTCTCTCCTGGACGCCGGTTTTCCCCGAGTCGGCTGCAACTGCAGCACTCGGCGGCCGCTTTTCCAGGAGACAGCTGATCTCGGTCGGGTACGAGGGACCCGGGGAGCCCGTCCTCCTTCCTTCAAGCTTCAAGCTGGATCCACGGCTAGAACCGGGGCGGGCCGTTGGGTGAGCGAGGGGAGGCAGCGGGATCCGGCTAGGCGGGCATTCAGGCCGGGGGAACGAGCGTTTCCTCCCTCTGGGCGGCGATGTGTTGGTACTAATTAAAGTACGGGGGGTTTTCAAAAAGTTTCCACATTTTTTTAAACTCTATTATATTTACAGTATATATAAAAGTGTGGAAACTTTTTGATGACCCCCTCGTATATGTGAACCCTCACTTTGTAAAACAACCCATTCAGTTTAATATAGAAATGAAAGGCAAAACGTGTGTGTGTATATGTTTAAAAAAAAAGATTATAAATATCTTTTTTCTCTTTATTAAATGATTGCATGACCTCTCTTCTCAGCTGCATAAGAGGTGTGGATGGAGACTGCAGGGGGAGGTGTGTCAGCAGAGGTGCTTTAAAGACTTAGAGAAAGCTACTCGAAGCTTGCCAAAAGCTCTAAAAAAACTTGCTGAAAATTTCATAAAAGCTGGCTATCTACACTTCTCTTCTACAAAAAAAGCCATGTGAAACAGGTCTAACACAAGTACATAGAATACCACTCACATATCAGGAATGTGAAATGTTGGGGTAACAAATACCTTACGTTCTATGTCTCCTGTTAGTGCATCACTCTGGCTTGAAAAAGGGATGCTACTAGGTCCTGAAACATTGACATGTGATGCCATATATGTGAATAAGGAAAAAGATTATCACTAGGCCAATGTGCACTGGTGAAGATCCTTATTTTTTGATTATTATATGGTGGCACCATCTACCAATTCACTACAGCACCCCACATGAACTGTGGGCGAACCTATAAGGAGTGCAACTGATATAATACTTTTCTGTAAATTACACAAGGCAGGAGCATGCGCAAGGCAGGAGCATGCGTTTATCAATTTCTTTAATCAAGTTATTTATTTCTGCAAATGTCAACTGTTGCTGGTGTGGATGTATCATTAGCAGCAGGTTCCTAACCACTTCCCGCTGGATGTACACAAATATGCGACCTCTTGGCTTGTGGGCTTTAACACCAAGCGACCGCATATATGTGGCCCTATGTAAACATATTACCATGCTGAGAGCGCGCTCAATGTGCTCTCTTTGCATGGTAACCAGAGGGTGCAAGTCACAGCGGTCACATGATCGGAAAGTTCACCTCTGGTTCTCAGGAATTAAGAACCTTTTAAATGGCTGGGAGGTGGCAGCAGGAAGGGGCTAAAGGATACATAATTGGAGTAAAAATATTACACCTGTTCTGGGAAAAGACATTCAAATCTGTAGAATTACTACAGTTTGCTCAAAGGTGTTTGACGTGTATAGAAAGACATGTTTTGTTTTTGTTTTTTGATAGAGTGGGGAAGGGTTAGAATGGTTAGAATCTTTTTTAGGTTTACATTCCTGTCTGTGTCCCTGCTAGGTAGATTTATTGTCTCTATTTTTTCTAGAACCATTGTCACCAAGATAGGAAGTCGTAGAAAATCTAAAATGTCCTGGTGACAACTGTCTCACTTGGTAGAGTTGTAAAGGAGTTTTAACCATTTCCCACTTTATCCAAAAAAAAAGGTTTGGGCCTTACATATGTATTAAAACAAAGCAGAATTTCTGTGATGAGAAAGTGGATAC
Source organism: Pelophylax lessonae (assembly GCF_965119305.1). NCBI lineage: Eukaryota > Metazoa > Chordata > Amphibia > Anura > Ranidae > Pelophylax > Pelophylax lessonae. Next base: position 183,381,109 of record NC_138776.1, read on the forward strand.
TGAATGTATTTTAAAGAACCAATACTTTGGACTAATACAAATGTGTAAAAGAAAGACAGAACACATTAGGATATCTTTCTGACAACATTTTGGAGGAATCCTGAATGCAAGCCAGGAAGGTCTGGAAGCTCATATCCAAATTTTCTTGGCCCAGGGCTGTGGAGTCATCACAAGAGGTCCTTCCCAGCAACTTTAAGCAAACTCAAATTTGTCTGGCAGATTGAATAGCATTTTGATATCTGTTGACAAGTCAGTTATCCGAGAGCATTAACGTAGCAATTCACATAAACATGATTTTCAATTTATTTTACTTTATATACTGTATAAATGTATTTACTTATATTTTATTTTGTTTTTATTATTTTTATATTTTTAGGTAACTATGTACACAGGCATATTATGTAATATAGTCCCATGTTTAGTACACCTTTTGGCTTAAAGGATTTAGAGCTATCTAAAGTAATGTTTTATGTCGTAGATAAAGCAGAGTTTTTAGTTCCGTAAAGGTAGACTCACCAGCATCAAGAGAAATGCTTGTGATTGAATCTAGTTCATAATGAAAGATAGCTTTATAGTGCTAATCCCTTTGTTTTTAAGTATCTTGTTGGTGCTGTCATATTTCCATACTTGATATAGCCTGGGTACTTTTAGTGAAGCAAGTTCATACTGGATATCTGATTTGTGTATCAGTCAACAGTTTAGAGGTCACCTTTCATGCCAAAAAGCAAAATGTAAATGTATTTTGTAAAACTGCCTACTGAAATTCTACTAATGGTCAGATGTAACCAGGTGCAACCAATTCCCTGCTCCCCCCACCTGCCACTGGTGTTGCTGCTGTGTACAGAGCAGAGTGGGGGGTTGTGTCTCCCCCCTCTCTCCTTTTTTTCATCCCCCCATCCCGCTGGACTGCTACCTGCATAAACCTGAGGAGTCCTAAAGCGAGTAAGAGATTTGCTGCACCCTGTGAGGACCGGAGCCAAGAGACTAATGCCCCATACACACGTGCAGATTATCTGCAGACTTTTGTCTGCAGACTTACCAAAACCATATAATATGAGGTCAAATCTAAACACTTTCAATTTGTATGCAATCCGGCAGGCCCTTGCACTACATAGAAAAGGTAAGTCTGCAGACAAAAGTCTGCAGATAATCTGCACGTGTGTATGGGGCATAAGCTACTGCAAGTCTTCTGTGTGCGGGGACCTGGAGCAGTGCAAACACATCACTAGAGAATCAGCATGCATACCAGGTTCCAAAGGACAGGGACACTGAGAGTTCGCCTACTGAACAGAAACCCAAAGCTGGAGGGACCCATTGCCAAGAGAGCCTACAGTCGGGGAGAGCCAGAAAGGGACCATTCATGAGGATTAAGACTTCTGGAAAGCTGACAGCCAAGTGCATGGGACTGGGCCTACTACCTGTCTTGAGTGGTGATCTGAACTATATATTCTAAAATCTTACTGCACCCAGTGACCACAATAGAGACTGCTCTTACCTTTCAACTCATCTACCACTTATTACCCCCTACTCCTAAAGGGAAAGTTTCATGTCCACTGCCTACAGAAGGGCCCCACTGCAAGCCGGCCAAAACTAACATATAGGTGCCAGATACTTTGCAATCGCCTTCTAGGTTTACCCCATTCAGGAACACTTACGCATACCCACATCTGATGTATCGGTACAGAGTGCACTCAAGTACAATAATATTGTGTTAAATGATTCTGATTTTTACTGGTCACATTTGTTAAAAGTTGATTTAACAGTGCTACAGTTCAGTTAAATCACCCTTGTATAGGCCAGTGTTCACTTTACCTAGTTCTCCAGCTTTACAAATGCTCTGTTGTTGTTTGCCAATTCAAGCACTGTTTAACTGCCTTGATATAATACATTTCATTTATCTACCATTCAGTTGTGGGTGGGTTACTTTTTGTGTGTTGATATAGAGTGCAGGTATACTAACGCTTAAGTCACACAGGTGTGAGCGAGTTTTAGACCACAACTAGGTGGGTCAGAGGTGGGTAGTGACAGAACAGAGGACCCACCAACATCAGTGGCTCCTGGCACTACACAGATAGCAAGCAAATTCACAATTATGACAGTCAGATCTAAGCAGCTACAATGTGTTCTAAAATATTACTTTAGGGAGTGGACCCTATAACATAATTCATGTACAGAACATCAGGTTCTGGTGCAGATAAGATGCCCATTGTTGAAATATTTCCTTTTAGTATCCTGACTTTATTATATGCTAATCTGTGCATAGTTTCTTTGTTAAATCATTACTTTCCCTGTATATGTGTGCAATGCTGCTCTAAATATAACCAGATGTACAAAACACAAGTCTTTCCAGCCTGCAGGACCTGCTCACTATCTAAATCAAATTTACAGTTCTTGGAGCGTGCTTCAAACAATGGACATTCTGGGAACACAGCAGGCATTGTGGAAAGTAGATGGTTTATTTATTACCCATTTTAGGTAAACTGATTGAGAATGTTACAGTTTTGTATCTAGAAAAAAATGGAAATTTGTGCAAAAAATTGTGAATTTTTCAGTTGCTAATATATGTCACAATTTAACACTTTAGTAATCAAAGTACACATCAATTATGCCATTTTGCATCTAACTTTTTTTTGTAAGCAAATCACATCAATGACACATCTAAATGCTTTCTATGCTAATAAACATGAAAATATACTGTATCAAAGAAGCTCAAATTCAGTCCAATATACGTATTGCTAAGTATTTAATCTGAGGAGTTGTCTCAGTGGCTACATTTGGGAGTAGTTTAAATAATCCTGCAGGGGGTACTTAGCTTATTGGTTAGCATAATTCACCGTCATGGTTGTCACTCTCAACATTTTTCAATCCATTTTTTTGGAGAAGTCATGTATACACATTATTTTGTCCTGCCATGGACTCAAGCTCCTCTATATAAATTCAAAGACATTCAGAGGACAATTTGGTGATAAAACTGCAACATCTCTAGCAGAGGCCTCCCTAGAGACATTTTGTCTGAATCACCTCCAGCAGAAGCCTAGCAAGATGCTCAAACAACTTCAAGTGCATTCTTTCAGTTTGAAGGAGCTGTGACTGAATAGTCAGGTGCTCCCAAACAGCCAAACTTTTCCTCCAAGAACCCTTCAAGGAAATAAGACTAAAGCCTCATACACACGCAACGATTATCGGCCGACTGATCGTCCATCTTTTGTCCAGAGTGGTGTTTTGTTGGTTGGAATGTGCCTAGACTGCACACGAATTTTCTCGGCCAACATCTGCTTCAGAAGTGATGTCATGTGTTGGTTTGCTTTCTTTGTGTTCTTTCTTCACTGAGCATGCCCAGACTTGCTCATCAGATTTTTCCCTGTCGAAATCTGTACTGACTGCACGAAAATCGGCCGTTATGTTGACGGCCAACAAAAATTTTATAGTCTGCACACCAGATTTTTTTTGGCCGAAAAGTCAGAGTTGGTTGTCGGAAGCATCATACTAACAAGCCGAAAATCGGCAGATCGGACGTTGGACGAAAATTCCCTGCCAATTTTCGACGCGTGTGTACGGGGCTTTACATGTGTAGCTCTGTTGTTGTGTCATTACTAGAGTTTACAATAGACAATACAAAAAAGTAGGTTGGCTGGCCCAAAAAAATCATAGATGTCCCAAAACCTCAGCTCGCATTTTCTTGGTAAGAAGGAAACCATTCTGTCTTATAACTGCAAGCAATATTCTAAGTTCCTTCTCAATCAATTATATGGTGTGGGTATTTTATTTAGTTTAGCAAGCACATATGTACTTTGTATGTATCTTAAACCCCATATGAGTAATACAAAAAAGATTAAGCAATGATTGTGTGCATGCCATCAGCCAATAGTACCAACATTAGTCCCAAAGCTACTGCTCTAGACACCTTACTCTGTCCAAAGGCATATCTCTACATTATGGTACATACTTTTCAGATCTACTGTAAGTAACCCTGCATATTAGAATTCACATGAAGAAAATATAACCTGTAAGTTTGACTTGATCCATTCTTGTACAGTATATGGTGACAGGCAGCCTCACATCAAGTGCCTCCTACAAACGTATTATTTTTCCCAACCCTTGGGCTTAAAGCAGATGTAAATCCTGTCTATATTGACATTTAATGGCATTTTATTTTCTGAAGCACCCGTGTCATAGACAATTGCCATTTCTGCATACTTTTGTATCAACCCTTCTTTAACCACTTGCACTTATACCCCCTTCCTGACCAGTCCAATTTTCTGCTTTCAGTGCTCCCACATTTTGAATGACAATTACGCAGTCATCAAACACTGTACCCATTTGAAATTTTTGTCCTTTTTTTCACACAAATAGAACTATCTTTTGGTGATATTTAATCACCACTGGGTTTTTATTTTTTGCGCTATAATTAAAAAAAGACCAAAAATTTTGTAAAAAAAAAAAATGCCTTTTTCTTCATATCCGTTTTAAAATTTTGCAAATTAGTAATTTTTCTTCATAAAATTCGGCCAAAAGTTATACTTCTACATTTCTTTAGTAAAAATAACCCGAATCAGTGTATAATATTTGGTCTGTGTGAAAGTTAGAGAGTCTACAAGTTATGGTGCCATTTATTGGAAATTGATCATACCTGATGTACTGACGGCCTATCGAATTACCCCTTTTTGGAAAGTATACATTCCAAACTATTTAGTAAGAGGCATGGTGAGTTTTTGAAAGTGTAATTTTTTCCCACATTTCTTTGCAAAATGAAGATTTTTTTTGCCCCACAAAATTGTCATATTGCCAGGTTTTTTTTCTCACATGGTATATGCATACTTGCAACTACACCCCAAAACACATTCTGCTACTCCTCCTGGTTATGGCGATACCACATGTGTGAGACTTACACAGCCTGGTCATATAGAGAGGCCCAATATGCAGGGAGCACCATCAGGTGTTTTAGAGACATAAATTACACATCTAATTTCTTAACTACATATTATACTTTTGAAGGCCCTGGAGCACCAGGACAATGGAAACGCCCACAAAATGATACCATTTTGGAAAGAAAACACCCCAATGTATATTCTTTGAGGCATTATGAGTCTTTTGAACATGTCATTTTTTCCGCAGGCTTTTTGGAAAATGTGGAAAGAAAATGAAAATGCATTTTTTTTACGCATTTTTTACATACTTTTACAGCACTTATGGACACTGATAAGGATCCACTGATAGGGTGGTACTGGCGAGAATTCACTGATGGGCACTGATGAGTGATTTACCATAAAGTTTTGAAATGCTTGTCACAGCACTTGATGCACATCCAGATGATGAACTGACATTGGATGTGTTAAGGGCAAGCTTGCGGATGAATATAGGTGTAAAACAGAAAGCATTAATATTGACAGTGCTTCTGTCTCAGAGAAAAAAAATAGGAATAAAAACAGTAACATGCAACAAGAAAAACGTGAATGTTTTGTGTGCAAGAAACAAGATCATTTAATAGCAGATTGAAGAATCTGGAAAGCTAGAATGCAATAGCAAACTAAACTGTAAAAGGCCAAAAGTATAAAGGAAGAAATTGATTTTGCTTCAGATAATGAATGTTTTTCAATCCAAAAATTGCACCTCATCTTTGCAGGCATGGTGTTTTGATTCAGTAGCTATATGGAGTCACGTAACAAATGACTAGTGATCGACCGATATTGGTTTTTCATTGCTGATACCGATACCAATATTTTGACCATTGCATATCGGTATCGGCCGATATTGGCCGATATTTTCATATTTTCATACATTGAAAACATTTTTTTTTTTACTTGACAGGAACTCTTGTGGAGGGATCTGGGGGTCTAAAAGACCCCAAACCCCTCCTCTGCACTTAAAAGCATTCAAAATGCCAAGTTTGGCTGTTTTGAATGCTGTCATTTTTTTTAATCTGGCGCCAGTACCCGGAAGTGATGTCATGACATCACTTAATTTGTAAATGGAATTATGCTATGTGACATCATTTTACCCTTACATGAGCAATATCTGGAATATCGGCAATATTGGCCAGTTCCAGGGCCGATACAACTACATCGGCAAAAGTCAATATCGGCCCTCGATGTATCGGCCTTGCCGATAATTGGTCGATCCCTACAAATGACAGAAACTTCTTTATTCGCCTTGACCAGAGTAAAACAGAAAAAATCACCACAGCTACTGGGCAAATACGTAATGGAATCAAACGGACTAGAAGATGGTTTCCTTTACTCTCCTATTTCCCAGAGTGTCACCAGAAATTACTTGTGAAAAATTTCATCCATGTCCCTCCTCTTGAAACTAATCTTTTGTCAGTGAAGAAGCTCACAAAACAAGGCAATGTAGTGACCTTTCAACTAACAATGTCTTAATGCCTAAGGGACCAGATCTGGCAGACACTACTTTTTTCCAAAACAAGGGTATGTACCCCATAGCCAATTGGTCTAAAACATAACCTTTGTTGACTCATGTATTTAAAAAATTATGGTGCGTAGGAATATATATTCACCTAAAGGGGAACACCTCAAAAAGAGAAAAATGAGAGAGCACCTTGGTGGACACTTGTCTAGTTTCAAGCAGCACCCATAACTACAATACTGCCTTGTCTGCAGCTTACTTTCAGAAAATGTGGTCACACTGCCTGTGATGGTAATATTCTGTTCTATATAAATATATATATATGTTAATAAAGGTTATGTTTTAGATCAATTGGCTATGGTGCAGTGGGGTATGCACCCTCATTTTTAAAAAATGTAGTGACCTTCCAAGATGACATCACAAAAGGGGATATCTTACTTGCAAATACTAAAATTACCGATAAACTGTATCAGCTGAACTGCAATGAGGTGGTTAATACTGCCAAGGAGGAAAAACATTCAATGTTTGTAATCTGTATAATACTAAAGTTTCTGTTTCCTGTCTGCAGTTAGTCAGCAAAACCCATGTGGACTGTGCACTGTCTGTCTGTTCTAGGGCTATATATAGAATTCCCAACAGACTCCATCGGTGTCTCAGGGGTATCAGCTGTCTGATTGGACGCTGCAACTTTTGGTGAATTTTAGCAGCTATCTTGGGGTGGAATCTTATAAATTATGGTACTTGTGTCATTTAAGCATGTCTATAGCAAGTGGTAGGATGGGGACATAGACCTCACTTGTTAGGGAAAATAAATAATACAGAGTAAAGTTTCTGATGAGCAGGGTCAGTACAGGGACAACACCTACCTTCAGGATATTTTCCGGTATCCTGATCAGGAATGATGTGCTCTTTCTAGCAGCACTGTTGTGCCTTCCCAGTACACCACCAACAGCCACCCCTCCAGCAGAAGCCATCCTCCAGTAAAACAGGCCCAAGCCTGGTGACACTGTGCAAACAACATCTGTTATTCTACTTCACACCACTGCTTTTCTTTACTGTCAATATTCATACTGCCACAATATACAAGATACTAAAACAAAGAACTGTGTCTCTCCCTGATTGGGTACCTTGGGCGTAGGCCCCACCTACATGTTTTGTTACCAGTAATTCTTGCTGGGGAATAATGTAAACATTTGGGTTAACCTAGAGGAGAATATATTTTCCCCCCAGGCCTAGGCCTGGGGAGGAGTGCTGTCAGTGCTGCTATCCTTCTATGGCTGGTGCCTAGCGAAGGCCTACATGTGGTTGAAGGTCAGGCCGGGGCTGTCTTGCCTGAGATGGAGGAAGCTAGGAGGAAAAAACTCTGCTGGTGGAGGTGTCCTGGATAGCTTTGAGCAGCTGGAGCCTTGCAGAGGGCTGATGCTCACTTTGGGTAAAGGAGTTTTCTACTCACCTGCAAGGTACTGCTAAACTAAGGAAAAGCTGGTCTTGGCCTAAAGGCACAAATTCTGTAAGCACGGAGCAGAGACCAGTGTCTCTCTGCGCATAACTGTGCTTTAGGTATCTGATGACAATAACAGGTCAGCATATCACATTACATGTCTTTTTCTGTTTCTCTAAAAATAGCCACAAGTACAAGTAAGAATGTGTTTACCATAAAAGGGAACACTACTGATTTTTCATACATATGAATATTGGAATGGTATGGTAATTTAATATCAATAATGACACTCTATTGGTAGAAAAGGACAAGGGGTGAAAAAGGGAAATAGGAACAAGTTAGTATGTGGCTGAGCCAATCAAACAAAAGCTGCATAAAACTCCCTATCTGTGTACTATTTCATCTATATGTGTAGCACTGCCCCCTAGAGGGTTGCTGGATATTACACTTTAGGGATTCTCCTGGGTTACCCGTAGCAACTGTTTGCAGAAACTTAACACTTTAAGTTCTTGGCTCAGTCAAAGATCAGTCCAGGGGTTGATGTTTTTGTGGTTTTATTTAAATTGGGATGGAAGAAGGGATGAGTGGTATACTCCAACTGTTAACTATTCACAATGCTGAGGACTTTTAACTTGAGAATGTGGCAAGGCTGCTACTTCATCCTGCCACTTGAATGAGGATGAGGTAAGTGTTCCTGTAGTATTTCTCTTCAGGGTACTCCCCTAGTCAGGGCCGGCCTTAGGTGATCAGGCGCCCTGTGCGAGCTAATCCCGTGGCGCCCCCCCCCCCCCCGCGCGAATTTTCTTGCACCCTTTTTGCACTTTATTTGACTTTTCTTTATTATGATCACTAATAACTTAGCCCCCCTTACATAAGAGCCCCCCTTACATCAGAGACCCCCCACACAAAGCCCCCCTTAAATCAGAGACCCCACACACAGAGCCCCCTTACATCAGAGACCCCACACACAGAGCCCCCCTCACATCAGAGACCCCCAACACAAAGCCCCCCTCACATCATAGACCCCCGACACAAAGCCCCCCTTACATCAGAGACCCCCCACACAAAGCCCCCCTCACATCAGAGACCCCCCACACAGAGCCCCCCTCACATCAGAGACCCCCGACACAAAGCCCCCCTCACATCAGAGACCCCACACACAGAGCCCCCCTCACATCAGAGACCCCCCACACAAAGCCCCCCTTACATCAGAGACCCCCCACACAAAGCCCCCCTCACATCAGAGACCCCCCACACAGAGCCCCCCTCACATCAGAGACCCCCGACACAAAGCCCCCCTCACATCAGAGACCCCCCACACAGAGCCCCCCTCACATCAGAGACCCCCCACACAGAGCCCCCCTCACATCAGAGACCCCCCACACAGAGCCCCCCTCACATCAGAGACCCCCCACACAGAGCCCCCCTCACATCAGAGACCCCGCACACAAAGCCCCCCCTCACATCAGAGACCCCCCACACAGAGCCCCCCTCACATCAGAGACCCCCCACACAGAGCCCCCCTCACATCAGAGACCCCCCACACAAAGCCCCCCTCACATCAGAGACCCCGACACAAAGCCCCCCTCACATCAGAGACCCCCGACACAAAGCCCCCCTTACATCAGACCCCCCCTCCCCACGGAGCCCCCCACATCAGAGAGCCCCCCGCACATCAGAGACCCCTACACAAAGCCCCCCTAACATCAGAGACCCCCTACACACACACACACACACAAAGCCCCCCTCACATCAGAGACCCCCCCACAAAAAGCCCCCCTTACATCAGACCCCCCCTCCCCACGGAGCCCCCCACATCAGAGAGCCCCCCCTTACATCACAGACCCCCCACAAAAAGCCCCCCCCACACACATAGCCCCCCACATCAGAGAGCCCCCCTTACATCACAGACCCCCACACATAGCCCCCCTCACACAGAGCCCCCCCCACACATAGAGCCCCCCCTTACATCACAGACCCCCCCCCTTACATTTTTTGAAGGAGAGAGATGTCACTTACTTTACTTTATCTGCAGCTTTTTTTTTTCTTTAAACTTCCCGCCCACACATCCCCGGGAGTGTGGGAGGGCGGGAGGAGGAGAAGGGGCGGGGCGAGGAGGAGCTGACGATCTCTCCTCCCTCCCTGCACTGACGCTAGAGGAGAGATCGTCAGCTCCTCCTCGCCCCGCCCCTTCTCCTCCTCCCGCCCGCCAACACTCCCGGGGATGTGTGGGCACTGGGCAGGAAGTCAGCGTGGATTCCGTGGAAGGATCGGAGGCTGAGCTGTGTGAGAGATACACAGCTCGCCTCACTGCAGCAATAGGTGATCAAGTCACGGCTGCACAGCGGGAGGTAAGCGGCGGCCGCGGCCTGTGTTAACCCTGTCCAGGCCGCAGTCGCCGCTCACCTCCCACTGTACAGCCGTGCCTCGATCACCTATTGTTGCAGTGAGGCGAGCTGTGTATCTCTCACACAGCTCAGCCTGATCCTCTGCGAGCTGTGATGGCCGCATGGCGCCCTTGTTGCCCATGGCGCCCTGTGCGGCCGCACAGCTCGCACACCCCAAAGGCCGGCCCTGCCCCTAGTAACCCCTTTCTCTCTGGGCTAGCTGGCACCCATCCACTGACTCTACACCCCGTAGTGGTCCCCTTCCTGGGCAGACCTCTGGGCAAATTCCTCTGTACTCGCGACACTGATTTTCCAGATTCTCAAATGCCCCAACTCCTGTAGTCAGCTCTCCTGGACCTCTGGGTTCAGCCTCACACCACCGGTACACCAGGCAGATTGCCTGTGACCACCACCAACTGCTGCAAAGGAGGAGGCAGCCGCCACCCTCCTTCTGGGACTCTGCTTCCCACCAAAGACCTCTATTCCATGTGCCTGTGGCTTTTTATACCCTGTCACATAATGCACCACTCTCTGTGCCAACCCCTGGGACAGTATCAAAAGCCTGTGTGTCATTGGTCAGGTTTCCTTCAGCATCCAACGTGCCTCCCCATTGGATCAGCTGGGGACACTCCCTGAGACCAGATGAATCACACACTGGACACACTGAGTAGACCTAACTACAAATCCTGCTCCCTGATAAGCAGAGTGCATAAAGATTTTGCATGCTGCTCTTCTGGTAAGCAGAGAGAGCCAAAACTAAACTCTCTACCTAGCACCTGACTAGGAGGGTGCTACATATGATATAGTGAATTGTTCTTAAAGAAGAAGTATAGCCAAAGATGTTTTGGCTATACTTCTCCATTGGATCACATGGGGCACTCCTGTGCCCATTATCAGCTGATGTCAGAGAGCCGGGTCCAGGCTCTGGAAAGATCCCAACCATATGGTCGAGATCCACCCAGAATCCTGGATCGGCACCTGGCTCAGGGAACCACTGAAAGCCTGAGTCAGCTCCTTCTGCCCCCACCACAACCCAGTGCTACAGTTAGGACTGGAGGGGCAGAGCAGAGGGCCACTGAATGAGGGCCGATTCACACTGACTTGTGCTAAACTGCATGTACATTTCAATCCATTTTAGTCGCGTTTTAATGCACGCTGACGTCCGTTGACATACATTTTGATGTCCATTGACATACATTTTGACGTCCGTTGACATACATATTGACGTCCGTTGACATACATTTTGACGTCCGTTGACATACATTTTGACGTCCGCTGACATACATTTTGCATTTTAGCGCAACGCAACCTTATGGTGTGACTAGAACACACTAGAAATTATTATTTTCAGATGTCCTTCCATTGATCTGCGTTTTACAGCTGCGCTAAAATGCACTGGTGTGCATTGGCCCTCACAGTCATGGCTCTCTGCTGAAAGCAGAGGGGGAGTACTACATAGTAGGCGGGGGACAGATGCAGCATTGATTTGATGCTGCATTCACCTAGGTGAGTATAAATGTTGTTTTTTTCATGAAGCCATACTTCTCTTTTAAAGCTGTAGTTAAGTTTAGAGAAAAAAAATGTCCTCTTGCTAGGTAATGAAAGACTTTCCTTGAAACAAATCTCTCCAGTGGCGCGCTGTCGCCACTGACAGGCCTTCTATCTTCACCCAGGCTTTCTTACAGGTTTGCGGGCTCTGGCCTCTTGAATGGGTAAGCTGCGATGATGCCACTCCCGCGCATGCATGCGGTAGTCACAGCTGCAGCACACGGCTCTCAAGGAACGGCATTAGTATGCCTTTCCTTCAAAACTCATGCGCCGGAGACATCACCGGCTGCCAAACAAATTAATATCTTCTAAACGGTGCACGTTTAGGAGATATTCATTTTTTTTATATTATTAGCTTACCTGTAGGTAAAATCACAAAACAGAGTTTACTACCACTTTAAAAAGTACAGCTGCAATAAGATAAACAAGAGGATTGGATTAATGTTTGAATGTGCCAGCGCTGTTCTACCACCAAACAATCTTTTATTCACTAATTATGGTGCACATGCCTAAGATCTTAGTAGACACCTCTGGTGCCAGCTGTATGTTGGGAAATAGCAACCAGCTGGAAAACTTAAAAGCAACAAAAAGATTTTTCCACTTGATCAGGAGTCTCTAATGAAGTCTGAATTTACCCCTTTTAATCCCCATCCAGTCATACTAAAAAAAATTACGCTGGATAATGATCACCGAATGAATGTCTTATTCGTAAAGGCAGTACAAAAGCATTGATAAAGTGTAAAGGTCAGTAACCAGTATAAAAAGTTACATAACCATGCATGAAAAATCCCAGAAATCAACATAAATGTCCCTAAGGCCACATACAGAAATTGCCAGGCGTTTTCAAAGGATTGAACAACTATTGCAAGAATTCTAAATAACATGATGATTTCAGTCACCCCTACAATATATGTGAAAGTCTGCAGTTGACTTTGACGTCAGTGCAAAAAGATGTGCAGGGGGCCCTTACAAGGTACACTCTCACAGTCACAGCATAATAAAACACCAGAAATGTGGTTCACATGCATACTTATAAAGAATCATGAAAAATTGTTTGGGTTATAACTTGCCGAAAAAGGTTTCGATATACTACTGTATATACAGTGGCGGAACTCCCAGGGTCGTAAAGATCGCACTTGCGACCGGGCCCTGGTGTTTTTGCCACTGTGGGTCCCAAGGTAGGAGGTAAAACTTAACTTTTCAAAATATTCCCAATCAAGTGCAGGGAAGATTAGAAAAAAACAGCCATTTTGCTAGCACACGATTGGATGATGGAAGTTAGCAGAGCTTCTGCTTATTTACTAAGCTCTGGAGCAACTGCTCTTGCAGAGTGCAACTGCACGTTGCAAAGTTTACTTGCCTTTAGTAAATCAACCCCAGTCCTCGGATAGATTGCTCCTGGCAGGATGAAGGCTGTTGGACTTTCCTCCTGTACACATCGATGCGGGCTATGTGTGAGGAGGGGGCCAGCTTCCCTGGGTCAGATGGGGATAAGGAGAGGTGGCAGCAACGTTTGCTGGGATGGAGGGAAGATGGCACAGGACGTGGACTGCACTCCTTGAGACACTCCGGGGGAAGATGGCAGGGCAGACACCGCTCCTTATTGTGATGGTAATACTGTGCAAGGGGTCAGCAGAGGAAGGAATGTCTTCAAGTCTCCAGGTTAAGTGAGCTGCACTCACTGCTCTGTCTAGGGAGGATGGGGTGGCTGAATACACACTGGGATGGCCCAGAACAGAAAGGGACAAGGGTTGTCCATAGATACCAGTCTTATCCCTGGATCCCAGCGATTATAGTGCCATTCTGATTGGTCACCACAGGCAACACCACCCTTTTTTAGAATATTCGGCTCACTCTGACCTTATTAGGGGAATGCAGACGTTTTTCTGATGTTGATAAACAGAATTAAGCCATTGGCAAAAAATATGTACAATACAACTTAATATATACTGTATATACAGAATATATATATATATATAAATACAGCGGTGGAATTCTAAGGGTCACAAAGGTCGCACTTGCGTCCAGGCCCTAACGTTCTACCTTCGTGGGCGCTCTCCTAGAGGGCAGGAAATATCGTAGGTCGCTGGGGGACCATAAATAAGGGCCCCATGATGGAAGTAAAGAGTCCTAAGTTGGAGGGGTCCCAGGACCAATAGAAAGGGCTGCAGGACCATTGGGTCAGGGGGGCCGTTCATGGTTTCTTGCCAGGGCCCTAAAGGTTCTAGTTCTAGATATTTCAGCATGTTTTTTTTTTAACAGAAAAGTTTTTATTGATCTTTAACAACCATTAGATCACAATACACAACACAACAGTACAAAACATAGTTATAACACATGGAACAGTGAGTTTTACAACAGTCGGGGTACAGCAATAATATAGCAGCAGTAAAAAAAAGGAAAAAAAAAAAACAGACGTATACCAGTAGGTACAGCAGGCTTCAACAAAAACGCATGTTAGCATAAGGCACAATGGTCAGATGGACATAATCTCCAATGGAGGGCAAGGGGCACTGGGGGGGGGGGGAGAGAGAAGAGGAAACCAGCATAGGAAGGGGGAGAGAAAAGAGTAGAAGAAGAAAAAAAAAAAGGAGGGGGGGGAAGGAGCTGGGGGGGGGGGGGACAGACCCGGACAACTCAGGAAAAGCAAATTACACCACAGCCTGGGTTCCCAACCAAAGGCCCCAGACCTTGTCAAATTTCTGAGGACAGCCCCTACTCTCTACACTGTGGGTGAGCTTGTACAGGGGCAGAATTAAATCAACCATGGTTTTCCACTGTAATGTCCGGGGAGGGTCAGCCGACTTCCATTTAAGCAAAATCGTTTTTCTGGCATAAAACTGGAGGTAGAATATAAACAGTTGCATGTGGGCTCTAGGAGAAACTGTTTCACAGGTTATTTCAGCAGTTTAATTCAAAAGGTGAAACTCATATATTTTATATAGATGTGTTACACACAGAGTGATATATTTCAAGCATTTCTTTCTTTAATATATGGCTTACAGCTAGTGAAAACCCAAAATTTAGTATCTCAGAAAATTAGAATATTACATAAGCCCAATAAAAAAAAAAAAAGATTTTAATTACAGAAATGTTGGCTTACTGAAAAGTGTGTCCATGTACAGTATAGTTCATTTGGAAGGATTGGGAAACAGGGATTTCTGGCACAAGAGTTTTTTTAAAAAAAAATTTCTTTTATTCAACAAAAAACTAAATATTTTAAAATCATAGAAAGATACAGGCAGATAATTGTGTATTGAGGACACAGTGAGACCACAAAAAGATGGTCTATGTTGTACAATATCTCAGTACATAGAACTTATAAAAGTAATTTACATACAGTTCAGAGTACAAGATCATTAGTAGTCATATAATTCTTGGAAACGTGTTACTTGATATCAGAAGAGAACCGCCGGCGGACACCCAAGTAGTATGGTGCCGGTCAGCGGGGTCAACTGAAAGTATAAGTTAACATTCACCATGTAACATATGACCTTTGCTCGACATGTTTCGCTTTCTTAGACAAAAAAGCTTCGTCTGGAGCATATCATTTCTTTTGTCTGTACATATAGTAATCAGGCACATATCTCAATTTCCATAGAGAATTCTTTAACGAGGAGGACTGTGCGTTTTAGGAAGCTCAAACATAGGCAATGTATAGTGACATAGTAGTGAGGGTAATCACTCCATGTCTCATATCAAACTTGGAAAGGACCAGAGCTTAATGTAGGGAGCGTATCTCCTCTGCTTGTATGTCGGCCCTTGCCACGCTGTTCCCAGCTTCCGCACAGTCCTCACCGGATGGGGAACCTCCACCAAGGTTTTTTTTTAAAAAAAACTCTTGTGCCCGAAATCCCTGTTTCCCAATCCTTCCAAATGAATTAGTCAATTGAGGATAGGGGCACACCCTAAATGGATACGTCATGGCCAAGATGGCTGCTATCTGTGGACACATGACTTGTAAAATAGTTCATGTACAGTATAGTATGCATGCAATACTTGGTCGGGGATCCTTTTGCATGAATTACTGCATCAATGCAGTGTGGCATGGAGGCGATAAGCTTGTGGCACTGCTGATGTGTTATGGAATCCTAGGTTTCTTTGATAGTGGCATTCAGCTTGTCTGCATTGTTGGGTCTGGTGTCTCTCCTCTTCCTCTTGACAATACCCCACATATTCTTTATGGGGTTTAGGTCAGGCGAGTTTGCTGGCCAATCAAGCACAGTGATACCATGATCATTAAAAGACAAGTCCTGCTGGAAAATGAAATCAGCATCTCCATAAAGCTGCTCAGGAGAGAGAAGCATGAAGTGCGCTAGAATTTCCTGGTAGAGGGCTGCGCTGACTTTGGACTTGATAAAACACAGAGGACCAACGATGACATGCCCCCCCCCCCCCCCCCAAATCATTACTGACTGTGGAAACTTCACACTGGACCTCATGCAACTTGGATTTTGTGCCTTTCCACTCTTCTCAGACTCTGGGACCTCAATTTCCAAAAGAAATGCAACATTTTCTCATCAGACAACTGTTCTATCAGTTAAGCCTGGATACATGCTCCCACAAATGTTTCTTCCTGCAGTGCGACTCTTCTTGGGTGGAAGTAGCAGTCGCTGGCTAGCTTGATTCCTTTTCATAAATCAACACCCACCTGACTGAACCAGTCATTACCAGCCTCTTTAGATACTGACAGATCATCCGTCAATATAGTAAATATCCCTCCCTTTTTATTCAACCTAGGGGTCCAACTAACAAATCCCATGAGACAGTACAAGGCTCTTACAGCCATAGGCATGCCTTCCAAAGGCTGCATCATGATGGGATATGTAAAAGCTGCAGTGCTGAGGTTGCCTACCCCTGTCCTAGTCCTATTCTGACTAAATCCTGCCCAATACTGGACTTGTATGGCTTCTCACCAGGATCATTTCTCATATTATTCTCCAGTTTAGAGATACCTCTGCTCTCACCATTGATCAAATTTCCTTTAAAAGGGACTCTACAGGTTGCAACCAGAGGTATATTCTATATTTGCCTGTCACCATTCTGGCACAAAGTCCTAAAGGAGTACTTTTGCAAGCGTGATATCTAACAATTTTTTTAGTCAGGACATTTAGGAATGTGTGAGGGCGACTCCTAAGCTATGATATAGTCTTTTAAGCACTTCCAGTTAGCTGGTCCTTAGGGAGTCTAGCAGTAGTATTACTCTGCATGGTTATTCTAGGATTCAAATGTCTGGGATAAGTAAACTTACAAAGCTGATCTATGGGTGTTTTCTGTACACCAAAACTTTTACCTTTTGGGGGACTACATATTTTAAGAAGGTATGAAAACAGAATTAAAAGTAAGTGAAGAAGTTTTTGCCCAGAGTTCTGCTTCAATGAGTATTGAATGTTTGTGAGAGAAACACGACAGGAGTTATTTTAACGCAAATACTCATGCAATACTTAACATTTAGGCTGCATTCACACCTGAGCGTATCATTTTCAGGTGTTTTTTTTTTTTTTTGGGTCAGTCGTGTTTTGGGGGCGTTTTTCAGGTGGTTTTTTTTCAGGTGTTTGGAGGCTTGTAATCTGCCACAAAAGAAGCTCATGTACTTTTTTGAGCTTCAGGAATTTTGCTTCAGGCAACAAAACGCTTGTACGTGAACAGGGACCATTGAAATGAATAGGATTTTGCTTGTTGGGCGTATGCATAGGATTTTGCTTGTTTTCACTTCAGAGAAAAGCCTTTTACAAGCTGAAAAACACTCAGGTGTGAACAGGGCCTCAGACTCCATTCACACCTGAGCGTATCGTTTTCAGACGTTTCTTTGGGCGTTTTTCAGGCGTCTTTTCAGGCGTTTTTTCAGACATTTTTTGCAGATGTTTGGTGGCGGGCATTGACATCTAACAAAAACACTGGTAATCTGCCAAAAAGGAAGCTCATGTACTTTTTTGAGCTTCAGGCATTTTGCTTCAGGCAACGAACGCTCAGATGTGAACAGGGGCCATTAAAATGAATGGGATTTTGCTTGTTAAGTGTTTTGAGACTTCAGAGATGAGCGTTTTATGAGCTGAAAAACGCTCAGGTGTGAACAGGGCCTTAGGGAATTGAGCCCATTGTTTAGTGTCACTCTAAGAGCCGGTTCACATAGGCACGACCCGACTTGCCGGGCAACCTGTGAAGTCGCGGTGCACAGCTCGCACCGCGACCTCGGAGCAGCATGCACGGACTTCATATCATTGAAGTCAATGCAGGTCGCTCCAGGTCGCCCCAAAGTAGTACAGGACCCTTTTTCTAAGTCGGAGCGACTTGTGTCTCTCCTATTAGAACGGGTCCTGTGCTAATCTATGGCAAGCGACCCACGGCGATTTGTTTAGGCGACCAGGTCGCCTGACAAGTCGCCCCAGTGTGAACGGGGTCTAAGTCCATTAAAAATAATAATAATAAGATACATGTGTACAAAAAATGTTTTTTAGTATGTCCTGCTAATGTTTTTAAAGAATTTTAGTAAACTTCTTTGGGGTAAGAGTTAGCACTTAGCAAACTGGGCAGGTACCTACACGTAAGGTAATATTTCCCTTAATTTCAAATAAATGATGTCATCCCAGAAAAGAAAAAAGCAGTGGAGAACTGATCTAGGATGTAGGCTTATGTGAGGCTGGCAGTGGAAATCTGGAAGTAAATGAAATGAAAAACACATGTATCGTCACATGCAAGTCACTGGGGCTGTTGAAATATTTATTAGAACTGTACCTATTGCTGTCTTCTTGAGGGCAGCATGAGGCCAATGCACTACAGGCCTAGATAGATGGATTGTTGCTCCACTTAACTTATTCACTTCTAGGTAGCATTTTATAATGGTTCCTTAGATTGACAGCAGAGAAAACATTAAATGCACAACACTTCAGAACCCTTCTAGTTTTTTCACATTAAAGTGGATGTAAAGTCAGAAGGTTTTTTTATCTTAATGCATTCTATGCATTAAAATAAAAAGCCTTCTGTGTACAGCAGCCCCCCTAATACCTACCTGAGCCCCCTCTTTATCCAGCGATGTCCACGACTGTCTCTGCCATCCAAGACTCTCCCTCCTGATTGGCTTAGACAATAGTAGCGGCGCCAATGGCTCCAGCTGCTGTCAATCAAAGTGTATGGCGCTGCCAAAATGTGCTGATGGTTCCGTATGTCCAACAAAGATGCTAAATGTATATACGATATCAATCACCACTATAAATAATAAATTAATAAAGTGTCAGGTGCATCATGTGCGTGTCACAAATAGATATGTGCAATAATATAGGGGATCCAACTCTGTGAAGAATAAATATTTGTGCTAAAACCGTGAAGAAAAAATGTATACAAAATAAGTGTAAATTGGTATATATATAAATTGATAAGAAGAGATAAATAAAGTGTATGAAATGTAAAAAAATATATATGAATATATAAAAACAGTTGGATCCACTTAAATAAGCTGTGAATATCTACAACCTTATAATTATACAGTACAAAGCATCAGGTAAGGCATAAATAAAGTGGACGATGGATGTGTAAATATTATGGCAGCAATAGTCCAAGTATAAATAAGTCCGTAATAACTAAGAAACCTAAAAAGGAGGATAGTCCCACAATGGTAAAAAAACTTTTCCTAAATTAAGGGGCAAAAGTGACTTGAGTGCAGGTGCTCTAATGATGAATATTTGGAGGTGCTCAGGTATTTGGTGACCATTCAGTGCTCGCCGCACCCCTTGGACCGCACTCACCAGAGCTATGTACCCCTGCAGGGGTATCAGGCCTTGGATCTATAATCCTGGGTCTCCTCCACTGGCCGTCAAAGTGATTAGGTGATCCAAATATCTGCCCGAATCTTGCAAACCAGGCTCCTTGGTATTAGGGTCCAGAGGTGTACCGATATATGGGGGAAGAAGGCTCACATAGAGTAGTACCGCTTTTAAAATGCTTTATTAGAATTAAAAAATAGGTACTCACAAACGAAAAAAGGGTATTAGCATGAAAGAACAGCAGTAATAGCGCACTTCCGGGACGCCGTGCGTTCCACAGGGCGGATGTGCGTTCCACTTGGGCGGATGTGGCGCAATGACGCTCTACGTACGTTTCGTCGTGATGACGTCTTCAGGAGTCAAGACGTCATCATGACGAAATGTACGTAGAGCGTCATTGCGCCACATCCGCCCAAGTGGAACGCACATCCGCCCTGTGGAATGCACGGCGTCCCGGAAGTGCGCTATTACTGCTGTTCTTTCATGCTAATACCCTTTTTTCGTTAATATAAAGGTAGGCTGCAGCCAATATCAAATATTAGAAATCTAAAATTATCCTAAGCGCGGATTTTCTACATTTCATGCTGTCAATCAAAGTCAGTCAGCAAATCAGGAGAGAGAGGGGGCGAGGCGGGGATGGGCCATAGCTCCGTGTCTGAATGGACACAGGGAGCTGTGACTCGGCTCGGGTGCCCACATAGCAAGCTGCTTGCTGTGGGGGCACTCAACAGGAGGGAGGGGCCAGGAGCACCGAAGAGGGATCTGAGACGAGGAGGATCCCGGCTGCTCTGTGCAAATCTACTGCAACAGAGCAGGTAAACTTAGCATATATAAACATAGGGGGCAGGGCTGCCTAATATTCAATACTGTGAACAACTCCTGTTAAACCACAAAAGACAATACTAATGAGTGGATAAACATAATAAGCATATAAATGTGTAAAGTAAAAGTCCTTTATAAATATATATTCCACTGCCAAGCTCAAATCTTCTTAACCACTTCTGGACCGGAAGGTTTTTCCCCCCCTAATGACCAGGCCATTTTTTCGGCACTGCATTATTTTAACAGGCAATTGTGCAGTCGTGCAATGCTGTACTCGAATAAAATTGATGTCCTTTTTTTCCCACAAATAGAGCTTTCTTTTGGTGGTATTTGATCACCTGTGCGATTTTTATTTTCTGAGCTATAAAAAAAAAAAAGAGCGACAGTTCTTAAAAAAATAAATATATATATATATATATATATATATATATTTATTTTTTTAAGAACTGTCGCTCTTTTTTTTTTTATAGCTCAGAAAATAAAAATCAGCAAGTGGTCGGCAAGTGGTAATCAAATGAATTCATGCCACCACCATCAGGTGAATTGAAAGGCATTCAGCTCAGGACGTCACACAACTGTTGAGAACTGAATGGTGTGATATGCAGTCTGGTGATATTTTGGTGATTAATATATGCTTTTTAAATCTGAATCTTTGTACAGTAAGTGTATTTTAATTGGGGCATCCTTAATAAATTATTTAAATGGAGAGCGCTATAGAGTTGCTTTTGTGTTACATGTGGTCCGTGTGAGGAGTATTGGCCCAGACAGGAGTACTAGATCTAAGGAAGGAAGTTTTACATCCACTTCAGAGTGACTGGCGGGAGTCGTAAAATAAGTCTGTTATTTAGGCCCCTTTCACACATACCATCCGTTCAGTTCATCAGTTCAGTCACGTCAAATGTATCAGTTTTCCATCCGTTTTTCATCCGTTTTTCATCCGTTTTTCGTCAGTTGTCATCCGTTTTTCGTCAGTTGTTATCCGTTTTTCATCAGTTTTTCATCAGTTGGTATCTGTTTTTCATCCGTTGTCGTCCGTTTTTCATCAGTTGTTATCCGTTTTTCATCCGTTGTCGTCCGTTTTCATCAGATGACATCCATTTTTCATCCGTTGTCATCCGTTTTTCGTCCGATCCGTTTTTTTGACGGATGAAAAATAGGGCATTCATCCGTTCAAAAAAACGGACATTGACGGAAGCGGATGAAAACGCATGTTAACTGATGATCATCCGTTGTCGTCCGTTTTTACATAGAGATACACTGATGTCCGTTTTTCATCCGTCAACGGATGGATGAAAAACGGACAAACGGACAGCATGTGTGAAAGGGGCCTAACAGGAGTGAGGTGAGCGTTTAATTCACCTGGTGGTGATTGCACAAATGAATTTGTTTAATAAGATTTGGAATATATATTTATAAAGGACTTTTACTTTACACATTTATGTTTATTATGTTTTTTTAATCATTATTATTGTCTTTTGTGATTTAATAGGAGTTGTTCACAGTACTGAATATTCGACAGCGCTGCACCATATATCACTTAGTGTAGGAGTTACAATAAAAATAAAAATAGAAAAGTATATATTTATAGTTGGCGCTGATTGCACACATCCAATTTAAGGTGAGTATAATATTTTTGTTATTTTTATAGGGAAAAAAAACAGACTTTACAATCACTTTAACCTAGCAGGGCCCATACACAGATACTCAAATGCAGAAGGTCATATCATTGAATTCTTAGACAGAAGTTTCTATTTCTTCACATTGGAGAGCATGGCATGCTAGGAGTTTCCCATTATTTTAGTAGGTTAGCTGCAGTTCATTAACAGTTATATTTGGATATTTAATGCATAAATAACAATAATGTGTATTTATATGTGTAGCACTGAAGGGAATAGTGGGATACTCCAACTGAACTATTCACAGAAGATAAGGACAACTCTCACTTGGCCTCAACAGATTATTTGTGGAAGCAGACACACTGCTTTAACCATACTGCCACTTGTATGGAAGAATTAAGTCCTCTTGCTCTCTTTACCAGCAAACTTGATGCAACTATTTTATCTTCAGGACACTCTCTAGCATCCGCTTGATTGACACCTGTCCACTGACTCTTCCACCTAAAGGGATGGCCCTCACACGACAGGCTTCATTACACAAATCTGTACTCACTGTAGGCAGAATCAGATCCTTTCCAGTTTCACCCTGTCAGTCAGCTCTGCAGGACATTTGGGTTCAGCTCCTATCTGACTTTCAGGCCCTCAGGTTGACTAACCAAGGCCACATGACAGCTTCTACAGAGAATGGGAAGCCACCCCCTCCCTCTTGGACCTTGCTCTCCACCCGAAGACCCCAAGGACATGTGTCCTTGGCATTTATACTGTAACCCAGCATGCATCAAGGCACTTTTCTCTGCCAATCACGAGGGCTGTAACAATGCCTGTGCCCTCATTTGTCAAGTTTCCTCCCACTGTGCAATATGCCTCCTTATTGGACCAGTGTGAAACATTCAGACAAACTGTGCTGCACCTGAGCATCATGAGTAGACCCTACCAATTGATCATACTCTCTGGTAGGCAGATAGCAATCTAAATTTACCTGGTGGCAATCTCTCTGGTAAGCATAAAGACCCAAAAACTATACTCTCCTCTAGCACCTACCTAGGAGGGTGCTACATAAGTATAAAGTATACTTAAAACCTCTAGGTCCTTTTAGACCAGTGATTGCATACCTTGGCACTCCAGATGTTTTGAAACTACATTTACTATGAAGCTCAACTACATTGCACAATGCATGAGCATAATGGGAAATGTAGTTCCAAACAAAACATCTGAGTGTCAAGGGTTGCCATCACTGTTCTAGACAATCCCCTGACATCTCATACCCAGATAGCAAGGATAATTTGCCACAAATTTGTGGCAGTGTTGAATTGTAAGTCTTGCTGCACATTTTCAATGGCAAGTTGTACACTTGCAGAGCACTTGAAGCACAAGTTCTAGTTGACACTTTTCCAATTTGTAGCAAATGTGTGTGGCAAGTCTCTAGCAAGAGCAAAGTTGTAGTGGTGAGTCTACAGCAAGAGCTCTGCAAGTTTACAGCATGAAAATTTAGCCACAGTGACCCCTGAGGTGGGATGACTATTGCAAAGAAAATTGATATGGAGTCATGCATTGAGGACTTGCTTCAATTGTGCAACAAACTTGTGAAGTCTGGCAAGTCTAGTAATAGTTTTGCACAGACTTGCAGCACAATTGCTTGCCTTCTGGCCATAGGTGTGGGAGACAGAAGGGGTAAGGGCAGAGCTGTAACCATGGGAAGTGGGCACTTTTTGGAAGCGGTTATACATATGGAAACAGATTGGAGGATACTACATCTGCTACCTTCTAGAGGCCTAAAAACATATTTTTGCTCTGCAGGAGCTCAGATGACCCTTATGAACATGTTTCTACTAAATGTGACAAGTTGGTTTTCATGTCTCCCTTCCCAATTGGTGTCTTTCATTGGCCAGTGGGAGATAGTCCAAGTGGTCCCTCGTGGGATGGTTAATATGCACTTCCACTCCTTTTGTCATTCAGGGGTTTGGGGTAATGGCCTCTGCCTTTTAAGTATAATCGAATCTATGTTTGATAGCAATATACAGTGGGTACGGAAAGTATTCAGACCCTCTTAAATTTTTCACTCTTTGTTATATTGCAGCCATTTGCTAAAATCATTTAAGTTCATTCTTCTTCCTCATGAATGTAAACATAGCACCCCATACTGACAGAAAAACACAGAATTGTTGACATTGTTGCAGATTTATTAAAAAAGAAAAACTGAAATATCACATGGTCCTAAGTATTCAGACCCTTTGCTGTGACACTCATTTATTTAACTCAGGTGCTTTCCATTTCTTCTGATCATCCTTGAGATGGTTCTACACCTTCATTTGAGTCCAGCTGTGTTTGATTATACTGATTGGACTTGATTAGGAAAGCCACACACCTGTCTATATAAGACCTTCCAGATCACAATGCATGTCAGAGCAAATGAGAATCATGAGGTCAAAGGAACTGCCTGAAGAGCTCAGAGACAGAATTGTGGCAAGGCACAGATCTGGCCAAGGTTACAAAAAGATTTCTGCTGCACTTAAGGTTCCTAAGAGCACAGTGGCCTCCATAATCCTCAAATGGAAGACGTTTGGGACGACCAGAACCCTTCCTAGAGCTGGCCGTCCGGCCAAACTGAGCTATCGGGGGGAGAAGAGCCTTGGTGAGAGAGGTAAAGAAGAACCCATGAGCTCCAGAGATGCAGTCAGGAGATGGGAGAAAGTTGTAGAAAGTCAACCATCACTGCAGCCCTCCACCAGTCGGGGCTTTATGGCAGAGTGGCCCGACGGAAGCCTCTCCTCAGTGTAAGACACATGAAAGCCCGCATGGAGTTTGCTAAAAAAAACACCTGAAGGACTCCAAGATGGTGAGAAATAAGATTCTCTGGTCTGATGAGACCAAAATAGAACTTTTTGGCCTTAATTCTAAGCGGTATGTGTGGAGAAAACCAGGCACTGCTCATCACCTGTCCAATACAGTCCCAACAGTGAAGCATGGTGGTGGCAGCATCATGCTGTGGGGGTGTTTTTCAGCTGCAGGGACAGGACGACTGGTTGCAATCGAGGGAAAGATGAATGCGGCCAAGTACAGAGATATCCTGGATAGTGTTGAGCAAACACGGACTGTATTATTCGTGTTCGTACCGAATAATTGGATTTTTTGTACCCGAACACGGACACGGACACTTTACTGTATGTTCGGGTAAAAATCCGTGTTCGGTCGTTTTATTTCCGGGTTTTGCATGCTTTGGCGCTCTTTTCATGGCGGGCTTTCAACAGCCAATCAACAATCGTTTAACTGGTGTGCCTTAAGCCATCCCAGCCATGCCTGCAAATGTCTCAGTAGCTGTGATTGGCCGTCTGAAGCATGTGACCAAGTCTTTATAAGTTCGAGGCAGCCGCAGCGGCGTCATTATGCTGCTTAGATTCAGGGACAGAGCACACATCAACGTGCTGGCTGCTGATTAGGGAAAGATAGGCAGGAAAAAACCATTTGTGTCCGGATAGAATTGAGGGACAGGTCGGAGTGTTTAGGCAGGGCGAGTTGTAGGCATTTTAGGGATAGAGTCTGCTGAATTATAGGGTCAGTGTCTTCTACAAACTACAATCGATATTGCTGTGTGGGGGGTGGGGTGAATCTGCACTCAATCCTGATCTACGATCTCTTCTCAATCCTGTTAGGGACAGAGTCTGCTGAATTTTAGGGAAACTGTGTTCTACAAACTACAATCGATATTGCTGTGTGGTGTGGGATTGGAGATAGGCAGGTGTCAGTGATCCACATCCATTTTTCTGTGTGTGAGCTGCAGTGAACACAATCTTTTTGGGGTGGAGTGAACAACATCCTTTTTGGGGTGCAGTGAACAAAATCCTTTTTGGGGTGCAGTGAACAAAATCATTTTTGGGGTGCAGTGAACACAATCTTTTTGGGGTGCAGTGAACACAATCTTTGTGGGGTGCAGTGAACACAATCTTTTTGGGGTGGAGTGAACAACATCCTTTTTGGGGTGCAGTGAACAACATCCTTTTTGGGGTGCAGTGAACACAATCTTTTTGGGGTGCAGTGAACACAATCTTTGTGGGGTACAGTGAACAGAATCTTTGTGGGGTGCAGTGAACACAATCTTTGGGGGGTACAGTGAACACAATCTTTGTGAGGTGCAGTGAACACAATCTTTGTGGGGTGCAGTGAACACAATCATTGTGGGGTGCAGTGAACTCAATCTTTGTGGGGTACAGTGAACACAATCTCATACTTCTGAAGGTTTGAGGGTGCTGCCTGTTCCATACTCCCCCTACTCCTCATCTAGCCTTTTAGGGGTACAAACAATAGTAATTGGGGCCTAGTGTGGTTGTGTACGTGTGATATACATACACTTTTTTGGGATCATATTTTCTATTCCGCTATTTAATCAAAAACCTTTGGGGATCAGTTAAATTGGGGGATAGTCTGTGTTGGTACGTGTGAGAGAGATCCACCTTTCCAAGTTGTTGGGGTTCATCTCATACTTCTGAAGGTTTGAGGGTGCTGCCTGTTCCATACTCCCCCTACTCCTAGCCTTTTAGGGGTACAAACAATAGTAATTGGGGCCTAGTGTGGTTGTGTACGTGTGATATACATACACTTTTTTGGGATCATATTTTCTATTCCGCTATTTAATCAAAAACCTTTGGGGATCAGTTAAATTGGGGGATAGTCTGTGTTGGTACGTGTGAGAGAGATCCACCTTTCCAAGTTGTTGGGGTTCATCTCATACTTCTGAAGGTTTGAGGGTGCTGCCTGTTCCATACTCCCCCTACTCCTAGCCTTTTAGGGGTACAAACAATAGTAATTGGGGCCTAGTGTGGTTGTGTACGTGTGATATACATACACTTTTTTGGGATCATATTTTCTATTCCGCTATTTAATCAAAAACCTTTGGGGATCAGTTAAATTGGGGGATAGTCTGTGTTGGTACGTGTGAGAGAGATCCACCTTTCCAAGTTGTTGGGGTTCATCTCATACTTCTGAAGGTTTGAGGGTGCTGCCTGTTCCATACTCCCCCTACTCCTAGCCTTTTAGGGGTACAAACAATAGTAATTGGGGCCTAGTGTGGTTGTGTACGTGTGATATACATACACTTTTTTGGGATCATATTTTCTATTCCGCTATTTAATCAAAAACCTTTGGGGATCAGTTAAATTGGGGGATAGTCTGTGTTGGTACGTGTGAGAGAGATCCACCTTTCCAAGTTGTTGGGGTTCATCTCATACTTCTGAAGGTTTGAGGGTGCTGCCTGTTCCATACTCCCCCTACTCCTAGCCTTTTAGGGGTACAAACAATAGTAATTGGGGCCTAGTGTGGTTGTGTACGTGTGATATACATACACTTTTTTGGGATCATATTTTCTATTCCGCTATTTAATCAAAAACCTTTGGGGATCAGTTAAATTGGGGGATAGTCTGTGTTGGTACGTGTGAGAGAGATCCACCTTTCCAAGTTGTTGGGGTTCATCTCATACTTCTGAAGGTTTGAGGGTGCTGCCTGTTCCATACTCCCCCTACTCCTAGCCTTTTAGGGGTACAAACAATAGTAATTGGGGCCTAGTGTGGTTGTGTACGTGTGATATACATACACTTTTTTGGGATCATATTTTCTATTCCGCTATTTAATCAAAAACCTTTGGGGATCAGTTAAATTGGGGGATAGTCTGTGTTGGTACGTGTGAGAGAGATCCACCTTTCCAAGTTGTTGGGGTTCATCTCATACTTCTGAAGGTTTGAGGGTGCTGCCTGTTCCATACTCCCCCTACTCCTCATCTAGCCTTTTAGGGGTACAAACAATAGTAATTGGGGCCCAGTGTGGTTGTGTACGTGTGATATACATACACTTTTTTGGGATCATATTTTCTATTCCGCTATTTAATCAAAAACCTTTGGGGATCAGTTAAATTGGGGGATAGTCTGTGTCGGTACGTGTGAGAGAGATCCACCTTTCCAAGTTGTTGGGGTTCATCTCATACTTCTGAAGGTTTGAGGGTGCTGCCTGTTCCATACCCCCCCTACTCCTCATCTAGCCTTTTAGGGGTACAAACAATAGTAATTGGGGCCTAGTGTGGTTGTGTACGTGCGAGATACATACACTTTTTTTGATCATATTTCCTATTCCGCTATTCAATAAAAACCTTTGAGGATCAATTGAATTGCGGGATAGTCTGTGTCGGTACGTGTGAGAGAGATCCACCTTTCCAAGTTGTTGGGGTTCATCTCATACTTCTGAAGGTTTGAGGGTGCTGCCTGTTCCATACTCCCCCTACTCCTCATCTAGCCTTTTAGGGGTACAAACAATAGTAATTGGGGCCCAGTGTGGTTGTGTACGTGTGATATACATACACTTTTTTTGGATCATATTTTCTATTCCGCTATTTAATTTAACTGGGCCTCCATGCGAGACCTGTGTGCCTTGTTGCGCTGTTTTGAGTACTCCACCAACATGGCCAGTGGCAATGACGCCGTTCTCAGCTTAACTATCCCACTTCTATGCCTCCTTGAAAAAACAATTCGGGCGATGATGGAAGAGGATGTGGCACAGGATGAGGAGGAGGAGGAGGATGAAGAGGTAACATTTCCAAGGCTTTCAGGGCAGTCATTCGCAAGGGGCTCCGAGGGTGGGTTCCTGCACACGCAAACGCCAGGGACGCAATTGTCCAGCAGGGGCACAGTTCTGGAGGATGAGGAGGATGAGGAGGAGGAGGAGCTGGAGGAGGAGATGGAACCATGTTCACAGCAGGGTGGCACCCAGGCCAGCTCATGGCCATCACTGGTGCGTGGCTGGGGGGATACAGAGGACACGGACGATACACCTCCCACAGAGGACAGCCTTTCGTTGCCTCTGGGCAGCCTGGCACACATGAGCGATTACATGCTGCAGTGTCTCCACAACGACCGCCGAGTTGCCCACATTCTAACTTGTGCTGATTACTGGGTGGCCACGCTGCTGGATCCCCGTTACAAGGACAACGTACCGTCCTTAATTCACTCACTGGAGCGCGATCGCAAGATGCGCGAGTACAAGCGCACGCTGGTAGACGCCATGCTGCTGGCATTCCCATCTGACAGCGGGGCCACAGTGGAAGCACAAGGCAGAGGAGGAGGAGGTCGCCAACGCAACCAGGGCACCGCCAGCACCTCAGAAGGCAGGGTTAGCATGGCCGAAATGTGGAAAAGCTTTGTCAGCACGCCACAACAAACAGCAGCACCAGCAGCTCAGATGGAACGTCTTAGCAGGAGGCAGCATTTTACCAACATGGTGGAGCAGTATGTGTGCACACGCCTACATGTAGTGAATGACGGGTCTGCCCCCTTCAACTTCTGGGTCTCCAAATTGGGCACATGGCTTGAGCTTGCCCTTTACGCCTTGGAGGTGCTGGCGTGCCCTGCAGCCAGTGTATTATCTGAACGGGTATTTAGCACGGCTGGGGGCGTTATAACAGACAAGCGCAGCCGCCTGTCCAGAGACAATGTGGACAAGCTCACGTTCATTAAAATGAACCAGGCATGGATCCCACGGGACTTTTCCGTACCTTATGCAGAATAGCAATGGATACCGACCTTACCCACCCATTGTTCCATTTTTGCTCTTTCTCACTCTTTTGGGGTGTACCCTCATTTAAAATTTTTGAAAAGAAGCAGTGTTGGCTACCTCGTCCTCCTCCTCAGGGCCAGATTAATGTAGGGGCTATTGGAGCTGCAGCTCCAGGCCCCTACCTTTTATATAGGCCCCGGGTTGGCCATATTCACTGTTACCGCTCTTCTGTCACTTGTAAACACAGAAGTCTGGCTTCTATGCTCGCTTCCCCAGGCAGCACCCTCAGAACCTCCCCACACAGCGTGAAGGCCGGACAAGGAGGGACAGTTGGCGATGCATGGATGTGTTTATGGGCTTCAGAGACAGCATCCCATGTTGAATTAGGCATGCATGGCTGCACCCTTCCTCCTCTGGGTGCATGGCAAGGCACGGCCCTTAAGGCCCTTCAAAATCCTCAGCACCAAGCCCATGATGCTGTTAATCCGGCCCTGGTCCTCCTCCACCGCCGCTTCCACCTACACCGCCCATAGGTGTGCGCAGCCTATTGCATTAAGGTGTGCACCCCAAAGTTGAAATACACATGCATGTGTTTGCCAGCAGGGAGAGTAATGTATCGGGGCCATGTACCTGTAGGCAAGGAGAAATAGAGCAGAGCAGGTCCCAGGGAGATCTTTCCCATCTCCTCACTGGCAATGCTATGTGCCCTAGGTGATTAGGGTGTGCCCAGGCACACCCAGCACACCCTGTGCGCACGCCTATGTCACCGCCACATCCACCACCACCTCAACCTCCCTCCTACTCCATATGGGCCTCGTCCTTCAGAGATGAAGAAGAACATTGTTTTATTTTTCTGTTTTTTTTTTGTTGTTTTAAGTTATTTCCCTATCCACATTTGTTTGCAGAGCACTTGCCATGCTCTTAATTACGTTTTGCTGCCATTTGCAGCACTCTAGCCCTTTCCTTTGGTGTTTTAGAGCCATTTTAGTGCCTTAAAGTTCGGGTCCCCATTGACTTCAATGGGGTTCGGTGTCCGGGAAAAGTTCGGTAAAAGTCCGGGACACGGACCCGGACTTTTTTTTAAAGTTCGGCCGAACCCGTCGAACACGGACATCTAGGTGTTCGCTCAACCCTAATCCTGGACAAAAACCTTCTCCAGAGTGCTCTGGACCTCAGACTGGGCCGAAGGTTTACCTTCCAACAAGACAATGACCCTAAGCACACAGCTAAAATAACGAAGGAGTGGCTTCACAACAACTCCGTGACTTTGAATGGCCCAGCCAGAGCCCTGACTTAAACCCAATTGAGCATCTCTGGAGAGACCTAAAAATGGCTGTCCACCAACGTTTACCATCCAACCTGACAGAACTGGAGAGGATCTGCAAGGAGGAATGGCAGAGGATCCCCAAATCCAGGTGTGAAAGACTTGTTGCATCTTTCCCAAAAAGACTCCTGGCTGTATTAGATCAAAAGGGGGCTTCTACTAAATACTGAGCAAAGGGTCTGAATACTTAGGACCATGTGATATTTCAGTTTTTCTTTTTTAATAAATCTGCAACAATGTCAACAATTCTGTGTTTTTTCTGTCAGTATGGGGTGCTATGTGTACATTCATGAGGAAGAAGAATGAACTTAAATGATTTTAGCAAATGGCTGCAATATAACAAAGAGTGAAAAATTTAAGGGGGTCTGAATACTTTCTGTACCCACTGTATTTGGGATATATTTTTCTTTGTCCATTTCTTACCTGATGAAGATTTTCTAAGAAATGTGTTGGGGCTTCCCTGGCAGGATATACCTTCAGAAGAAATTCAACAAAAAATGTATTTATGTGAATTATCCTGCTTTAGGGTATAAGGGCAAAATAATATAACATATGTATCAGAGCATTGATGTATTTTTAGGATGTGTATTTTTTTAGTATTTGTATTAATAAAATATGGAATATTTTATGTAAACTTGGTTTGGCTGCAGCAAAGTCTCATGGGAGAAAAAATCTTTTTTGTATGACTAGCAAGGAGAGGTGGTGGCCCTCTACGCTGTGTGAATTACTCTTTTGTGTATAGAATCACAGAGCAGGTAAACTTGGAGTGGAAATCTCATTATAGCCTTATGTCTAACCATAGGTATTCAGAGCTGCAATAGGATGACCAAAATCGTATAGCACTTATCCTTATTATTGTACATTGTTACTGAACAAATTCTATGGACAGGTTTAATTTTGAATCCGATTTGTAAAATAATAGAACATTCAGGAATAGTATTGAAAAGAGGATGCTGTCTGAACATTATACTAATTAGCTTGAACAATAGAAATGCATGACATTTGATATCTGAAGTGTATTATACAAACAGTGAGGAAGAAATAGTCCAGTTTATATGAAATTCAAATCATTTACTAAAATATAGAAACTGTTCACAAAATAATCTTAGAACTCATGAGCAGAGAGCTATCAATTCTTGTACTCTGCAGCTGACATTTTCTAGTGTCCTTGTGTTCTAGTGGTCTAGCCCTGACTGGAAGCCCCTTAGACTTAAGAGCTACACAGCTCAGCCATCTTTGTGTCTGTGCCACAGCTTTTCCCACCCTCTACCTTCTGATTGACAGGCTAGGAGGGAGTTGGAACAAGATTAGCCATATTGACAGCTGGGAACCTAACCCCTGCCCACCAAGCATAGAGGGCACTTTGACTGGGAAGAGCCTAGAAAAAGGCAGAGTCGGGCAAGAAGAGCAAGCTTGACTGATGGGGTTCAAGTGAGAGAATCCCAGGACACAAGACTTGTTGGAGGCAAGACACTAGGGCACTAAGAAAGTAAGGAAGATAAGTGATATCCAGGACAGCTCAGCAAAACCTTCTCCTGCAGAAACAAAAAAGAGAAAGCCTAAAATAGCTGTAAATCTGGTTCAACCAGTGGGCTACTGTGTGCAAGCCGCAGAGAAAGGGAGGTGAACAGGAAGTCTCAGAAAAGACCTGCCAGAGAATAAAAGAAAAAAAACAGTAAACAGTACACAAAATATCACTATCCATCACTAGTAATTGTTGTCTTATTAGGCATGTGATAAACAGCCCATCAGTTGTGGATGGAGTGCATCTGCCACATATGATATTGTGGTTCATAAGATAAATGGGTGGCAATGTAAGGTCTGAGGCAGGATGCAGGGGGTTAATCACTGACCACACCTTGTTCCTCATCTGTGGTATACTTTTAGCTTTCCCTGTGTGAAAGGGTTGTTGCTGGGAAAGGATGCAAGCAGGCTGTGAGGAAACATGTCTGCAGGTCCAAAGCAGACCCAGCAGGGTCTATTTACTAACCAGGGGGCTTAATAACTGTTTCTGGTGGACTTTTTGTTCTGGACTGTGATTCTTACCCCTGCGAGGGAGTTTTCTTCTTTTGCTGTAAATGTTGAGCAATAAACATGGATAGGAGGCCCTTAAACCTACTTGATGCTTGGAATACCCCTCTGCAAGCTTTCTGCTTCAAGCTGAACCTAACAATTGGTGGAGGATGCAGGCAATCGTTTTACTAATCCTTGCTGAAATGCATGGGTCACTGCGGTGTAATTGTGAATTTGCAACATGGAGAACTTGATAAGGGCCTTGCTCCAAAGTAATCCTGCACAGCAACAGGCTTATAGGCAGACCTTTGCACAGCAGCAAGTAACCAACAGAATTTTGGCTTCTCAGCAGCAGGAAAGCCCAAGAAACCAGCCAGCAGCAAGCTGCTGCTATAAAACAAGAGATCAATAAGATGCTGACTGCTCAGCAGCACTAAGCACAAGAAACTTGCCAGCAAGCTGCTGCAGCACAACAAGAAACTAATAGACTGTGGGCAACCCAGGTGGCAAGCACAGAGGCTCAAGTGACCTTGACTCGGGCAACTGAGAAAGACTGACAGGCCTTAACAGAAGTGCTACAGCGGCTGCCAGCCCAGATGGCAAGTGTTTCCACTGTGTCCCCAGGTGACACCATTCCAAGCACAAAGAGCCACCTTCTACAATAGATGACCACCCAAAATGAAGTGGAGGCCTTCTTATGTACTTTTGAGAGAAATAGAAATGCAGAGGGGCAGGTCTTGCCTAAGTAGCACTGGGCTGCGCATGTTGAACCACAGTTAGCAGGGGACTCCCAAAAAGCCTACTTCTACTTGACCGATGAGGATGCCTGAGATTATGACAGAATAGAAGTTAAGATCTTGCTGTGTCCGGGGGTCACAGCCTCAGTGAGAGTGCAAAGAGTACATAGCTGAGGTTTTAAGGCAGATGGATACCCCGGCTCCAAAATGTATGACCTAATCAACCTAGTCAAACGGTAGCTGCAGCCTGAAGAGCTCACAGGGCTGGGGAGATAGTTTCAATGGACAAGTTTCTGAGTGCTCTACCCCCTGAGCTGCAGAGGTGGGTGAGGCAAGCTGATCGAAATTTAAAGGATTATCTGATTGAGCTGGTGGAGTGTTACTTTGCTGCAGGGATGTCATTGCTGGGTCTACAGATTCAAGGCCTCTAACTCCCAAAAAAAACCCTTCTTTGGATGCCGGGTCAAATGCAGTACCACAGTCGGTAAAGTCAAAAAAGGGGAAGTCCCGAGAGGCTGATGAGAGAGGTGGGAGGATTGCGCCCTGTCTGGGAAGCCATAGCTTAACTCATGGGCATCCCCAGTGTTGGCGGTGCAGTGAGTGGGGTCACCTCACTGCCAAGTATCCCATGAACCCAAGCCTTTGAAATGTGACGTAGCCCAACGCATGTCCTTGTTTGCTAATCTGGGGCTAGTCACAGATCTGGATATGCCAAGCTTTCTGGTAAATATCTAGCAGTCTGTACGGGGGAACCAAAGGTGGCCCTTGAGACCACTGAGGGCCCAGTATGCAGTAGCTAGATGACAACTTTGGGACTGCCCAGTTACAGGACCCTACTCTTGCACAAGCCTGGAAAAATGTTAAGGTAACCAATGGGAGCCTGGGGCTTGAGAACATTTTTCCTTATATTCAGGGTGGGATTGTGGAACAACTTGTGGTGCCCAGCCCTTGAAGGAAGACAGTGTTGAGCTAGGCACATCCACATCCCCTGGGGGGGTCACTTGGCATATGAAAAGAATGACCAAGGAACGTATATTACAGTGTTTCTTTTGGCCTGGGATACATGCAGATGTGAAAAACTATTGTGAGTCTTGCCCTGAGTGTCAAAAGTCAGCCCCTATGCCCCATTACTGGTGCTCACTGGTGCCATTGCCGGTGATTAAGGTTTCTTTTGACCGAATCCCCATGGATCTGATAAGACCAGTAGTCTGCTAGAGAACATCAGTACATCATAGTGGTCCCAGGTTAGGCCACCTGATATCCCGAGGCTGTTCCCTTAAAGAATAAGTTCACTTTTAAAGAAAAAATAAATACATTTTTTAGGTAACAAAAATATAATTTATTATTTTTTTGTTAGGGACCTGTAAGTCCCGGTTCACACTTGTGCGATGTGAGAAGGCTGCGCAGGGGGTGTGCCAGGGGACATCCCGCATCGCAAATGCACATCTGGCAGTTCACACTGCCATATGCGATACGCAGGGGGTGTCAATTAAATGTTAACGACACCCCCAGTTTGATCGCATATCGCAGTGCGATCTGACAGTTCGCACAGGATTGGATCACACAAGTGTGAACCACTGTGCGATCCGATCCTGATGCGGCTGGAAAAAAGGGTCCTGTGCGTCTTTTGTGCGGGTGCAGTGCGAATTTCAGCCATTACAAAGTGTATGGCTGAATTCGCATCCGCACATCCGATCGCATGTAATGAAGGAGCAGTGCGCTCCGATATTACATGCGATCGCCGCATTCGCAAGAGTGTGAACCGGCCCTAAAGCATTACACCCATGATTATCAGATCGTGGGTGTAATGGCACGGTCCTGCAGACTGTCTGTGTAGCTGTCTGCCCGTACCTCCAATACGGGCAGGCAGTTACACTCTGACAGGAAACTTAGTGAACTCCCTAGAGAGATCAACATCGCTCTGGTAGTTCATTGAGAACTCATATCCTTTAAGCAACACTTCCTCTAAGATGATCACCATAGAGTTATTCCATATGATTACCTATACTGGGATGCCATAAGAAATCCTAACTGGCCAAGGGACTTCCTTTATGTCAAAGGTAATGAAAGTGTTGTGCAATTTGTTCAATTTTAGCCCCTTGCATATGTCAGTTTAACACCCTCATACAGATGGTTTGGTAGAACAGTTTAACAAAACCCTCAAAAGTATGCTAAAGAAGGTGGTGGCTAAAGATCAGAAAAACTGGGATTGTCATCTGCCCTATTTATTGTTTGCAATTAGAGAGGTCCCACAGTCATCCACTGGGTTTTTACCCTTTGAATTCCTATATAGAAGGCATTCACTAGGATTGGTAGATATTTTGAAAGAAACCTGGGAGACTGAAACTACTCCCTATTGGAGGGTCATAGAGCAGTTCTCATTCATGCAGGACAGAATTACCTCGGTAATGCCCCTGATTTGGGAACACATGCAGCAAGCACAGGAAGCACA
Organism: Pelophylax lessonae; assembly: GCF_965119305.1. Lineage (NCBI taxonomy): Eukaryota > Metazoa > Chordata > Amphibia > Anura > Ranidae > Pelophylax > Pelophylax lessonae. The sequence continues at coordinate 183,417,105 of NC_138776.1, forward strand.
GTCAAGTGTATAATAGATCAGCGAAGGTCTGAACTTTCCGCCTGTAGGATCCTGTACTTGTTTTGGTTCTCAAGGTGGAAAGTAATTTCCTTGCTTAGTGGCAAGGTCCCTATGGAATACTGAAAAAGGTTGGGGAAGTAAACTATAAGGTGTACCAACCAGACAAGAGGAAGAAGGAGCAGACCCTCTATGTAAATTTACTCAAAGCCTGGAAAGATAGGGAAGTCCTTCTAGCCCTGGGTGATCAGCCACTAAAGAAAGAGATAGGAATAAGTGAAGTTCAGATACCTGAGTCTATGTCGCTATCACAACAGAAGGAGATGAAAGAGTTTCTGCAGCATAATAAAGATTTCTTCTCAGAGTTGCCAGGCTTCACAAATGTAATTAAACACGACATTATCACTGACCCCAAGGTTCTGCTGTGGCTTAAGCCTTATCGTGTTCCAGAGGCTCGCAGACAGGCAGTAGCTGAAGAGATACAGCGGATGTTAGACCCCTTGGTTATAGAGAAGTCTAAAAGTGAATAGTATAATCCTATAATCTTGGTTCCCAGTGATGGATTCTTAAGATTTTGCAACAGTTGGAAAACATTGTTCTTGTATTTTTTTGTACAACAACTACAGATATATTCTTCAACCAGTAGATTGCAATGTTAATAAGTTTGTTGCTGCTCTATGGTTAACTCTATGTCTTTTCTCTGTAATAAAGTTTCTGTTTCCTGTCTGCAGTTAATCAGCAGCGCAAACCACATGTGGACTGTGACTCCAGAGGGCTTATGGCAGTATGCCCTTTGGGTTAAGTGGGTCTCCCTTTACATTTCAGAAGATGATGGATGAGATTCTTAGCCAACATCAACTCTATTCAGCAGCCTCTTTAGATATTTAGATGCTGTGGTTGTTTGGATTGATTGGGAAAGTCACCTACCTAAAGTGCAAGCTGTCCTAAATTCCATTAGAAATGCAGGTGCAACAGCAAACCCAAAGAAGTGTGTCATAGGGTTAGAAGATGCGATACACCTTTGGGTAGGGCTTAATTATTATATTAGACAGAATTTATATAGCGCCAACAGTTTGCGCAGCGCTTTACAATGTGAGGGAAGACAATGCAGTTACAATACAGTTCAAAACAGGAGGAACTAGAGAGTTTACAATCTAGAAGGGAGAGAATCTAGAAAGAGGTAGAACCCTTTAGAGGCTGGCCTGCACCTGCCAGTAAGAAACAAGTGAGAAAATTCCCAGGTATGGTCGGGTATTATCTGAGGTTCATTCTAAATGTTGCTACAATCGCAGTACCCTTAGCTGACCTATCTAAAGGCAAAAGATCCTCTGTAGGGATTGAGCGGAATCCCAAGGCTGAAGAAACTTTTCAAAGCGTGAAGCAGGCCATGTCTAAACAACCTGTGCTGGTAGCCCCAGACTTTAGTAAAGAATTTATAGTCCAGACCGATGCGTAGGTCTGGTGACTGTCTTGCCCCAAGTGGTAAGTGCTTACCCCTGCTGAAAGGAATTATAGTACTGTGGAGCAATGGTGTTTGACCATTAAGTGGGCCCTAAAGGCCCTATGGTACTGCTTGCTGGTGCGGCACTTCTGACTCATAACAGACCATACATTGGATGGCCCAGATGAAGGACTTCAATTTAAGGATTACCTGCTGGTTCCTGGCCCTTCAAGATTTTTTTTCATTTTGAAGTGGAGCACCGGCTGGCCGTAATAAAAAAAAATGTGGATGCCCTTTCTGTAACCCACTGTTTGGTAGCTGGTTTTCTAACCCACAGATTAAACTGGGTGGGGGGGGGGGCGCTATGTGACAAACAGCCCCTGTCAGTTGTGGATGGAGTGTATCTGCTGCATTGCTGAACCCATATGCTGACACACCAATGGCAATAAAACAACCTTTCTGTTCTTACTGTAAAATCAGTTTCTTTGATTTCATTTATGGACTCTGTATTAGAAGTAAATTTAGAGTTAGCTGGATTATACTGCTACATTTAGAAAGAATTGGACAACTGGCAAACAAAACAAACAATAGCCAACCAGGTATTACCCCTTCTCATTCCCATGATTCTTTATTTTTTAGAAAAGCAGTATTAAGAGTAGATCACCAACACAGAAAGGTTTGACATGTGTCCCTTTAATTACAAAAATCCTATTTCTTTTGTTGTCGATTAGGGACACTGCATCAGAATTAAATAATAGGTAAAAGACAATTGGAATGTCCAAAGCATTCCCACTCAGTTGTTTGCAACATAGCCAAAATACTAACATGTCCACATACCAACTAGGGGAAGCCTGCAGCTTAGATGTCTATAAGACCCTATGTTCAAAGTTTGCATCAGAGGCTTGAAAATCTACCTGGTAAAACTTAGAAAACATATGAGAGGAAGACCAGGTGGTAACTTTGCAAATCTGAAAAACAGCGGCTTGATCCCGGGAGGATGAAGAAACATTTACCGATCTAGTAGAGTGTACCTTGACAGGAAAAGGTGGAACCTTATCCTTAAGCCTGCAGACTTAAGCGCATCTTGCAGCAACATCTTCTTTTTGGGGATGAGCCAAATGCACCAGAAATTTTGAACATCGCAAAAATTCGGAACCCAATAACGTACCCCATTGAATCTATAGGATCCAAACTGGAAAATCCAAAGTGCCCATTTTGAAGGTTTATATGCAGGTAATTGGGCATACAATGGTTATGGGGGTCCGGGTACTGCCCTGAGGGACATGTGTCAATGAAACAAAAGTCATTTTTAAATGAGCAGTGATTTATTGATGTTTAAAGTAAAAGCATAAAAATGAGAAATAACAATAACATTTTAAAATATCCTTTCAATATAGTGCCTGGGGGGTCCTCTTAGTCTGCCTGTAGCTGCTGCATTTAAAAAAAACAAAAAAATTACATTTTCCCTGCAAGCTTACTTTACTTTGCAAACAAGGGCTTGGGGAGTCTGTATGATGAGGCCAAAATGTAGTGCACTGGGAACAAGATTAGAGATTCTTTGGATAAGTTCTGGTGTCTCTTCCGCAGACTTTGGATAGAAGTAACAGGTGCGTAAAAATTGGTCTTTGGGTGTGGGAGTTGCCTTCACAATGTAATCCTATAGAGGTACTATAGAGGTACTCTTGATGAAAGCAATAATTGCCTTGCTATCAAAACTTTAAATGATCTGCACCTGTCAAACAGGTGCGTAAAAATTGGTCTTTGGGTGTCGTAGGTGCCTTCGCACTGGGACCCTGTTAGAGGTACTCTTGATAAAAGAAAAAATTGCCTTGCTGTCAAAAATTGAAATGATATGCACTTGTCAAACAGGTGTGGAAAAATTGGTATTTGGGTGTTAAATGTGCCCATGAAACCTACACCAAAAAATGTCTTCCAGATTAAATCGACACCCACAACACTAGGCAGCATAGAAGTCTTGCAAATATTCTACATCCCAAAAACACTTAATCAGCGACATTGGCATCAGGGGCTTTAAAGCTGCTGGTAATCCAGGACTGATTCATTTTGAAAAATGTCAGACGGTCCACGGAGTCTAGACATTAAAAGAAAACGGGTGTTAACCAAACTATGGACGGTCCACGGAGTCTGTAGACAGACGCACTCTATTATCTGTAACAAAAGCAGCACTGAATGCCCATTTGGAAAGCACACTGGATGCAGGGCAGCCCAGCAGCTCAATTGCATACTGGGCAAGTTCTGGCCAGTGGTCTATTCTCATGACCCAGTAACCCAGTGGATCGTCAACTGGAAAGCTCTCCATCTCTGTTTTCACCCCAAGATAATCATCCACCATATGATGTAGACGCTGCCCATGGGATGTTGAAGCTGATAGTCCTGGGCACTGAGGACTAAAAAAATTCTGAAATGCATCACTTAGGCGGCCCCCTTTTCTACCGCTCTTCTCTTGACCAAAAGAAGCTTGAAAACAACGTTTTCCACAACACTGTAATCTACTAGATCAGCAAAAGCATTGGATAAGATTTCACCTTCTGCTCGCTCTGTAGGGACGGGATGAGTTCTGAGACTTTCCCCTTGTAACTGTGGTCAAGGAGGGTTCCCAACCAATATTTATTCTTCTCCTTGTTTCCACGTATTCTCAGGTCCTTTCCCGGGCTGTGAAGCATGAGGGAGCCCATGCACCATAAGTTTGCGGAGGCACGAAAAGCAGACTCCTCTGGGTCACTGAGGATTACAGTATCTGGAATTGCCTCCTCCCAGCCATGTACTACTCCCAAGAGTTCTGGGGATAGAAAACCATCTCTTAAGGTTTGGCGTATGTCTTCCTCTGCTTCAATGCCTCCAAAACTGCCATAATCCTCCTCCTCCTCCTCTCTCCTCTCCTCTTGTGTGTTCTATGGCGTGGCAAAAAAGATGTCTGCATAAAGCGGGCCTTGAGAGCAAAGGAAGTCATCGGCTCTGCCTCGAGTGCCCCGTCCATAATGCCACTCAGAGTCTGCTCCAGCAGAAACGCAACAGGGATTGTGGCACTGATGCATGCATCGTCATGGCTCAGCATCCTTGTGGCCTCCTCAAATGGTGACAGTACAGTGCATGCATCCTCTATCAGCAGCCATTGGCGTGGGAAAAAAAAACAGGGCTGGCCTGATTGTGTCATTGTGCCATACTAACGCAGGTACTCGTTGACAGCCCTTCAGCATTGCCAAAGTCGAGTTTCACCTAGTGGGCATATCACAAATCAGGCAGATTACAAGCAGGGGGAATTCCCACTGATTTTCAGGCAACCAAGCACTTGCTGTGTATGACCGCCTGAAATGGCTACAGACTCTTCTGGCCTGCTTTACCAGATCTTCCAACCCTGGGTACCTATTTAAGAAATGCTGTACCACCAAAACTGAGGATATGTGCCAGGCATAGCACGTGTCAACTTTCCCTGTCTAAGGGCAGATAGGAGGTTTGTCCCATTATAGCACACCACCATTCCTGGCTCCAGCTGGTGTGGGATGAACCACCTCTGGGCCTGCCCCTGTAGAGCTGCACGAATCTCTGCTCCGGTGTGGTTCCTGTTCCCTAGACACACCAGCTGAAGCACAGCATGACACCTATTAGCCTGACTCATTGAATAGTCCCTTGAACGCTTAGGGGGTACTTGTGGTTCATAGTACAATTCAGCAGAGGAGGGCATGAAGGAGGAGAGGGTGGAGCTGACAAATCTAGCATCATCACCACTAGCTGTATGGAGACATGGCAGCACAACAAGCTGCAGCACTGAGCCTTGTCCTGAATCCTTCTGAGTTTCAAGCAGAGTTCCCCAGTGTGCTGTGAACTAAATATATCGTCCCTGACCATGCTTGCTGGACCACATGTCAGCAGTAACATGGACTTTGAGGCTGACTGCCTTGCCAAATGATGCCACAACATTGCCTTCCAAGTGATGGTACAGCGCTGAAATGGCCTTATGTGAAAAGAAATAGCAACTGGGAACCTGCAATTGTTGTACTGCACATTCTGCAAATTCATGGAAGGAGAAGAATCCACCAGACAGAAAGGCAGGAATTGCAAAGCCAGCAACTTTGATAAGCTTGCATTTAGATGCTGGGCATGTGGGTGGAAGTGACTGTATTTTTTTTTTCGCAGCAGATGGCACAGAGAAATTTGTTGGCTATAGTCTACAGCTGGTGGTGTGCTACTGGCAGATGTGCTTCAAGGACCTGGGACACCCTGCACTATATCATCATCCCTGTCAGTAGAGGATGCTGAGAGGTCATGAGAAAAAGTGAGGTGAGTAAGGAGGAGGAACAGAATTGCGACCTTTTTGTGTGGCTTTCAGGTGCTCTTGCCAAGCCTTGTCAAGCATGTGGTACAAGTAGAGTAGAGGTTCTTCAGGCATTTTAGCCCCTCACCTTTTTTCCACTGCACCGCACCAACAAACATTCAGGCTAGCTAGCCTCTTAACAGTATAACTCTCCTGGCAAGAATAGGAACTATATCAGCAGTAGTAGTCAGGATGAGGTATCCGAATAGTCTTTCCTGCATAGTCCTGAACTCGAACAGCCCAAACTTAACATGTTCCATTTGGGCGATGAACTTCCACCCGATCAATGTGGATGGATTGCCCTAAGTTCCAGACAGAAAGGTGTCCCACAGCTCAGGCCTCTTCTGGTTGCAATATGGCTTGGGGATAAAAAGAAAGTCCCAAACTGCCTCATCCCACCAAGCCCCTCTCTTAGCCTCAATCTCCTCCATGATCTCCTGAGGAGCGTACGGATAGCCATAACCATATTCCAGGGCCACCTTCTTCTGTATCGGATGCTGGAACCGAGAGAACATGGGAAGTCTCTGTCTCCTCTCCCAGGTGGGGTATAGGGTCTCCTCCCTCTTGATGAAACTGGCATAGGCATCGTTCTGATCCCGAGCCCGGGTGAAGGTGTGAGGTGGGGATAGATCTGGGACCCTTGTGGCATAGGCCTCACAGAACCCCCAAGTTCCTGGCACACTGCATGCAAACAACAGCCCCCTCAGTCTTATACTGAACAAACTAGGACTTGCAGAGCTGCTTCTCTTCTCTGTCCCCCAGTCCCATTCAGTTTCTTGCTCCAACTTCCACACATCAATGCCCTCTTCCAGGGACCCAAACTGACATTGTAAACAGGGCAACCCTACGTCAATGGCTCCATCATTATTGACAATAGTTGCTTAAAAGAGAAGTATGGACTTTATGTTTTTTTTATATTCATACTTACCTAGGTGGATGCAGCATCAGTCTTATGCTGCATCTGTCCCCCACTGGCTCTAACACTGAGAACCGAGCGATCTAATAACGCCAATCCCTCAGTTTTTAGGGCTCTTCAAACAGAGAGCTGCTGACTGCTCTACCCCCTCCTCGCACACTGGAGTGCTGGGCTATGGAGGGGGTGGGAGCAGCTGGTTCAGCCTCGTGGCTTGCTGAGAGGCTGAGCCGGGTGCCGGTCCAGGCATGTGGGTGGATCCTGACTCCATGGTCGCAAATTAAGCATAAGCCTGGATCAGCTCTGTGACATCAACAGACAGCCGACTTCAGCCCGTTGTCTGCTAAAAACAGTTCATAAAACGAACTGCACTCCTCTGATCCACAGAAGAAGTACAGATAAACGAGTTTTGTCTGTACTTCTTCTTTAAGAGTGGCTTCTGAAAACTGTCAGTGGCGTTAGAGCTTATTAGGGGTTTTACAATAATGTAGGTAAGTCTTTTTGCAATGAAGATTTTAACGTTTTTGCCATTTGGTATTTACTAAAATCCTTGCTAATGCAGATGATGTTTTTTTTTCTTTCTCAACAAAAGGGAAGTATCATTTAAATATTTCCTTGCTAAAAAAAAATCTATGTAAGGACCCTGTTATTTAGACATATCACTGCCTAATTAATTAATATTTTGCTCTTGCATTTAGGTTGTTGCATAGCAACTAAAATCTCATTGTGTGTTGTGTAAATAGTGACAATTTGGATTTCAGCTCCTCCACTTACACAATGAAAGTAATAAAGTGTTTAAGTGCTCTGAGCCCATGATTCACCGTATTTTGATTGATAGCTTGCATTCCTACCTTGGCTAATATTTTTGCAAGTTTACTTTGGAAACAAACTTGTATTTGGCAACAAAACTTGTATTTGTTGCAGTTTTATACTGGAGAATGCTATGTCTAAACTAAGTGTAATGACATCCTCCATAGTAAGGGTGATCTGCTGAGTACTGGATGCCCTGTGGACATTATGAATTAGTCAGTGAGCCTGGCACTTTATTGAATTGAATGTTCCTGCAATAACGGCATTTACATAAAAGGAGGAAGTCTGCTGTCTCCTTGGAGACTTTGACATAGTAACATGAAATGAGGTGGGGGGGGGGGCTCTCAAAGTAGCCTCTTAAACAGAAGCAGATCTTCTTTTCTGCTGTTACCTACTGAACTTGTGTACGAAAAAATTATACGCTGTCACTTTAAGTTCACTACAATCCGAATACTTTCATTTCTTTAACAAAATTATATATACAAACAGATAATATTAATGTACAAAATACTGATAATATATAGTCCCATGTGATTAGGAGTCCCAAACAAGTGAATCAGAAATTCACTTTGAGCCAAATGATTTCTTCATTGCCATCACCACTACCAGTGCACCAATCCTCAACAAACATGATTGCTTACCAGACACTAATTGATTTACTAAAGCTGGAGAGTGCAAAATCTGGTGCAGCTCTGCAAAGAAACCAATCAGCTTCCAGATTTTATTGTAATAGTTTAATTGAACAAGCTCAAGTTAGAAACTGATTGGCTACCATGCACAGCTGAACCAGATTTTGCACTCTCCAGTTTTAGTAAATCTCCCCCCTAAAGCCCCGTACACACGCGTCGAAAATTGGCAGGGAATTTTCGGCCAACGTCCGATCTGCCGATTTTCGGCTTGTTAGTATGATGCTTCCGACAACCAACTCCGACTTTTCGGCCGAAAAAAATTTGGTGTGCAGGCTATAAAATTTCTGTTGGCCGTCAACACAACGGCCGATTTTCGTGCAGTCAGTACAGATTTAGACAGGGAAAAATCTGATGAGCAAGTCTGGGCATGCTCAGTGAAGAAAAAACACAAAGAAAACAAACCAACAAATGGCATCACTTCTGAAGTAGAATTTTGTTGGCCGAGAAAAATCGTGTGCAGTCTAGGCAACCAACCAAAACACAACTTGGACAAAAGTCGGACGATCGGTCGGCCGATAATCGTTGCGTGTGTACGAGGCATTAGACCGCATATAGGGGCCCAACAAGCACTCTTTAGGAACAGTACCCAGATCCCAGATGGATGGATGGCTTTAACATTTAAATATACAGCACTCTTAGGAATATTGCTCAGACCCCAAATGGAAGGAAGGTTTTAACATTCACTCTCAGAAGCAATACCACACAGTGCACCTCACATGTAGAGAGAGAGAGAGATAAAAATCGGGGCATTTACTCAAACTAATAGGAAAAGCAAATATAACATAACCACCCGCTGGTCCTCCAGGCGGGCATGATGATGTCACCATTAATTTCCTTCCTACGCATTCCTGTGGGGCACTCCAAAGCCTCTTGGAATACGTCCCATAGGATGAAACATGTAAGCTAAATTTATTAAATTTATGTTTAATTTGTTTAGGACTCACATGGGATTATTTTTCATTAATATTTTTTTTTTTTTTTTGCACAATTTGTATATATTATTTTTTGAGAGAAAGCAAAGTATTGAGATTGAAGTGAATTTAAACTGACAGAGCATCACATTTTTTGTACACTCTTATCTAAATATGTTTTTGTGTTTGTATATTGGTGAGTGCTTCTATTCAGTTTTTATTCATTTGATATTTTGGCACTTTTAGACTGGGTTTAACATTTATTAATTTCTAACAGAATCTGTCAGACGGAAGTCTAGCTATTACAATATAATAATTCAATAAAGTACATTTATAGTTTTGAATCATTCGGCAATACCAAATTTACTCCTGGGAAGAGTTTACTAAGGGACATTTATATGTTATGGTCATACTGCAGTACCAATTTTTACCTGTTAACACTACTTGTGGTAAAATTAGTAGGGCTCTGGGATGGGAGAGTCATACACCTTCTTACACTGAGAGATCGAAAATAAACCAGAAACTAGAAATCTCTATTAAAGTAAACCTGCCATGATGAAAAATATGGATGCTACCATTGCTGACCTCTTGAAAATGCTAATTGCATTGCTACTATTCCGACTCACTGTATTCTATACTTCTAGGGTACTGAACCTGGTCAGAGCAGGGTCTAGAGCCCTTTATTGGAGTGATTTTTTTCAGGGTATTGACTAAAAAAAAACAAAGGTTTAGCATGGCAACCAAGCAAATAGCATTTTCAGGTCAGTAATGCCTGCGTTCATGTTTGTCTTATACTAGGTACCGCCTAAGCTTCCCTGTTGCTGTCTTACCTCATTATGCACTGCTTCATAGCTCCTATATGTCCCTCATTTAGAGAGACTATCCCTCTTTTGCAGCCAAATCCCTCAGTCCCCTTTCCCTTCCCAATTGTCCCTCTTTTTAACGTGATGCATAGACCTTTTTAAAGCTACCAAAAGTGTTTTACTATACTAAATCTTATTTCAACCTCTAGAATATTGCATTTGTTATTTTGAAGAGCCATTAAAAAGGAAAAGAAAATCACTTGTAACCCTCCTTTGATTGGGTTATGAGATATGCAGTGGCGTACCTAGAACATTTGGCACCCTGGGCGGATCCTATATCTGGCACCCCCCCTTTAAAATGTAAAAACGCCAACAAAAATTTGTAATGTTTTCAAGAGTATTTATTGCACATATTTCACAGCCCCCCATCACAGTGCCCCTTGCAGTCTGCCCCCCCCCCCCTCCCTGCAGACATGATACCAGAGATCGTCAGAGACTGAGGATGTGATACAAGAGATGGTTCGAGACTACAGACATGATACAAGAGATGGTCAGAGACTGAAGACATGATACAGGAGATGGTCAGAGACAGCAGACATGATACAGGAGATGGTCAGAGACTGCAGACATGATACAGGAGATGGTCAGAGACTGCAGACATGATACAAGAGATGGTCAGAGACTGCAGACATGATAAAAGAGATGGTCAGAGACTGCAGACATGATACAAGAGATGGTCAGAGACTGCAGACATGATACAAGAGATGGTCAGAGACTGAGGACATGATAGAAGATAGAAGAGCACTAGGGGGGCCGGAGAGCACAGAGGAAGCAGAGAGCACTGGAGAGAATTAAGGGGGGGGGTGGAAAGCATTGCAGGGGGGTTGGAAAGTGTGAGGGGTGGAGAGCACTGGGGGGGGGTTCTGGAGAGCACGGGGGGGGGACTGGAGAGCACTGAGGGGGGAGCCAGGGTGCACAGGGGGGTGGAGAGCACTGGGAGGGGGGGGGGACTGGAGATCACTGAGGGGGGGGCAGGGTGCACAGGGGGGTGGAGAGCACTGGGGGGGGGGGCTGGAGATCACTGAGGGGGGAGCCATGGTGCACAGGGGGGTGGAGAGCACTGGGGGGGACTGTAGATCACTGAGGGGGGAGCCAGGATGCACAGGGGGTGGAGAGAACTGGGGGGGGACTGGAGATCACTGAGGGGGGAGCCAGGATGCACAGGGGGTGGAGAGCACTGGGGAGGGGGAACTGGAGATCACTAAGGGGGGAGCATAGGGGGGTGGAGAGCACTGGGGAGAACTGGAGATCACTGACGGGGGGAGCCAGGGTGCACAGGGGGGTGGAGAGCACTGGGGGGGGACTGGAGATCACTGAGGGGGGAGCCATGGTGCACAGGGGGGTGGAGAGCACTGGGGGGAACTGGAGATCACTGAGGGGGGGGGCAGGGTGCACAGGGGGGTAGAGAGCACTGGGGAACTGGAGATCACTGAGGGGGGGCAGGGTGCACATGGGGGTGGAATGCACTGGGGGAGCCAGGGAGCATTGGGGGAGCTGCAAAGCATTGTGGGGAGCTGAAGAGAACTGGGAGGAGGGGGGCTAAAGAGCACTGGGGGGGGGGCTGGAGAGGGGGGGTTGAAGAGCACTGGGGTGGGGGGGTGCTGGATAGCACTGGGGGCCAGCAAAGGAATTTGTATATTAGGGATGGTGGGACAGCTGCATAAAGAGGAATTGATCTTTCCATATATCTCCTGCGTCTGTTGAATGCCTGCAGGAGGGGGAGAGGAGGAGAATCAGTCATTCAATGGACGCAGGAGATATATGAAAAGATCAGTTCCTCTTTATGCAGCTGTCCCGGCCGCTTCTCTTATCCAGCACAGTGAGCAGTGAGCACACAGCACTTACCTTCTTTCTTCCCGCCTCCTGTGAGCAGCGCACCGCTGACTGAAGGAGCTGTTATGCAGCTGCCTTCACAGGGAGATGCATGCCGGCCCAACGGCGGCGGGCACCCCTGATCGGCCTGACACCCCCCGTGCGTGGCACCCCCGCCCCCCTATTGGTACGCCACTGGAGATATGTCCATGCTCAAACAGGATATTGTGCTATACTTGTAGGTAAATAAAAGAACCAGAACCTTTGCTAAGTAGAAAAATGGGTATGATAATAAAGTTGGCAGTGCCTCCACCCAGGACAGGGCATCTGTGAACAGAGGGGATTCCTTTCCTAAGAAATTAACCAAAAATCTATTCAGAGTAATTAGGAACAGTGGAACTATTGCTGACAGCAAATAATAAGTTTATAGATGCACACCAGTATGGAAATAATATGAACTTTATATAATAAAATAATATATATGAATAATAATATTACATGTACAAACTGGCAATATCAGCAAGGGGCCCAACAAGAGTCCTGGTGGAATTGTTCACATATTCTCAGGTATATATAGTTATCAATAAAGATACCTCCAGATGAATGTTTCAGCAAAGTTAAGTTGCAGGTGCCCCTGAGGATGGTCGCAAAGTGGCATCCATCTTGGTGTCAAAGATCGGAAGACAAGATTAGCAAAGATAGGGAGATCCTCCAACCATTGTCCAACCAGCCTGGAACACAGCTTCTCATCAGCAGAAACCGTGGTGTGATACTGGATCTCAGAGTCAGCCTATTTACTTTGCACCTTAGTCCCTAGTAGCTTCTAATTTGCCATGCAACTGGACCTATAACCTTCTAAGTGGCCTTCGGATGCCTAACCTGGCTATAGCCTATGCTAGTTACTGAACCCTGAGTTCAAACTAGCTATAGAATCCCAGACCAGAAGGGATATCGCTAACTAGAATACCAGGAGCTGCGTATAAACTCTATTGCAAAAAACAGGTTCACACTGTGTTGCAGACTGAACTAACTGTTATAGTGTACATGAGATAACACCAAGGGGACAGATATACTTCTGTCACAAGTCTTTAAATATTTACATATATACACCCAGAAGATATGAGTAACAATAGTAAACTTATAAACATAGAAACACTTGCCTAACAACCCCTTCTTTTAGCCTGGATTAGTATCAGATCCTTCCTAGTAGGACATGTGGTCTCAGACCTTTGCTCTCTATTTATTTTCTCCCTCTGGAGGTTCTAACCCAGTCCCACAGAGACAGGAAGTGATATACATAAAAAACTCTGTGACATTAGCAGCACAGCCACTTACAAGTCCAGACAGTACAGTACACCAGATCTCCTCACACTTGTGGGTTTACCCACTCATTTTTTGCATACTAATTTACATACTAATTCATCATGTAAATGGGTGGCGGGTGTGTTTCCTCTGAATTCATACTTTCTGCTAAATGGTGTCTCACATTCTCATCTCAGAAATATGTGAGGGATGCTACTTACAGTTATACAAACAAATGGCTACTGCCCCCACCTATAACTGGCCTTTGCAGCAAGGAGCAACATATGTCAAATAAAACCAAAGAAATTTCTAAGCTCAACTTACCAACTAGCCTGCGACTAACAGAATTGACTTGTCTAACAGTACACGTGAAAAAAAAAAGCATTTTTTAACGCATACTGTTAGACAGATCATTTTGGTTGGTTGCAGGCTGGTTGGTAAGTTGAGCTATGAAATTTCTTTGGTTTTATTTTACTTACAGTTATAGATGAGTTTGGGCCTCCTCCAGACTCATCTCTCTCCGAACTTCCAAGTAGTGCTTTTATTTACTACAGTCAGATGAGAGTCGGGTCATTCTCCAGCTTGCAAACAAAAGGGCAGTGTGCTGGTGACATCAGTGTCCTTATATAGACACATGGCCTTATTTAGCCGATGACTAAATATGGACATGTATCCATACAGGGCAGCCATCAGAAATTTGGGGTCTCTTATGCAGCTTTAGGCCTAGGTCCCCAGGCTTGACCACCAACATTCTCCAGGGCCGGCCCACTGGCTATCCCACCGAATCCACCCAATGGCCACCCACTTTTATTTTAACACTTTTACAATTTAAGATATGAAAATAAAAAGTGTATTCCAAATCAATGCTTTCAAAATTTAACAGTAAGGAATAAAATTTTGCACCTCCATCCCCTTCACAGCTCCCCTTGTTTGCACCTCTGTCCCTTTCACGGTCCCCCTTCTTTGCATCTCCATCCCCTTCACAGCCCCCCTTCTTTGCACCTCCATTCCCTTCACAGCCCTTCTTCTTTGCACCCCCATCCCCTTCACAGTCCCCTTGTTTGCTCCTCTGTCCCCTTCACAGCCTCCTTCTTTGCACCTCCATTCCCTTCACAGCCCTTCTTCTTTGCACCCCCATCCCCTTCACAGCCCCCCTTGTTTTAATCTCCATCTCCTTCACAGCCCCCATCTTTGCTCCTCTGTCCCCTTCACAGCCCCCTTCTTTGAACCTCTGTCCCCTTCACGTGAATGCCCCCTCCCTTCACATTACATTTCTCCCTGCCAATAACAAACTTCCTCTAACCTTACTAATCCTACCTTACACAGCAGGTAGTAGGGAGACGACACAGCATGTCCGGACAGAGGGCTGGAGCTGCCCAAATTTTCATGTTAAGAGGCAGGTGATTGGCTGCTAGGACCACCCCGCAAACAATCATTTGCCTCTTAACATGAAAACTTGGGCAGCTCCAGCCCTCTGTCCAGACATGCTGTGTCTTCTCCCTACTACCTGCTGTGTAAGATTAAATGCGGCAGTGGCGGCGCCAGGGGGGGCGGGGCAGGATAGGTAAAAGTAAGGAAGAAAGGATGATAGAACCCAAGCTGCTAAGATAGGACTGTCATTCATGGACCGCGATCTGCCATTCAGAGAAGACTACAAAGTTGTGTGCAAAGCAACAGTGAAGTCCAGGACAAGACTTCACCCGTGCCCATCAGGATGATCGGGCCCCATACATGTGTATGGGCTGTCCCCCCCTGATGGCGGCCCTGTTTTCATATAAAGGCAGTGACATCAACATATTCCCACCCTTTTGTTTACATGTGCCGCAGGGCAAATATTGACCTGGCCCACAGTTTACTAAAATGAAAAAAAATTTGCAGTCTGGATAGAGATGATTTTGGAGGATGCCCAAGTTAATTTCTGAAAAATATATCTGCACGGATTTAATAGCCATTGCCAGAGAAAACATTTAGGTCCCTTTCACCTGTGAACCTGATCGGATGCTCCATTCACCTCTATGGAGCAGCAGATGTCAGCATTGACATGTCCACTGACACCTGCTGCTATCCAATCCGATCAGATAATAACCCTATTTTCCATTCATCTGGCACATCAGATCGGATGGAAATGGACAGGCGGTCCGTTTTCATCCGTTCTCCCCATAGAGGAGAGCGGGGCTCTGACAGGTCCATCTCTGCACAGTGAGTGGAGACGGACCTGTCATCCTCCTGCTCAGCGAGAATCAGCGGATTGATCCCCCGCTGAGTAAAAAGGGAGTCGGAATGCCCATGTGAAAAGACCCATAGGCTTGTTTGTAAAATGTCTTCAAAGGAAATGGTGATATGATTACATTGTGTTCTTGGTGCTGTAATCTCATAAGGAGTGGTTTGCATGCTCTGCCTTCCATCTTAACCGGTTGCCGACCGCCGCAAGTACATATACTGTGGCGGTCAGCCCCGGCCAGGCAAAGTGACGTACCGGTACGTCACTAGCCTGGGAGCCAATAGCGGGCGGGCGCGCGCCGCCGGAGGTGCGCTCCCGCCTCAGCTCGTTCACGGACATCTCCGTGCATGTGACCGGCGGACCCGATGTCCGCCGGTCACTCGCGATCGTCCGCTGTGAAGGGAGAAAGGCAGGCGGCTAGTGTAAACAAAGCCGCCTTTCATTCTTCCCTGTGTAAAAGCACTGATCTAACTGTCCTGCTATGTAGGACCGTTGATCTGTGCTGGTACACACACAGCCACATCCCTGCACAGTAAAGGCCCGTACACACGTACCGATCGTCGTCATACAAACGTTCGTCTTTTCTCCCCGGGATGTCGATGTCTGTTGAAAAGTGCAAAGACAGCACAAGAATTTTGTCCGCCGACTGCAGAAGTGATGTCATGTAATGGTTAACTTTCCTTGTGTTTTTTCTTTTCTGAGCATGCCCAGTCTTGCAAATCTGCGGTCTGTCGGCTGATTTCTGTACTGACTGGCGAACAATTGTCCGTTCTGGTGTCGGCATACAAAAATTTTTATGTTTGCAAGAAAGACTCTTGTCCGCAGAATGTGCGCAGACAGCTGTCGGAGGCACCATACTAACAAGCGTACAATCGGCAGATCTTTCGTCCGCCGACGTTTGTATGACGACGATCGGTACGTGTGTACGGGCCTTAAGAAGCACGCCCCTAGGGACACACATAGTCACTGCATCTCTAATAAAGTTAACCCCTTCTCTGCCAGTGTCATTTTTCCAGTAACAGTGCATATGTATAGCACTGATTACTGTAGTAATGTCACTGGTACCCCCAAAAGTGTCAAAAATGTCAGTCAAGGGTCCGATCTGTCCGCCACAATGTCGCAGTCCCACAAAAAAAATCGCAGATCGCCGCCATTACTCGTTAAAAAAAAAAAAATGACAAAAATCTTTCCCTTAGTTAGTAACTTTTGCGCAAACCAATCAAAACACGATTATTGTGATTTTTTTTACCAAACATAGGTAGCAGAAAACAAATTGGCCAAAAATTGAAAAAAATGTTGATTTTTACATTTTTTTGGGGAATTTCATATAAAAAAATGTGAAAAATATTGTTATTTTTGCAAAATTGATGCTCTTTTTTTGATAGCGCATGATCAAAAAATCGCACAGGTGATCAAATACCACCAAAAGAAAGCTCTGTTTGTGGGAAAAAAAAGGACGTCAAATTCGTTTAGGTACAGCATCGCACGACCGTGCAATTGTCCGTTAAAGTCATGCAGTGCCGAATCGCAAAATACCCCCTGGTCAGAAAGGGGGTAAAATCTTCCGGGGCTTAAGTGGTTAAAATGAGGAATAAACCCCCTTTATTTTGAACTTGTGATGTAAGTGCGACAGATAACTTTTTGTTTAAAAAAAAAAAATACTGCTTTAGCAGATCTAGAAACTCCACACATACAGTATTCTATATAGAGTATCTGGGATTATCAGAATCCTTCCAGACAAAAAATAATGGTACAATTCCCCGACTCCCTTTCATTGTAAGGAGGCAGCTCAGGCTCTACTCAAGTCGGATTGGGAGCAGACTGAGTCATTTTACCATAAGTATTATTAGGTTTAATTATATTCATATACAAAGAAAATTAAACAGTTGTTGTGCTACTAACATCTTAATGATAGGTTACTTATATTTAATGGCAGAACATTTGCAGAGCTGGGTAACTTGCACAACTTATTGTTTTATTGTAGAATGTATTTTTTTTTCATTTGCAGCTTTCGCTTCTTTACAGAATGCACGAACACAGCTTTTCTCTTATGGACTTTCCGTGCACACCCCCTCCTGCCTCCTTCCTCCTCAGTAGGGGCTAGGGGCATCTTTCCCAACAGGGGAGCTAATTAGTAACAAAATTGAGCAACATGTCCACACTCATCAGTCTCAAAGCTCAGGCATCACAAGCAGCCTCCAGAGAGGGAACTCAGATTGAACACGTTTTCTGCATTTGTTATATCTGAAGCTGTCTTTCAAAACCAACACTGCAGGAATTTTTAAGTTACAAGCTTTGCAGTATAATTAACCCTTCTAAGTTCTCTGCAACAAATGCGAAAGCTGCATTGAAAGATTTTTAATCTTTATGGAGTTGATTTACTAATTGGAGAGTGCAAAAACTGGTGCGTAGAAACTAATCGGCTTCCATTTTTTTTTTTTCAAAGCCTAATTACATAAACTGAAGTTAGAAGCTGATTGGCTACCATGCACAGCTGCACCTGATTTTGCACTATCCAGTTTTGGTAAATCAACCCCTACGTGCTACGTCATGGAGTATTAAGGCCCGTACACACGATAAGAAAATCTGTAGGGAAAATTCATCCGACGACCGATCTGTCGATTTTCGGATTGTAAAGCCCCGTACACACGTAGCGATTGTCGGCCGTAAATATTCGGCCGCCGAACGATCGGCCGATTGTTGGCTTGTTAGTATGATGCTTCCGACAACCGACAGCGACTTTTCGGCCGAACAGAATCTGTTGTGCAGGCAAAATTTTTGTTGGCCGACACCAGAACGGCCGATTGTTCGCCAGTCAGTACAGAATTCGGCCGACAAACAGCAGATTAGCAAGACTGGGCATGCTCAGAAAAGAAAAAAGACACGGAAAGTTAACCATCACATGACATCACTTCTGCAGTTGGCTGTTTTTGGCCGACAAAATTAGTTTGCAGTCTTTAGCACTTTTCAGCAGACAGGACAGCACCGGACAAAAGACGGCCGATCGTTCGGCCGACATTCGGTACGTGTGTACGGGGCTTTAGTATAGTGCTTTCGACAGCCAACTCCGACTTTTCAGCTGACAAAATCCTGATGTGCAGGCTATAAAATTTTTGTCGTCCATAATACCACGTCCGATTTTCGTCTCATTAGTACAGATTTTGATGGAAAAAAAATCTTAAGAGCAAGACTAGGCATGCTCAGAGATGAAAGAACACATACAAAGCAATTCAGCACATGACATCACTTCTGAAGTAGAATTCTGTCATACGGGAAAATTCGTATGAAAATAACCTCTTCACTTTCCACATCAGACTAGTTTCCACAAAAAACAGACGACGGATCGCTCGATAATCTGATCGTGTGTACGGGGCTTTAGCCCCCGTTCACATCGGCACGGTTTGACATGCGATTTGACAGGTCAAACCCCATGTCAAGTTCCAGCCTATTGCTTGCAATGACACCGTCCCAATCAGTGCGGCGTCGCAGTGATTTCCAAAAGTAGTTCCTGCACTACTTTTGGCTACTTCGGTAGAAGTCTGTGCATGAACGCACACAGATATCTTTCAAGTCACCCCCGAAGTCAACCCCGAAATGCGGCTTTTAAAACGTGCGAGTTCAGATGAAGTCACACGATTTCAAAGCCACATTCAATGTAAACGAGGGTTAAGGTAGTATTAATATTCGTGTTCGTATATTGGCAAACTGCCAATATTAAAAAAAAATAAAATAGTTTGATCATGTAGATGACCAGTATATAATGATCATTAACCATTTAAGCCCCGGAAGATTTCACCCCCTTCCTGACCAGGCCCTATTTTGCGATTCGGCACTGCGTGACTTTAACGGACAATTGCGCGGTCGTGCAACGCTGTACCTAAACGAATTTGACGTCCTTTTTTTCCCACAAACAGAGCTTTCTTTTGGTGATATTTGGTCACCTGTGCGATCATGCGCTATAAACAAAAAAAGAGCGTAAATTTTGAAAAAATAATATTTTTCACATTTTTTTATATGAAATTCCCCAAAAAAAATGTAAAAATCAAAATTTTTTAAAATTTTTGGCCAATTTGTTTTCTGGTACATGTGTTTGGTTAAAAAAATTGCAATAAGCGTATTTTGATTGGTTTGCGCAAAAGTTATTGCGTTTACTAACTACAGGAAAGATTTTTGTAATTTTTGTTGTTTTTTTTTTTTAACGAGTAATGGCGGCGATCTGCGATTTTTTTTTTTGCGGGACTGCGACATTGTGGCGGACAGATCGGACCCTTGACTGACATTTTTGACACTTTTGGGAGTACCAGTGACATTACTACAGTAATCAGTGCTATACATATGCACTGTTACTGTAAAAATGACACTGACAGGGAAGGGGTTAACTTTATTAGAGAAGGAGGGGTTAAGTGTGTCCCTAGGGGCGTGTTTCTAACTGTGCAGGGATGTGGCTGTTCATGTAACAGCAGAGATCTACGGTCCTACATAGCAGGACCGTATGATCTCTGCTGTTACACAGGGAGAATGACAGGCGGCTTTGTTTACATTAGCCGCCTGCCTTTCTCCCTCTGTAACTGACGATCGCGAGTAACGCACGGAGGTGTCCGTGAATGAGCGGGGGCGGGAGCGCGCCTCCGGCGGCGCGCGCTCACCCCCTATTGGCTCACAGGTGAGTGACGTACCGGTACGTCACTTTGCCTGCACGGGGCTGACCGCCTTCAGTATATGTACTTGCGGCGGTCGGCAAGTGGTTAACCACTTGCCAACCAGCCATTGTAGTTTTACTGCAGCAGGACAGCTCTGTCCCTTGAAATTATGTACGGACTGCTAGTGGGAGCACGCACATGCGCCGACTGGCCACAGAGGGAGCCAATCAACGGGTCCGGCGGTCGCGATTGCCCTCGGGCACCCGCGATCGCTCCCTGTGGAGACAGAACAGCGGTCTGCCGTTATAAGCACAGCAGACCGGTGTTCTGTCAGTTATGAACACAGGGATCCTTTGTTCCTCTTATTTAGGAACACAGGTCTCTGTGTTCATGCAGCAAGCCCGCCCCCCCACAGTAAGAAAGCACCCTGTAGGGACACATTTAACCCTTTGATCACCCCCTGGTGTTAACCCTTTCCCTGCCAGTGTCATTAGCACAGTAACAGTGCATATTTTTAGCACTGATTACTGTAGTAATGTCACTGGTCTCCCCAAAAGTGTCAAAAATGGCAGTTAGGTGTCCGATCTGTCCGGCCCAATGTCACATTCCCGCTAAAAATCGCTGATCACTGCCATTACTAGTAAAAAAAATGAATAAATAAATAAAAACGACATAAATATTTCCCCTAGTTTGTAGACGCGATAACTTTTGCGCAAGCCAATCAATATACACTTATTGGGATTTTTTTACCAAAAATATGTAGCAGAATACAAATTAGCCTAAAATTATGAAAAATATTGATTTTAATTTTTTTTTTTTATTGGGAATTTTATATACAGTAGTAGAAAGTAAAAATATGTATATATTTTTTTTTTCAGAATATAGAGTACTTTTCCACCAAACTCTTTTGTTGTTTATAGCACAAAAAATAAAGCAGAGGTGATCAAATACCACCAAAAGAAAGCTCTGTTTGTGGGGAAAAAAAGGACATCAATTTTATTTGGGTACAGCGTCGCACTCGCAACCCACGCGCAATTGTCAGTTAAAGTGATGCAGTGCCATATCGCAAAAAATGGCCTGGTCATTAAGGGGGTAAAACCTTCCAGTCCAGAAGTGGTTAATTTAATACATGCAATATTCTATTTGATGAAGTGTTTACCTGTATGGACAAAAGGCTTATTTTACATATTTTATCACACCTACTATTTCGGTTACACAAAGGAAACATTTACAGTGTTTGTAGATGCATAGGAGTAAGTCTCGATTCACACTAGCGCGACTTGTCAGGCCACTTGTCAGCCTAACAAGTCGCGCTCCCTCGCGGTCCATTGACTGCTACAGGACCCGTTCTAGGGACACAAGTCCCTTCGACTTAGAAAAAGGGTCCTGTACTACTTCGGGGCGACCTCGGAGCGACTTGCATAGACTTCCATTATGTGAAGTCCATGCAAGTCGCTCCGAAGTCGTGCTGCATGGGAATGCACAAGTCGCCCCTGAAGTAGTAAGGAGTCGTGCCGCCCCAGTGTGAACCGAGCCTTAATCACACTTGGAAAATGACAGTAAAAATAACTAGTTGTTATGGTCAAGAGAAAGCATAGCTATATTTTATGTCCATTATTTAGGCTGTAAAAATGACAAAATTATAGTGTAGATATGCATTTATGTTTACCAAAATTCAAAGTGAATTTAAAGTGGTACTAACTTGTGTAAATAATCTGCTTGTTGTTATATGGAATAATTATATCATACCATTAGTGTTAAAAAGTATTGTACCTAGGATTTTATTTTGTAAAAAAAAAAAAAAACACTTATCGTTACATTACAAACCCATGGTCAGGGGTGTGCCTAGAATAAAGTGTTACTAAACCCACAACGGTAAAATCAGTCTGTATATGCAGTAAAGCATGCTTGTTTTTTTTTCCTTGGGAGGGTACATGTAATCATCACAGGGCCAATCAGCACTGTCCAGACAGAGTGTCAGGGATCCTGAAGCCTTATAGGACAGTCAAAATAGAATGAAAACTCCTCCTACAAGCTTTAAGCAGACATTAATAGAAGTCAAAAGACTGCTATATACTGCTGATGAGAAAAGATATTTAGCAGTTTATATTTTTTAAAACAATTTCCATGTTCTGTGTACTGTGGGAGACCAGATATATTGAACGCAGGCTCCTGGATTTGGTACCACTTTAAGCAGCTCCCCTTGTTTGATATAATCAGTACTGCTGCCCATTAATTATTGTGACTCCATACAATTGTTCTTGATAGCTTTCTTTTTTTTTTTTTTTAAACTTCGTTTTTGTTATAGTTTTTTCATTTATTCACAGCACAGTATACAGGAGTCCTTATATATATATATATATATATATATATATATATATATATATATATATTATACAGGGTATTGAGAATAAAGAAGGTCCTGCAAGAATCAAGTCTTGAACAAACAACTATCAAAGAACATGTGCTGACATATATTTGAGAAAGGGTATATTAACCGGCTATACATAATGTAGTAAAATAATGGTCGATTAAACTTTAGAAAACTCAAAGTAGTAGAGTAGTGGTACAGACGGTGAATCGTTCCCAGTCACGGTATGCAAGTCCAGGTATAGGTCACGAATAGAGTTGAGCGGACACCTGGATGTCCGTGTTCGGCGGGTTCGGCCGAACTTGAAAAAAAAGACCGGGTCCGTGTCCGGGACTTTTGCCGAACTTTTCCCGGACACCGAACCCCATTGAAGTCAATGGGGACCCGAACTTTCAGGCACTAAAATGGCTCTAAAACACCAATGGAAAGGGCTAGAGTGCTGCAAATGGCAGCAAAACTTAGTTAAGAGCATGGCAAGTGCTCTGCAAAAAAATGTGGATAGGGAAATAACTTAAAAGAACAAAAAAAAAAACAGAAAAATAAAACAATGTTCTTCATCTATGAAGGACGAGGCCCATATGGAGTAGGAGGGAGGTTGAGGTGGTGGTGGATGTGGCGGTGTCATAGGCGTGCGCACAGGGTGTGCCGGGTGTACCTGGGCACACCCTAATCACCTAGGGCACATAGCATTATCGCTCTGTTTGCCAGTGAGGAGATGGGAAGGATCTCCCTCGGACCTGCTCTGCTCTATTTCACTTTGCCAGCAGGGAGAGTAATGTATCGGGGCCATGTACATGTAGGCAAACACATGCATTTAAACTTTGGGGTGCACACCCTAATGCAATAGGCTGCGCACACCTATGGGCGGTGTAGGTGGAAGCGGCGGTGGAGGAGGAGCACGAGGTAGCCAACACTGCTTTTTTTCAGAAATTTTAAATGAGGGTACACCCCAAAAGAGTGAGAAAGAGCAAAAATAGAACAATGGCTGGGTAAGGTCGGTATCCATCGCTATTCTGCACAAGGTACGGAAAAGTCCCGTGGGATCCATGCCTGGTTCATTTTAATGAACGTGAGCTTGTCCACATTGTCTCTGGACAGGCGGCTGCGCTTGTCTGTGATAACGCCCCCAGCCATGCTAAATACCCGTTCAGATAATACACTGGCTGCAGGGCAGGCCAGCACCTCCAAGGCGTAAAGGGCAAGCTCAGGCCATGTGCCCAATTTGGAGACCCAGAAGTTGAAGGGGGCAGACCCGTCATTCACTACATGTAGGCGTGTGCTGACATACTGCTCCACCATGTTGGTGAAATGCTGCCTCCTGCTAAGACGTTCCATATGAGCTGCTGGTGCCGCTGTTTGTTGTGGCGTGCTGACAAAGCTTTTCCACATTTCGGCCATGCTAACCCTGCCTTCTGAGGTGCTGGCGGTGCCCTGGTTGCGTTGGCGACCTCTTCCTCCTCCTCCTCTGCCTTGTGCTTCCACTGTGGCCCCGCTGTCAGGTGGGAATGCCAGCAGCATCGCGTCTACCAGCGTGCGCTTGTACTCGCGCACCTTGCGATCGCGCTCCAGTGAGTGAATTAAGGACGGTACGTTGTCCTTGTAACGGGGATCCAGCAGCGTGGCCACCCAGTAATCAGCACAAGTTAGAATGTGGGCAACTCGTCGGTCGTTGTGGTGACACTGCAGCATGTAATCGCTCATGTGTGCCAGGCTGCCCAGAGGCAACGAAAGGCTGTCCTCTGTGGGAGGTGTATCGTCTGTGTCCTCTGTATCCCCCCAGCCACGCACCAGTGATGGCCATGAGCTGGCCTGGGTGCCACCCTGCTGTGAACATGGTTCCATCTCCTCCTCCATCTCCTCCTCCTCATCCTCCTCATCCTCCAGAACTGTACCCCTGCTGGACAATTGTGTCCCTGGCGTTTGTGTGTGCAGGAACCCGCCCTCGGAGCCCCTTGTGAATGACTGCCCTTGGAAATGTTACCTCTTCATCCTCCTCCTCCTCCTCCTCATCCTGTGCCACATCCTCTTCCATCATCGCCCGAATTGTTTTTTCATGGAGGCATAGAAGTGGGATAGTTAAGCTGACAACGGCGTCATCGGCACTGGCCATGTTGGTGGAGTACTCAAAACAGCGCAACAAGGCACACAGGTCTCGCATGGAGGCCCAGTTATTGCTGGTGAAGTGGTGCTGTTCCGCAGAGCGACTCACGCGTGCGTGCTGCAGCTGAAGCTCCACTATGGCCTGCTGCTGCTCGCACAGTCTTTTTAGCATGTGCAAGGTGGAGTTCCAACTTGTGGGCACGTCACATATGAGGCGGTGAGCGGGAAGGCCGAAGTTACGCTGCAGCGCTGACAGGCGAGCAGCAGCAGGGTGCGAACGCCGAAAGTGCGCACAGACGGCCCGCACTTTCTGCAGCCATATCGGGGTAGTTTTTAAGGAACCTCTGCACCACCAAATTCAGCACATGCGCCAGGCAAGGGATGTGCGTCAAACCGGCTAGGCCCAGAGCTGCTATGAGATTTCGCCCGTTATCGCACACCACCAGGCCGGGCTTGAGGCTCGCTGGCAGCAACCACTCATTTATCTGCTGTTCCATGCTCCTCCACAACTCCTGCGCGGTGTGTGGTTTTTTCCCCCAAACAGGCAAGTTTTAAAACTGCCTGCTGTCATTTACCCCTGGCCGTGCTGAAGTTGGTGGTGAAGGTGTTACGCTGACCGGGTGAGGAGGCGGTAGAGGATGAGGAAGCGGAGTAGGAGGAGTTAGGAACAGGAGGCAAACTGAAGCGCCCTGCAATCCTCGGTGGTGGAAGGACATGCGCCAAATTGCTATCCGCCTCAGGCCCATCCGCCACTGCATTTACCCAGTGTGCCGTTAAGGAGATATAACGCCCCTGACCGTGCTTACTGGTCCACGTATCGGTAGTTAGGTGGACCTTGCCACAGATGGCATTGCGCAGTGCACACCTGATTTTTTCCCCCACTTGGTTGTGCAGGGAAGGGATGGCTTGCCTGGAAAAGTAGTGGCGGCTGGGCACGACGTACTGTGGGACAGCCACCGACATAAGGTTTTTAAAACTGTGCGTCTCCACCAGACGGAATGACAGCATTTCAAAGGCCAAGAATTTTGAAATGCTGGCATTCAGGGCCAGGGACCGCGGGTGGGTAGGGGGGTACTTCCTCTTCCTCTCAAGTATTTGGGAGATGGAAAGCTGAACGCTTCCACGGGACATTGTGGAGATGGTTGGTGACCCAGGTGGTGGTGTTGCTGACAGATCGTCTGTTTGCGGGGTGGCAGGTGCCGGTATCACTACAGATGTGGATGGAGCGGCCGAGACTGCAGCAGAAGAGGAAGCAGGATGAGCCAGAGACGTTTCTTGGCTTTGAAGGTGTCTACTCCACTGCAGCTCGTGCTTTGCACTTAGATGCCTGATCATGCAGGTTGTGCTCAGGTTGAGAAGGTTTATGCCTCGCTTCAGGCTCTGATTGCACAGGGTGCAAACCACTCGTGTCCTGTCATCAGCACATTTTCTAAAGAACTTCCACGCTAGAGAACTCCTTTGAGCTGGCTTTGATGCGCTCCTTCCCTTGCTGCGTTGGGCAGTAGCAGGCATAGTTCTAGGGCACGGCCGCTCCGCTTCTGCACCCTGCTCCCTCTTCTGCTGTGCTGGTGGCTCTGTGCGACCACCGCCTCTTCCTCCAAACTACTCAGGTCACCTGAATGACCTTCATTCCATGTGGGGTCGAGAACCTCATCGTCCTCCACATCATCTTCCACCCAGTCTTCACCCCTGCCCTCCTTGTCGGTCTCCACAATTCTGAACGCCGCAGCAGTTGGCACCTGCGTTTCGTCATCATCGGAGACGTGCTGCGATGGTCCTTGCATGTACTCATCTTGAGAAATAAGTGGTTGGGCATCGCTGCACTCAATCTCTTCCACTTCTGGGGCAGGGCTAGGTGGATGGCCTCGGGAAACCCTGCTGACAGAGTCATCAAAAAGAAGAAGAGACTGCTGTATGGCTTGGGGCTCAGACTGCTTGCCTGATTTGCAAGGGGGTGAGGTGAAAGACGGTTGGACATCGGCTGCAGGTGCTAACTCTGACCTTTCTGCAGTAGACTGGGTGGGAGACAATGTGAAGGAACTGGAGGCACTGTCAGCAGCAAACCAATCTACTATCGCCTCTACTTCTTCTGGCCTCATCACTTCTAGAGGCGTATGATGCCCTACCAAATACTGATGCAGGTTCTGTCGCCTACTCACACTTGAGGAAGGTGTTTCACTTGTGCGTGTAGCTGGCACAGATCGACCACGTCCTCTCCTTGCAACAGGAGCTCTACCAGCAGCACCACGACCCAGGCCACGGCCCCTATTTGACGGTAATTTATGATCTTGCCCTAGAAAGGTTTTTTTATTGAATAGCGGAACAAAACAACAACAGTATTGCACAGGTGTATCTCACAGTCAAATATGCAAACTATGCCGCAATTTAATGTTTTTTACCCCAAAAGGGTGTATATTGAATAGCGGTATAGGAAAAAGGATAAAAAACGGTGTATCTCACACGTACAAACACAGACTAGGCCCCGATTAAAATTTTTTGTACCCTAAAGGGAGGATGAGGAAGAGGAGTAGGAGGAGTTGGGAACAGGAGGCAAACTGAAGCGCCCTGCAATCCTCGGCGGTGGAAGGAGATGCGCCAAACAAATTTAAAAGGTGCATCTCACACGTACCGATACAGACTATGCCGTAATTTAATTTTTTACACTCCAAAAGGGTGTATATTGAATAGCGGAATAGGACAAATTTTACAAAATGGTGTATCTCACACGTACAAACACAGACTAGGCCCCGATTACAATTTTTTGTACCCTAAAGGCAGGATGAGGAAGAGGAGTAGGAGGAGTTAGGAACAGGAGGCAAACTGAAGCGCCCTGCAATCCTAGGCGGTAGAAGGAGATGTGCCAAACAAATTTAAAAAGGTGTATCTCACATGTACCGATACAGACTATCCCGCAATTTAATTTTTTACACTCAAACTGGGTGTATATTGAATAGCGGAATAGGACAAATTTTACAAAACGGTGTATCTCACACGTACAAACACAAACTAGGCCCCGATTACAACTTTTTGTACCCTAAAGGCAGGATAAGGAAGAGGAGTAGGAGGAGTTGGTAACAGGAGGCAAACTGAAGCGCCCTGCAATCCTCGGCGGTAGAAGGAGATGCGCCAAACAAATTTAAAAAGGTGTATCTCACAGGTACCGATACAGACTATCCCGCAATTAAATTTTTTACACTCCAAAAGGGTGTATATTGAATAGCGGAATAGAACAAATTTTACAAAACGGTGTATCTCACACGTACAAACACAAACTAGGCCCCGATTTCAATTTTTTGTACCCTAAAGGCAGGATGAGGAGTAGGAAGAGTTCGGAACAGGCAGGAGGCAGACTGAAGCACCCTCAAATCCTCGGCAGTATGAGATGCGCCCCAAAAATTGGAAATATGTATCTCACACGTACCGACACAGACTATCCCGCAATTTAATTGTTTATACCCAAAGGTTTTGATTAAATAGCGGAATAGAAAATATGATATCAAAAGGTGTATGTATCTCACACGCACCGACACAGACTATCCCGCAATTTAATTGTTTTTACCCAAATGTGTAGATTGAATAGCGGAATAGAAAATATGATATCAAAAGGTGTATGTATCTCACACGTACCGACACAGACTATCCCGCAATTTAATTGTTTATACCCAAAGGTTTTGATTAAATAGCGGAATAGAAAATATGATATCAAAAGGTGTATGTATCTCACACGTACCGACACAGACTATCCCGCAATTTAATTGTTTTTACCCAAAGGTGTAGATTAAATAGCGGAATAGAAAATATTATCAAAAAAAGGTGTATGTATCTCACACGTACAGAACCAGACTAGGCCCCAATTACTATTTTTTGTACCCCCAAAGGCAGGATGAGGAGTAGGAGGAGTTCGGAACAGGCAGCACCCTCAAATCTTCAGAAGTATGAGATGCGCCCCAAAAATTGGAAAGGTGTATCTCACACATACCGACACAGACTATCCCGCAATTTAATTGTTTTTACCCAAAGGTGTAGATTGAATAGCGGAAAAGAAAATATGATATCAAAAGGTGTATGTATGTCACACGTACCGACACAGACTATCCCGCAATTTAATTGTTTATACCCAAAGGTTTTGATTAAATAGCAGAATAGAAAATATTATCAAAAAAAGGTGTATGTATCTCACACGTACAGAACCAGACTAGGCCCCAATTACTATTTTTTGTACCCCCAAAGGCAGGATGAGGAGTAGGAGAAGTTCGGAACAGGCAGCACCCTCAAATCTTCAGAAGTATGAGATGCGCCCCAAAAATTGGAAAGGTGTATCTCACACGTACCGACACAGACTATCCCGCAATTTAATTGTTTTTACCCAAAGGTGTAGATTGAATAGCGGAATAGAAAATATGATATCAAAAGGTGTATGTATGTCACATGTACCGACACAGACTATCCCGCAATTTAATTGTTTATACCCAAAGGTTTTGATTAAATAGCGGAATAGAAAATATTATCAAAAAAAAGGTGTATGTATCTCACACGTACAGAACCAGACTAGGCCCCAATTACTATTTTTTGTACCCCCAAAGGCAGGATGAGGAGTAGGAGGAGTACGGAACAGGCAGCACCCTCAAATCTTCAGAAGTATGAGATGAACCCCAAAAATTGGAATGGTGTATCTCACACGTACCAACACAGACTATCCCGCAATTTAATTGTTTATACCCAAAGGTTTTGTTTGAATAGCGGAATAGAAAATATTATCAAAAAACGGTGTATGTATCTTGTAAGAATATTTAATAATAAATATCTCGCGCTCGTACTTATGTCAGAATATTTATACTGCTCTGAATATAGCAGTGTATTTATTCATGGTTAATAAGCAAAGATCTGTGAAAAGGGAGAGTCTTCACCTATTGCCATAAATCAATGTCGTGAATTCTTTTTAATTGATTAATTTCTTTTTAAAAGCATATACCAATCTTAGTGAGTACAGTCTACAGTGTGGAATATATATAAAAATATTTATTCGCCAGACATGTAAACACAATATATGATCAAACAAGAAGTGACACAAAAAGATAACTCTTACATAAAATACTAACTTAAAACAATCAATGCAATGTGATGTTTAGCTCAATAATGAAAGTGAAACTGAAACAAAATGAAACAAAGTGAAATGAAACAAAGTGAAAGTGAAACTAAGCAAGATTACCATTTCTTCCCAGGTATAGTATAAGCCATAAATTAATGTTCTATATAAACAGACTACAATGGTCTGCGAATCACATAGCCCAAAGTCATTCCACTGCAGAAGGAATGAGAATAAGCCATGCAAAACGGAAGACTTAAAATTGCAAATAATGCACTGAATCTGATATTAATAAAAATGTATAAAAACAAAAATCAGCTTTTTAGAGAAAAATATACCATGGCTTATACGGCTGGGATTGTAATCTCATTACCCTTAAATATGCAATATAAAACATATAA
The DNA here is from genome assembly GCF_965119305.1 of Pelophylax lessonae. Taxonomy (NCBI): domain Eukaryota; kingdom Metazoa; phylum Chordata; class Amphibia; order Anura; family Ranidae; genus Pelophylax; species Pelophylax lessonae. Next base: position 183,446,995 of record NC_138776.1, read on the forward strand.
GGAAAGAATAAACAATTGTTGAATAAAATCAAATAACATAGCAAGGCATAATTACCACACTTAAGATGGTGTTACCAGAGTCCTAAGATGGATGCCAGTGAGGGAGGAGTTTCCTCCAAGTTTCAGATGAATGATGTGGATCAGGGAGTATGTCTGGATGAGTCTATTGAAAAATGTAATAGCATGTGTGGTGTAAGTGTGAGGTGTGTTGTCAGTAGTGTAAAGTGTCTATCTCATATCTGGGTTGGTCTTTTATATGGTAAGAACAAAGAGCTATAAAAATTACCATAAGTAAAACCCAGAGGGATGAAACATTATCCCAATTGGTTGGGATATTCTATACCTAAACTGGTGAGATCATAGACACCTCTTTTGATAATTAACCCCATACTTGGATCATAAAGTTAAGGATGATTCCTCTATATGTGAGATTAATCATATAACACAACATAAAACTTTGTCCAGACTACCAGTACATACATAAATATCCACCTGTATTTCCATCATTCATCTTGGCAAGTAATGCCATTTCAATAATTATATTATTTAACACAATATAATATTTTTATATTGGAATATCTCAAATTATCTCAAGACTGCACCTGGTATTTCGCCTCCAGAGGGCAGTATCGTACCGTTCATTAGATTTTGTATTTAACACTTTTACCACCATGTCCTTATCTGATGACCTCTCTGACCTCTGGCTAGTGAATAGCCATTACTTCTTTGACCATGTCTTACACTGTCAATTAAGATGTCTGGCTTGTAGGATTTACAACACCTTGAGCACTTAGACTAGACTTCTCTGAAATGAGGCAACTAGTGACGAGATACATATGTCCTTACACTTATTAGAAAAAGAATTCTAAGTAAGATTATTACTGAGAATATAAACCCAAAATGTGATATAATGTTCCTAAATATATATGTATATGCCTTACATAATATGATGATATAATTATGGCTAATATCTTCTCACATATGATAATGTATCTATAAAAACTTATATGGTTCATCTTTAAATGTATGCTGAAAAACACTGAGCCATTGTCTATTGTTAAATACTTATAGACAGACTGAGATATCACCCCCTTTAACATAGCGTCAGACTGACTAAGTTTTATCTGATCGAGATGTCAAAAGGGATCTTATTTACGATTACATAGAAATACAAAGATCTCTGTTGAAACCATAGACCCTTTGTAAGCCTGTGAGAGACATTTTGTTTAACAAGTATATATGAACTTTGTTTCACCCTAAAAACAAGATGGACGCCATCCTGTTCAGAATCTCTTATGCATAATACGAAATATACATGGCTTTTAAAATCATTTTTCTTTTTACCTATTATTATTTTAACAACCCCCAACAGGCCCGACATATCCCCCCCCTTTCTTCCCAGTAGACAAGTGAGCAACTTAGGCCTATCTGGAAAGAAAGCTTTTAGAAGGAGTAGCAAAAGAAAAAAATGTCTTGTTCTCTTTTTGTAAGAGAATAGTTCATATTGGGAATTGTTCATAACTTTTAAGTAAAGCGATAAAAAAAAAATTGAGAAAAAAAAAAGTTCAAAATGTCAGTTCGTAGCGACTTTGCTAGTGTTAGCTATGTCACAAACTGTTCCTTATTAGTCTCTTTGAATTCTGATCTCCTGGTAAAGAAACACAAATGTTCCTGAAAATCTGCAACATCAGCTTGTAAAGTCTTGATGGAGACAGAAATTAACTGCTGCAATGGCATTAGCAACTACCATTCAAAGCGCAGTAAAACAACGTTGGCAATCAGGAATCTGAGAAATCTGTTTGGACGTTCAACCTTGGATATTGGTTGGATAATGAATGGTTTCAGCATGGTCTAGAGTGTCATACACCCAGACTGAGGTTTGCTCATATGTGCAATGCACCATTCTCACATCTCCTTCAACTGAAAACAGGAGGTAGTGTGATTTCTCTCAATGGATTTCCTCAGATCAAATGCACAAAGATCTGTTGAAACAAATCTTCCTCTCCGTCAACAAGAATCTGTGGCGTCTCGCAGCTTGATTCCTGAAGAGGGATCCGATTCAATGAGGGGTTCCGTCTTGAGCGGCGCTCTAAGGAGAGATGACCCATCCGATCGCTATGTCTTTGGCAAACATCATCGTCTGTACCAATCAGTGACCTGGCATGGAAGGTTAATCTCTTCCTATTGGATGAAACATATAGTATGAATATACATTCTTATCAATTGACATTTCAATGCGATGTTGGTACCCTAAGCTTTCTCAGAGTTCTCCTTTAATCCACCGTGTGATCAGCCCTTTTATATGAGCACCACGGAAGGTGAGACTATATATGCGACCTTTCCTAGGGCGACTAACTTCTGGGGCTTATTAACATGGTGATGTATTTATCGCCATGGATACCAGCATTGAACAATGATACAAAATTTTGTTAAAATTTACCTACTACTTGGGAAAAAAAAAAATATGATATCTCCCCCTTTGGGGCATCAATGCAATTTATTGTAGGCAACAAACTACCTGGCATTGAGGATTCCTTCTTGGTTACCGTATACAACCTTTAACCTCTTGACTGCATTACGTCATTAGGGTTTGATCCTCCTTGATATCACCCTCATTTGCGATTTTTTGAAATATGCCCGCTTTAAGCGACCTGTTTGAGTCAGAGGGATGAAGTGACCACTGAAAAATAGGAGGGTAGTTAGTATCTCACAACCAAGATCCCCCCCTTGGCAGGGATTTCAGGATCCTCAATGCTGTGACCTGGAATAAAATGGTGTTAGCACCTCTGTATCCTATGCCTCTACTCAGTGTATCCCTTCTGATTCCTGCCACTTGGGCATTTAAGGATTTTATGGCCTTTGGCTGGCTACAGGATTTGTTCCTAAAGAGGAATTATTTTAATTCTGGGCTGCAGTGCCCTGAGTGAACCAAGTGATCAGCTGATCAATTTGGCATCTACTCAGCTGAAAACTTTTACAGAATTGGATTATTGGCTCCGCCTCCTGCTGTGCCTATGTCTCTCGGGTTCAGACAGATGGGACAGATCCCCATCAGAACCATTTATTCGGTTCTGGCGTGAGGTCTGGGCCTAAATGTCACTCTAACTTCCCGAGGATTTTGGGGAGCCCTAGGATGGGGCAAATCCCTATTTATTTGTGGGTGTCCCCCCCTTGTTAATGGGATGTCCGGTGTCCTCCTTAAGGTATCCGGTGTTCCCCTTGGGGCCTAGGTGGCATATCTCGCTCCTTTGCCAAACTTATTATTATTATGTACATGGGCAATGCCTCAAAGCACAGGGATTTAAATTCCTGATGGTTGTACTCCTTCATTGAAGGGTGTTAGGCACTTTTGAGTACAGCAAAAAAAAAAATTCAATGGCTTTGGTGCTGTGTACATTTTAAATTGTAGATAACAGCTCTAGCAGCGGTGAAGTTTTTATATATGGGCTGGATTTTAAATGACATCCTGCAGGCACAACACAGAAAGTTGTTTTCATAGGCCTCAGGGTAATCAATAATGTCTAAGGACCCTTTATTAACAAAAATCAGGACAGTACTCTTTTTAAAACTTTTAAATTCTGGAGGTGCATGGTATCTTTTTAGGGGTGCTAGTCTTTTTGCAGTGACCTGATATGACTCATACCAATTTATGCATGGCTGCCCAATTTCTGCCCTCCTATATTAGGAATGTGGCTGGGGTAGGACATGGACTCTTTGCCTGATTCCCCCCCTTGTCGGGGTCATAACCAACAGACTGGGAATCATATCTGGGTCTATGAATAATTACATCATATTTAAAATGCAGGACTAAAAACATTGCCTTTTTGTATGGACCCCATGACCTTATGGAACTCTCCTATGTATTTACTGATGAGTTCCTGTCATTACATGAACTGTTACATTTTTTTTTTTTTTTTCAAATTTTTCCACTGCTGATTACTCGGCATCTTTTGCTAGAAAAACATTTTTCCTTGCTCAAAACTTCCTAATTATTGCATTAATCATTTACATTTCACTTTCAAATGGTTATTTCCATTACAGTTTCCTTGATAAAACTTCTGCCACAGTTCTACTTCATTTTGCAGTTTCACGCTACATTCTCTTAACTGATGTGTCCCAATAGAGGTTACTTTCACCTGCCCAAGGAGGTTCCTAATCTCATTCTCTCATTTATTTGGAGTTGAGATTGAAACTTTACTAAACTCCTTTTTGCTGAGCCTTCTGGTGCAGTTCCTCATAAAGATACAGTAAGATTGGCCATGACCAAAAAGTATGTGATTACACTTCCTGATGTCTTTTGGTGTTAGATAAGCTTATTGGTGAGTTCATACATACAGGTTGTCCTCTACCCATGTCAGATGCCCTTTATTGGCCCGACGTTTGAGGATTTTGATATATGACTCTAACCAGCATTTACATATACCACCATTTCAGACTCAGAGAGGTGTTTCCACACATCTATGATCTGTGCCAAATCTACTGGGGTTGTGGCATTACCACTAGGGACTGACACCTTGCCAGAGTTGGCAGCATGAACATTACCTGCTGTAGACATTTTTAAGGCATTTTTATCACATTCACAATTAATAATAAAAAATATTCCAAAAAAAAAAAAAAACATTTTTTTTTCAAAGTTATTGATTATGTCACCTGATCAATATTATGATTGGCATATGTAAGAAATCAATAATTATCTCACTAGGGCCTCCATTATATGTAAGAATATTTAATAATAAATATCTCGCGCTCGTACTTATGTCAGAATATTTATACTGCTCTGAATATAGCAGTGTATTTATTCATGGTTAATAAGCAAAGATCTGTGAAAAGGGAGAGTCTTCACCTATTGCCATAAATCAATGTCGTGAATTCTTTTTAATTGATTAATTTCTTTTTAAAAGCATATACCAATCTTAGTGAGTACAGTCTACAGTGTGGAATATATATAAAAATATTTATTCGCCAGACATGTAAACACAATATATGATCAAACAAGAAGTGACACAAAAAGATAACTCTTACATAAAATACTAACTTAAAACAATCAATGCAATGTGATGTTTAGCTCAATAATGAAAGTGAAACTGAAACAAAATGAAACAAAGTGAAATGAAACAAAGTGAAAGTGAAACTAAGCAAGATTACCATTTCTTCCCAGGTATAGTATAAGCCATAAATTAATGTTCTATATAAACAGACTACAATGGTCTGCGAATCACATAGCCCAAAGTCATTCCACTGCAGAAGGAATGAGAATAAGCCATGCAAAACGGAAGACTTAAAATTGCAAATAATGCACTGAATCTGATATTAATAAAAATGTATAAAAACAAAAATCAGCTTTTTAGAGAAAAATATACCATGGCTTATACGGCTGGGATTGTAATCTCATTACCCTTAAATATGCAATATAAAACATATAAGGAAAGAATAAACAATTGTTGAATAAAATCAAATAACATAGCAAGGCATAATTACCACACTTAAGATGGTGTTACCAGAGTCCTAAGATGGATGCCAGTGAGGGAGGAGTTTCCTCCAAGTTTCAGATGAATGATGTGGATCAGGGAGTATGTCTGGATGAGTCTATTGAAAAATGTAATAGCATGTGTGGTGTAAGTGTGAGGTGTGTTGTCAGTAGTGTAAAGTGTCTATCTCATATCTGGGTTGGTCTTTTATATGGTAAGAACAAAGAGCTATAAAAATTACCATAAGTAAAACCCAGAGGGATGAAACATTATCCCAATTGGTTGGGATATTCTATACCTAAACTGGTGAGATCATAGACACCTCTTTTGATAATTAACCCCATACTTGGATCATAAAGTTAAGGATGATTCCTCTATATGTGAGATTAATCATATAACACAACATAAAACTTTGTCCAGACTACCAGTACATACATAAATATCCACCTGTATTTCCATCATTCATCTTGGCAAGTAATGCCATTTCAATAATTATATTATTTAACACAATATAATATTTTTATATTGGAATATCTCAAATTATCTCAAGACTGCACCTGGTATTTCGCCTCCAGAGGGCAGTATCGTACCGTTCATTAGATTTTGTATTTAACACTTTTACCACCATGTCCTTATCTGATGACCTCTCTGACCTCTGGCTAGTGAATAGCCATTACTTCTTTGACCATGTCTTACACTGTCAATTAAGATGTCTGGCTTGTAGGATTTACAACACCTTGAGCACTTAGACTAGACTTCTCTGAAATGAGGCAACTAGTGACGAGATACATATGTCCTTACACTTATTAGAAAAAGAATTCTAAGTAAGATTATTACTGAGAATATAAACCCAAAATGTGATATAATGTTCCTAAATATATATGTATATGCCTTACATAATATGATGATATAATTATGGCTAATATCTTCTCACATATGATAATGTATCTATAAAAACTTATATGGTTCATCTTTAAATGTATGCTGAAAAACACTGAGCCATTGTCTATTGTTAAATACTTATAGACAGACTGAGATATCACCCCCTTTAACATAGCGTCAGACTGACTAAGTTTTATCTGATCGAGATGTCAAAAGGGATCTTATTTACGATTACATAGAAATACAAAGATCTCTGTTGAAACCATAGACCCTTTGTAAGCCTGTGAGAGACATTTTGTTTAACAAGTATATATGAACTTTGTTTCACCCTAAAAACAAGATGGACGCCATCCTGTTCAGAATCTCTTATGCATAATACGAAATATACATGGCTTTTAAAATCATTTTTCTTTTTACCTATTATTATTTTAACAACCCCCAACAGGCCCGACAATCTCACACGTAAAGAACCAGACTAGGCCCTAATTACTATTTTTTGTACCCCCAAAGGCAGGGTGAGGAGTAGGAGGAGTTCGGAACAGGGAGCACCCTCAAATCTTCAGAAGTATGAGATGCACCCCAAAAATTGGAAAGGTGTATCTCACACGTACCAACACAGACTATCCCGCAATTTAATTGTTTATACCCAAAGGTTTTTATTGAATAGCGGAATACAAAATATTATCAAAAAAAGTGTATGTATCTCACACGTACCGACCCAGACTAGGCCCCAATTACTATTTTTTGTACCCCCAAAGGCAGGATGAGGAGTAGGAGGAGTTCGGAACAGGGAGCACCCTCAAATCCTCAGAAGTATGAGATGCACCCCAAAAATTGGAAAGGTGTATCTCACACGTACCAACACAGACTATCCCGCAATTTAATTGTTTATACCCAAAGGTTTTTATTGAATAGTGGAATAGAAAATATTATCAAAAAAAGGTGTATGTATCTCACACGTACAGAACCAGACTAGGCCCCAATTACTATTTTTTGTACCCCCAAAGGCAGGATGAGGAGTAGGAGGAGTATGGAACAGGCAGCACCCTCAAATCTTCAGAAGTATGAGATGAACCCCAAAAATTGGAAAGGTGTATCTCACACGTACCAGCACAGACTATCCCGCAATTTAATTGTTTATACCCAAAGGTTTTTATTGAATAGCGGAATAGAAAATATTATCAAAAAAAGGTGTATGTATCTCACACGTACAGAACCAGACTAGGCCCCAATTACTATTTTTTGTACCCCCAAAGGCAGGATGAGGAGTAGGAGGAGTACGGAACAGGCAGCACCCTCAAATCTTCAGAAGTATGAGATGCACCCCAAAAATTGGAAAGGTGTATCTCATACGTACCAACACAGACTATCCCGCAATTTAATTGTTTATACCCAAAGGTTTTTATTGAATAGCGGAATAGAAAATATTATCAAAAAAAGGTGTATGTATCTCACACGTACAGAACCAGACTAGGCCCCAATTACTATTTTTTGTACCCCCAAAGGCAAGATGAGGAGTAGGAGGAGTACGGAACAGGCAGCACCCTCAAATCTTCAGAAGTATGAGATGCACCCCAAAAATTGGAAAGGTGTATCTCACACGTACCAACACAGACTATCCCGCAATTTAATTGTTTATACCCAAAGGTTTTTATTGAATAGCGGAATAGAAAATATTATCAAAAAAAGGTGTATGTATCTCACACGTACAGAACCAGACTAGGCCCCAATTACTATTTTTTGTACCCCCAAAGGCAGGATGAGGAGTAGGAGGAGTACGGAACAGGCAGCACCCTCAAATCTTCAGAAGTATGAGATGCACCCCAAAAATTGGAATGGCGTATCTCACACGTACCAACACAGACTATCCCGCAATTTAATTGTTTATACCCAAGGGTTTTTATTAAATAGCGGAATAGAAAATATTATCAAAAAACGGTGTATGTATCTCACACGTACAGAACCAGACTAGGCCCCAATTACTATTTTTTGTACCCCCAAAGGCAAGATGAGGAGTAGGAGGAGTACGGAACAGGCAGCACCCTCAAATCTTCAGAAGTATGAGATGCACCCCAAAAATTGGAAAGGTGTATCTCACACGTACCAACACAGACTATCCCGCAATTTAATTGTTTATACCCAAAGGTTTTTATTGAATAGCGGAATAGAAAATATTATCAAAAAAAGGTGTATGTATCTCACACGTACAGAACCAGACTAGGCCCTAATTACTATTTTTTGTACCCCAAAGGCAGGATGAGGAGTAGGAGGAGTACGGAACAGGCAGCACCCTCAAATCTTCAGAAGTATGAGATGAACCCCAAAAACTGGAAAGGTGTATCTCACACGTACCAACACAGACTATCCCGCAATTTAATTGTTTATACCCAAAGGTTTTGATTGAATAGCGGAATAGAAAATATTATCAAAAAAAGGTGTATGTATCTCACATGTACAGAACCAGACTAGGCCCCAATTACTATTTTTTGTACCCCCAAAGGCAGGATGAGGAGTAGGAGGAGTACGGAACAGGCAGCACCCTCAAATCTTCAGAAGTATGAGATGCACCCCAAAAATTGGAAAGGTGTATCTCACACGTACCAACACAGACTATCCCGCAATTTAATTGTTTATACCCAAAGGTTTTTATTGAATAGCGGAATAGAAAATATTATCAAAAAAAGTGTATGTATCTCACACGTACAGAACCAGACTAGACCCCAATTACTATTTTTTGTACCCCCAAAGGCAGGATGAGGAGTAGGAGGAGTTCGGAACAGGCAGCACCCTCAAATCTTCAGAAGTATGAGATGCACCCCAAAAATTGGAAAGGTGTATCTCACACGTACCAACACAGACTATCCCGCAATTTAATTGTTTATACCCAAAGGTTTTTATTGAATAGCGGAATAGAAAATATGATAAAAAATTGGTGTGATTTATCAATAGCACATGTGAACAGCAGTGTCTTATATCATTAAACTCTTTTAAGTTTGTAATTTTTAACTAGATTAGTACAGACTATGCCACAATTTAATTTTTTAAACCCAAGGGTGTATATTGAATAGTGGAATAGAAAAAAGTGTATCATTTTTTAAACCACTCAATAATAACACATGTGAACACAGCAGTGTATTATCACAGTCAGCACAGCAGCACTGAAGGAAAAAACGCTGCACACAGTGACTGATAGAAAAATACTTTTCTCCCTCCTCCTCAGTGGGCAAAAAAGATTGTTTTCACTGCACCCCACACACAGCAAAATCGATGTGGACCAGCTCTGCTGCAGGCTATGGAGGGAAAAAAAATTCCCCTTTTAAGTTTGTAATTTTTAATTACATTAGTACAGACTATGCACAATTTAATTTTTTTTACCCAAGGGTGTATATTTAATAGTGGAATAGAAAAAAGTGTATAACTTTTGAAATCTCTCAATAATAGCATATGTGAACACAGCAGTGTATTATCACAGTCAGCACAGCACAGCACTGAAGGAAAAACGCTGCACACAGTGACTGATAGAAAAAGACTTTTCTCCCTCCTCCTCAGTGGGCAAAAAAGATTGTGTTCACTGCACCCCACACACAGCAAAATCGATGTGGACCACTGACACCTGCCTATCTCCAGCCTCTCCCTAAAAGGATTGATAAGATCGGTCACTGCAAACCCCCCCCACACAGCAAAATCGATTGTAGAACACTGACCCTAAAAATCAGCAGCCTCGCCCTAAAATGCCCTACAACTCGCCCTGCCTAACACACTCTGACCTGTCCCTCAATTCTATCTGGACACAAATGATTTTTGCCTGTCTGTCCCTAATCAGCAGCCAGCACGTATGATGTGTGCTCTGTCCCTGAACTACACAGCAGAATGACGCAGTGGCTCTGGCTCGAACTTATAAAGACTTGGTCACATGCTTCAGATGGCCAATCACAGCTGCTAATACATTTGTAGGCATGGCTGGGATGGCTTAAGGCACACCAGTTAAACGCTTGTTGATTGGCTGTTGAAAGCCCGCCATGAAAAGCGCGCCAATGCATACAAAACCCGGAAATAAGATGACTGAACACGGATTTTTACCCGAATATACAGTAAAGTTTTCGGGTCCGTGTTCGGGTAGCAAAAGTCCAATTATTCGGTACGAACACGAATAATACAGTCCGTGTTCCCTCAACCCTAGTCACGAATACTCACACGCTCCCTCATATTCCTCCACAAATAAAAATAATTCTCCTTGATATTTTATTTACTCCATACCTGCCATATTACTCATTATTATTAGAGCATGAAAGTGGTCAGTTTCCCACTACCTCACAGGTTCCAGCCATATCTGCCCACTGTCCCCACACCTTCTCAAATTTTCCTGGGCATCCTCTTGCTTCATAAGTTAATTTGTAAAGTGTTAGTGCCTGATTAATCAGATTCTTCCAGAAATTGATAGGGATCCTCTCTAAAGGAATCCACTGCATCACCACTGTTTTTCTGGCATAGAATAGGAGGAGCCTAAAGCCCCGTACACACGTACCGATCGTCGGCCGACCGATCGGCCGTCTTTTGTCCGGTGCTGTCCTGTCCGCTGAAAAGTGCCAAAAGACTGCACACGAATTTTGTCGGCCAACAACAGCCGACTGCAGAAGTGATGTCATGTGATGGTTAACTTTCCCTGTGTTTTTTCTTCTCTGAGCATGCCCAGTCTTGCAAATCTGCTGATTGTCGGACGAATTCTGTACTGACTGGCGAACAATCGGCCGTTCTGGTGTCGGCATACAAAACTTTTAATGCCTGCACAACAGATTCTGTTCGGCCGAAAATGCGCTGTCGGCTGTCGGAAGCATCATACTAACAAGCCTACGATCGGCCGATCGGTCGTCGGCCGAATATTTACGGCCGACAATCGGTACGTGTGTACGGGCCTTAAAAAATAGTTTTTGACATGATCGGAGAGCTATGTCCTCCAGGATCCCTAGTACGCACCACTTAGGTGTTGGGGAGATCAAAGTTTGAGGAAGTAAATTGTGTTACTTGAGACCAGAAAGGTCTTATTTTATCACAACTCCACATATATGTAGGAGATTCCCTTGGGTATTATGACATTTATGACATTCTGAATTGTCTCTCTTCCTCATTTGAAATAGTCTAAGTGGGGTATAATATGTCCTGTGGAAGATACAGTTTTGGATCAGTCTGTCCCTGGCCGAGATTGCTGTTATAAAGTAGGTGTTGAGCAGCTCTTCCCAATTGTCATCAGATAAATCCGGAATGTCTCTCATCCACCAGGCCCGTATAGTGGAACTGTTGACTCCGGATTAGAGTGCTGTAGTATGAGCCGATTAGTTTGGAATGGGTATCGTTCAATAGTTCCCTTTCCAGTGATGAGTTGGCTAGGCACACCTCTCTTAACCCAAATTGCACTGAGGCCGCATGTTTCAGTTGGAGGTATCTATAATGCCAAGAGTTGGGGATCAGAAAGTCCTGCTTAAATCTGATAAATGTTTTAAAGACACCATTATTATATAATTGATGGATGTATTTAAGGACCTTCCTAGCCCAAAGTCTAGCATCTTGGGAGCTAAAAAAGTGTTCAAGAGTAGGGTTATACCACAAGAGTTGGTTTGGTGTAAAATATTCTGGGGAGTCAGGCAGCATACATTTGCATCTATTATAAATTCTGAGGGATGTTTCCAACAGCTCCGTCCCCTCGAAAGAAGTGACAGAGCGTCTATATATCAAGTTCCATAGTGTTTCATATGAGGACACCACTGTGACGGTGGCGGGTATCAGACCCCTGGCCTTCTCATCCAACATGACCAAAAACTAAGTAATCTCACACCCTGCCGTCACTTGCGTAACAATGCCACTCTCAGCTGCACCCAGCACACAGATTGTCCAGCTTGCGGGACCACAATCTAGATGCCAGCAGACTGAGAGCGATTGTCACCGGGCAAATTAAACAATTAACCCTTTCTCTGCCACCACCTCTACGTTATAATGAGCCCAGAGGACGCTCGTAATTTTAGAAATATCAATTATGACTTTAGAATAATCATCCGTAACACTCTGTGTCACATGCAGACAGGAATGTCCGGAGGATTTATCCTAACAGTAGCGCTCTCAGGAGGCAGGTTCTTTGGGTCAGTTTGCGTTTAAGAGCTTAGAGACAAAATTAACACTTTTCAAAATAAGGTTTAATTATAAGAAAGGTTAAGATTGGTGCAAATAAAAATATTTACAGAAAAATGGGTTACAAAGAAATAGAGACACAATACAGCAATTTAGAAATATGAAGATAAAGAGTGAATATACTTGCATTTAAAAAGTCCTGGTATTATCAGAGTTCCACAAACTGAACATGCGATCGGTCCTTCTCTTAAGCGATGTTATTGCTTGGATGGTAGAATGAGGTCCTACCACTCTTAATATCTTGACATATGTAAGGGTTACATTCTTGAAACTGATATTTTATAACTAAGCATGTCATTTGCTTTCAAACAATATCAAACATGAATATCTGTTATGACAGAGGGGATATCTTATCGCTCGTTCCAATTTCCTGTATTACAGGGTGACCATGTGTGGTCTTGTTATATCCAGTATGTTATGCGGCATTCAAATATTTACTTTTTGCTAATATGTTATGTTCAGGTAAACAGTTATGAATTTTGGGGGTAACTGTAGTCATTTTCCTAATGACCATTTTGCTGGGGGATTCCACACAGCCGGTAGTGGACATCTGTTCTCAGATAAGGTTTTACAACCTGGCCTGTGCAGGATGTGTTAGGAGATAAAATCTGCTTGTTTATGCCCCCATGCTGCTCTCGGAGACTCATCTCCTGCTAGAATGTGGGAAGGTGGGGGCTACTTTAGCTCCAGGGAGAGAGAGAGGGGGGAAGGAAATGACAGACTTTAAACGAACTCTACAAAATGGATGCCGGGAGGACAAAATGGTGTCCTAACGCTCTACACCATTACAACCACCACGGCCACAACCGCCGTGGCTGCGTTATTTAGCTGTGGGAAAAGCCACCAATGTATATACACTAAATGAGAGGCATAGTAGTAAAGGCGCAAATTTGGCAGGGCTAGGCATCCACTTGATATTGGCCGCTGGAGCATGGCAATGGAGAGTCTGTGTGTCTTAGGGTACCACAGTAATGAGGAGAGGATAGAGTCTATTTCCTTAAAGATCTTATTAGGGATATATACGGGACAGTTCACTAGGATATATAGGAACTTGGGCAACATAACCATTTTGAACAGGTTCACCCTTCCGGCCAGGGTTTAAGGTAAGTGTTTGAAATTGTCTATTTTCGACTTGAATAGGGTTATACAAGAAAGGAGGTTATTAAAAATAATCAAAGAGAGAGGTTGCTGTACTGGGACTCCCAGGTATCGGAAGGACATGGTGGTCTGCAGTGGGCACTCTACAGGTAAGCAAATGGGGGTGTCTGAGTCCACTGGGAATAGACTCGACTTGGTCCAGTTAACCTTAAAGCCTAAAAAAGCTCCAAGGCCCTGTATAATTTTGAGTACCTACATAATTGAATTTTGTGGATCCAACAAATAGAGCAGCATGTCGTCTGCATAGAGCAAGACCCATTCCACTAAGGTGCCGACCCACATACCCTGTACCTCTATGTTGTGTCTGAGTAGTTGTGCCAGGGGTTCTATGGCAATCGAGAATAGTAATGGGAATATTGGATAGCCCTGCCGTGTACCCTGGTGAATATGTAGGGGTTTGGATATTTTGCCATTTATACGCAAGCAAGCTATTGGCTTGTCATAGAAAATTTTGATCCAGGTTAGTGTAGCACCCTCCTAGGTAGGTGCTAGAGAGAGAGTATAGTTTTTGGCTCTGTCTGCCTATCAGAGGAGCAGCAGGCAAATTCTATATTGCTTTCTGCCTCAACAGAGAGCAGGATCTGTGAGTTAGGTCTGCTCATGGTGCTCAGTGTGTGATTCATCTGGTTTAGGGGAGTGTTTCACACTGGTCCAATAGGGAGGCATATTGGACAGTGGAGGAAACTGGACCAATGGGTACACAGGCTTTGATACAGCCCCAATGATTGGCACAGACTGCTGTCTCTGTGCATTGTGGTATAAAAGCCAGGAACACATGTGCTCTGGGTCTTTGGCTGGTGAGCAGAGTCCCAGAGGGAGGGTGACGGCTGTCTCCTCCTCTGCATTGGTGGCATGTGGTCACAGGCAGTTGGCCTGGTGAACCAGAAGGAAGGAGCTGAGCCCAGAGGTCCAGGAGAGCTGACTAGAGGGGTTGAGACGCTGGAGAACCTGGAAACACAGTATCGTGAGTACAGGGGATCATGTCTGAGGGCCTGACCTGTGAGGGGGCCACCCCAGAATAGAGTAGTCAGAGGACAAGTGTCAGCTGGTGGAATGAAAGGGGGTGCTAGGCGAGTACCCTGAAGATAGTTGCTCAATCAAGTTTCATGACAGAGACTTTACCTCATATTCATCTAGTGGCAAGGTGAATCTGCAGCTTTGCTGCATCTTCAGATAGGAGTCTTTATCAACTGTGAAGAGTTAAAGTCTGGAGTATCCCACTCTATCCCTTCTCCCATCCCCATTTAAAATAAAACAACAAAAACAACCACAACCCCTAGACTGATCATTGACTGAGCCGGAAAGTAAAGTGTTAAGTTTGTGCATGCAGTTACTAACGGTAACCCAGAGGGACCCAAAAAGGTAAAGAATTCAGCAAGCCTCAAGGGGGCAGTGCTACATTAGAAAGTCAGTCTGGCTCATTCAACTCCCTACAGTCCATATTTATTGTGGACTGTATCGAGTTCTGCCTGCGTCATAATTACTTTTCATTCCTGAACCAATTTTACCTACAAATAAAGGGTACCGCCATGGGAGCCAATTTTGCTCCAGTATATGCCAATCTAACCATGGGCCTATGGGAAGAGTACTACATTTGGAAAAATAACCCTTATGCCCAATATGTCGTCTTCTATGGACGATATATTGATGATGTCATTCTCATCTGGAGTGGTGGCATGGAGACTTTTAGGGCCTTTGTAGAACATTGTAATGCCAACTCACTGGGGTTATCCTTTACATCGGTCATTGACCCTAGTGATTTGGTGTTCCTAGATCTTGTACTTTCCCATGAAGGCCCAAACATCATTAGTAGGAACCACTCTAAGCCTACCAGTGGGAATTCATATTTACACTATGCGAGTTGCCATCACCCTGCATGGAAACTAAATATCCCAGGTGGTCAGTTTCATAGACTTCGCCGTAACTGTTCGAAAAGGGCAGATTATTGTGACCAGGGAACCAAAATGAAAGAGTGCTTCCTGGACAAGGGGTTCCCCTTACCTCTTGTCGAGGAGGCTTTCAAAGCTCATTTGGAGCCTGAACTAACTCATAAAAGGAACCAAGTTAGCAATACGAATAGCATAAGGTTCATTACTGGTTACAATGACCAATACAGGGCGATCTCACATATTATCAAGAGGCACTTTAATATTCTTCAACTTGATAGTAGATTAGGTCCTATCTTACCCACCGCACCACAAGTCACTTTTAAAAAAGCGCGCACAATTAAGAATATTATAGCCCCCAGCAAATTAAAGGTCCAGGCCCGTGCCTCTAACGATATTAGGTTTTATTTTGACAACCGCATAGGCACTTATCAATGTAAAAAACGTGGTTGCTTAACATGCCAGATGGTAGTACAAGCATGTACTGTTATTCAAAATAGGGACGACATTTTCCACATAAAACAATTTATCACATGTTCGACCGAATTCGTCATATATGTGCTTAGATGTCCATGCAAGTTGATCTATGTGGGACGCACCATGCGGACATTACGAAAAAGAATAGGGGAACACCGCCGGTTCATCCATAAGGGATGTGACAAGCATAGCGTCCCACGTCACTTTTCAAAATATCACAATAAAGACTTCAAGAAACTTGAAGTTATGGCGATAGAAAGCATCCCGAAAGGAACACTGACGGAGAACGAACGTTTCTCTCTGCTATGCAAGAGAGAAACATACTGGATTTATAAATTTAATTGTCTAGCGCCTCAAGGCCTCAACGAGGAATTAGAAGTAAATCGCCTTATCTGATGCATTTTAGAATTTAAATGTTTCAAAGTAATATTTATTCTGGTATAATGATGTCCTAATCTTAAGCCTGCCGACCTATGGAGATTCAGGTGCTTACGGGTTAATTTTAATATTTATATATATATATATATATATATATATGTTTTATATATATATATTTTTTATAGATAAATATCATATAGATATATATTTTTATTGATTTACACATATTTATTATCTTATCAATTTTTAGATCGTTTCATGTATATCAACAAAGGTATTATAACCGTATACATTTAGTTGTGATATACTAATTCTTGTTAGCCCCCTGTAGCATTCTGGACCTTCAATATACCGTTATATATGTTCTTTTATATATATACTTCTTATTTATTACATGCTCATTGTTTTTCAATTATTAATTATTTTTCCAATTTTTTCCCGATTTTTTTACACCTTTATTCCCCCCTTTTTCCATTTTTTTATTTTTTCATTGATCTCTTAATGCTATTTCTGATTCAGCTGTTTGGGGTCAGTTTATTGGCCATTGTGCCTAACCCCGCCCATTTTTCGGCTTTATAGAGCCCCCGATCGCCTCTTGCCACAACTTGATAAAGCTACTATTGTAGCGAAACATGTCGTTGTGGCGATCGGGAGGCTCTTCAGAAGCAAACTCAACCAGTCCCCCATCCGTGCTGACATCCTAGTATTCCTCTAAGCCGGCTGGCTGTGGATCTTCGGTCCCGTGCAGTGACGTCATCAAAGTGCGACTCCCGAGGCTCTTGTCGGGTGCCGAGGGAGTGTAACACAGAAGCTCTGGTCTGAGGAAGCGGCCGCACATCAGACCAACCGAGCTCTCCT
The DNA here is from genome assembly GCF_965119305.1 of Pelophylax lessonae. Lineage (NCBI taxonomy): Eukaryota > Metazoa > Chordata > Amphibia > Anura > Ranidae > Pelophylax > Pelophylax lessonae. Next base: position 183,464,282 of record NC_138776.1, read on the forward strand.
GCCCGCGACCCCATCTGACAACCGGCTCTTAACATCATCCACCGGTCTCCTACAGGATTCCATTACCATCGGTGTGAATGTCCAGAGGCTACAAGGGGTGGTAGGACTGACCTTGTTTTATTCATAATATGCTTTACCCTTGGATCATCATAATAAAGTGTTTATGAGACTATCCATCTAAGTCCATATTGGGGTTTGTTATTATATGCACACTGAGCGCCATCTCCTATATCTAATTCCCACTACATTAGAAAGACCCTACCGAAGCCAAATTTCTCCAACACGTAGAACAGGTAGGGCCACTTGACCCAATCAAAGGCCTTCTGTGTGTCAAGTGTCACTACCTCCCTAGGCAAGGAGAGAGCATTCAGAGCCTGGATGTAAGTAAATAGTATACGGACATTAATATATATTGACCGGCCTGGAATAAAATCAGTTTGGTCTGCTTCAATTATGATTCTAATCACCTTATTGAGCCTCAACGCAAGAATTTTGGAAAGGATTTTGAGGTCTACAATAAATACGCAAAATCGGCCTGTATGAATCACAATACATTAAGTCCTTATTTGGCTTGGGAATCAAGACTATCAGGGCCTCTCGCAGTGATTCTGTCAATTGTCTATTTTTAAATGAAAGATAGACTTGTACGTGGTCAGTAAACGGGGCAGCAAAAGGTCCCTATGTGTCAGGTATCATTCCACCGGGAAGCCGCCCCCCCCCCCCCCCGGGGTTTTGTCCTTGGGGAAAGTTTTAGTGCTAGCTCAATTTTCTCCACTGTAATTGGTTCCTCCAGCAGGGCGCTCTGAGCCTGGGTAAGTTTACAAAAAGGAATGAAGTCTACATATTCATACAATTCAGGGGGGGTATAATGGGCCTAGGATGCCTAAAGGTTATTATAGACCTGTAAGAAGGATTGCATTATTCCCTCTTGAGATGAATGAGGCATATTATTTTGATCATAGGTAGTAGCAATGGTTATAGGGTCCAGAATAGGCTTTGCCAGGAAGGCCAGCAGCTGCCCGGTCCTGTCCCCAGATTAAAAAATTCTCTGTGACTGATACAAAAGCATCTTCTGGGTCTTACCCACCAGGGCAAGTTCATAATCTCTTTGGGTTGATTTCCAAAACTGATATTTGTCTGGGGCAGGATCAAGGGTATATGATCTCTCAGCCAGACCCACAGCATCTGCCAGTTCTTCTATTTTTGCATTGTTAGCATTTTTAGGAGCTGCAACTCCCTTCATATAAGCTTCTCTCATTACTGCTTTAAAGGCATCCCATCGAACCTGATCAGAGACCTCCCCCTCGTTTTTAATCCAAAAATGTGAGATGGCTTTAGTACATAGTTACATAGTTACATAGTTACATAGTTAGTGAGGTTGAAAAAAGACACAAGTCCATCCAGTTCAACCCATGATGCGTGTGTGTGTTTGCTTTTAACCGTACATTGTGTACCCCTGTATGTTGTGGTCTTTAAGGTGTACATCTAATAGTTTTTTGAAACTATCTATGCTCCCCGCTGATACGACTGCTTGTGGAAGAGAATTCCACATCCTTACCGCTCTTACAGTGAAGAACCCCTTACGCACTTTAAGGTTAAACCGCCTTTCCTCAAGTTTTAGTGAGTGGCCACGTGTCTTATTGTATTCCCTTTCTCTGAATAGTTTGTTCCTTATGCTAGGGTCGCCAGTACAGTATTTGTACATTGATATCATATCCCCCCTCAATCGTCTCTTCTCCAGAGAGAATAGGTTCAGTGCTTGTAGTCTTTCCTCATAGCCGATGTCCTCCATTCCCCTAATTATTTTTGTTGCCCTCCTCTGGACTTTCTCCAGTTCCAGCACATCCTTCCTGCGGACCGGTGCCCAGAACTGGACAGCATACTCCAGATGTGGCCGGACCAGAGTCTTGTAGAGCGGGAGAATAATCTCTTTATTTCTGGAGTGAATCCCCTTTTTTATACATCCCAGTATTCTGTTGGCTTTGCTTGCGGCGGCTTGGCATTGCATGCCACTGCCAAGCCTGTTGTCTACCAGTACCCCCAAGTCCTTTTCCATCCTAGACTCACCCAGAGGTTCACCCCCTAGTGAATAGCTTGCTTTCTGGTTTCTGGCACCCAAGTGCATTACTTTACATTTTTCTACATTAAACCTCATCTGCCATGTGGTTGCCCACCCCGTTATTTTGTTCAGGTCTGCTTGCAAGATTTCCACATCCTGCATAGAAGATATTGGCATGCCTAATTTAGTATCATCTGCAAATACTGAGATTGTACTAGATATCCCCTCCTCTAGATCATTTATGAATAAATTAAACAGGATTGGTCCCAGGACAGAACCCTGGGGGACCCCACTTTCCACACCCGCCCAATCCGAGTACTCCCCATTAATCACCACCCTCTGTACTCTCCCCTGGAGCCAGGTCTCTATCCAGGTACTCACCTTATGATCCATACCTACCTTCCTTAGTTTGTACAGTAAGCGTTTGTGAGGAACGGTGTCAAAGGCCTTTGCGAAGTCCAGATACACCACATCCACAGGCTTACCTTTATCTAGGTGGCAGCTCACTTCATCGTAGAAGGTTAACAGATTGGTTTGGCACGAACGATTTTTCATGAATCCATGCTGATTTCTACTTATAATACCATTTTCATTACTAAAGTCTTGTATGTGGTCCCTTATCATCCCCTCCAAAATTTTGCAGACTACTGATGTTAGGCTGACCGGCCTATAGTTACCCGGGATATATCTCGGCCCCTTTTTAAATATTGGTACCACGTTGGCTTTTTTCCAATCAGCTGGCACCATACCCGTCTGTAAACTATCCTTAAAGATCAAGAATAATGGTCTGGCAATCACCTGGCTGAGCTCATTAAGAACCCTCGGGTGCAAGCCATCCGGTCCCGGGGATTTATTTATGTTAAGTTTCTCTAGTTTAGCTCTAAGTACATGTACCTAAAACCATAGGTTCTACCAACCAATATGGGCTCATGCGCCACACCTCCTGCAGCGTAGGTCTAGCTACCAGTAAATAAAGTTCCAGGGGTGAATGATCAGAGATCGCTGTAGGTAAATATTTCACATCAGTGAGTTTAGGAAGCAAGTCTGGAGTTGTAAAGAACATATCCAGCCTGGAAAAGGATCTATGAGAGTCAGAGTGACAGGAATATTCTTTACGCCCGGGGTATTTCCAGCGCCATATCTCCACTAAATTGTATGCTGCTGCCCAATCCGCCAGGCCCCCCCTGAGAATGTGTTGTACAGTGTAGTCTGTCCAAGACAAGATCCCCTTGATAGCTTTCTCTGTGCAAACGAGTCAAGATCTTGTATAACAATTTCTGTACAGCCCAAGCTGAAGCCTTCAGTTTGGGTCCTCCAAAGATTGTCCTGTTGATAGTCAGTCTTACATTCCTCCCAGAAAATGACACTTGCTGAACATAGAAGTGCAGAGTTTCATTTTTTTTCCCTTTCTGCCATGCTGGATTGTTGACATCCCTGGATAAGTATAACCACTGGCTTCTGGGTTTTCTTTTTATACTATTAACACTCCATCAAACAACCAGAAAGTTAGAAAAGGTTGATGCTTTCCTAATAATATAGTTGTTACCTTATATTTTGTTCTCTAATTCTTTGATCTAACTTCATTTTGACATAACAAATAAACAGGCACAAAAAAGTAAATACTTTTCCACCAAACAACTCATTTTATACAAACTTGGCAATTAAAGCTTCATAATACATTTTCCCCCACCATTGCTGGGTGAATAATTCTGTGACTTCCTTCTTTTTGTCATCAGTAAATTCATGCACCAGCAAAAAATTGTGTGCTGGTGGGGTATCACTTGCATAGTCCCTAGTGTTACTTTACAAAAAAAAAAACAATACCATTTGGTGGGTAAGTATAAAAACACACAGTATGACAGCTAGGAATTCCCACTAGACAATTGTGTTTCCAAATCTTCTCATCAAGCTGTCAGATGCTTTACAAGGCATAATTTATACTCCTCTGCGAGACTCAGAAATGTTCCTGCCTGGCACTAATATCCGTCACCACACAGTGAAGGAAAGTAGATATACAGCAAAGGGGGCATTTCCATTTCACACACTAATAAAGCAGAATTGCAATGACAGCTGCCTTTCCCACTATCTGCTGTACAAACAGAGCATTCAAACAACCAAAAGACTCACTTGGCGAGAATTTTATATTACAGTCAAGTTTGTGCTTTTTGCTTTCTCTTCCTTTCATTTCAAGCTTACAGGGAGCATAGCTAAAAATAAAAATAAGATAAGTGTTTTTTATTTTAAATAGTTATCTGACAGTTTAGGAAGAGATGTCTTGACTGTAGATTTCTTTCAATGAACTCAACAACATTCTTTTAACTCATCTCTTACCAGTCAACATGGCTGGAATTTTGGCTCTGTGTAGGGATGAAATGGTCCCACCATGAGTTTCTGAAATATGAATTCTGTAATTGTTTATAAAAAAAAAAAAAAATAGAAAAATAAGATATATAGATGCATTTTGCAATCCTAGCAATTAATAAAACAAATAATGGTAACAAACTATTTAAAGTATATGTAAACTTATTTTAAGCCTCATGCAGACTGCATCAAAGAAGCTCAAAGAAGCTGCTCCTACAGTGAGGGAAAAACGTATTTCATCCCCTGCTGATTTTGTACCTTTGCCCACTGACAAAGAAAAGATCAGTCTATAATTTTAATAATAGGATTTTTTTAACAGTGAGAGACAGATTTGATTTTCATTTTAACCACTTGCCGACCGCCGCACGACTATTTACTGTGGCAGTCAGCCCCCTACAGGCAAAATGACGTAGGGCTACGTCGTTCGCCTACAAGCCTCTAGGGGACGAGCGCACGCCGCCAGAGGCGCGCTCCCACCCCCGCCCGTTCACTAACATTCACGCGCGAGTGACCGGCTCCGATGTCCGCCGGTCACTCGCGATCTCCCGATGGAGAGGGAGAAAGGCAGGCGGCTAATGTAAACAAAGCCGCCTGTCGTATCGTATGTCTCTGTGGTTACATCACAAGCCACGCCCCCCACAGTTAGAAACACGCCCCTAGGGATACATTTAACCCACTGATCACCAATACAGTTAACCCCTTCCCTGCCAGTGTCATTTTTACAGTAACAGTGCATATTTATAGCACTTATTACTGTAGTAATGTCACTGGTACCCCCAAAAGTGTCAAAAATGTCAGCCAAGGGTCCGATCTGTCCGCCGCAATGTCGCAGTCCCGCAAAAAAAATCGCAGATCCCCGCCATTACTAGTAAAAAAAGAAAAAGCAATAAAAATGACCTAAATCTTTCCCATAGTTAGTAGACACAAAATCAATACAAACAGTTTGAAAAATTGCTGCAAAATACCGTGTGACATAAAAAGTTGCAACAACCACTATTTTATTCCCTAGGGTGTCCTGCTAAAATATATACATATATATATATATATATATATATATATATATATATATGTTTATATTGTGTGAGTAGATTTCTAGCAAGAAAATAATGATTTTTACATGTAGGAGAGAATTGTAAGAATTGACCTGGGTCGCAAGTGGTTAATAACACTAAGTAATATACAAATAATTATATATTGTTTTTAAGGTAATTTACTATATTTTCAAAAACTGTACTCAAATAGGTGGCTTGACAGACTAATTACTGAAGTTTGAAGTTATAACTTCAAACCAGTAATTTCACAGTAAACAAACAAAGAATAAATTATTATTTTGCTTGATTAAAAAAGGTATCTTTTCAGCAGCAGCAGATTCTCCTTCTTAACTGTGTGAGAAAAACATGGGATTATGGGGAAACCTTATACCCATAAACCCATGTTTTTTGCTTGTATTTAAGAGGGCTGGAAGGAAGCATGTGTCTTTTAGACCCATTCCCCCTTCTATGACACTGTAGTGAGAGGAGAGCCTGCACTGAAGCATTTGTATTGGACAACTTGGACCAATGGTGCTTAACCATTGGTCCAAGGCTCCAAGCTGTCCATTGAGCTCAGTGCCTCTGACAAGAAGTCAGAGGGACTGTGAGCTCATCCTCTCAGTCTGCTGCAAACAGAGTGTGCCAGCTTGTATTTAAACTGGCCGCGCTGTATGTAGCTTCTGACAGGCTGCGCAAGGAGCCCCGTATCTCCGAAACCATAGGCTGCTAGGAGCTAGGGATCGACCGATTATCGGCAAGCCCAATATATCGAGGGCCGATATGCACTTTCCCCGATATATCGGTATCCGCCCCCGGAGGCTACCGATATTGCCTATATTACTGTATGTAATATTAGTGTATGTAAAATCCTAACATCCACTTTATTAGTGTTTATATAATGTCCAGGGTGTGTTTTTGTAATCTAATAGTGTGAAATACCTTCATTACATCGCCGCTTGGCCCTTAAAACACACACTGGACATTATATAAAACACTAATAAAGTGGATTCTAGGATTTTAATAACACTAAACTAGGTTCACACGGGATTCCTGGCAGGCAGGGAGGGAAGGGAAGACCGCACATTACACAACCAGACTGACTGCACATCTTTGGGTTAAGCCACTTGCAAGAAAGGCCTAAAGAGGAACTGGAAGCCGTGAGCAGCTATCCATTAAGTGGACTGTGCAGCAGGACACACTCAGAAGTCAGGGCTTCCCACCACTGATCACAAGGGGCATTCTGTGGAGAGACAGTGGGGGCCCCCCCTTCTACAGCAAGAAATCACAGTCATACCACAGGGAGTGTTGAGAGGGCTCACTGCCCTTTGTTCACACTGCTTGCAGGGACTGAGCCACTAGAGGCAGGACCGCACCAATACTTCACCTATACCACACCTATACTATACCTATATCACACCTATACTGCACCTATACTGCATGCTGATTTATCAAGACTGTTGTTAGATGCACCAATGCTTGTTAAAAGGCCTTACCTATAGCCAGCAGAACATCATAAAAGACTCCCACTACATAGCCATTCCGTTAGCTACTATTTATTATTAATTTACCGGGTACCTTCGCCCAGTGAGCACAGTTCAAGCTACATTTGGCTCCTTTCACATGGGCGGTGCGCCCGATGGAGTCTGTTCTGCTCAGCGGGGGATCGATAAACCAATCCCCGCTTAGGCTGGCCATACACTATACAATTTTCTTATTCAATTTCCTTTAGATTTACCTTAAACTATGTAGTGCAAGGGCCTGTCTGATGACATACAAATTGAAAGTGTTAAGGTTTGATCCTATATCACATGGTTTTGGTAAATCTAAAGCAAAGTTGAACAAGAAAATTGCATAGTGTATGGCTAGCCTTAGCAGGCGGATGACAGCTCCGTCTCTTTTCTGTGTGCAGAGATGGAGCTGTCAGATCCCCGCTCTCCTCTATGGAGAGATCGGATGAGAATGAACAGCCTGTCCATTCTCATCCGATCCTATCTGATCTGATCCTCCAGATTGATGGAAAATGGGGTTTCCATCCGTCCGGATTTCACGGACCGGATCGGATCAGATAGCAGTGGGTGTCAGCGGACATCCGACGGTCCATAGGGCAGCATGGAGCATCTGATCCGGACCGCCTGAAAAACTGACAGGCAGATTGGATCGAAAAGCCCGTGTGAAAGGGGCCTTACTGTCCATTGCTGCACTCCGTTGACCTTGTTATTTTTTACACTGATCTGTTGCAATGGGGTATATTTACTAAAGCTGGGAAGTCCAAAATCAGGCTCACTTCTGCATAGAAACCAATCAGCTTCCAGGTTTTATTGCCAAAGCCTAATTGAACAAGCTGAGGTTAGAAGCTGATTGACTACCATGCACAGCTGTACCAGATTCTGAGCGCACCAGATTTAGTAAATCTACCCCAAAGTGTCATCTTATGCCTAGAGCTTGCTACTAATTTAATTTATGTCAACTTGTGTTCATACTTTTGCCAATCCATTTTAATGTTTTTTTTTTTTTTTTTGTTACTATCCATATTGTGTGGGAATACATTAAGACTTGACTTTACTAATTTATTTAGCGCCTGTTTCTTTATATAGTACCACCACTGGGTATCAGGTATTGACTTCAGTCATTTTCTGTGATATTGTGTGCTCTGTGTATTCAACCTAGTGTGTCAAAAGGGATGCAGTTCTTCAGGAGGTCAAGGCCAGGAACAGAGGCCAGTGGTTTCTATGGGGGTAGTACTACAATATACCAGGAGTATAGACTGTTTCTTTATTTTTGCTGAAGGAAGCTTTTTGTTTGACTGTTGTGCAAGTTCACATTACAACCAGAAAAGCATTACTTGTCCATTCACTAGCTGAAGAGATTCCAGATGTAACATCTGTAGAGAAGGCTTCCACATACATTTAACCACACAATGTCTATAAGGCTGATTATAAACTGCTTCAAGTGGTTACAAAAAGCCTCAAGCTTGGTACCTTTTTTAAGTCAATAATCGGCTTTTCAGTAAGTGTTTTGGGCAGCCCTACAGCAGTCTTTTATAGTACTAATAATGGGGCAATCAATCTGCAGAGGAACGCGAACATTGGATCAGCAGCTTTTTTAAAAAGAAATAGACTGCTTGAAAGGTAAGTATATGCAGTCTTCTTTTTGCAAGTGATACTGTGGTGACAGGGTCAGTGAAAGCACTATTAAGTACACTTTCAAGCTTCTTTGTACCTTTTTCTTTTGCCAAAAAAAAACAACTTTATTTTAATGTCAAATTAAAATTTGGAGCACTACGAGAGCCACCAATGGTAAGATGGAACTTGCGACCTTTGCCAAGACCACAACTCTTCTTGTCTGCGGACATCAGCCCACGTATCTCCCTGTGTTTGTGCACAGCTTTTGTTATCCATGAGGTGTCTGAATTATGTCTGCTGGCCTTGTGGAAAGAGTCAGTAAGGATGATCACAAAGATCTTATAGACTTCTTAAGCCTCGTACACACGCAACGATTATCGGCCGACCGATCGGCCGTCTTTTGTCCAGTGTTGTTGTGTTGGTTGAAATGTGCTCTAGACTGCACACAAATTTTCTCGGCCAACAAAAACCAACTTCAGAAGTGATGTCATGTGCTGGTTAACTTTCCGTGTGTTTTTTCTTCTCTGAGCATGCCCAGTCTTGCTCATCTGAATTTTGTCTGCCGAAATCTGTACTGACTGATGGAAAATCGGCCGTTCTGTTGACAGCCAACAAAAATTGTATAGCATGCACACCAGCTTTGTTCGGCCGAAAAGTCGGAGTCGGTTGTCGGAAGCATCATACTAAAAACCCGAAAAACGGCCGATCGGACGTTGGCCGAAAATTCACGGCCAACAATCGTTGCGTGTGTACGAGGCATTAGTCCTCCACAGTGACAGCCAGCACACTCCTCAGCAAAAGACTGCAGGCTTTGAGCAAACTTGATCTTGTTAACACCATGGTGCACCAGTTTGCCAAAGGGGCACCACTGTGAACTCTGACACAATAGATGACATATCCTTGCTTGGCCTTGTAGTCTAGTCTACGAGCTTTGTCTGGACAAGTGGGACGCAGTGCGTGATGGAGAAAAGACAGCTGGCGATACTGCCAGCCGCGGACCCGCAGAAGAAATCGCATAACATCCGAATGCCTCTTCCTCCATAGCTCTTGCATGTACTTTTAGTCGCCCATGCCGGCTTACGCTGATGGCTCAGCAGCTGGAAAGCAAGTATCTTTGTATCTTGGGGAATCTGAGTCAATAGCTCCATTTTCGTTTGTATATAAGCTATAAACTGGTATTTTGAGACAGGTGGCCACTGGGACCTAAAGGAGAGATTTGCATCACTTTAGCCAATGTTCTTAAAAAATGAATAACAGCTTACTTTTTACATTTGATTCAGAATTAAATGTTTTTATATAGATTGTTTCATTGTAATTGATGAATAGACTTTGTAAGCAAAAAATGCTATAAAGACATACATGGGTTCCTTTATTTGCTGTATTTAAAATAAATATATATACGGTAAATAATATATTTTTTTATAAATATATGACAAGATTAAACAGTGTTTTTTTTTTTTATCTGGCTGGAGTTCAGCTTTAAATAAACTTTGCCTCTGAGCAACTAAAATAATCTTAAAGTGTGTGTAAAGCCTAAAAATTAACCTCTATTTTTTGATCCCTGAATATACTATTGAAAGTGTTTTGTTAGGAAAGGCATGGTCTGGCCATGGGAAGGCATAGCCAAGTTTTTTTTAGCGGCTTCCACTGGTGCCATTAACAACACAGGGTGTACCTCAGTACAGCCCACACAAACTGGCCACATAGCATGCCTGGACACCACAGAACCTCTCCGCAAGCCAGAGACTTCATAAACCCAAGAAGGGATGTATAGTGGCCTTATTCTCAGACCTGGGCACCCTGCAGCCTAATGGAGAACCCTGGTGGAAAAATCACAGGACTGAGATGGCAGAGGTTCCAGCAGATCTGGTGGGACTGAAGCTCCTTCACTGTCTGAGTACAGTGAATCTTCTCCATCACAATCATGCTCATGCTTAAATCACCTGCCCACTCCCTTGGTGACACCCCAAGATAATCAGGAACAATAGGTGGGGATCCACTATCTGCCCTGAGATGGGATATTAAGCAAATTCTTAAAGATCTTCCCACTAAGGCTGACCTGGAAGTGTTCATTAATAGGGAAGATCGAACGGTTCGGGTCGACCATCGGTTCGACCAGAACATTGGGTGTTCGAAATTCGGCCGAATTCCGAACTTTTTGCTGAAAAAGTTTGGAATTCAGCAACCAAAACCGACCAAAATGCAATGGGACAGGAAATGGGCTTTAAAAGCCTGTGATTGGACCAGAACCATCAGTAAAAGCCAATTGAGGGGGCAGGAGAATGCTAGGAATGTGATTGAAGTGACTAGGGGGTCCAGAGGCCAATCATTAGTGAATACGCCCCCCAGTATATAAGATAGCCCCGCCAAATTCCTAGCATTGTAATACAGGGACGTGGAAGAGAGTGGAAGTAGTTCTGTTACTTCTGCTCTCAAAGTGTCATTTAGCAATTATTAGTGTGAGGAAAGGGATATCTAGTGTAGTTAGGGTGCTATTTTCCACTTTAGTTAGATTCAAAAATCTAGTTTCTGTAGGGAAAGTGTTAGGTGCCAGGGTGACCATAGTGTAGTGTAGGGTAAACTGACTCTGACTGCTATGGCAGGGTGACCAAACACTTCCATGTCAGGGTGACCGCTAGAGAAAAGATCGTTTCTCTTAAGTCACTTATAGAACAGGGATATGGCTTCTCGCCTGTCACCCTGCTTTTTGCTGCAGGAGTTTATAGGGCTTTTTTGAGGACATGTTTGGAGTCAGGCATGACATCTGAACTTCTGTATAGGGGTATATATACACACACATGTATGTATATATATACACCTACACACATATAGGTGTGAAAATAGCAGAACACTATGCTTGCGCTAATGAAATAATTAACAGGCATAGGGCTCCGCTCCTATAACACCTATATATGTGTAAGTGTATAAATACATATAAGTGTGTGTGTGTATATATACCCCTATACAGAAGTTCAGATGTTTTGTCTGCCTCCAAAGACCCGAAAAAAATTCCCAAAAAAAACGCCCGGGTGTGTTATTGCAGGTGTTTTTTTTTGGGCATTTTTTGGGGTCTTTGGAGGCAGGCATGACATCTGAACTTCTGTATAGGGGTATATATACACACACACATATGTATTTATACACTTACACATATATAGGTGTTATAGGAGCGCAGCCATATGCCTGTTAATTATTTAATTAGCGCAAGCATAGGGTTTTGCTACTTTCACACCTATATATGTGTAGGTGTATATATACATACATGTGTGTGTGTATATATACCCCTACACAGAAGTACAGATGTAATGCCTGCCTCCAAAGACGCCCAAAAAATGCCCAAAAAAACGCCAGCTACAAAAACGCACAGGTGTGTTTTTGCAGCAGGCGTTTTTTTTGGTCATTTTTTTGGGGTCTTTGGAGGCAGGCAAAACATCTGAACTTCTGTATAGGGGTATATATACACACACACTTATATGTATTTCTACACTTACACATATATAGGTGTGATAGGAGCGGAGCCATATGCCTGTTAATTATTTAATTAGCGCAAGCATAGGGTTCTGCTACTTTCACACCTATATATGTGTAGGTGTATATATATATATATATATATATATATATACATACATGTGTGTGTGTATATATACCCCTACACAGAAGTACAGATGTTATGCCTGCCTCCAAAGATGCCCAAAAAATGCCCAAAAAAACGCTTCCTACAAAACCGGCAAGGTGTGAAAATAGCGGAGCCATATCTATATTAATTCTAATACAAACAAACTTTTTTTTTCTGGTTCTGGACATGCTACAGAGCTGAAACTTCACAGGTACACTTTTTAGACACTAAATCCAAAGAAATCTCTTTTTTTTTTTTTTTTCAATAATTGGCTCTCTATCAAAAATTACAATTTTTAAGAACTTTTTTTGTGTGATTAATAGTCCCTGGGGCATGACTCAGAACCCTAGGCACTTTTTAGGGGCATTTATTGGGTTTTAGGGCTTCAAAATGGTGTTTTTTGATTACCGAAGTTCGGGTCCCATTGATTTCAATGGGGTTCTGAAATCCGGGCCGAACTTTCTGGAAGTTCGGGTGTTCTGGTCGAACCGAACTGTTGAAAAGTTCGATCATCCCTATTCATTAATAGGTTATAAACAACTTACCAACAAAATATAACCAAAAAACAAACAGAAAACACTGCGCTAATGAAGGAATTAGCTAGCACCTGGAAAAATACAAGCTTCCAACAACAAATCTATTAAAAATAGTGCAGTGCTGAAAAACCTAAATACATAGGAGGGATAAGGTGGCAAATATATATATATATGTATTAATTAAAAAAAGTTCATCATATTCATGAATGACAGTCCAGAAAGCCAGTATTTCCAGAAGAAGAAGTCAAGAGATCAGGCAAGGAGATAAGGGTGACTGAAAAGATGGATAAACATACTTCACACCCCAGGTGATGCAGAGATCTCCTTACCAGAATGAAAAGACCACTAAATTATAAGTGGTCAAACAGGCATCTCATCCCACTCAGGGGAAAAAAACTGGTTATGGACTCCAAATCAATTTCCAGGACATAAACATTAAGATCCCCAAATGATCCAGGTCACCAGACGCAGGACAATCATCAATCATGTGTAAAAGAAAAAGGAAACTCCAATAGTGCATTAAAAGACTAGATTTAATAAAAACACACTTAAACCATTACACTCACGATTTCCAAGATGTCATAAAGCATTTCGATATTAACACTTGGGCACCGCCGTGGCGTTCTTATAAGCTCCGTTCAGCACAAGCCGGGCTTCCAGGAGGGGAATGGAACGTCCTCCAAACACAAGCCAGGGGGCGTGATGCCGTTACCGCTGCTGACCATGCCGCTGACCACACCCTACTAGTTTCGTAAGAGATGACGTCTTCCGGGGGTTGGTCACGGACCGTGGTCTGCGGCGGTGGTGGCATCACGCCCCCTGGCTTCCGACTGAAGGACGTTAAATCTTTTTTATTTAACATAGTTTTTTTTTTAGATTTAGCAGGAATTAATGCGAGTTATGTTTTATTTGTGTCTGATAATAGTGATTTTCGTTGTAATTTTAGCTAAATATATTTTTAATATTTTCTTGGGGGGGGCCCTGCCAGGTAGTCTGTATGGGGCCCCGTGATTTCTAACAGCAGCCCTGCTTACACTCATAGTGTTGAGTGCATGGGTGAGATTAAATGATAAGTATTCACTAGCTCAAACTCCTTCACCTTGAACTCCATCAGGTGGTTTTCTGTGGTTTAGTCCTGGGGAAGATTTGTCATTCTTCTGTCATAAATTGTCAGCCAAGGGTAAACCGAAACCACTTGACCAACTAAAGGGTGAATGGTACTTGAATATACTCCCAACTTCTTCTTTGTTTGGGGTCATGAAAAGACCCCTACTTTGTCAGGAAATGGTAGCGAGATCTTGGTATTACCACGATTAATAACCAAAAAGCAAAAATAACAAAGCTTATCATACATCTTCTATTCGTTCTAAAATGCAGGAGATCTGATAGAAATTATACTATAAGTGGGCCCTCTAGTTCCTCCTGTTTTGAATTGTATTGTAACTGTATTGTCTTCCCTCACATTGTAAAGCGCTGCGCAAACTGTTGGCGCTATATAAATCCTGTATAATAATAAAAATAATATAAGTGATACAGAGTGCCAGTTTGTTTAGCAGGGATTTATCCTGGTTTATCATCAAGCTGCTGGAGATGATGCGGCCTTCAAGGAACATAATATTTTGGATCAGTATCTGCAAAATAGGGCCCCTGATACCCCATTGGTGATGTTATTTCATGAGGCACCAACTTCTATCAAACTATATAAAAACTCCTCAGCACCCCATCTCTTAAAGCGGACCTTCAGTCATTTTTTCATCTTTCCATTGATTAAATCTTCTGCTCTTGTTGTTTTAACTTCGGATAGTAAAACATCTCCAAAGACATGCTGGTAGGTTAATTGGATCCTGTATAAAAAAAATAAAAAAAATGGGTCCTACTGTGTATGTATGTGAGTTAGGGACCTTAGATTGTAAGCTCCTTAAGGGCAGGGACTGATGTGAATGCACAATGTATATGTAAAAGCACTGCGTAAATTGACAGCGCTATATAAGTACCCGAAATAAATAAATAAAATAAAATACATTTTCTGCCAGTAAATACCTTATACAGCCCACTTCTTCTTTCTTGTCTGATAATTTGCCTAGGCTAATAACATCATGCGCAGTTCTCTCTCACTCTCGTGAGAGTTTGCCAGGAAGGGAGGAAGGGGTTAGTCATAGGCACACTTGTATAAAGTACTCGAAACCCATACTTGAGTAAAAGTACAAGTGCTCGATCTAAAAGTGACTTGAGTAGAAGTGGAAGTGCTCTATCAAAAAGTGACTTGAGTAGAAGTACTAAAGTATTCAACATTTTTTGTACTTAAGTATTGTTTTTTTTTTTAATTTTGCTACTCAAGTACTGAAAGTAAAAGTACCAGTAGTTTTTTTAAAAAAATTGCTACTCAAGTACTGAAAGTAAAAGTAAAAGTACAAGTACTGTGTTATGTAGTTATTAAAGAAAGAAGTCAAAAGTTTGAACATTATATTGTTTTTTATTATTTCAAATGATTAGCCTAAAGGACAATCACAATTCCTTTGGCTGTAACTTTTTGTAAACAAAAACAGATAAAGTATGTCCCTCCCTTTCCCCTTTAAAGCATCCCTCCTTCTCTTCCCTGCATGTTTTTTTCTCCACAGCTTATTGGTGTGCAAAATCATATATATAAACCAATGTGATATACAACAATATATTCCAATAATGAAATAAAGGAAGAGTGTATGAAATCAAAGTCAATAAAAAGTCCATATATATAATGCCATAATGCCATAATGCCATAATACCATATATATGTGACAAAACTAGATGAATATATTTTCAAAGGTGCAGGAATCAAACAGGTGCTATTCCAAATAATAGGTGCAGACTCCCACCACCTTGTGGATTTCCCCCTTACCCAGCGGATGAAGGTAAGTGCAAAATAATATCCAAATAGACTCTTCCAGTGAAACAAAACTGCAAAACCTGTGCTCTCAACTTCCAGTGAAAAAAGCAAAATCAGCCTCTTACCAGAAAAAAGGTCTATGTACGCTTGTGACTCTCCTTGGTTGGGGGAGGTTATCTTTCCCCTTAACAGCAGATATGTAGACCATTTTATTTATACATACAGTAGCATTTATTTTCGTATGCGCTGATTTACACATGACATTATACACATTTTTTTGAACTTCATGAAACCTGCCTACTGTTCTGGCAGTGGTAATTTTTATAATTGTAACGAGTAACTATGCAGTACAAAAAAAAAAAAATATTGGAGTAGAAGTATTGAAATCATCGATAAAATGTAGTGAAGTAAAAGTGGAAGTAGGAGAAAACAATTATACTCCAGGAAAGTACAGATACCGCCTTTCGGTACTTAAGTACAGTAGTGAAGTAGTTCTACTTAGTTACTATACATCTCTGGACATAGGAGAGCCAATGAGAGCTGGAGGGGACTGGATGAGGGCGTGAAGATAACAGGAGACTGCAGAGATCTATGAGTATTCATCAAGAGAGGAGAAATGTGCAGGCAAGCAGTGGTGTGAGTATGTCTGTCTGTCTGTCTGTCTGTAAATATATGTATGTATGTGTGTGTGTGTGTCTGTATATATATATATATATATATATATATATATATGTGTGTGTGTGTGTGTGTGTGTGCTCTTGTGTGTCTGTGTAAATCCAGGAAGTGAACAGGCAGAAGCTTCAGCTGCCAACAGTTAAAATGGCTGCAGCCAGACTTAGTAGAGGATGATTTCTGCAGCATATTTGGCAAGTACAGAATCACAGTATATATAAAATAATAGTGGTTAGAGGGAAGCTTCAGAATGGCAAATATGTTTTTATTACAAATTATGTGAGCAGACTGCAGTTCCTCTTTAAATGTGCCCTATGCTTTATACCGATTTTATGGAAATATTGACAAGGCTCTCTAATTGGGGAAATGTCTCAATAAAATTAATGAGAGCATGGGCAATGAATATCTTCTACAGTATTTGGACTGTATAGATCCAGTTCACGTCCACTGGAAAGTTTGAGGAACCCAATACCCCTGAAATAGACCATAAAACCAGACTCACACTTATATAATATAGACATTTTATAAGTAGATGAAAACACATGTTGGACAGTCATTGTTTGTTTGCAAGTTTAATGGTTTAAATTGTTACAAAGGCAGAATGCAGGCAGATTTTGTATAGCATAAATGGTACAGCAAGCTTTAAAAATTATGAATTATCACTCAATCCATGATGTTATGATAAACAGGAGCACTATTTTAACAGGAATAATCCAGCAGCCAGTGATGTATGATGTGACAGTGTTTCTCATTTAAACTTGGTGTGCAAATTATTGTACGGTTTTAGGCCTTGTTCATATGGGTGTACTTAAGCGTACACCCATTTGAGGGCCGTGTTTTGCCTGCACAGGATGCACAGGTGTTTATTGCATCCACGTGCAGACAGTCACATTCATGTCAATTGGGACGCAGAAGCACCCGTCCCAATTTGACATCTGTGCGGGTGCAGGTGCAGGTCCCCAAACTCACACCATCTGCAATCAGAACATGCACTGCATGTCAATTGGGAGCAGTGGCTGTGTGCGTGCAGTCACTCCGTTTCATCTGACATGAATAGGACTGCCTGTACACAAAGACACAGAACACCTGTGCATCCTGTGCAGGCAAAGATCTGGTATGGGTGTATGACTAAGTACGCTCATGTGAACGAGGCCCACCCCTATCGACTGTCAAGATGTAAAAATAAAGATCACATAAAAAATAATGTTTTGTTTTAAAAGTGCAAAAAATACCTGTTAAAATCTTGTGAGCTGGTTAACTTCCAGTGCTCTCTGCCTGTGCAGAAAGAGGGGGTTTTGGTGAGCGGGCAGAAGCCCATCATATCTATGACACTTTACACAAAAGACACTACGTGCAGACACCTTTACAGTTGACCAGTTGGAGGGTCTTGGCTGGAGAAAATACAACATTGCATATCTCTGTATATGGTTGGGCTACCAGCAAGAGCAATAGGAGTCAAAAGAAGAATGTCTTATATCGGGGGTCACCCACCCAAGGAAAATACAATACTAGAAGCAAACTGTGGCCCTGGGGCCAGGTGTGGCTCTTTGCTTCCCTTTATCCAACCCTTGAGGCATTATTCCTTCCACTGACACCAACAATAGAACTTACTTCCTGCCACTGACACCAACAATAGAGCATACTTCCTGCCACTGACACCACCAATGGGGCATAATTCCTCCCACTGACACCAACTATTACTCCCCCTAAAATATCAAAGATCGGGCATTGTTTACTCCCACTGGGCACAGTCTGGCCCCCCTAAAATCAGAAGGACAGTAAACCGGCCCTTTCCTTAGAAAGGTTGGAGACCCCTATGCACTCTATGCACTTTATACCAATGGACTTGTATGGACTCCTATTGATGTGATTTTATGCTTTTATTCTTATATTTATTATATCTGATGCACATATTTGGTATATTTGTATCTTTTTTATGGTAAGAGGTTATCACCATCCCTGAGCTACTGAAATTCTAATGAAAGAGCTAGTTCTCTTTTTTGGATGAATTTTATCTTTTATATTTACTCATTTAAGTAGCAGCAATTTGTGTTATTTTGTCAGGTGGATTGAGTTACCTGAGTAGATGATAGATAAATGATATTGCTGCGCTAAGTGAATAAATATCGTTTCAAATTATCGCTTAAATATATAGTGATGTGACAAGAAATAAATATATTGCTCATAAACTCAATATAAATCAAATCAAACGTGATGTTGAATATCCCAAAAAGGCAATATAAAAGTGACTTGATAATAAATGTGAAAAACTGTGAAAAACAGTCCCAATATACAGTGCAATCTCAGTGACACAGTAAATCATTCAATCTTCATCTGTGTATAAAGTGCTGCATGCTTCACTCCCAAGTGCTCCAGTGACAAATAGTGAGATTAGCAGCTCACCTCAAACTGAGACTCAAATGAGTCTAATCAGGCATATAGGTATAATAATCACGGTCGCCCGGTGATCCCCTCTGCTGTCACTTTCAACCGATTTCTCAGGTTCAGGAGTGTAGTTACAGGTGATGGAAGATAAAAAAAGGAGATCTAATGCTCTCTGTATTTGCTAAGGGGCTATTTATTGATTGCAGTAAGAATTTCACTTACATTCAAAGGCACTTACCGTGCCAGCTCTCAGCAGCCTTCAAGATACTTCCTGGTACCTCCGGACCAGCGTAATGACGTGCAGGCTCCTCCCCCGTACGCGTTGCGTCATCGACTTCGTCAGCAGGTTTGAGTTACCTGTATGTCCTAAGCGCAGAGGATTACAACATCTAGTACAATTAGTGATATTTATATACCCTGTTATAGGGCTTTAAATGGTGGCCTGCTGATATCTACATATAATTTTAAG
The DNA here is from genome assembly GCF_965119305.1 of Pelophylax lessonae. NCBI lineage: Eukaryota > Metazoa > Chordata > Amphibia > Anura > Ranidae > Pelophylax > Pelophylax lessonae. Next base: position 183,483,396 of record NC_138776.1, read on the forward strand.
AACAAGCAAATAACATAAAAAATATCATACATTTTAATGTACAAAATGTGTTTAACATTAAAAACATGTGAAAAATATTTAACTATACAGACAAAATCATCTTCTATAAAAAGATTACTCTAAAGTGTACTGCTCCAATAATGCGTTTTTCGGTTAAACACCACTTCTTCAGATTAGCGTATTTACTAGTAACAGTATATTTAATTAGGGATCACTTAATTCTGAAAGGTGAAAAATACATACAATTGAGCAAATACTGTACAAACATGCAAAAGTATGTACTGTAGCTTAACAATTTTATTCAATTCACCACTATCCCCTCTGGAAAGAAATAAAAAACACACAAAATAAAGTTAAAACAGCAAACAACTACTTACAAAAACAAACAATACATGTCAAGAGCAAAGGTCGGATCATTTCAAGCTACGGGGAGCCATAAAAAAGGAACCAACCATAGGGGATGGGATGGGCCATTCGGTCTAGTCCTAGATGGTCAAAAGTATATATAATGTGGAACAAACATAACCCCTGAGGATTGGGACTTTCAACGGCAAGAATCAGGACTTGAGTATGAAAAAATATAAATTTTATTCTACATATAATAAAGATAAATTGTACATAATCACATATCAAGTATATAATAAAAACAAGGTCATAGATACGTCTTGGAACCAGAAGGGTCTGAGGTGTCTGGATCGGACTAGACGCGTTTCGGTCCAAATGCCTTTCTCAATGGTCCACAAAACACCAGAGCTCAGACAGATATGTAGGACCTCTGTGAAATCCAGGACGTGAGACCAAAAAGATGGGCCTTAGTGGATGAGAAAAAGGCCTTCAATTGACTGTGGCCGCAAATAGTATATGCTAATCAAATTAGGTCTATACAGGATAGACTAAAGCAATATGTTAATATTTGTATGGGTTTCCAGGGGAGATTTCAATATTTGTAAGCCAAATACACAGTGGTATGGCAAATGACAGTGAGAAAAGAGCTCCACGGACAGAAAATCCCACGAGGATCTCCAAAATGAGGTCCGAAACGCACAGGTCATCTGTAAAATAGTAGTAGGATAGGTATGTCCCCCAATGGATTTATGATGCTGGGACGTGTCCAGCCATACATCCCTGTTGACATGGAATATGTCAAGCCTGTATAGGTCTGTGCATAGGAGTAATGGCGGCCATTACACTAAGGCCCATCTTTTTGGTCTCACGTCCTGGATTTCACAGAGGTCCTACATATCTGTCTGAGCTCTGGTGTTTTGTGGACCATTGAGAAAGGCATTTGGACCGAAACGCGTCTAGTCCGATCCAGACACCTCAGACCCTTCTGGTTCCAAGACGTATCTATGACCTTGTTTTTATTATATACTTGATATGTGATTATGTACAATTTATCTTTATTATATGTAGAATAAAATTTATATTTTTTCATACTCAAGTCCTGATTCTTGCCGTTGAAAGTCCCAATCCTCAGGGGTTATGTTTGTTCCATATTTATCAGGGATGTTGGCAAGATCCCAGGTTTAAAACACAGAATTCGAATTTATCTTCTCAAAGTATATATAATGAGCCTACACAAAACTATATATCCATGTATTTTGGGCTTAACATAATCCCAAAGGTACTTACTGCAAGTGGACTGATAAACAGGTAAGTTTTCAGCAAACTAAAATCTGAAAGCAAAAGGATTTCTCATACCAACATTTATAACCATTTCTCTAAAGGTTAAATGGCTCATATCCAAAGTCCAAGGAAGGCAATATGATTTAGAAAACAGCTGCTCCACTTTCCGTAGTGTGTCAACACAACATCTCTTACATTCTCCCTAATTGACCTGCTCCTGCACAGTAGCATCTCTGGGCCCCACCATACCTAGCTGAAGAACAAGGATACCCATACTCCAAGGACCTTCGTTCCTCAAAAGAGGCCCTTCCCATAATACCTATGGCAGAATCCAACCTCCTCATAGTTCTACAACCGTTTATTAAATGGGAATTCCAACACAAACCTCATATATTGTTTACTTTTTATTCTTGTGGCGTCAGGGCCTAGAGGGAATGGTCTGACTAAAAGTCTTCTCTTCCCCCTCTTGTTTCTGGGGTCATATTCTGTTTTCAGCCTGTTTATGATAGTCATTTGACCTATTGCTATTTTTTTTTCATTGTGTGTTCTTGTAATCTCATTTGCATTACCACCTAAATTGGGTCATACCTGTAACTGTTTGACTGCTAGTTGACTTAAAGTGATTGTAAAGTCTAGTTTTTTTTTTCTATTAAAATTAAAAACATGTTATACTTACCTCCTCTGTGCATTTGGTTTTGCACAGAGCAGCCCAGATCCTCCTCTTCTCGGGTCTCTTGCTGGAGCTCCTGGCCCCTCCCTCCTGTTAAGTGACCCCACAGCAAGCTTGTTATGGGGCACTTGAGCCAAGCTGCAGCTCCATGTATCCATTCAGACATGGAGCTGCCATTCTGCCCCACCCCCTCTCTCTCCTGATTGGCTATCTGAGTTTGATTGACAGCAGCGGAAGCCAATGGTGCCACTGCTGGGTCTCAGCCAATCAGAAGAGAGAGTTTCGGATGGCTGAGGCACTTATGGACATTGCTGGAAGGACAAGGGCTCATGTAAATATTGGGGGGCTAAGGGGGGCTGCTGCACACAGAAGGTTTTTTAGCCTAATGCATAGAATGCATAAAGATAAAAAACCTTATGACTTTACAACCACTTTGACTTGAAAATCTTACTAATTATTGGTGTCGCTGCATTTTATGCTTCTTGAAATATGTCAGAACCCAGAGTGTCAGAGGTGTTGGGGAGCTTGCGAGGTCAGTACAACCAGTGGGGTTCAGCGGCCCTTGCTGGGGGAAGCGCTAAATGTGTTTTTTTTTTTAATCTTGCCTTGAGTTACACTTTATGTAGATTAATGCTTAAAAAGTCCCTAAGAAGGTAGCATTTTAGAGGGCACTGATGTAAGTTGGCACTCAGGGGGCACCATAGGTGTGCGCAGCCTATTGCAGGGGGTCCTATCGCTTCCAGGTTTACTGACGGCTCCCACCACCTATAAAAGGGATCCAACAGCGAATGTGCCCATGGGACTACTTTTATCTTGTAGAGAATCATCCATTTTATGCTTCTTGAAATATGTCAGAACCCAGAGTGTCAGAGGTGTTGGGGAGCTTGCAAGGTGCACCGACAAGAAACAATGCGGTACTTGACCTACTGATTACCAACAATACAGGCCTGCTCACGGATATAGAAATACAGGACAACTTAGGGAACAGTGATCATAGGTCAATTGGTTTCAGTATTAATTACAGTAATAGGAAATAAAAGGGTAATATAAGGACACTGAATTTCAAAAGAGCCAATTTCCCTAAACTGCGCTCGCTGCTAGAAAATATCAAATGGGATAGAATCCTGGGAACAATGAACACGGAGGAAAAATGGGAGTGCTTCAAGAGCATACTTAACAAGGGGGTGGGCCAGTGCATTCCACAGGGAAATAAATTTAAAAGAGCAAAACTAAACCCTGGGTGGCTAAACTCCAACATAAAAATGTATATTAGAGCTAAAGAAAAGGCCTTCAAAAAATACAAGACTGAGGGGTCATTGGCAGCATTTAAGCACTACAAAGAGTGTAATAAGAAATGTAAAGACGAAATCAGGGCGGCTAAAATAGAACACGAGAGACATATAGCGGAGGAGAGTAAAAAGAACCCCAAGAAGTTCTTTAAGTATATAAACAGTAGGAAAGCGAGGCCAGAGCACATTGGCCCCATAAAAGATGATAAAGGAAAAATGGCCACAGAGGACAGAGAAAAGGCGGAAGTGTTAAATAATTTATTTTCTTCAGTCTTCACAAAGGAATCGGGGGGCTACACGAACCCCGCTTGTAAGGCTAAACTAAATAATACACCTCAGGAAGTGCCGCCATGGCTAACAGAGGATAGACTTAGAGCTAAACTAGAGAAACTTAACATAAATAAATCCCCGGGACCGGATGGCTTGCACCCAAGGGTTCTTAATGAGCTCAGCCAGGTGATTGCCAGACCATTATTCTTGATCTTTAAGGATAGTTTACAGACGGGTATGGTGCCAGCTGATTGGAAAAAAGCCAACGTGGTACCAATATTTAAAAAGGGGCCGAGATATATCCCAGGTAACTATAGGCCGGTCAGCCTAACATCAGTAGTCTGCAAAATTTTGGAGGGGATGATAAGGGACCACATACAAGACTTTAGTAATGAAAACGGTATTATAAGTAGTAATCAGCATGGATTCATGAAAAATCGTTCATGCCAAACCAATCTATTAACCTTCTACGATGAAGTGAGCTGCCACTTAGATAAAGGTAAGCCTGTGGATGTGGTGTATCTGGACTTTGCAAAGGCCTTTGACACCGTTCCCCACAAACGCTTACTGTACAAACTAAGGAAGGTAGGTATGGACCATAAGGTGAGTACCTGGATAGAGAACTGGCTCCAAGGGAGAGTACAGAGGGTGGTGATTAATGGGGAGTACTCGGATTGGGTGGGCGTGGAAAGTGGGGTCCCCCAGGGTTCTGTCCTGGGACCAATCCTGTTTAATTTATTCATAAATGATCTAGAGGAGGGGATATCTAGTACAATCTCAGTATTTGCAGATGATACTAAATTAGGCATGCCAATATCTTCTATGCAGGATGTGGAAATCTTGCAAGCAGAGCTGAACAAAATAACGGGGTGGGCAACTACATGGCAGATGAGATTTAATGTTGAAAAATGTAAAGTAATGCACTTGGGGGCCAGAAACCAGAAAGCAAGCTACTCACTAGGGGGGGAACCTCTGGGTGAGTCTAGGATGGAAAGGGACCTGGGGGTACTGGTAGACAACAGGCTTGGCAGTGGCATGCAATGCCAAGCCGCCGCAAGCAAAGCCAACAGAATACTGGGTTGTATAAAAAAGGGGATTCACTCCAGAAATAAAGAGATTATTCTTCCACTCTACAAGACTCTGGTCCGGCCACATCTGGAGTATGCTGTCCAGTTCTGGGCACCGGTTCTCAGGAAGGATGTGCTGGAACTGGAGAAAGTCCAGAGAAGGGCAACAAAAATAATTAGGGGAATGGAGGACATCAGCTACGAGGAAAGACTACAAGCACTGAACTTATTCTCTCTGGAGAAGAGACGATTGAGGGGCGATATGATATCAATGTACAAATACTGTACTGGCGACCCTAGCATAAGGAACAAACTATTCAGAGAAAGGAGATACAATAAGACACGTGGCCACTCACTAAAACTTGAGGAAAGGCGGTTTAACCTTAAAGTGCGTAAGGGGTTCTTCACTGTAAGAGCGGTAAGGATGTGGAATTCTCTTCGTATCAGCGGGGAACATTGATAGTTTCAAAAAACTATTGGATGGACACCATAAAGACCACAACATACAGGGGTATACAATGTACGGTTAAAAGCAAACACACACACACATCATAGGTTGAACTGGATGGACTTGTGTCTTTTTTCAGCCTCACTAACTATGTAACTATGTAACTATGTAACCAATGGGGTCCAGCGGCCCTTGCCGGGGGAAGCGCTAAATGTGTTTTTTTTTTTTTATCTTGCCTTGAGTTACACTTTATGTAGATTAATGCTTAAAAAGTCCCTAAGAAGGTAGCATTTTAGAGGGCACTGATGTAGGTTGGCACTCAGGGGGCACCATAGGTGTGCGCAGCCTATTGCAGGGGGTCCTATCGCTTCCAGGTTCACCAACAGCTCCCGCCACCTATAAAAGGGATCCCACAGCAAACGTGCCCATGGGACTATTTTTATCTTGTAAAGAATCATCCACAGTAAATAACAATAGTGGGGTTATAACAGCTAGCTGCTGCCATAACACCATTATTAAACGTCAAAGTAATGACGTACTGTATATTTACTGTAGGCGGTCGGCAAGTGGTGAGTTTAGCCTTTAAATATTGATTGTCCTAGTATATAATAGGAGTTTCTGTCATGTTTCAGGTTGTCAGTAAAAAATGTGATTCATTAGTAAATCTTTCATGTTTTGTCAGTAAAAAAGTAATTGTGGTTGGCAACACTGATATATACCTCCATTTAAATTTTTGTTTTGTTCTCTTATACTCCGAATAACTCTCTACCCTTCTGTATACTAATAGGTTTTGGGTCGATTTCATATCATTTTTAAACCAATTGTGATATGGGTTTTTAAGAGGGCTTTAACAGGCTTTATAAAACAGGTTGCAAAAAGAGACTGAAAATTGTAAAAAGGAGTTGAGGGCTGCATCTGCTGGCTGGATAGAAAACTGCATAATATTCCTATGTAATATTTCATGAATATTTCATGATATCCTTTAAAGAAAGGAAGGAAATGTGTAGAACCAATATACTTTAATTTTAACAGATTATACAGTATGTAGGAATACATTTACCATTTCACTTGTCAGCATGAACATGAGCTTTTTTAAAATTTGGTCCATACTGTTCTATACAGGACTTAAGCAATAATTTACATTTCTTCACTAGCACATAAGTCTTGCAAAATGGTTCTACCAGCAATGAACAGTACTATTCTACCAAAGTGAGAATTAATTCAACGCTACCAAAATAGCCATATTCAATTATTATGTGATATTTAAAGCCATGTTCTATGTTCATACTGTACAGTGACATCCAGTGACAGAGGTTCGGGTCTTAAGAGAACGCAGGTAAGCGGATTAGGAACAGGAACTTTGCAGGATATGCTGAGACTAGTAGTTCATCTATGAAGCACCAGCCTTCAGAATACACCCAAGCCATGAACTTCTCCAGCTGAGTTGTGCCAGCTATGGACTTCACCCATAAGGACTTCTTTACATATGCAAGTACACTGGGGCAGCCACTGTCAGAGTTAGTTAGGGAAAGGATGATTTGATATATTATGTACTGTATGTCATGCTGAAAATTCAGTAAAAGTTGTTTACCCACACAAAGCCTGGTCTGAAATTACTCATGTGGGGTCCTGGTGCATATACAAGGGTCTGAGTCTACTACAGCAAACAAAAGGTTCTAGTAACATCACAGCACTAAAAGGTTATACTGCAACCAGTTATTGGCGTGATACCTGGTAAGGTGACAGGTTCTCCGACAGCTAGAAGGTCTGGTGCTCCCTCCCTAGTGAGCCGTCTATGTCGGTCCCCAGGAGCGGATAAGCGTTAAGGAGAGTTATGGCCTGATCACTAGGCATGGAGGAACAATGGTTAAGTGAGCACCTATGAGGTCCATGCTATGGGCTCGGCGGAACCCCAACTCTGTTACCAGGAGTGAGGTAGCAGAGGTCTGCTGACTGGTAGAGTTGGCATAGGCTCTGCGTGTTCCTCCTAATGCAACATAAGCACCTGTTTAAATGTGTAGGATATGGGACATTATCCTTGGAACTCCGCACATAACACTACACACAAGTGGCTCATCCCTGAATTAGGACACTGCTTCATATGACCGCAGGCTCTGCCTGGTCTTGACACTGATGAGCATGCCCTCAGGCAAGATGTAACCCCTGTGCTAAAATGTATGACCCTGCTTCTCGCCTGGCCTAGCCCAGAAGAACCCACTCCGAGGTAGGCCTCCTGTGTGACCCACACTTGGCGCCCAATTAATTAATTGGGAGCATATGGGGGAGATGTCATCTGCCTATCGCAACACCCACCCTACCCTTACAAGTGTTTAGCATTTCAGTCAACAGATGGACTGCCTGGTACCAGACAAGAGAGAACAGAAGATACTGTATCTAGTTTGATAGTTTTCTCTTCTATTACCTAGGTCAATCTAGTACTGGAATGTTGATATTTACACGGTTGGAGTGGAAACCAGGATCCTGTACCCCTGCCAGTCCCTGGGCACCTGCCTAGGTTGCTTTACAGCTGATTTAGTCCTGTAAGATATGCATGTCCCTACATTATTCTGGTGAAAGAATGGATTACTCAGTGAATGGAGCATGCATGTAGGTCCAATCTATATAATGAAAAGCTTTAGCCTTCAATACTCTGCTAGTTTTGCGTTAGACATTTTTTGCAAAGCTGTAATGCTTGCTGTCATAGATGTTAGCACCCTCCTAGGTAGGTGCTAGAGAGAGAAAAAGTATAGTTTTGAATCCTGTCTGCTTACCAGAGAGATTGCAGGTAAATCTATATTGTTCTCTGCCTACCAGAGAGCAGGATCTGCTAGTAAGGTCTGCTCAATGTGCTCCGGTGCAACTCATTCTGTCTGCAGAGTGTTTCACACTGGTCCAATAGGGAGGCATGTTGGACAGTGGGAGGAAACCTTACAAATGAGTGTACATGTGTTTGATACAGCCCTGGTGATTTGGCAGAGGATAGTGCCTCGTTGCATGCTGGGATACTAAATAAATGCCAGCAGCACATGTGCTCGGGTTCTTTCGGCTGGATAGCAGAGTCCCGGAGGAAGGGGGGGCTGCCTCCTCCTCTGTAGAGGTGCCATGCAGCCTCAGGTAGTTGACCTAAGGAGCCAGGAGAGTGCTAGTGAGGAACTGAATCCGGAGGTCCTGTGAAGCTGACTGAGAAGGGAGACACTGGAGGATCTGATTCTGCAGTACAGTGAGTACAGATCTGTGTCAAGGGGCTTGACCTGAGGGGACCATCCCTGCAGCTAGAAGAGTCAGTGGGTGGGTGTCAGTAAAGGGGATGCGAGTGAGTGTCCCAAAGAGAATGTAGTTCACCAAGTCTATTGCTGGAGAGAAAAGAGCAAGGATACTTAACCCTTTCCATTCACATGGCAGTATGGATTAAGCAGTGCAGCTGCTTCTATGAGCAACCTGGTGAGGTCAAGTGAGAGTTGTCCTTATCTATTGTAAATAGTTACAGTTGGAGTATCCCACTATTTCCCTCTCCCATCCAAGTTCCAAAATATACACATTTAAAACCAATGCCTCTAAACTTAGGTTGTTGTGGGCATGCACAGTGTGCAGGATCTGTGTGAGGGAGATTGGACGCGGTAAATCTTTGAGTGCTGAGCAGAGGCGTCTGCTGCTGGAAGCGGAGAACGACATGTGTGTGTGCGGGGAGGAGGCCGAGGCAGTCCCGGGCTGGTGTAACCTCCGTCCCCAGTACTGGGTCTTCCACCTGGACGTGTAGTGCTATCCAGGGCCACCAAATCATAAGGATATCCCATAGCCCATTTTACCCACGAGAAGATCTGGTTTATCACTAATTCCATCAACTATAAGTACAGTCTAGGTGACTCTACTCATATACAGGCTCTTTTGACCCTTGTTAGGGTCCATTCGTTCTGGTGAGTAGGGTTCCTGAAGGGGTTCAATTCACCTGGCACAAAGAGCACAAATTATTATTTTTTTCAGCACTTATATTTTGCACTGGAGCACTTTATTGCACTCTATTGACTTATTAGTTATTTAACACTGTAGTGCACAATAATATATTGATGGACTTTTTTGCAATTTATTGGACACTTTTTTATTAATATTTTGGAGATCATACATACACTTTATCTATGATATATTTCACATTCTTTGATTTATTATATGTTTGGATTATTATGTTTTTATGCAAGCGCTGTGTTATTTTGGTTTAATATTTTTTCTGAGTTTTTACTTGGTGAGCAGCAGCTGCAATATTTATTTGGTTTACACATTATTCTTGGCACTGTATCTAATCTTAGCGTGGGTTTTAACATCACTTCATAATACCTCTAAACTTTTTATTGAGTGATGAGCAGTGTTGGACATGTTACTAAAAAAAGTAATTAGTTATAGTTACTAGTTACTTCTCAAAAAAAGTAACTGAGTTAGTAACTGGGTTACATCATTAAAAAAGTAACTAATTACCAGTGAAAGTAACTATTGCGTTAGGAATGCATTGTATGGGGTGCAAGGTTCAGGAATGCGTTGTACGGGGTGCAAGGTTCAAGAATGCGTTCTACAGGGTGCAAGGTTCAGGAATGCGCTGTACAGGGTGCAAGGTTCAGTAATGCGTTGCACAGGTTGCAAGTTTCAGGAGTGCATTGTACGGGGTGCAAGGTTCAGGAATGCGTTGTACAGGGTGCAAGGTTCAGGAATGCATTGTACGGGGTGCAAGGTTCAGGAGTGCATTGTACGGGGTGTAAGGTTCAAGAATGCGTTGTACAGGGTGCAAGGTTCAGGAATGCGCTGTACAGGGTGCAAGGTTCAGGAATGCGTTTTACGGGGTGCAAGGTTCAGGAGTGCATTGTACGGGGTGCAAGGTTCAGGAATGCGTTGTACAAGGTGCAAGGTACAGGAATTAGTTAAACTGCAAAGACACCAATTAGTTAAACATAGCACACTTATCTTAAAATCTTGATTAGCAGCACACAGGACCCAGGAACAATGGCAGCATTAGTTGGAACATAAATAAATGTCCTGAAATTGTTTGGTCAACATAGAGCCTGACGGCTTTGGTGGAAAAACTTCGCCATCAGCCGAATCTGACTAAACCAGATATTTACCACTTCTGCAAAATGCTTTATGTGCAGGACAAGAACAGTATCATATTTTGGATCCCCAAATATGTGGGCTACAGTGGCCCTCATCTCTAAGCACATATATTTTGTCTCAGAGTCAATGACATCACAGACATAGACTGATGTACTAAGGTGTGACATTACCTTGTCGCAGGCTCGGTAAAAACAGGAGGTCTTTTTCTTTCTGTAGCCGGTTGTGATAACCTTCGTATTTAGCTGGAGTAACATGAGAGTGATTGGAGATGTCAAATTGAAGCAGTGATGTCGGAGATGGGCGGGGCCGATATGCAGGTCTCTGCCCCTTTGTTTCAGCTGGCATCTGCGGTATGTATACATTGCTGGCCGGGGAGGGACCAATTGTAACTACTATATATGCACCCACAGTGGTGTATAATTCAGATTTATTATACACTGCTGTGGATGTACATAGAGTAGTTACAATTGGTCGTCCCACCTTCCTCCCCAGCCAGCTGCTGTTTTTCTATGTACGGAACAAGGGGGCTGAGCCCCGCATACCAGCCCCGCCCACCCCAACATCAGTGTTTCATTTTGACAGCTCCACTTACTCTCATTGCGGCCGCCCCCTGCTTGCCCACCAATCACTGGATGCAGAATCGGATGTTACACTGCTGGCCACTGAAATTATAGTAACGCCGCATTTTTATTGTCAGTAACAGTAATAGCATTACTACCGGGGAAACATCTAAATTCCCCTGTCGGCTAACGTCACAGAGCCAGTCCAGGCTACATAGGGATCCTGTCAATAATATTGGGATCTGCCCAGATGCCTGACTGGCAGCTGGCTTAGCCTCTCAGTGCACTGCTGGGAGCTTGGGAGAGCCTCTCCTGCTTTCTCCCCAGCCCTCCAGTGAGCGTTGGAAGGGTAGATCGCCCCCTATTGTCTCCTCATTGGCTCACTAGCTGTGATTGACAGTAGCAGGAGCCAATGGCTCCCACTGCTGTTTCAGCCAATGAGGAATGAGAGACCCGGGAGAAGCTCAGCTCTCGGGCACATCGCTGGATCTAGAGAGAGCTCAGGTGAGTGTTAGGGGGGGGGGGGGGACACTGCACACAGGTTTTTTTTACTTTCATGCCTAGAATGCAAAAAGGTAAAAAACCTTGAGCCTTTACAACCACTTTCGGAACCCTACATTAACACATTATTGTAATAAATGTGGAACAATGAAGACCAAGGTTTCAAAAACAACATGTTTATTTTTTATTTTTTTCATCACAATTCTACAAATTGTGCTTCATACTATATCCAGGCAAAAAGTTAAACCTAATGGTGAACTTATAGTGCTGCCCAGGGAATGAAAATACACTTAGGGCACATTTATAAAGCAATTAATCTGACATTCTCCAACATTTTTGGCTCAGTTCACACTTGGACACATAAAGTCACATGACAAGTCACATGACAAGTCACAGCTTATTGATTTGAATGGAACCCTTTAATGCATAGAATGCATTAAAGTGATTCTAAAGTTATAAGGTTTTTTATCTTAATGCATTCTTTGCATTAACCTCCCTGGTGGTATGATTGTTTTGGATTTTAGGTGCTGAAAGCGGTACCATTATTTTGCATGTAATTCTTGTGAATGAGCAGCCCAAACCAACTGTATACATTTATTATATATATATATATATATTATATATATATATATATATATATATACATATATTATGTATACATATATATATATATATATATATATATATATATATATATATATATATAATATGTATACAGTTGGTTTGGGCTGCTCATTCACAAGAATTATGTATGTATATATATATATATATATATATATATATATATATACATGTATATATATATATATATATATGTGTACATACATATATATATATATATGTGTATATATATATATATATATATACATATATTTACATAAAAAGTACAGTAAAACTGCAGGAAAGGGCACTGGGGGGCAATGTAATGTGATTTTTTTTTTTATTTTGAACGGTATCAGTGTGTTTGGTGTGTTTTACATTCGAATTTGCCGCCGGTTCCACCCCCCGGCGGACGTCACGTCGCCGGAGACGGAAGCCGGGGCTCGCAGACGATCGGGAGGAAGCTCCGCCGCATACCGCTCGCAGTCTTTCTATGTGCAGCAGCTCCCCTCAGCCCCCCTAATACGTACCTGAGCCCCATCTTGATCCAGTGATGTTGCAGGAGAGTCTCGGCTGTCCTCATTGGCTGAGACAGCAGCGCCATTGGCTCCCACTGCTGTTAATCAAAGTCAGTGAGCCAATGGGGAGAGAAAGGGGGCTAGGCCGAACCATGGCTCCATGTCTGAATTTACACAGAGCAGCGGCTAGGTACAGTTTCCCAAAGCTGCCTGCTGTAGGGGCACTCGGCATGAGGGAGGGGCCAGGAGCGAGGGATCAGAAAAGCGGAGGATCTGGGCTGCTCTGTGCAAAACCACTGCACAGAGCAGGTAAGTATAAGGTTTATTGTTTTTAAATGAAAAAAAATAGACTTTAGTATCACTTTAAGGTGTAGAAAATCTTAAGGCTTTAGAACCACTTTAAGTCAGCCAGTCAATGTAATATACTAAAATTTGAATTATCACTTTTGGACTAATTCATTAGACTGTTTATGTGGCCTCCTTATGGAATTGCAGCTCCTTTGTAGGCATTTTATGTATCTCATATACATGGCGGAATGTAGTACCTAAGTGGGCATGTGTGGGAAGAAAAAAACAGTCCCAACACTGGCAACACAGGCTTGAAAGGTGGATCAATCAGTCATAAAAGCTTGATTGAAGGAAAGCATCATTCTGCTTGATGACTGTCAAAGAGGAGGTTATGTGACAGCAAATTAAGCTTGCCATGGATAGATCAAAATTTGGCAGGTTTAGCAGGGACTGGATGAAAATAGATCCACGTGCAGCCGCTCCCACTCGACTTCAACTTCTGTCGAACAGGCTTGTTGCAAAATTATTCTTGATCAACGGCTGCAGGAGAGCCTCCCCTGTCAGAATTTCTCTATCCGTCTTGATTGTGCGGATGGAGGAATATGTTAATTTTTTTCCATTCAGCCGACTGACTGAAAAAAAAAAAAAAAGGAATCCATCTATGTCCAGCCTTACGGTTCTTTCACACGGGCTACTCCGTTTTGCTCAGCGGAGATCAATCCACCAATCCCCGCTGAGCAGGTAAATGACAGGTCCGTCTCAGTACAGAGAGCGGAGTCGGACCTGTCAGAGCCCCGCTCTCCTCTATGGGAGATCGGATGAAAATAGACCGCCTGTCTGTTTTCATCCGATCCTATCCGATCTGATCCTCCAGACGGATGGAAAGTAGCGTTTCCATCCGTCTGGATTTCAGGGACAGGATCGGATAGCAGCGGGTGTCAGCGGACATGTCACCACTGACACCCGCTGCCCCATAGAGGTACATGGAGCATCCGATCAGGTCTGCCTGATAAAACTGACAGACGGACCTGATCGGAAAGCCCCTGTGAAAGGGGCCTTAGCCTGTATTCTCACAAGATACCTGTGACCATGTGTAGCAAAAGGGGGAGGCAAAGATGAATGCTTCGAGCCATTTAAGGATTAACCTTTTTTATGCTTGACACAAGTGTATTTTTAATTTAAGCTGGGTAATCTCAAATTGATTTAATTCATATGTGCTGAAGGAAAATTTTATTACTTACTTTTTTCTGATATTCAAAAAAAAAACAAAATGTTTATTTTGTGCAGTGACACTTTTCTGAACTATTTCTCAGCTACTCTTGGCTGTGCTAGTACTAACCATGACCTTATCCTGACAGTATATGATAAACATTTTGCACATTTTACCTAAAGGCTTCTCTGGAGGTTTACAGAGAACCGAGTGAACTTCCGATGATTTCAGTACACTCACAGACAAACATAGATACTGGGCAGATATGTTGCATCTAGCATGTGGAAGCAAAAACTTTCTTCAACAAGCTCACATGTGTGACTCGAATATTATAAAGTGTCCATTGTAATTTGGAAGTTTTATCTCTGAAGAAAAGGTATAAGAGATTTGTACCATATCATTTTTCTAATTAAAGTTAAGACTGAAAAATATTTTAGTTGGGTAAATATAAAACATAGCATATTAATATTTTGTATTCTATTTGCAGGCAAAGTTTAAATGGAATGTAAACCCCATTCATTAAATTTGGGCTAAGCACATATATTTGTAGTGTTTGCTTATCTCGCTCCAAAGCTCTAAGTGTTGTTTCTCTCTGGTGCTTCGTTCTTCTGTTATTAGCCTGAGTCCCTTCTGACAAGTTCTTTGACACATGAGATAACACAAGCTGAAAATTTGTGTCGGGGAGGAAGCTTAGAGGGAGATAGGAAGGGAACTTGTCTATTCAGAATACAGCTCTGCATGTTCTCTCATTCCTCTGCCTTTGTGGAGGGTGGATGTTTTCCTTTCCTCCAATCAGCTCTCACACAGTGTAAATCCAGTCTCCCCACCCACCCCTATGTACTTCTGAAAGATGAAGGAAGATATTTAATACAATCTGCACTTTTCAGAGGGTGTAGAAAGAGAAGCCAGCAGATACACAAATTAAACTTATGTAGGAGGATTTGTTTAATCTCTGTGTATCATCTTAAGCTATTGACTTCACTGGGTATGGTATCAGGACAATATCCCCCCAGACAATATCCCCCCGGACAATATCCCCCCGGACAATATCCCCCAGGAAAACATCCCCCTGAACATAATCCCCCCGGGGACAACATCCCCCCCCCCCGGATAATATCATCCCCCGGGCAATATCCCCCGGGACATAGGGTTAGGGTTAGAGGGTTAGGGTTAGAGGGGGGATATTGTCTAGAGGGATATTGTCCAGGGAGGATATTGTCCGGGGGGATGTTGTCCAGGGGGATATTGTCCGGGGGGATATTGTCCTAGAATCACTGGGTATACTGTATGTTAGGGTTTACAATGACTTTAAGGCTCCATTCTGTCTACAGAGATTGATAACTTAATACATATGTATAGCCAATTTTTATTTTTTTTTTTACTTTGGATAGAGTATGGAAGGGTTAAAACCCCTGCTGGGTGTTTTTTTTTTTTTTTTTGCCTGTATACCTTTAGGAAAATTGCCCTTCATTTACTGTCTCAGAGACGTAGCAGGAAATTAGAGGGAATTCGTGGGGATTTTCCCTCTTAGACATTTGTCTACAATAGAAGATTTTCTCTTACCTGTTGTCTGGGGACAACGCTAAAATGTTGTGTTTTCCCTCGTTTTTTTCAATGACGATGGTCACCAATACATATAAAACAGTAAATCTACCCAAAGGGAACCCAGTCTGCATTAAAAAGTATGCAAATATAATACACTCTAAAAAGCTTAGACAGTAACCACCACATGTAAACACCTAAAATGCTTTTTGTTTTCTCATTTTAAAGGTTAATATTGCCTAAAGGGCAAGTGATAAACAGCAAACATCAGCCACTTTATTTAGAATAAGAATACCTCCTATCATGCAAAGAATCACTTTGTGGTATATACACAGATTCTTTATTTGTGGTTAAAGGAGTCTATAGGTATCACACGTCACTAATAAGTGTATATCAAAGTTCAGCAAACTCAGGTGGCCAAGAGGACACAGGTATGAACCTTGGTCTCCAAAGGTCCCTTGAAGACCAGGAAAGAGGTCATGCCACATACACAGGGCTCCCCTCTTAAGACTGCATCAGCGAGATTTGAGGCCTTCTCCACCTGGAGCCAGGAGTCTCATTCTCTGAAGCTCTAGACCTCACTCCACAACTTGAGTAACACTTTTTGTGGCTTTGTCCTGGTCTATTTCTCTCCCACTGAAGTGCTCTCTTCATCTCTCGCTCAAGGTCCCACAGCTCTGATCTCTGTTCTTTGCAGGTCTGTCCTGTATTGCTCTGCCACTAAAGCTCTCTCTGGGTATCACAGCTCTTGAGCACTGCATGGCTCACTGTTGTTCCAGGTCTCTCAAACTTAAGCCAATCGACTTTCTGGTGATGTGAACAGACAAGTGATTACCCTCTACAGCTGATTTTATATCAGGGATCTGCTGGTAGATTTGCCACTGGTGACATGTGTGCGAGCCAAGCAAGCAAGATGGATCCAGTGTACATCACTTCTAAAGTTTCTGCATCAATACCAGGATTTCCTCCCACTCCTTTCTTTACCAATGGGGACAGATTGGCAGAAAGCTTAGTAGGCAATCCCTCTATGCCTGTTAGCTATAGTTACAAAAATCTTCAAATGTATTCAGATACCATCTGGAAAAGAAAATTTCAATACATGGATAGATCAGGCTACACAGGGCATGGGAGAAAGGGAGGTCTGCATCATTATCAAGAGAGAGAGGATAGTAGAGAGAGAGAGCCTGTAAATACTAGCTTAGGATATTATTGGCTGTTTAAAGAAGGACAAGCCAAGCTGCACTGCCATACAATATCTAAAGGTGCTTTAAAGAGATCTGTGGATGGGTAGAAAGCTGTGCTAAGCTGATTTACCTGTTCCTACCAGAAGAAAGGGGAAAGATTGTTCACTTTTATCTCTCACCTGAACAAGATCTTCTGTCCGGTCATGCTCTTGAGCGGATTAGAACCAAATGCAAGTCCTTGTAGACTCAGAACATTGACAGATGTTTTAAATAGTGATAGCCCCGCTAAATATTATCAAACACATAAACTCAAAAAAATATAATAACGTCCATTAGTGTAACATGAAAAGTGACTGTGAAAGTCACCAAAATCCAATGTGATGCTATGCACACTGATCCACACCTCTGTGACACTATCCACTACCAACTATTATGCTCACTCACCAGAGCCCCTCCAATATAGGGCGTTATAATCCACTCCTCAGGGATATTGGATCCACTGTATTGCTCAATTTATCCTTAATGTCTCATCCAGAGCTAGTGCATATTATATTCCTCTTCCACTCCTCACAGGAATGCTCATACAATAATGAAGATGCTATCATTGTGCAACATGTTTTTTCCATAAATAGTTTACAATAAAAATACTTTAAAATTGTTAAAAGTGCCAACTCACATTTACTAGTGCCCTCTGATCAGCACTAAGTTTATCTAGCAACCAAAATCTGAAAAATGCGTTGCCAATCCGTGTGCTCGGGCCATCGTGTGTTCCATTTCTCAGCTGTGTTGTACACAAACCAAAGGGATCATAGGTGTATTGCGTCACTATGACTCAACGTGTTTTGCATGAAGGTGCGTCATCAGGAAGCTGGTGACAAACACTTTACACATTTAGACACTAAAGTGTTACTAAACCCTGCATTTATTATATCTGGTCACCCACAGTACACAGAACATGGAAATGCAATTATTTTAGTGAATATAAACTGCTAAATACCTTTTGTTATCAGTAGTATATAGCAGTCTTGTGACTTCTATGAGTGTCTAGTTAAAGCTTATAGGAGGAGCTTTCATTCCACTCTGACTGTCCTATGAGGCTGAAGGACCCCTGACCCTCTGTCTGGACAGTGCTGGGTGGCCCTGTGCTAATCACATGCACCCTACCAAGAAAAAGAAAAAAAAAACTCTCTAGCAATACACACCAAACTGAGCATGGGCCCCCAAGGTTCTGTTCTATCAGGTTAATTGGAGACTGTGGAAGAAGGGGAGGATCCGAGAAGACAGGGTCAAACAGTGTTTTTACATAATGCAGATGATTAACCTCTTAGGTTCCACAGTAAGTATAACAAGCATGCTTTACTGCATATACATACTGATTTTACTGCTTTGGGTTTAGTAACACTTTAATGGGGGAATCATGCTGTGCCCGCGAAGACAGGAGGGGGGAGTACACAGCACCAGACAAGTGTCCTGCACAAGAATAATGATTTCAACCCTGAAATTTGATGTGATCACACATTACTCAAATATACTCCAATATACTGACCTTCGGTGCACTGGGCAGGGGGGGGGGGGTGTCAGGCCAACGCCGCTCATCTCCATGTGAAGGCAGCTGCTCCTTCAGTCTGTGCTACTTACCCATGCTGCTCACGGGGGCAGGGGTGGGAAGAAGGTCAGTGCCCGAGGACCGACAAGACTCCCTGCGTGACTGGATAGGAGAAGCAGTGGGGGCAGCTGCATATAGAGGAATTGATCTTTCCATATTCCTCCTGCAGCCACCGAATGCCTGATTCTCTTCCTCTCCCTCCTGTAGGCATTCAGCAGCTGCAGGAGAAATATGGAAAGATTAATTCCTCTATATGCAGCTGTCCCACCTCTCCTCCTATCCAACTTCTTTTTTCTTTTGCTGGCCCCCCAGAGCTGTCCAGCGCCCCCCCCCCCCCAGTGCTGTCCAGCACCCCCGTTTCCAGCCACCCCCCAGTGCTCTACACCCCCCCTCCAGCACCCACAGTGCTCTTCAGCTTCCCCCCCCCGTGCTCTCTGTCCCCCTGGTTTTCCCTGCCCCCCCCCAGTGCTCTCCACCCCCTCCACCCCCCCTGAAATTCTTTCCAGACCCCCCAATTCTCCCCAGTCCCCCCAATGTTCTCCAGGCATCCCCCACCTCCAGTGCTCTCTTCTTCTCCTGTGCTTCCCCCCCCCCTAGTGGTCTTCCATCATCTATCATGTCTGCAGTCTCTGACCATCTCTTGTATCATGTCCAACATCTGTAAGCATCTCTTGTATCATGTCCACAGTCTTTGACCATGTCTTGTATCACGTCCGTAGTCTCTAACCATCTCTTGTATCATGTCTGCAGTCTCTGACCATCTCTTGTATCATGTCCAACATCTCTAACCATCTCTTGTATCATGTCTGCAGTCTCT
Source organism: Pelophylax lessonae (assembly GCF_965119305.1). Lineage (NCBI taxonomy): Eukaryota > Metazoa > Chordata > Amphibia > Anura > Ranidae > Pelophylax > Pelophylax lessonae. The sequence continues at coordinate 183,502,686 of NC_138776.1, forward strand.
GAACATCTCTTGTATCACGTCTGCAGTCTCTGACCATCTCTTGTATCACTTCCGTAGTCTCTTGTATCATGTCCAACATCTCTAACCATCTCTTGTATCATGGCTGCAGTCTCTGAACATCTCTTGATACAAGAGATAGTCAGAGACTACGGAAGTGATACAAGAGATGGTCAGAGACTGTAGATGTGATACACAACATCTGTAAGCATCTCTTGTATCATGTCCACAGTCTTTGACCATGTCTTGTATCACGTTCTTAGTCTCTAACCATCTCTTGTATCATGTCTGCAGTCTCTGACCATCTCTTGTATCATGTCCAACATCTCTAACCATCTCTTGTATCATGTCTGCAGTCTCTGAACATCTCTTGTATCACGTCTGCAGTCTCTGACCATCTCTTGTATCACTTCCGTAGTCTCTTGTATCATGTCCAACATCTCTAACCATCTTTTGTATCATGGCTGCAGTCTCTGAACATCTCTTGATACAAGAGATAGTCAGAGACTACGGAAGTGATACAAGAGATGGTCAGAGACTGTAGATGTGTTACACATCTGCAGTCTCTGACCATCTCTTGTATCACTTCCGTAGTCTCTGACTATCTCTTGTATCATGGCCGCAGTGTCTGACCATCTACTGTATCATGTCTGCAGTCTCTGATCATTTGTTGTATCATGTCTGCAGTCTCTAACCATCGCTTGTATCAAGTCCTCAGTCTCTGACCATCTCCTGTATCATGTCTGCAGTCTCTGACCATTTGTTGTATCATGTCTGCAGTCTCTGACCATCTCTTGTATCATGTCCACAGTCTCTGACCATCTATTGTATCATGTCCTCAGTTTTTGACCATCTCCTGTATCATGTCTGCAGTTTCTGACCATCTCTTGTATCATGTCCAACATCTCTAACCATCTCTTGTATCATGTCTGCAGTCTCTGAACATCTCTTGTATCATGTCTGCAGTCTCTGACCATCTCTTGTATCATGTCCGTAGTCTCTGACCATCTCTTGTATCATGGCCGCAGTGTCTGACCATCTCTTGTATCATGGCCGCAGTGTCTGACTATCAACTGTATCATGTCTGCAGTCTCTGATCATTTGTTGTATCATGTGTGCAGTCTCTGACCATCTCTTGTATCAAGTCCTCAGTCTCTGACCATCTCCTGTATCATGTCTGCAGTCTCTGACCATCTGTTGTATCATGTCCACAGTCTCTGACCATCTCTTGTATCATGTCCTCAGTTTCTGACCATCTCCTTTATCATGTCTGCAGTCTCTGAGTATCTCCTGTATCATGTCCGCAGTCTCTGACCATCTCTTGTATCATGTCCTCAGTCTCTGACTATCTCAATCATGTCCGCAGTCTCTGACCATCTCCTGTATCAAGTCTCTAATCTCTTACTCAAACTTAAACACATTGCTAATAGTGTTAGCTATCTGTTTATGCCGAAGGTAGGACTGTGCTGAGGCAGAGAGTGTAAAAGGGGCACTGGTATTAGAGAGATGGTGGGGGGGGGCCGCAAACTGCAAGGGGCACTGTGATGGGGGGCTTTAAAATTTGTGCAAAAAATATTCTTGAAAACAGTAAAAATTTTTGTGGGTGTTTTTATATTTTAAAGTTTGGGGGGGTGCCAGATATAGGATCCGCCCTGGGTGGGTGCCAAATGCTAGTTACGCCACTGCCTTCGAGTAGTCTACGTTCTATCCTACCTATGCTAGGGGATCATTCATTGAAACATTTTATTATATGGTGTATGCTGAGCTAATGGATGTAAATCTAAAACTCATGACACAAAAAATACTCTTATTTAAACAGAAAAGAGGCTACAGCCCTTAAGGCTCTTGCAGATAATGAAAATATTATCATAAACTTGTCCAACAAGGGTGGTAATATCACCATACAAAATAGGTAGGACCCATAATGTACAATCGGCTATTTTATAATCCAGATACCTATAAGCCATTAACTAGAGGCCCTCTTCACCTCATAGAATTAAAATAACTAGTTGTACTTGCTGTTAAAGAAAAGGTCATTAGCAAAAAGGTATGCGCTTTTTTTTTTAAAAGATACATTTATTTTATTATTATTATTATTACTATATTATATATTATATTTTATTACCAAAGTGCACAAAGACAGTCAGAACTCACCAGGGAGACCCAATAGTTGCTTCTGTATCAAGTTTTACTAGCAGGTTATCCCTATACATTGACCAATTCCTGAAACAACTTGTAACAGATTTCCCCTCCTATGTGAGAGATTCAGCACATTTAATGAAGACCCTTAAGGAGTACTGATGGGAAGCCAGCTACTGCTGGCTTTCCCTGAAATTTAGCTAATTTTACACTTCAATCCCTCTTCAAGTCGGTCTTAAAGCATTCCAACATCTTCTCTTTTCTAAATCAAATTTGCACTTTAAACAAGCTGATTATATTCTAGAATTCTTTGAATTCTATCCAACACACAACTATTTTGTTTTTGAAGACACCTACTATTTACAATCCAAAGGGACTGCAATGGGTGCGAATTTCATGCCCTGTTATGCTAATCTAGCCATGGGTTTGTGGGAGCACCAGCACATATACAATAACAATCCCTTCATCAGACAAATCATCTATTTCGGTAGATATATAGATGTCATAGTCTTCATTTGGGACAGGCCACCCGCATACATCATTCCCTTAATATTGCAATAAATATACGTTAGTTTTTTCTTTTTATGCATGTTATATTATTTGGTATTTCTAGATTTGGTTCTGTGCTCCTGCAGTGGGAATATAATTTCTACCAAACACTTCAAACCCATGTCAGGAAATTCTAACATTCATGCTACTAGCTGTCACCACCCTCTATGGGAGAAGAATAAACCTAAGAGCCAGTTTTGTAGACTGCGTAAAAACTTTACTAGAAATGAGGACTATACTGAGTGACACCTTAAAATAAATGTTTCTGGAAAAGGGTTACCCCAAAAAAGTGATAGCAGGTGCATACCACGTATATGCTAAGGGCAATGTTAAGAAAAAAGCTTTCAAAATGGTAATGAAGCCTGGTTCATCTCACAGTTCCATTCACAATTAAAATACATGGAAAATATGTTGTCTAAGCACTGGTGTATCTATAAACATGACCCCTTTTTGGGACCTCTCCTTCCTTATAACCCCAATTTCACATACCTTAATTTCACGTACCTTACATCTACTGGTATTAATCTGTTTGACGACTTAATCGGGCATACTGGTACAAGAAAAAACTTTGCTTGACTTGGACGATTATAACCCATGGTCAGAAATCTTTCACAAAAAAATGCAAAACCTTTTCTATCAAAGGATTTTTTTTAACTGAAGAACAAATTTAGTTGTATATTGTCTTACCTGCCCGTGTGTCTCATTATATGTTGGTCAAACCATTCGCCCTTTGTGAACCAGGTTTGGCGGACAATAATTGAACAGGGTGATGTTGAGCATAGTGTACCCCATCATTTTAGGAAAAAACATGCACAAAATACAGATGGTCCTAAAGTTTAGATTATAGAAACCATCCCTAATATTGTCACTAAGGCAGAACACTTCAAGAGAGAATCCTACTGGATTCACACGCTAAACACATTGTTGCCTTCGGGTCTCAATGAAGAACTGTAAATCATTACGGTTATCTAATATTATATCATGTTCTAATTTTTTTTATTATGTATGTTTAACCTGCACATGTCCTTGTGATCCTTCTTATATCATGTGTTATCAGGTTCCCTTGGCAAGCTCTAACCTGTGTTCCTAAAACCGATGCTGATTTATGTAGACTCCCCTTTAACTGTGTACTATTTTATATTGATTTCTGTTGTATCCTCTTTTATGAGATTTATGTTTGGTATTAGGCATTTATTATTGTTTACAAATTCCTCCATATGAATTCACGTTATCTAAAATACTTTTTTTTTTATTTGTGTATATTCCTTTTTACAGAATTTTAATCTCATTGCAATAGGCTTATGTTATCTATTAGATGTGTTTTTATACAAACTTATGCACACTGTTTTGGCTTTTCTTCAGATTAATATTACTCAATCTATTCATTCTGTGGGCACCGGTTCCTGCCCACATGACTTTATGATACTATATTTTGTTTCTTATTAAACATATTTTTCCCCTCTTAGGAGACCTTGTGGATATGATCCTGGTCTTCTAATTCATACATTCGGCAAATCTATGAACGCAAGCTCCCTTAGGCTTAAATGCATGTGTATTTCTTTGCATGAATTCCTTTATCTGTAGGTGGTAAAGCTAAAGTCATTTTCTTGTAGCACATCGCCATCAGAATCAGACTATTCCCTTGCAGCCATTTTCTTGTAGCCCATGGTCAGCAGAAGTAGTCAGCCCCCCTTCCTCTTTAAATACAGGTGCTTTATTTTTTTGAATTTGCAGGCTTAAGAAAGGGGCTCCAAGCCTTGTTGCCACGCTCACCCACGTTATGTATGATGTCATCACATCCACACCATTTTGGTTTTTACATACTGCCAGTTCACCTGATATACTTCCTGGATCCTGTTTATTGACATCACATCCCCCTAGAGGAGTCTTCTGTAACGTCACTGACCACCTGTTATACTGACATCTACTGGAGACTTGACAAATGTGCCCATATATTAATTTTACATGTGAGTGCAATATATACTTTTAATTTTTTTTGGAGTTTAAAAAAATACTACACTGAGGTAGTGGCTCTCCTTCTCCCTCTCTTTCCTTTTTGGTGTTCACCACTTTACAAGCATGAAAATAACAAGCTGTAGCTACAGCAACTTAACACTAGATGTCAGCACAAAGATATTATACATTATATGATGGAATCCAATGCAAAGTAAGATGGTCTGTACAAGTGCCTCTTTTAAAGCAAACCTTGAATGGTTTTAAGAGTGCTTTGCATTTTTTCAGGGATTTTTTCTGAGAGTATGCATTTCCTGAGAGTATGTGGTTTGTTGTGAATTGGGCATTGGCATTTGGAATCTTGTATCTGCACATTTTGGTCAGAGTTTGTATCAGGATATATTAGCTTATATGTCCCTTCAGAGTGTCAAAACTTGTCAGCATATTTGTCTATTTCACAGTAAAGGTTTGCAACGGTCTCTGAATTTGTTGTGAGCATATTTGTCTTAGGGAAAGGCTGGCTGGGTGCTGAGGTCCATGTATAGAAAGCTTAGATCATTTTTAGTTTCTGCATTGTTTCTGATGAAATACAACATAGGAGAAGGGTGGATAGGATACTTGGTTGTTCTTCTTGTACTTTGAACCCCTTGTATGTTGCATGGCAGCTTTGAGACGATTTTGTTTACTCCACAAACGGTATCTAGGTATCTTAGACCTGGTAGGTGTAGATTTGCCTTACCAAGCTGTAAATCAACCAAAAGTTCATCCAGCTCTTGAAACTTCTAATAATCTTTACTAGATATCTTGGGAAAGTGACACAATATTTTTAATAGAGCAGCTTCTATAGTTTCTAGCCTGCTATAGCATTAATCTAGGCATTCCCAAGCTGCATGGAGAGCTACAGCTGGGTTTCCAGCGTGAACAGCCCTTCGTCTCATAACACACTCTGAAGATTGTGGGCCTAACCACTTTATTAGCATGTCAGATTCTTCAAGCGGGATACCCAGGCCACTGATGGCAGCCTTAGAGGTAGAGTTCCACCCATGTTGGAGTTGGGGGGCGCTTAGGGTAGCATTGAGTAACAAAAGTGTGTAAAGCAGGAACAGTTCTGAAGTTAATTGCTATGGCAGGGAGAGACTCTGGGGCAATGTTATTGTCAGGAGAAAGATCACTAACCTGATGACACAGTAGAGGTTTAGCTTGACTGACAACCTCTCAGTTGATAGTTTGCCTCTCTGTAATCTGTGACTCAGATGGTTTGGTATAGCCTGAAGGTTCTGATAGATATGTAGAAAGAATAACAGGTTTATCCCATTCATACATAGTCACAATAGTCCCAAGAGTCATCACTCTGAAGCAATGTCAATGTTGTCAGGCGCATCAGAAGTGACTGGGAATCTGCTGCTCTAGCTGAAGACATAGGGCTCCATTCACTAAACATTATTTATGATTAAGGTCAGCGGTAAAATACCTCATAGCGTTCTTCATAAAATTTCTTTCAATTCACTAAAAAATGCTTGTAAAATAAGCCATGCGTTATTTCATCGAAATTAGCGGTATATATATCTCATGAAACCAATCGGTAATTTATCTCATGACATCAATATCCAGTGGGATGAATACAGCGGAAAGGGATTAGACCTGTCAGTTTTTTTTTTTTTGTTTTTTTTTTTGCTGTATCCCTGTTAGGGAGATTCACTCTCTCTATTTCTAGTTTTTTACCAATAAAAGTGAAAAAAATTATACAATCCTATATACAGTACACAATCCTATAACCACAGTTTCATGTGCTGCATTAAGTTTCCTTGGCCAACCACTGCGCCTATGGTTCTCAACATTGCCTGAACAATGGTGTCTTTAATGGTGAGAAATACAAGCAGATACTTATCCATCATGCCATACCATCAGGGAGGTGTGTGATTGGCCCCAAATGTATTCTACAGCAGGACAATTACCTTAAACATACAGCCAATGTAATCAAGAACAGTGTTGGGGTAGTTACTCAAAAAATGTAACTAGTTACTAGTTACTTCTGTAAATTGTAATGAGATTACTTTACTAGTTACTGCATTTGAAAAGTAACTTCACTACTTATTACTTTACTTTACTCTTTCTTCATTTACCGTGTAGAAGAAGATACATGACACTCTTTCTGCATAGAGTTTATTGTATAAACACAGGCTTTGGGAAAAATGAGAACAAAATCTGAAAAAACAGAATAAAACATAAAGTGCAACAAAAAGTCATAAACTTCATCCCTCTCTATTCTTCGAAATAACGATTGTATCGCACGGCTTGGGTAACGCAGGAAAGCGCATTCCTATAGCCTAGTAAAGTAGTGTAGTTACCTCCTATAGCCTAGTAAAGTAGTGTAGTTACCAATATTAGTATTGTAACTAGTTACTTTACTTAGTTACCAAAAAAAGTAATGTAGTTACTGTAATCAGTTACTTTGTAACTAGTTACCCCCAACACTGATCAAGAACTATCTTCAGCGTAAAGAAGAACAAGGAGTCCTGGAAGTGATGGTTTGGCCCCCACAAAGCCCTGATCTCAACATCATCGAGTCAGGCTGGGATTACGTGAAGAGACAGAAGGATATGAGGCAGCCTTCATCAGCAGAAGATCTAGTTCTCCAAGAAGTTTGAAACAACCTACCTGCCGAGTTCCTTCAAAAATTGTGTACCTAGAAGAATTGATGCTGTTTTGAAGGGAAAGGGCGGTTAAACTAAATATTGATCTGATTTGGTTTTTTGTTTTGTTTGCTTACATTTTGTTAATTGATAAAAATAAACTATTAACACTTCTATTTCTGAAAGCATTTTTAATTTGCCACATTTTTTAACACCTGGCTTGGCACTGCACACACTGTCTGTAGTGTGAGTCCTGATACTCTCTTGGAAGAAACTGCAGATCCCACAATACCTGGGTCTCTCAGTTTGGTGCTAATGAAGGTGAGAGCTACACAGTAATTAGATTTGACATATACATAAGCAGGCAGAGCATTTAAAGACACACAGAGTGCACACTCAGCTGGAAGATGATATTTCATCACATTAGTACTCCCACATTTGTGATACAACACAAACAAGGCATGCATTGGATGCTGTGTGACCCAGGACAGGAATTTGTCATATGGACTAGCTAGCTGAAGCAAAACACGGACATAGGGAATGTGTCCATGACTCTACAAACCGCAGCCACAACATGTAAGCCTGTCATTACAAGGTAGGGCAAACAAACAACATGGGGAGTATGAATACACTAATACCCAGTTAAAACAATGAAAGTGTCTGAAAGTGTACAATGCCTTTATGCTTAGTTAGTTTGCAAACAAAACTACTGCTCCTTTGGGGACCAAAGATTTTCAGTGGGGGAATTATGTAGCCTTGGCTGGCAGCCCCTTTAAGCAGTGGGAGTTGCACAGACAGGACGCTGTCACCTTCACGGCCACACTGCAGTGTTTCTTCCCCACCAGTGACTGACAGATGGCAGAGGTAGAAACAGCAATATGATTGGCCCCATCTGCAACTTAAGCCTGGCCACCAGACACAGAAGAGGGAAGGAATGCAGTCTGGGGACAGGTCAGGAAGCCCTGCAACCTGAGTTTTGTGGAGCAGAGCTGGGGTAGTTGAGCTGAAGGCATAGTCTGCCAGGGAAAACAGTGGCTGCAGAGGGGAAAGATAACTGTCAGGAGCCCAAAAAGAGAGAGAGGATATTGCATTTATGCTACTGTATGTGGGGAGAAGGAGAGAACCTTGTGGACAACACATACAGGTGCAGGCTTCAAAGAGGATGCCCAAGGCATTGAAGGCTACCTCTTTATTAGGGACTCAAGTAGACAGGATGACTACAGGTATCCTGTGCAAGTAGTTTTTGTTCAATTTGGTTTTTTAATAATGGTATCTAAAGGAAGACATAAATTGCATAAATTGTTTGTGACATTAATTGTGTACACGCATATTTTTTTTTTTTTTATTTAGGGGTTCTGTAATGTAGTAACTGTAGGTTGTGTGCAACTAATTTGTACGTATTTTGTATCATTTGGCTAATAGGGCTACTGTTTTATACTGATTTATGATGTGTTTTTCTTTTGATATGCAGTCAGTGGTTTAGCACCAGAAGCCCTTGAGCCCACTTTTGTGTTAAGTGAGTGTGCTGCAGTCCTGGAATATAAAGCAAGCTGGCTCACATCTGTACAATTGATCAGGAGGGTACAGTGGGATAAGTAAATGAGAGGTACACGCAGCACTGTAATTTGTTATTTTTAGTAAACCACAACTGACTGAAGAAAAGCGGAAGAAAAACACTCAATAGGATCCCTCTATTGTGCTTTTTTAATTAGTCTAAATATATTTTCACACGCAGGTCCTTCTGTTTTCTCTCATAGTTGTTAAATGGTCAGACAGACAGTACCAGGCAATGTATTCAAATTTGTAAAAAAAAAAACATGAATATTATTGCTGTAGTTCTTTTATTCTGCTAACATGACATCAATGCAAGTTGGTTGTTACCAAAGTTCTGATTTTCCACTTATTGAGTCATTGACCTGAAACAAGCATGCATAAAAAGTTGAATCGAGGTCCTGATGTCAATACTTGTTCCAGGTCAGTAACTCACAAAGTAGTTAAACCAAAATCAGATTGCCCTATGGCATACACCTTTAAAAATTAAGGTCAGCAGTGGCAGCTCCCATATTTCTATCATCATAATTTCCCATAAAGCACCCTTCAGCCTCAGTCTAAGAATACTGATTTGAGATGTTAAAGTAAACCTGTTATAAAAGAAACACAGGGCTGCAATTGTTAACCTCCTTCATCAAATGCCAGTGCCTGACTGTTATTCTAAACCACTAGCTTTGATAATTTCTTGGTTTCAGATTTTGATCAAGTATATATAATGTCAGAAGCCCATATCTGCATACTTGTTTTGGATCAGTGACTCAAAGTATTAATGCTAGAAGGTCAGCATGACTGTCAGGCAACATAGCTCAACAACCGTGGCCCCTAAAGATCCTTTTACACAAGCAGGCGGACCCAATTTGGCCCTCCATTCTCCTCTTTGGAGCTGCAGATGTAAACTGATTTGTGTCAGTTTATACCCACCTACCTCTAATCTGATCCTATACAGCAAAAAGAAACAGAAAATCAGTTCCCCTCTGTATGGCTGGATCGGATCAGAGGGCAGTCAGGTGTAAACTGACAGCTGGTCCGTTTACATCCGACTGCCCATAGAGCAGAGCAGACTGTGTCTGTGTCTGCTCTGCATAAACAGAGTAGACACGGACCTGTCATCCGCCTGCTCTGCTCTGCTCAGCAGGGGATCAGCGGACAGATGGATCCGTCCCATGTGACAGGGGCCTAAGTTTTGTTTACAGTAATGAGACAATTGGCATTTTCCACATTTATGAAATTCCAGCATAAATGGTAAACAATCATAGAAAGAATATACAAACTCCATGCAGACAGTACAATACAGTGCAAACTGATTTCAGTACTTTTGGGGCTCATGCACATTGGCTACCTGAGCCAGGTCAGTGTAATGCCCTGTGTATTTGCTCTGCCCAGGCATAGCATACAAACTGTCATTACCATGAATGGCTGTGCGCTGCTGTAATTGTGTATACTGTGGTGCTATTGTAAACACAAGTACTGCACACTAGAGTTTGCAAAAGTTAGAAAATGTTCTATTTTTTACAAATGCTCATATGCTGTTTTAACACTGTGCATTGTTACTGTAATGCAGATCTTTATTTTTACCACAAGATGGTGTTAAGCAACTCTGTTCATCATAATTTTTTTTTTTTTACAAGAGTGCAGGATCGCTGGAACTTGTATGCTGGAAGTAGATCTTTTCTTATAGTTTAGCGAAGCTTGAACTACACAGCCCAGGAGCCTTTGATAGGTGGTTGGAGCAGATCCAGGGAACACGATTGAGAGACTTTGCTGCTGAAAGGATGTGTGGATGAGACCTGTGTTGACCTACGTGGGCCTGGACCAGACCAGGTTGGGCCAGGAAGCCACAAGAGCCTTCGGAAAGCCAAGTGTCCTGAGAAGGGAGACTGGTGGAGATCTGTTTGCTGTTGAATCGGGAGGTCATCATTATTATTGCAGCCACATCTTCAAAGAGGAAGGGGGACCCCCAGACAGATGCTCATTGCTACATTTTCCTTGGCATAAGGACCAGGTAAGAGGGTTTCTAACCCATTTAACACTACTCCTATTGCAAGTGTGTTTGTTGTTTAAGTTACTCCAGGTTTCAGGACACTGTACAGTGCAGACCTCTGCAATTGACACAGATTCCATAGTCCATCTATTGCTACAGTCTTGCCATTCTTAAGCAATTAGCACATGTGGCAGAGCTTATCCATTGGTACAGTCTACTGCTCTTAACGGCCTCTACCTACACTGCCAGCCAGGAGGTTATCTGACTAAGTGAAAGCGGTTTTCTAGTCTGTTTTTTTTTTAAATCCCTGGGATGTTAGCACCTAATGCTATTAACAATAGAATGTGTATGAAATGTAGGTATTATCAGTCATGCTCTTTGCAAATAAACGTACATTGTACCTCCAGTGAGCGTGTTCCCATCTTAGTGTGAGCACCTGAAGCCCACTTGTTCCTTTTTCCAGACTACGGAGCTGCTGGCTATCCAGCATGCAGCTCCTATTCTCGCATATGCACATATAGTACAAAGCACGGCACACTCATTGTGATGCTATAAGCGGCGGATGCCCATTGACTCCTGGGATTAATGACTTAAATCCCAGGAGCCAATGGGCGGGCGGAGATGACGCACCTACAGCAGAAATAGGGGATTTATCATTCAAAGAAGGTATTTACATTGCTGACAAAAAAAATTCGAAATGTCCAAATAGGTATTACAAATTGTTCATGAACGCTGGCGGGGGAAGGAGAGTTAAAAATATGCCTGGAACTCCCCTTTAACCCCTCTATCCCCTGCTAGGAAGAACTTGGTGTTTACTTTAGCCCAAGTTTAAGCCACCTAAGGAAGGAATCCAGAACACCTGATGAAAGAGTGGGATTCGGGACTCTGCGCATGCTCAGAAAAGCGCGTCGCTCATGCCGATCATACCAAGCATTCCAGCTCCCTGGTGACGTGGCCGCATTCTTCTCTCCTTCATCTCCACACCACAGTTGCCTCCCCGGATGCCGCTAAGAGATAGCCGGCTCTCTTCCTCCCATGTGACGGACGGTGTTTCAGTGTATACTGCCTGTAGTGTGGATAGATGGTACCACCTAGAAGAGCTTCATATCATATTTGATGCAAAAAAGCCTGAATACCGTGGCATCTTGTGAGTTGCTACAGCTATTGTTCTTATTTTACAATATATTTGACTGCACTTAGAGCGCTTTTCTTTTTGTCTTTGCTTAAAGTGTCTGCTACCCGCAATTTAACCACCAAGGTGATCTTGCCTTCATATCAACATTCTTAAAGTGAACTTTCCTGTCAATTTTGCATATTAGGGAGAACTCTGCAAATTACTTTACCACAAAAAGGGATTATTAGTTTTTCTTAACTTCTTAAAGGGGATTGCTCTCCACACTGCATGCAAACTAAGTGCCCCAACTAAGCCGGCAGAAGAACCCTATACCTAGTTTTAGTTTTGGGTGCTATATTTGACAAACATCCTGAAGTTTAAACTTTGTCTCCTCCGACTCCTCCGACTGAGGGCCTACAAGTGAGTTAGCCTTGTGTTGCTACCCCTTTTTGCCAAATTGAGGAAAATCTCCCAGTTCCCAGAGCTATTTTTTATATCTTTAGTCCAGTTATTTGCATTCTTTACCATACTATCCTTTGATTTTAATACAATTCAATCATTTGTTTTACAAGCGTGTGCATATTTTTTCTTTGTGTCACAGCCAGGAGACTACCTGGCCAGGAAACTTTGGTGGTGTCAGCAGGGGTGGTGCTCTGCCCAGGGCTCAGTGACTAACAGAGAACCCAAATATTCTAGAGGCTCCTGCGGGGGTAGTGGTACACTGTACTCTTGTGTACCTCATCATTGCTGTATACATGAGTTAAATCTTTTCCTTCAGTTTTGCTGTTCTACAGGCTTCTGTACTCTGCTGAATTTGCTTATTCTAATCTCACTGCTCAGTGTGAGCTTCTCACAGTGTGCCTTAGAATCTGAAGGAAATCAGGTATAGCCCACCTCCTTTATTGGCTGGATGACATTCAGCATCATTTAGTGCTTTCCTCCCCAGCCTTACTGTCCTTGTTCCATCCCTATAATGTATTGAATTTCAAGTTCTTTCAATCATGGAGGCTAAGCCTCACATGTGTTTCCTAGGGTGGTCTGCATGTCATGGAGGCTAAGCCTCACATGTGTTACCTAGGGTGGTCTGCATGCAAATGTGGCCTGCCTAGAAATTTCCACTTCTTCAGACTGACACCTATCAAAAATTTAAACTGAAGCACCACACCACTGCTAAGAGGTCCAGATACAACTTTATTTAAAAAAAAAGTCAGGGGGACAATCCAAAAAGTATCCAATGTGTTCTGGAGGTCCACCTTTATCAGGATCTCAATGTGAATAAACTAGAAGTGTACTGGACCTTTAATGCTATTTTTTTCAGTGTGATTACAAGCACATGCCTTGTCAGCAGACAACTCACCCATCAAGGCATTTTGATTTTTGCATAACTCTGTGGGCTCTTATGTTTTCAAGATTATACTATGTACAGCACCCCTGCCAGCCCATTCCAACACCCATGATCTGACTGTATTGAATAGAGAATCACAGATACCCTGTAATGAGGACACTGGGTCTAAAATAAGGTATGTAATAAAAAACAGAAAGGATTTATTTAAAAATGAAGTCACATTTTGATGAGGGAAGGAGAAGGAGGAACTAAGGAAGGCAAAATATAAGCAGATCAAACATCGCCTTTAATTATTGTTCAAAATTCTATATTTCAGTCCAACATCCTCAAACAAACATGCCCATATTGCATGAAAAAACAGCAGCCTGCTCTCTCTACCACTATCAATATAATTGCATTCATCGATGTGTGCAGCCTATTGCATTAGGGCGGGCACCCCAAAGCTCAAACACACATGCCTTTCTCTGCAGCCTCAGCTGCAATGGGACAGTGAATGAATGGGAGGTGCTCTGTGCTGAGTGGCTTCTTGTTAATTCACAAACTGAAGCATAGTAAATTCAGTTTCTCTTACGTCCTCCGACAGTCGCCGCCTCTTCATATTCGTCACATATGGGGTATTAGACTTTGCTCCGAAGGAGTAGCTAGGCAACAGAATATGTTAACATTAAAGCTTTTAACATATCCCACCCTCAAGGGGTGGTCCCCTCAGTCAATACCCTCCTACTTCCTGCAACCATATCTCAGTTTCAATGTCTAGCTTGTCAGGAGTGGCTGTCTCTCTCTGTGCTGGGGCTTTGTGCCCCAGACTCTTTCTTCTTTTTTGATTTTTTGTTTGAGTTTTCTCTCTACCTTTACTTAGCTGTTCTTTTTGTCAGCATTAGTTAGTTCTTCAGATGAAGAGGATCATGCGGGCTGGGTCTCGGGCTGATCCCCCTGGTCGCAGGTCGTGGGTCAGTGGCTTCCCAGCCTGCCATTGAGCGTTCAGCCAGGTAACGCTCCTGGCACAGTGAACGACCCATCCCTGTTCGGTGCAGGGATGATTGGTGAGGTGGCTACCTCACTGGACGCTGTGCGGTTTCTTAACCCCCATTCTGTGCGTCTTGTATGCGACTCTCCCTGCCTCATGTGCAGCGGCTTGTTCGCCTGTGCGGGTCCCCCACGCCATTGTGAGGTAAGTGTATCTATGTGGGGACCTGTCTGTCTGGGGGGGTGTCAGTCTGGGACTGTGTAACCTGCCTCTGTTCGCACTGTTTGTCTCCCTATCACTCGGCTGCATGCTGTGGGCTGCAAGGGGGGGGGGAGCTGTGTGACACTGTGTGTGTCAGCCTTGTCAGTGTGAGAAGCTGTGTGCTGTGGGGCATGTTTTGGGCATGTTTGGGCACTATACAGCGATCGCTGCGGCGATCTGACATGTTTTTTTATACATGGATGACATGTGTGCTTTACTGTACTGTGGAGCGGCGGTTTCGGCGCCAAACGGCGCCATTTTGCCTACACTCGCTCCGGCCGCATGTTCTACATGCATGGCGGCCATTTTCTTGTAGCCTCCAATAGGCTTTCATAGAGCGCCCTGGCAGCATCACTTCCTCTTCTCCAGGAACACCGATCGAGGCAGCAGCAGCGGCGAGGGTCTCCTCAGGTTATATCCTTCTTATCCATTGCCTGTGTCAGTTTTATTGTCCCTGTGGGGGTCTCATTGTGCTTGTGTGTGGTGCGGTGGGCTGCGCTCGCCGCGCTTGTTAAAGGGGCAGTTAACCCTTTATTATCCGGCATTTGTAATAGGGGCAATGGATTCTCAGGAGGGCAAATTTCCTACCGCCTTGGTGGAAAGCAAGGGGACCGCTGTTTCCCCCCCAGGGGGGGATTTAGCCACTATTGTGGCTGGCCTTGCTGCTCAGGTGCAGATGCTGGTGGCTGCTCAATCTACTAAAAGACCCAGAGTTTCTCTTTCCTCTGATTCTGAGGGTGAAGGTGATGGGGCTGTTATGGCGGGGGCCTCCTTATCGGGGTCCCGCTCCTCCCTGGATCTAGTGGGGTCCGAGGTGGAGGCTGAAGTTGAAGGGGTTGATAATTCTCCCCCTGGCTCGCCTGAAGAGCTTGCAATCATGGATGAATTGATTGCTTCCATAAAACAAACGCGGCGTTTGCAGGATGAAGTGTGTCCCCCCGCTGCCTTGGCGGCTTATGGGACGCAGAGAAAACGCAGGACGCCGCAGGTTTTTCCCTGCAATGATGATTTTCAGCGCGCTGTTAAGGAACAATGGCGCAATCTGCGCAAACCTTTTGCTGTACCAAGTAGGTTCAGGCTGCGTTATCCTTTCTCGCCTTCCACTGATGAAAGGTGGTGTGTGCCACCCCCAGTGGATCACGCAATTGCGGTTTTAAACAAATCCACTGCGATTCCTGCAGAGGATTCCCCTGTGTTCCGTGATGCCACGGATAGGAGATTGGAGTCTCTTGCCCGTCATACTTATTCTGTTACGGGATCTATGCTTAAGGCTCTGTTTGCCTCTCTCATGGCGGCCCAGGCGGTCGCAAGTTGGACGCAGATGCTTAGGCGCGTCCTAGTGGCCGATTCGGCCTCGCCGGCGACCCTGGATATGGTGAATCAAATCCACCAGGGTGTCATGTATCTGTGTGATGCGGACCTGGACCTAGTCCCGTTGGCTGCACGTGTGCACAGCGTGGCGGTGTTGTCTCGCCGCCTGGTTTGGTTGAAATGTTGGTCGGTGGACCAATCTTCACGTAAGACCTTAGCCAATCTGCCTTATGATGGGTCTCGCCTTTTTGGGGAGTCCTTGGATGTGTTGATTAAGGGGATCACCGGAGGTAAGAGCACTCTCTTGCCCCATTTCCCCAAGGCTAAGGGGGCTTCTGGGAAGAAGCATGCTAATTTTCAGCCCCCTCAGGGGTCCTTTCGTGCCTTTCGGTCGCACTACAAGGGCAAACCATTCAAAGGTCAAGGCTCTCAGAAGAAGCCCTGGTCTGGTAAACAGAAGTCCGGTCAATCCGGATCCGCAGCCCATAACAGTGCGGCCTGAAGGGGCGCCCTCACCCAGTTTTGGGGTGGGGGGACGCTTGCTCGGTTTTCTTCAGCCCTGTTTGGCCCGCGTGCGGGACAGATGGGTTCAGGAGATCGTTCGATCTGGTTACAAGATCGAGTTTCTCTCTCGGCCGGAGAGCAGATTTTTTCCCTCAAATCTTCAACTGTCTCCAGAGCGTTTACGGGACCTGCACCTGGCGGTAAGGGACCTGAGGGCTCAGGGAGTGGTAGTTCCGGTGCCTCATCGGGACAGATTTTGGGGGTTTTATTCCAATCTGTTCACCGTGCCCAGAAAGGAGGGCAAGGTTCGTCCAATTCTGGACTTGAAGGCTCTGAACCGCTCTGTGCGGGTTCGCAAGTTCCGCATGGAATCCCTGCGGTCGGTGGTGGCTGCCCTGGTTCCGGGGGAATTCATGGCCTCCATCGATTTGAAGGATGCGTATCTTCACATCCCCATTTTCGAGGGTCACCAGAGGTACCTTCGATTTGCCATTGCGGAGGATCACTACCAGTTCGTGGCGTTGCCTTTTGGCCTCGCCTCGGCTCCGCGGGTCTTCACCAAGGTGCTTGCACCGGTTCTGGCATTATTAAGGGCCCAGGGCATTTCTGTCCTGGGGTATCTGGACGACATTCTGGTTCAGTCTGCGACCAGCCAGGGTCTGGAGATGGACCTGTCTGTCACGATGCAAACTCTGCAGGAGTTTGGTTGGACGATAAATTTTCCAAAGTCGACACTGAGTCCGTCGGTTCGCCTTCCCTACCTGGGAATGATTCTGGACTCGGTGCAGGCGAAGGTCTTCCTGCCGGAAGACAAACTCAGAACTCTTCAGGAGGAAGTCAGGTCCCTCAGGGACGTTCCGCACTCGTCTCTGCGGACGTGCATGAGATGTCTGGGATTGATGGTCTCGGCCTTCGAGGCGATTCCCTTCGCCCAGTTTCACACGCGGGGTCTCCAAGCGGAGATCCTGTCCATGTGGGACGGGCGACCTCAATCTCTGGATCTTCGCATCTCGTTGAGTCATCGCACCAGAAGAGACCTTCTGTGGTGACTCCAGTCCCCGATGGTGTCCGGGGGCAAGTCGTTTCGTCCTATCTCGTGGACGGTAATCACCACGGATGCCAGCCTGTCGGGCTGGGGTGGTGTTCTGGGCGTTCTGTCCGCCCAGGGGACTTGGTCGGAGGGGGAGTCCTCCCTTCCGATCAACATTCTGGAATTGCGTGCGATAAATCTCTGTCTTCATCGCTGGACAGACCGGCTGCAGGGCTGCCCGGTTCGGGTGCAGACGGACAATGCCACGGCGGTGGCCTACATCAACCACCAAGGGGGCACCAGGAGTACCCGAGCGGCTCGAGAAGTGGCCGACATTCTGTCTTGGGCCGAGACTCATGTCCCGGTGATAACGGCGGTTCACATTCCGGGGGTGGAGAACTGGCAGGCGGACTATCTGAGTCGCCAGACCCTGGATCAGGGGGAATGGTCTCTCCACCCGGCTGTCTTCCAGATGTTGTGCGCGAAGTGGGGTCTTCCAGATGTGGACCTGTTCGCGTCTCGTCTCAACAACAAGGTGAGAAGGTTCGTGGCAAGGACGCGCGACCCTCGGGCAGACGCGTCGGACGCGTTAGTGGCCCCGTGGCATCAGTACAGGCTGATGTACGCGTTTCCACCGATTCAGTTGCTGTCCAGGTTCCTTCGCAGGTTACACTCGGAACGCAGCACGGTGATTCTTGTGGCACCGGACTGGCCTCGCCGGTCCTGGTACGCAGACCTTGTGAATCTGGCGGTCGACGCCCCGTGGCGTCTGCCTCTTCAAGACGATCTCCTGTCTCAAGGACCGATATACCATCCTGCTTTACAGTCGCTGGCTTTGACGGCCTGGCTGTTGAGACCGAGGTCCTGAAGGAGAAGGGTCTCTCCCCAGAGGTCGTTCATACCTTGATCAACGCGAGGAAGTCTTCCTCTGGGAAGGTTTATTACCGTACTTGGAAGGCCTATTTTGCCTGGTGTGAGTCCAGGGGGTTTTCACCCCGCACGTACTCGGTTTCCCGAGTGCTGTCCTTCCTTCAAACGGGTGTCGATCAGCGTTTGGCGCTGGCTACGATAAAGGGTCAGGTGTCTGCGCTGGCCGTTCTGTTTCAACGTCCCGTGGCTTCCAACTCCTTGGTTGGCACTTTTGTTCAGGGAGTGCGGCATCTGGTACCTCCTAGGAGGGATCCTCTGCCCCCTTGGGACTTGAATCTCGTTCTATCTGTGTTACAACGTGCTCCTTTTGAACAGATCAGGGAGATCTCGTTGTCTATGTTGTCCAAAAAGGTTGCCTTTTTGGTTGCGATCACTTCGGCTCGCAGAGTGTCGGAGCTGGCGGCTTTGTCCTGCAAGTCTCCGTATCTGGTTGTTCATTTGGATAAGGTGGTCTTGCGACCTAATCCTTCTTTTCTTCCGAAGCGAGTTTCGGAATTCCATCTTAATGAGGATATTGTCTTGCCTTCGCTGTGCGCGAAGCCTAAACATCCAAAGGAGGTGAGATTGCATTCTTTGGATGTTGTTCGGGCGATAAGGGTTTACCTTAAATCGACTGAGTCTTTTCGAAAGACGGACTCCTTGTTTGTTCTTCCAGAGGGTCCTCGGAAGGGCATGGCGGCGTCGGCCTCTACCATCGCCAAATGGATCAGGCAGACCATTGAACAGGCCTATGCTTTGCAGGGGAAGGTTCCCCCTGTGCCTGTGAAGGCGCACTCTACTAGATCTTTGAGTACGTCTTGGGCCTGTCGTCATGGGGCTTCTGTAGCCCAGGTGTGTAAGGCGGCGACCTGGTCGACCGTGCATACTTTCACAAAATTCTACAAAGTAGATGTTCAGGCATCGGCGGATGCTTCCTTTGGCCGCAAGGTTCTTAGTGCGGCAATTCCCTAGGGTCCCTTGTTGGGGACCTCTGGCTGTTGGGATAAGTTTTTTATCCCCTGGTTATTTGTCTTTTCCTGGGTTGTTGCTCCTGTTGAGCACTTGTTTTTCCTGTAGCCCAGCTGGTTTCCTTCCTTTGGTAAGGTTCCTTTCTTTGATGCGGAGACTGCTTTCCCACCCCTCATGTTTGCACTGCTTTGGGACGTCCCCATATGTGACGAATATGAAGAGGCGGCGACTGTCGGAGGACGTAAGAGAAAACGGAATTTTTGTAAAATCTTACCTGTAAAATTCCTTTCTCTGAGTCCTCCGACAGTCGCCGCCCCCGCCCCTCTTTTGGGGTTTGGTTGTATACTCTACTGCTATTCCACTGAAACTGAGATATGGTTGCAGGAAGTAGGAGGGTATTGACTGAGGGGACCACCCCTTGAGGGTGGGATATGTTAAAAGCTTTAATGTTAACATATTCTGTTGCCTAGCTACTCCTTCGGAGCAAAGTCTAATACCCCATATGTGACGAATATGAAGAGGCGGCGACTGTCGGAGGACTCAGAGAAAGGAATTTTACAGGTAAGATTTTACAAAAATTCCGTTTTTCTATGCTTCAATTATGAATGAACACAGTCAGTGAGTGTGTTCATTGTGATTATTTAGAAAAGTAAGGCACTGGTAATTGATATATTTGCTAGCTCCTTCCCCCACTCTATAACCTGAAACATCCCTCGCAGCAGTTGGGGGGAGAGGAGAGCAGGGAAGCCAGCAGTACTGTGGGGTAGCAGGGCCAACACGGGGAAGGCTGGACAGGGGGGGGAATTGGCACTGCATGTAGGAATTAGGGTGTCCCCTGGCACTCTCTAACCTGAAACAGGAGAGGAGAGAAGGGAAGCCAGCAGCACTGTGGGGGGCCACCACAGGGAAAATTCTGGACAGTAGAGGGGATTTGCACTGCATGTAGTGATCAGGGCGTGCCCAGGCACACCTGGCACACACCCTGCGCACTCTCCAACCTTAAACATCCCCCGCAGCAGCTGGGGTGAGAGGAGATAAGGGAAGCGAGCAGCACTGCGGGGTGGGGGTCCAAACACGGGGGAAGTCTGGGCAGCAAGGGGGATTGGCACTGCATATAGTGGTCAGGGTGTGCCCATGCACACCTGACACACCCCCTGTGCACGCTCCAACCTGAAATATCCCCCCACAGCAGTTTGGGGAGGGCCCTGCGGGGCGGGGGGGCTAACACAGGGGAAGTCTGGGCAGTAGGGGGGAATCGGCACTGCATGTAGTGATTAGGGTGTGCTCAGGCACACTTGGCACACCCTCTGTGCATGCCTATGTTTGTATTGATGCTAAGCTTGGTATACATGTACCGAATGTTGTCTGTTCTAATGACCAGCTTCGGTCTTGCTGGGAAACCAGAATTCGATCAGCACTCGTAGCCAATGGCTGCAAGCGCCGATGAGTGTATTCTGGTGGGGAGGAGTCCCACCTCCGTCCTCCGGTCAGAATAAAATAGCTCAACGGGAGAGATCCCTGCGTCACGCATCCTTGTGTTGATGCAGGGATCTGTCAGATGCTTTTCATTCAACCAGCTGGTTGAACAAAAAAAAAAAACTGAACATATTTACCCAGCTTTACTTCATCTCCAGGATACATCAGGAAGTATACTGAATAGATGACGATAACATTACCATACAGATACAGGTGGACAAGCTGGGACACCGGGCGATTAAAAGATTATCCCATGATCAAGTGAGAGTATGTGGATGAGCCTGGAGTTGAACTCACAAGCCTCACATTTAAAGAGATTGTGCTCTGGATTTGAACACAGCTGTGATTTCCTGACACTTCAGTCACCACAATGCCCGAGCACAATATTGCTGCTTGTCCAAGATTAATGAAATTCGCTTTTGTAGCAGATGGGACAGCTCTGTTTTGCTTTACAATTAGATGATCACATCCTTTAAATCTTACAAGCCCAGAGGGCATGAAAAGCGCTGGTTAAAGGGTTAAATAAGCAGATATTAAATTGTTTGTCCCTCTTCTCTGTTTTGTTATATTGTGGAACACAACAATGCTTTATTAATTCATGACAATTAAAATGAGCATAGTGTAATACATGCATGTTAGGTAATGATTCTGAATAATCTTTTCTCCCACTAGCAGAGAGATAACGATAACCAAACATAACAAATAAATGGAAAAATCTTCGCAGTGCGGAGGTCTCAGGTCTCCTGCACTGCAGACACCCAGTAAAGCAGCTGCTGCCTGGAGAGGAAAGGATTCACATCTGAGACCATTAATTACCAGATGTCACCTACTGCTGGAGATGCTTATAACATGCACACAAAGCTTGGAAGATGAGCAGCAGCCAGTGATGTTCCTACAGTGACACCTACAGGTCATTTTACACATTGCACTCTGAAATACAAACTACTTAATACTTAAGGATTCGTCTAAGACCTGATTCACACCTATGCGATTTTAGTGGATTTTCCGTTTTGCAGAAACACACTACAGTCCATTTACATGGTTTTCTATGGGTCACATTCACATCTGTGCATTTTATGGAAAGGGCCAAGGCCTTTTTCATGGTTTTTGGTTCTATAGACTTTAATGAATCAAAAACGCGTATTGAAAAAAGCAAAATATCCCTAGAATACGCAAACTGCAACCTGCATAGGTGTGAACCTGGCATAAAGGGATTTTTTACAGCGGTAAATATAAATCAGTCAGCCATAACATTCTGACCACCCATCTAATAATGAGTATGGCCCCCTTTTGCTAAAACAGCCCTGATCTATTGAGGCATGGACACCAAAGTAACATCCACATGAATGGCAGGACAAGGGTTGCCACTTTTTCTTCAAGCCAAGCCCAAACACTTTTGCGGCGCACAGTAATTTTTTTTTTTCGTTTTAGTATACACTATAGCAGTGGTATTCAACCCTGGCCTACAGGGCCCACTAACAGGCCAGATTTGCAAGATAACTGAAATACATCCCAGGTGATATAATTTGCTGCTCATTGATTGCAGTACTCTAGTCTGCATCTCCCCAAGGTAATACTTAAAATCCGGCCTGTTAGTGGGCCCTGAGGACCGGAGTTGAGGACCACTGTACTATAGGATTGTAACAGACCTGGGACACCTCTGGGCACTCCAAAGAGAATAGTAATGCAGTGCACATAGTGCCACCTCACCCTCCTGTCAAGCCACATTCCTGTCTAAACAATGTGTCCGGGTTTCAGGTGGACTGAAACCCGGACACATGATTCCAAATCAGGACCATCCTGGTGAATCCCGGCCAAGTGGAAACCCTAGGCAGGACTCAAGGTTTCCCTGCAGAACATTGCCCAAAGCATTACACTGCCTCTGCCGACTTGCCTTCTTATACCGCATCCTGGTGCCATCTCTTCCCCAGGTAAGTGAGGCACACACACCCGGCCATCTACATGATGTAAAAGAGATCATGATTCATCAGACCAGGCCACCTTCTTCCATTACTCCATAGTCCAGTTCTGTTGTTCATGTGACCATTGTAGAATATTTTGGCTGTGGACATGGGTCACCATGGGCTTCACAGCCCCATACACAACAAACTGCGATACCTATTTTTTTCTGCTTTCACCACATCAACTTCATGGACAAAATGTTCACTTGCTGCTAATATATCCCACCAATTTTCAGATGCCATTGTAACAAGATATCTAACAGTGGTCATAATGTTATGGCTGATCAGTGTATGTCTCAGTAGTTGCAGGGCATCCTTTCTTTGGCCAGCTGTACTTTGGTCTGAAGTAGTTAAAGTGACACTGAACTCTTTTTCCTTTGCCAACATGGAAGCATACATACATCCACCCACAGGACCTGTTTAAATCTTTAAAAGTCCGACTGAGAGCAGCCTCCCCCATTCTTCTTTTTGTCCTCAAAGATCAACACCTACAGACCGTTACACTCAGGATAAGCTCTTACCTGCAGACTACGTTAGCATCCATCTGGGTTCAGCCTCTCCCAGGCGCAGTCCCACATCTTGGGCTGCTAAACGCACCAATAAGGTGGGGAGCCCCTTCTGGTGGTCTTTTGTGGCTGAGGGGTTCTCTAATCAGAGACGGTAACCCTCTTGTGGCATGCCTGCTGTGGGTCTGGATCTCGCAGTTAGGACTGCATGGCATCTATTTGTTTGTGGAATTCTACCTCAGATAGTAACTTTTACTCTATGCTAAAATTTCTCCAGTCTTCAGTCCCTTCAATCTGCCGTTATTTCATTTAACTGCCAAAATCGCCTTGTTCCTATGTTTTATTAGCAGGGTTCCTCCGGCCTCCCTCTTCTCCCTGTCAGCTCCCCGAGGCGCACGCACAGCTCTCATCTCCCTTTAGGCCGGCCACAACAGACCCGGGCGGTACTGCTCTTCTGCGCATGCGTGGTGGTTTTCGGGCCTCCACCAGCCAAGTTTTCGGGGGTTAGAGACACTGGCGCATGCGCGATGCGCCAAGAGGACGCGGCACCCGTATTGAGCGAGGGAAAAGGGCTTCCCTCCATTAACGCTGACCTCCTGGATAGGAGGGAGGAGTTTTCTCATAAGGTGCCCTGTTTAAAGGGCTCACAGGTGCAATAATGGATGTCTTTTAATTCAAGCATCCAGCACAAGCAGCATAACTGAGGAGTAAGCAAAGGTCCAGGTAAGTCATAATATTCTGGAGAGGGGGGGTGACTAGTATATTATTAAGGATGGGGGGGAGGGGGTTTCCCAGTCTCTTTGGGGTTAAGTTTCTTTGAAAAGGAAAACAAAGAGAGGTATGTATGTGTATATATGTATTTGTGTGCTTATTGTTCTATGTTATATGTGCGTATTCTCTCTCTCTGTTCGCTATTTTTGCTTATTTTTTCCCTCTTTGTTGCCATGCAGTCCCCCTTTTGCACCTTTTGGTTCCTCCAACAGCATAAGTCAACCACTACATAACCAAAACCACTAAAAAAACAGGTAAGGGCCACTTTTGGGTAAGTAAGAAGATGTGGGGGAAAAGAGTGCGTTATGCCCTGACGAGCGTGCGTTTTTGCCCATTTCAGCCCTGGCTGCTCAAACTCTCGCTCTAGGAGGTCCAGATGCTCTCTGGAACATCAGGATTTTCCCAGGGCAGAGATTGACTCCTCCAGTCCTGGCAGACCCCCTATAAAGGGCGAAAATGTACGCTCAAGAGAAAGCACATGACCCAAAAGGCAAATGTTGGTCAAGTGGAAATGACCCGATGCCAGGAAAGCTAGCTTGCAGCCACTGCTTCAGGCAGCTGGCCAGAGACCAGAAGTATGAGAGTCAGCAGGTGTCAACCATGTTCAAAAGTCTGCGACTCCCTGGCAGAATTTTCTTGGACAACCAGGGACAGAAGCGGATGGATGGACAAAGTGGGGGCCCTGCACCAGTTCTAAGCCATGAACCCTCTTTAGCCAGAGAGGTACCAGGCACTAGAAAAGAGAAGGTACTGCTCCTGTGCTTGAGAAGTTGCTGTGCGGCTGATTTAAAACATATGTCTCCACTGATTCAGCCGCCCACATCGGCTGTGCTGCCACTCCCAACAGGTCAGGGAAAACCGAAATGAAACTCTAAAATGAAAAAAACACAGAGGGCGCACCAGCCTAGTGCATTACCTTTGCGACAATTTATTGTTAAAACGATGTACACATTGTACTCACAAATTAGAAATATCAAGCGAGGTATATGTAAGAAGTCCATCAGATTCTCCACTAAGCATGGTCTGCTGACTAGTAACAGTTGTGGAATAAGACATCCAAATAAAGCTTACACGTTTCGAAGGTTGTCCCTTCTTCTTCAGAGCTCAATCCAGCTTTAGTGTGCTAGCCTGGTGCGCCCTCTTTTCTTTTTTTTTTTGTTTTAGAGGTACCAGGCACTTCAGCGTTGACTCTAGCTCAGCGGACTATGCGGGCTGATTTCCCAGGCTCAGCAATACAGCCAACCTTCGAGGAAGAGGGAGAAGATACCACTCCCTCCTCGGCTGAGGATCTGGAGGGTTTAGGCTTTGAATTTGCTATGGTGTCACTATTTATTAAGGCAGGAAAAGCTGCACTGAAATGGGAGGAATCTCCTCCAAAAAAAGAGAAGACTTTATCCCCACTTAAAGAAAGAGGTAGCTACCTTTCCTCTTATGACAGAAAAAGGAGGCCTGTTTCAGGAAGAATGGGAAAAGGGAGAGAGAAAATCCTCTTCAGCCAATAGGTTACAGAAGTTATACCTACTCACGTAGGAGGATACAGCAACTTTGTCAAACCCTCCGATGGTGGATGCAGCAGTGACTAGACTGGCCAAGAACGTGACATTTCTGATGGAAGACTCTTCTTCCTTTTGCGATGTCCTAGATGGACGCATTGATATGGACTTAAGAAAGTCCTACCTCGCAACAGGTGGTGCCCATAAGCCCGCCGTGACTTTAACGTTCATAGCAAGCGCTGCGTGAGTATTGACACAAAAGTTGGAATTGGCAATAAAGAAACAGCTGCCTAAAGAGCAAATATATAAAGAGCTTGATTAGATATACTGTTAATCTCGGCAGACTTCCTAGGGGAGGCAGCTATAGATATCATTTAATGGTCCTCCAGAGCAATGCTTAGCTCAATTACAGTCAAAAGAGCTTCGTGGCTAAAACCCTGGGCAGCAGACCCATCCTCAGCGCAGAATTGCTGCAAGTTGCCTTTTGAAGGGAAGGCACTGTTTGGCCAAAAACTGGATACGGCCAACTCCAGGATTACAGGATGAAGATCAGATCTTCTACCACAAGACCGAAGTTCTGGACACCAGAAAGGGTGACCAAGCAGAGGGGTGCCAAAAAGGTACTGGGATTTCTGAGGTTTTTCCCCATCCAAGGACTCCAGAAGGAATTGGAGGGGGTACACAATCAACCTTCCTAAGGTCACAGAGAGCTAAGGCCCCTGTGACTCCCTCAGGTACACAGGGGGAGGTGGTGGGATCCAGGCTGCTTAAATTTGCACAGGTCTCGCAAGTTCACTGCCAAGATCGGTGGGTTCAGTCCACAGTGGCCATTATTGGCTTTTCAAATAACGGCCCCCAGCATACTCCTTTACCCCCACCAAGACAATCCAGTTGGCCCTGAAGTTCGCTGCTCTTCAGGAATACATCAACATCTTGCTGGGTCAAGGGGCGACCATAGCAGTTCTGACCTGTCAAAGGTTTACAGGCTTCTACTCTCCTCTTTCTGGTCCAGAAAAAGCTGGGGGGCTTCAGACCAGTAATCGACCTCAAGAAATTGAATCGATTTATCCTGATAGAGAGATTCAAGATGGAGTCTCTCCATACCATAATCCAAGTAATTCAACCAGGGGACTGGATGATTTCAGTAGACTTGCAGGATACCTACCTGCATTTCCCGATCCATCAATCATACCAGAGGTTCCTCAGATTTGCATTGGGGGGCAGACATTACTAATTTGTCTGCTTTCCCTTTGGCCTATCCACTTGCCCTTGAATCTTCATCAAGGTTCTGATTGCGGTTTTCGTCCCACTGAGGGACATAGGGCTCAGATTCCATCATTTCTTGGATGATATCATCCTCATGGCCCAGGACCAAGACCTCTTGGAGAAACAGAGGGAGCTCTTGCTGTCCACCTTACGGACATTTGGCTGGATAGTCAATTATCAGCTGGAGCCGACACAGAGTATGACCTATCTAGGGGCCCAGTTCAGTACTCGGGAGGCCACAGTTTCCTTACCTCTTTAGAAGCTCCCCAGGATCAGGAAGAAATTCCAGCAATCATTGATGGCGCCAGTAATTTCGGCATCCCAGTGCATGAGACTTCTAGGGATGATGGCTTCATGTATCCCGATGATCCCCTGGGCTCACTGGAAGCTCAGAATTTTTTCAACAAGGTTTTCTGATGCAGTGGAAGATTTGTCTAGTCCAACCAATCATAGGCGTGCGCAGGGGGTGTGCCAGGTGTGCCTGGGCACACCCTAATCACTACCCTGCAAGATCGAGATTTGGGAAAGGGGCTAGTAAATATGTAATTTACTGGTGCCTTCCTTTTCCAAATGAACATTGTGGACACAACTAGGTTTACTAGGTTGGGGGCCAGAAACCAGAAAGCAAGCTACTCACTAGGGGGGGAACCTCTGGGTGAGTCTAGGATGGAAAAAGACTTGGGCATACTGGTAGACAACAGGCTTGGCAGTGGCATGCAATGCCAAGCCGCTGCAAGCAAAGCCAACAGAATACTGGGATGTATAAAAAAGGGGATTCACTCCAGAAATAAAGAGATTATTCTCCCACTCTACAAGACTCTGGTCCGGCCACATCTGGAGTATACTGTCCAGTTCTGGGCACCGGTCCTCAGGAAGGATGTGCTGGAATTGGAAAGAGTGCAGAGAAGGGCAACAAAAATAATTAGGGGAATGGAGGACATCAGCTATGAGGAAAGACTACAAACACTGAACCTATTCTCTCTGGAGAAGAGACGCTTGAGAGGGGATATGATATTAATGTACAAATACTGTACTGGCGACCCTAGCATAAGGAATAAACTATTCAGAGAAAGGAGATACAATAAGATACGTGGCCACTCACTAAAACTAGAGGAAAGGCGGTTTAACCTTAAAATGCGTAAGGGGTTCTTCACTGTAAGAGCGGTAAGGATGTGGAATTCTCTTCCACAAGCAGTCGTATCAGCAGGGAGCATTGATAATTTTAAAAAAACTATTAGATGGGCACCTTAGAGACCACAAAATACAGGGGTATACAATGTACGGTTAAAAGCAAACACACACACACATCATAGGTTGAACTGGATGGACTGATGTCTTTTTTCAGCCTCACTAACTATGTAATTATGTACTATGCTTCAGTTTGTGAATGAACAGGAAGCCGCTCAGCACAGAGCACTTCCCATTCATTCACTGTCCAGTGCAGCTGAGGCTGCAGAGAAAGGGATGTGCTTTTGAGCTTTGGGGTGCACACCCTAATGCAATAGGCTGCGCACTCCTATGCAACCAATCAGGATCAACAGCCGAGTCTATGGTGGTGGATACGACAAGAAACGCTATTGCAGCATTGTCCATTAGGGCCACAGCCATGGATCATTGTTACCACAGACACCAGCGCAGCAGGGTGGGGCGCCACCTGTGAACATCACAAGATCCAGGGCAGATGGGAATTTTCTACTCGGGGCCTAGTTTCCAACATTCTGGAACTTCGAGCAGCATTAATGGTGTTAGCCACCTTGTTGCCTTACATACAGGGTCAAGCAGTCCTGCTCCATCTGGACAACACGGCAGCACGGCAGCAGTGTCCTACATACAGCAACAAGGCAGGACGCAAAACCAATCTCTTTTGAGAGAGATGAAGCTGATCATGTAATTAGCACAACAACATCTCCCAGATTTGAGGGCCATATATCTCCCAGGTCATCAGAATATGGAAGTAAATCGCCTATCCAGACAATTCAAGGATCCCAACAAATTGTCCATTCACCCTGAAATGTTCAAGCAGATTATCCACGAGTGAGGGCATCCTCAACTGGATCTTTTTGCCTCATTAACCAACTACAAGGTGATCCCCACTCCTCTCACGCTATCCACATCCATTGGCAGAGAGGATGGACGCCTTGACCCATCCTTTGGTTGCGCAACTGGCCTATGCCTTCCTTCCAAATTCTCTGATCTTGAAATTTCTGAAGAGATTGTTGGCATTGCAGTATTACCCTACTGGCCTCGCCTGTAGGCTATGGTTTTTGCTGGCAATGGATCTCAGCATGTGCCCACTGATTACTCTGCCGGTGACTCCTCATCTCCTGTCACAGGGAGAAATCCTGCATCCATATCCAACACGACTGGCCTTAGCAGCCTGGAGATTAAAAGGCAAGGGTTATAGGAGTTAGGATGTTCTCCAGAGGTTATTAGAACTTTACAGAGCTTAGATAAACAACCAACAGCTACCGTAAAAGTAAATGGGAGCCTGTCTCCAGTGTTCAAAATGTACAATGGTACAAGACAGGGATGCCCGCTCTCCCCCCTCTTGTTTGTGCTCAAAAGAAAAGGGTGTTGGGCGCTTCTGACCAAGCCAGAGAGGAGAAACAGGGGGATTCACCGTTGTAAGAGGGATGCAGGGGATGTCTCCAAGGTCTAGTAGGGAATCGTCACAGTAGGCTGAGTACTAGGCTGCGCTGGCGGGAGAAACTCCGAGGAATCCGCTAGTAAACATGAAGAGAAAAACAGGCGCCATGTAATCAACCATATATTTATTGCACAACAATTAACATAGTATCTTACACTGAGGTAAACTTCAGTCCGTGTCTCAGCAAGTCCAGCCGCACAATCCGGCCGTCCACCGGCCCGGAGGTGACGTCACAGGAAGCTGGTCCGGAGGGATGGTTACAGCGGAAGCCACGATGGAACGCAAGCTCCCGGAAATGACGCAACGCGTTTCGGAGCATGCGCACTCAGCTCCTTTCTCAAGCGAGAAGAGCTGTCGCCTAGAGTCCAGTTTAAATACTGCAGCCTTCAATCAATTAGTGGAAACTGGCGGAAGGGACGGCGCAATGCTCTGCGGGACCAGTTAGAAGACCAGCCCACTACAGGATGCGCTAATACTAATGATGGTAATGGGACTTTTGGACTGGGGCTTTTTAAGAGGTGTACAATACAACAAATATTACGAACAAGATTAGCATATACGTTATCCAGGAAGGGCGTTTGTTGACATAGCTAATACCATACTGTATTAGCTAAAAATAAATACAAATAAGAATTAAAATCAAGGGAAGGGAAAGAAGGAAAACAAAAAAAAAAAAAAAAAACATATATGTATATGCATATGCACATCCACATATGATTATAAATATGCTCATACGTATGTATAGAAAATTTAAAAAAGAAGGGGGGGGGGCTGGAAAACAAAGAAGAGAAAGAACAGACTACCTCATGACACTGGCTGTGGGTTCGTGAATTACTTCACGGATTAATACTCTCACTGCCATGTACTCACGAGGGGGGGAAAAAGAGAGGAAAATGGTGTGATCCACAAGAGTTAAAAGATCCTCAACACATTTATAACGTAAATGTGTGGAATAGCTATAATATATATAAAAACTTATTAGATGTTAAAATCATACATATATCTGTGTATATATAAATATACATATATACAACATATACACAAGAGATACTGGGGGAGGAAAGGGTAAAGGGAGGGAAGAGGGAAATGCAACAAAGAATAAAAAATGGTTCAAAGTAAACTGACTCATATAATCGTATTTATATCTAGCTCCTCGTTCAGTCCCCCGGGCGAGAGAACGTTCAGGGCGTATATCCAGTAGGTTTCCCTACTGCACAAACGCCTGAACCTCTCTGCCTCGGAGGGACCCTTAGGAATGGCCTCGATCACCCAGACATATAATCCCTCAGTGGATTTGTCGTGGTGATGGAGGAAGTGTCGGGGGACACTATGATGATCTTTGCCCTCCTGGATATAGCGTCGGTGCTGACCGAAGCGTGCTCTAAGGGTCCGTATGGTCCTGCCTACATAGTGCAGGCCACACGGACATACCAGACAATATACCACAAATTCCGACGAACAGGTATGGAATTCATTAATTCCATACCTGTTGCCTCCAATCACAAAATCCTTCTGTCCATGCTTCACATATTCACATGTCAAACATTGTTTTTTACGGCACTGGTACATGCCAATAACATTGAAAAAAGTCAAAGAGGGGGAAGCATGTTTTTTGGATTTTAATTTACTAGGTGCAATTTTTGTTTTTATGTTCGGGGCCTTTCTGTACGAGAAACGAGGTTTTTCTGGAAGCACTGTTTTCAAGTGAGGATCTTGGAGCAGAAGTGGCCAATGCTTTTTGACCACCCGCTCCATCTGTCGATGATGGTTATGAAACTGGGTTGTAAACCTCATCTGTGAGCCTTCAATTCCAGTTTTTTCCGGCTTCACATTCTGTGGTGCTAAGTACTGGAAAAACGCCTGCTCCACGATAGTATCTGGGTACCCTTTTTCTAGGAATTTTTGTTTGAGGGCTGTACCTTGTATTTCATAATCTGAGGTCTTAGTGCAATTATGTCTAAGTCTGCAAAATTGGCTTTTCGGAATGTTGTCTAACCAACGAGGGTGGTGACAACTCTGATAATGCAGCAAAGAATTGCCTGCAGTCAGTTTTATATAATTCTTGGCTAGTATATGCTGGTTATCGTGATGGAGATCTAGGTCAAGGAAAGCCAAATGATCAGAGTCGACCACAGAGGTAAACCTTAGTCCCATGTCATTGTTATTACAATGGGAAACAAAGGCTGAAACCTCTACAGCCTCTCCATCCCAGATAATGACGATGTCGTCAATATATCGTCCAAAGAACACTATATGGGAAGTATACGGGTTGTTGTTCAGCACGTATCGAGTTTCCCAGTGTCCCATAGTGAGATTGGCGTATGATGGAGCAAAATTGGCTCCCATAGCCGTGCCTGTAGTTTGTAAATAATAGTCATCATTAAACAAAAAATAATTGTGTGAAAGACAAAATAAAGTGGCCTGCAAAATAAAGTCAGCCTGTTTAGAGTGGATAGTATCCTCCTGGCTCAGATAGAACTCTAGAGCCCTCATGCCTACTGCATGTGGGATAGATGTATATAGAGATTGAACATCTAGCGAAACCCACAAATATGTTGGTTCCCAAGTGTATGGTGTAAGAAGCTCCAATAAATGTATGCCATCCCTGATGTAAGAGGGAAGCTCTTGAACTATGGGCTGGAGGAATATGTCTATATACTGCGAAAAGCCACTAGTAATACTATCCATTGCAGCGACAATGGGCCTACCCGGAGGGTTAGTTGTGCATTTATGCACCTTTGGTAGATGGTAAAAATATGGGGTTTGGAAATAATCCCTAAAGAGAAAGGACATCTCTGTCTCTGAGATAATTCCATCCCTCAGGGCTGCACTGGCTAGAATTTTAGCTTCAACTGTATATTCAGATAATGGGTCTTTACTAAGTTTCATATACGTGTTGCTATCGGATAGTAGCCGATTAGCCTCTTTCACATAATCATTTTTATTTTGGATAACAATACTCCCGCCTTTGTCAGCAGGCTTGATCACAAGGTTGGTGTTGGACATTAGTGTTTTTAAAGCCATATTTTCTACCCTACTAAGATTGCAACCATGTTGCCTATTGTTACTTATCTTAGCTTTTTTACACATATCCAACAAATCAGAGTATACGATTCGATAGAAGGTTTCTATACACGGGCCTTTCGAGTGTGTCGGATAGAAGTTGGATTTGGGTTTTAAGTGCGTGTGCCTCATGGGAGGAGAACTGAGAAGATGTTGGGTGAATAAAGATTCCTCCTCATCAATCCCATTCTGTCCTTCCCAAGGTGCATTCACCTCTATATACAACTCCTCAAGCATAGCCAAAGCAACTTCGGTGTCTACACTAGAAGGCTGCTCTGATGACTGAGCGCCCAAGACACACTCAATATCATTAGTAGGGGACACCTTCGATGATTTTATAGAGAAATGCCTTTTTAGCGTAAGGTTACGAATGAACTTATTTAAGTCTTTAAATATCTGAAACGGATTAGGTTTAATAGTTGGGGCGAAGGTAAGGCCACGACTAAGTATAGCCTGATCCTCAGTAGTAAGTTCATAAGTAGATAAATTAAAAATCTTCACTGTTGTTATCTTATTTTTCTGACTCGGGCATTTCGATCTTTTTCCTCTTCCCCTATGTCCTCTGCGCCTAATTTTCTTTTCTTTAACCGTTTGGGGAGAGGTCCTGACACTAAAAAAGGGACCGCAGTGTTGGTAGTAGATATTGCAGAAGGACACTCTGCAGGCAAGCGACTGGAGGAAGGGGCTGAAGACATGGGTAATGATGCCGATGTATGTGTAAGGGTATTTTGATCACTTAAAATGGCTGGGATGGGAATAGGAGTATTGTTACTCGTACTGGCAACTATCGGGACACTAAGACCGTTGTCTGGAGATGGGGACCGCGTCACACTAGACACTGGACATATTTTATTGGAGGGAGGAAGATGCCCTCCAAGGGTTCCTGATGTATTTTTATCAGTTTTAGATTTGGGATAATTAGGTTTTGTAGAGGAATGACTTTTATTACTATTGATAGTATTTTTGTTGTTATTGGGCGCACTACTAACAGGTACAGCACCTGTACCCTTATTTTTCGTTGGCGGGCAAGCCTTGGGTTGAGTGTGTTGTGAATGAGCAGGGTAACCTACATCTGCCCTTTTGGCAGGTATACAAGGTATATAGCGTGGAGGAGGTGGACAATGCATAGTCAAAAGTGAAGGGAAGGCGGAATGGGACAAAGAAGGGAAAGAGGGAGTAGGAATAATGGGATTTCCTGAATAATCGGTGCGTTTATCCTTGTTTTTATGTTTGTTATTCCAGGTGAAAACAATATTGCTATTGTAATCATCCAGATCACGCCGAAATTTTCCCAATTTAGTGCAAACTAGATGGTCTTCATTCCTTTTTGTATTTTGTTTAAGGGTGCGGAGCCATCTATTTGGTAATTTGGTAGTAAGGTCCATAATATCCTTACTCATAATCTGTATTTTGTGGACCATTTGATCATACTTAGCAGTTCTCTGTTCCATGATTATTTTTATCCATTTGTTCGTGCAAAATTCGGAGATGGCTTGCCATTCCTTGGTATGTGGGGTATCTAGGAAGGAGCACTCCTTCATAATCCTTAGTCCCCTAGGGGTGATATTGGCTAATAGATATTGGTCCAAAAAGAACCGATCCCACCAATGGTTATTGGCAGCATCGATAGCTTTTTCCAATCTCCTGAAGGATGCACATAATTTATGGTAATGTTCATGGACAAATTTATCTATAGGAATGAAAAGTGAACCTGGAAAGACAGTATAAAGTTGGTCCAGAACATTATATTTGTGGAACTCTACACTATTCAAAAGCTCCATAATAAATAGATTCTCACAAAGAAAAAAAAAAATATATATATATGAAACACAGAAAAAGAAAGGCAAAAAAGGGGGGGGGGAGGAGAAGGAAGGGGAGGAAAGGGAGGTAGGGAAGAGGAAGGGGGGGAAAGGAGAGTAGAACAATATATCTATTTAAAAATATATATAAAAATTTATATAGCAATATCCGAATCACATAAGGAAATTGTTAAAATATATATGTGTCAACGTACCATCCGTCAAGGAAAAACGTTTACAAGGGAAAAACATCAATAGAAGGAAAGACAATAAAATTTAAATTAAAAGAACTGGACAATATATAAATGTTATACGTGTAACACTCGTGCAATAAAGTGACGATTCTTCATGGAAAGAGCAGCACCAACCTTCGTAGTTAAAAACAATGTTCAAAAGAAAAGGGTGTTGGGCGCTTCTGACCAAGCCAGAGAGGAGAAACAGGGGGATTCACCGTTGTAAGAGGGATGCAGGGGATGTCTCCAAGGTCTAGTAGGGAATCGTCACAGTAGGCTGAGTACTAGGCTGCGCTGGCGGGAGAAACTCCGAGGAATCCGCTAGTAAACATGAAGAGAAAAACAGGCGCCATGTAATCAACCATATATTTATTGCACAACAATTAACATAGTATCTTACACTGAGGTAAGCTTCAGTCCGTGTCTCAGCAAGTCCAGCCGCACAATCCGGCCGTCCACCGGCCCGGAGGTGACGTCACAGGAAGCTGGTCCGGAGGGATGGTTACAGCGGAAGCCACGATGGAACGCAAGCTCCCGGAAATGACGCAACGCGTTTCGGAGCATACGCACTCAGCTCCTTTCTCAAGCGTGAAGAGCTGCCACCTAGAGTCCAGTTTAAATACTGCAGCCTTCAATCAATTAGTGGAAACTGGGGGAAGGGACGGCGCAATGCTCTGCGGGACCAGTTAGAAGACCAGCCCACTACAGGATGCGCTAATACTAATGATGGTAATGGGACTTTTGGACTGGGGCTTTTTAAGAGGTGTACAATACAACAAATATTACGAACAAGATTAGAATATACGTTATCCAGGAAGGACGTTTGTTGACATAGCTAATACCATACTATATTAGCTAAAAATAAATACAAATAAGAATTAAAATCAAGGGAAAGAAGGAAAAAAAAAAAAACATATATGTATATGCATATGCACATCCACATATGATTATAAATATGCTCATACGTATGTATAGAAAATTTAAAAAAGAAGGGGGGGGGCTGGAAAACAAAGAAGAGAAAGAACAGACTACCTCATGACACTGGCTGTGGGTTCGTGAATTACTTCACGGATTAATACTCTCACTGCCATGTACTCACGAGGGGGGGAAAAAGAGAGGAAAATGGTGTGATCCACAAGAGTTAAAAGATCCTCAACACATTTATAACGTAAATTGTACACCTCTTAAAAAGCCCCAGTCCAAAAGTCCCATTACCATCATTATTATTAGCGCATCCTGTAGTGGGCTGGTCTTCTAACTGGTCCCGCAGAGCATTGCGCCGTCCCTTCCCCCAGTTTCCACTAATTGATTGAAGGCTGCAGTATTTAAACTGGACTCTAGGTGGCAGCTCTTCACGTTAGAGAAAGGAGCTGAGTGTGCATGCTCCGAAACGCGTTGCATCATTTCCGGGAGCTTGCGTTCCATCGTGGCTTCCGCTGTAACCATCCTTCCGGACCAGCTTCCTGTGACGTCACCTCCGGGCCGGTAGACGGCCGGATTGTGCGGCTGGACTTGCTGAGACACGGACTGAAGCTTACCTCAGTGTAAGATACTATGTTAATTGTTGTGCAATAAATATATGGTTGATTACATGGCGCCTGTTTTTCTCTTCATCCCTCTTGTTTGTGCTGTCGTTGGAGCCATTTTTAGCAACTATATGAAACAGTACGGCTATAGAGGGGGTGAAGATCGGAAAAGAGGAACATAAAGTCGCGGCTTATGCCGATGACATTCTGTTTTATATATCCAATCCCAGAATAACTCTGCTAAACCTAATAAAAGAAATAAAAAGATATGGTGAACTCTTAAACTTTAAGATTAACCCTGTAATGTCTGAAATTCTGAACTTACAGTAAATATGAATAAGAATGACGAACAAGCTATACCTGGGGGAAACATAAATTATCTCAGGTTAAAACTAACATCATCAATAAAGAATTTATAACATGTAAATTACATCCCACTACTAAATGAGATTAGAATGGAAATTAGAGAGATGATAAAAAGGCCAATCTTCTGGACTGGAAGATTTCCCCCCTTAATGACCAGGCCAGTTTTTGCAATTCGGCACTGCGTTATTTTAACGGACAATTGCACAATCGTGCAATGCTGTACCCCAAAAAAAAATTATGTCCCCTTTTTTCCCACAAATAGAGCTTTCTTTTGGTGGTATTTGATCACCTGTGTGATTTTTATTTTTTACGCTATAGACAGAAAAAGAGCGACAATTCTGGAAAAAAAAAAAATCATTTCACTTACTGCTATATATTTTGCCAAAATTGTTTTTAAAAATTTTATTTTTTCATCATTTTAGGCCAATATGTATTCTGCTACATATTATTGGTAAAAAAAATCCTAATATGCGTATTTTAATTGGTTTGCGCAAAAGTTATCGTGTCTACAAACTAGGGGAAAGATTTATGGCATTTTTATTTATTTTTTTATTTTTACTAGTTACGGCGATCAGCGACTTTTACAGGACTGCGACATTGCAGCAGACAGATCAGACCCCTAACTGACATTTTTGACACTCTTGGGGGGACCATTGACATTACTACAGCTTTGCAGCTGGACGTCAATTTGACCCCAGTGACCCAAGTGTGTCTCAAATCCTGTCTTTCCTGCAATACGGATTGGATTTGGGACTCAGCCTGAGTTTGCTTAATGGACAAGTTTCAGGCATCTCTGCTTTTACCCAAAAGAAATGGGCAGCAAGCCCGCTGGTGGAGCGCTTCATGAGAGCAGTGCTTAGATTTCACCCTCCCAAGAGAAATAGGTTCCCTCAGTGGGACCTGGTGATAGTCCTTAATTATCTGGCAAACCCTTCTTGTGCTCCTACGGAAGACTGTTCATTATGGGACATCACCTTAAAAATGGCTTTTCTAAAAGCCATAACCTCCGGGGGAAGGGTGTCAGAAATCCAAGCATTGGGGGCGAACCTTATGCCATGTTCTTCCCTGACAGGGTTATGCTGAGACCATTGGATCACTTTGTCCCAAAAGTGGCTTCAATATTTAACCTCTCCGATGAATGAGTGCTTCCAGCCTTCCCAGTAGAATCAGGTTCTGACCTGCGCGAGTTGGACATTCCAAATGTCCTCAAATCCTATCTTCAGGCTACTTCTGCATTCAGACGTTCTGACAGACTTTTTATCCTACCTCCTGGAAAGTTTAAACAAGGCTTCGGCCAGAACCAACTCGGCCTGGATATTAAAAACATATAGAGCGGCCGGGAAGGATTCTCCGGAGGTAGTTAGAGCTCACTCAACCAGGAAGATGTCTCCTGCTTGGACAGCACGTACAGGAGTGGCTCTAGAGACAGTCTGCAGAGCAGCTAGCTGGTCGTCACATCATACGTTCTTAAAACGCTACAGGGTGGATCCAGCAGCTCTTACTACAGTAGAGTTTGGGAGGAAAACTATTCAAGCTTCTATGTCTATTGTCAAATAAAGACTAAGTTTGCAGCATTAAACCCTCTATCTCAAAAGCATATTATTTATCATGTATGCTGCCATGTTGGCGTCCTGAAAAATGGAAAAATGGATCAACTACTTACCGTAATTTTCCTTTCCTGACGCCAATACATGGCAGCATACAAAACCTCCCTCTGATCTTTGTGCTTTATACGGAGAATGGAGGAGGTTGCTCTCAGTCAGACTTTTATAGATTTAAAGAGGTCCTGTGGGTGGATATAGGGGCGGAGCTATATTATATGTATGCTGCCATGTACAGTATTGGCGTCAGGAAAGGAAAACGATGGTAAGTATTTGATACAATTTTCCATTTTTAAAAAAATATATATATATTCTATTCAAGTATGTGTTCCAATCTCAAAAAACGTTCTCCTTTCTCTCAGCTCTCCTCCACATCTCCAGATTCCTTTTGTAGCACTGCCCCCTTGAGGACTGCTGAATTTCACACTTACGGGTCCCCCTGGGTTACCAATAGCAACTTTGACATTCACAGTCTATCACTTTACTTCTTGACTCAGTCAATAATCCATCCAGGGGTATGTAGTTGTTTTGTATTTTATTTGATAAATTAGGGATGGGAGAAGGGAATAGTGGGATACTTCAGATTACCTATTCACAAAATGGAGAACTTCTAACTCTAGGTACAGCCAGGCTGTTAATCCACCTTGCTACTTAGGTGGGTTTAGGGTTAAGTCTCTTTCGACTTGATTAACTAAATTATCTTCAGGACACTCTCCTAGTATCCTCTTTCTTGACTGCCGAAACACATCCGCTGATTATCCCACTCTTGGGGTGGCCCCCCAGGTCAGGCCCCCTGACATGATCCCCTGTACCCATGATACTGTTTTTCTAGGGTCTCCAGTGTCCTTGGACAGCTCTCTTGGACCTCTGGGTTCAGCTCCATTCCTCTGGCCCTCAGGGCAACCCCCAGAGGCCATGTGCCACTGCTACAGAGGAGGAGAAAGCCGCCACCCTCCCTCCAGGACTCTGCTCCCCAGCCAAAGACCTTGCAGCACATGTGCCCCTGGCTTTTATACAGTATCCCTAAATGCACTGATGCGACCTGCCCCCCCCCCCCCCCAATCACCATGACTGTACTAAAGCCTATGCATCCATCTGTCAAGTTTCTTCCCACTGTCCAACATGCCTCCTCACTGGACCAGTGCGAAACACTCTCCAGACCAAATGAATCGCATACTGAGCACAATGAGCAGATCTCACAAACAGATCCCGCCCTCAAATAAGCAGAGAGCAACACAGATTTGCCTGCTGCTCCTCTGATAGGCAGACAGAGCCAAAAACTATACTCACTCTCTAGCACGTATCTAGGAGGGAGCTACACTTTTTTTGTTGCTGTATTCTGACTTCCTGTTAGAGGGTGACAATGTTTGATCCCCATGACCCCTCTGTAAGTAGGAGTATAGTCACCCTTTCTTTCTCGTTCCTGAGATGGACTAGGCTGTAGTATGCATAGAGCAGTGCTCATGATTGCAACTAACATGTACTGCTCGTTACAAACAAACGGAAGTAAGAAGAAAAGGAGGCAATCAGAAGATCACTGAGGATGTTACAAGAGGCAGAAAAAAACTGTAAGAAATTATTTAATTGTAGCACTGCCCCCTTGAGGGCTGCTGAATTCTTCACCTTTTTGGGTCCCTCTGGGTTACCGTTAGCAACTGCATGCACAAACTTAACACTTTACTTTCCGGCTCAGTCAATAATCAGTCTAGGGGTTGTAATAGTTTTTGTTGTTTTATTTTAAATTGGGATGGGAGAAGGGATAGAGTGGGATACTCCAGAATTGTACTATTCACAGTTGATGAGGACTCTTATCTGAAAATGCAGCAAAGCTGCAGATTCACCTTGCCACTAGATGAATTTAAAGTGGAGTTCCGGCCACAGAATCGTTTTTTTTTTAAATACTTCCCAAAACAGTTATCCACCGCCCTTCATACATCCGCTATTCCGGTTTTATACATTTAAATAATAGATTGACAATCATGAAATCTTACTTTATAAAATGTTTGCAGAGCACCACCATCTTTTTTCTGGTCACCCCAAGCCGCTGTGTGCAAATATATGCCCTGCTTCCTCTTTCTAGATGGAGGGGGCTGATGAATGCAGCGCGAAATCTCGCGCATGCCCAGTACTATGCGATTGGCATAGTATAGGGACACCTATCATCGCGTTATTTCCTGTTTGCAAATAACGCGATGAGAGGAGCGGCCGGCCGCCTTCGTCACTGCCCATTGCATCCTGGGAGTGATGACTAATAGCTCGCAGGACGCATTGCGGGACAGGTAGTGACGGCGAAGGAAAGGTGAGTATATTTTCTTCTGAAACAAGGTAAGTAAAAAAAAAAAAAACGGGAATATCCAATTCTTTAACAAGTGACAATAAGGAAGCGGATGCCACAAAATCTAAAGTAACGATTTTGTGGCCGGAACTCCGCTTTAAGGTAAAGTCTCTGTCATGAAACTTGATTAAACAACTATCTTCAGGGTACTCGCCTAGCACCCCCCTTCATTCCACAAGCTGACACTCGTCCTCTGACTACTGTAAGATTCTGGTACCTCTGGTACCCTTATTTTCCATTTTCTTTTCAAATATGCGTCCCACCTTTCTAATTAGGTGGTACGCATACACCTTTAAGACGGATGACGTCATCGCCGAGCGCCACAGAGCGGCTATTTCAACCGCCGGCGTTCTCTCTCACATTGTTCGTTCAACCTGCCGTGTGTCCACATGCTTACAAGCTTGCCTTGCTACCGGAACCTCCAGCTATTCTCTTTTACTTGGAAACAGACCGGAACCTCGCTACTGATCCCTGTATCTCGCTACTGGATCACTCCTTCATTACTGGACCCTTCTACTACTAAACCTTACTAGTGATAAGTACCCCACAGGGGAATCCTCCATAACCTTACTTACACTATCTACCTCTGCACATTAAGGACTGTTACTATCTATGCATACTAATTCTATCATCTGCACTGTTACATAGATTGCTAGCTCTTGAGTCTACTACCATCTATCCTTGCACTGGGTTAGTCTATCCTGTATTTGTCATCTGCTGTCCTTACCACCT
This sequence comes from Pelophylax lessonae, assembly GCF_965119305.1. Classification (NCBI taxonomy): domain Eukaryota; kingdom Metazoa; phylum Chordata; class Amphibia; order Anura; family Ranidae; genus Pelophylax; species Pelophylax lessonae. The sequence continues at coordinate 183,543,674 of NC_138776.1, forward strand.
GTTACCATACTCGATTACTAACCTATCTGCATTCTACCTAATACCATCTAATACTCTCCTGAACATTTCTATCAACTGCGCTGAAATCCCTTCTATTCCTATAATACCCTATGAACGTATTATTGGGGTTGTTCGTTCCCTGAAGGAAGAGATTTTGCACAGTATAAGATTGGATTCACCTCCACCACAACTAAGTACTGATGCAGAAGGCTTCCTCTACTACAACGACAAACTCTACATACCCCCTACTATGCGTACCAAGATCTTGGAGTTATCACATGATGTGCCCATGGCAGGACATATGGGTATGACGAAAACCCTTAATTTGCTTACTAGGCAGTTTTGGTGGGATGATATGAAGACGTCTGTACAAAAATTTGTATCTTCATGTGACATCTGTGCAAGGTCCAAAATTGACACTACAAAACCATCTGGTCTACTTTGCAGTCTACCAATACCCCAGGTTCCATGGGAAGTTGTGTCCTTAGACTTTATAGTAGAACTAAAACCTTCTAAAGGATTTAATACCATTCTAGTGTCAGTGGACCACCTGACAAAGATGGCACATTTCATCGCTATCCGTAGACTACCTTCATCTAAACAAACAGCGGAACTACTGATGAAACATGTGTTCAAGTTACACGGAATTCCAAAGACTCTTTTATCCGACCGTGGGTCACAGTTCATCTCCAAATTTTGGCAAGCTCTTTGTCAAATATTACGGATTGAACGAAAGCTCACTTCTCCCTACCACCCTCAGACCAACGGACAGACTGAAAGAGTCAACCAGTGTATAGAACAATATCTGCGTTGCTACACATCATACCTACAGGATGATTGGGTGGACCTTCTCCCTCTGGCGGAATTTGCTTATAACAACACAACCCACAGTACTACTAAGCAAAGTCCGTTCTACTTGAACTATGGGTTTCATCCCACACTTCTTCCACCACGCATCCTACCATCAAGTAACCCAGTAGCCTCAGACTATCTTACCCAAATAAAGGACTCTCTGGGTTTACTTAATACCACTATCTCACACGCCCACAGCCAACAAAAAAGGTACTACGACCTACGTAGAAGACCTTCTCCTCAGTATGCTATTGGGGACCTCGTTTGGCTATAGACAAGAAATTTAAGATTAAAGATCCCTAGCAAAAAGCTTGGACCTTTATTTCTGGGGCCCTTCCCAATTAAGAAACTTATTGGAAAAGCTGCAGTACAGCTCACCTTACCAGCAGATCTCAAGATCCATCCCATCTTCCATGTGTCGCTACTGAAACCCCATGTTCCTAATCAAGGAATAAGGCCTACCATCTTGCCTCCACCTCCAGTACAAGTTGAAGGCGGAGAAGAATATGAGATTAAGGAGATTTTGGATTCTCGTATCCACAGAGAAAGACTCCAGTATCTCATAAGATGGAAGAACTATGGACCCCAAGACGACACCTGGTTGGATACCACTGATGTTCACGCACCTAGGCTTATACGAAGGTTTCACTCGAAATACCCCGGAGAAACCAGTGTTATAGGCCTTCCGGAGCCGGCCTTAAGGGGGGGGTACTGTAAGATTCTGGTACCTCTGGTACCCTTATTTTCCATTTTCTTTTCAAATATGCATCCCACCTTTCTAATTAGGTGGTACGCATACACCTTTAAGACGGATGACGTCATCGCCGAGCGCCGCAGAGCGGCTATTTCAACCGCCGGCGTTCTCTCTCACATTGTTCGTTCAACCTGCCGTGTGTCCACATGCTTACAAGCTTGCCTTGCTACCGGAACCTCCAGCTATTCTCTTTTACTTGGAAACAGACCGGAACCTCGCTACTGATCCCTGTATCTCGCTACTGGATCACTCCTTCATTACTGGACCCTTCTACTACTAAACCTTACTAGTGATTACTAGGATTCCCACAGGGGAATCCTCCATAACCTTACTTACACTATCTACCTCTGCACATTAAGGACTGTTACCATCTATGCATACTAATTCTATCATCTGCACTGTTACATAGATTGCTAGCTCTTGAGTCTACTACCATCTATCCTTGCACTGGGTTAGTCTATCCTGTATTTGTCATATGCTGTCCTTACCACCTGTTACCATACTCGATTACTAACCTATCTGCATTCTACCTAATACCATCTAATACTCTCCTGAACATTTCTATCAAGTGCTTACCATCTCTGTCACTGTTCACACCTGTCCCTTCAGCACATCATCTTCATACTAACATATACATCCTATCACTCCAGGAACATCTTATTGAGTGTGTATATCTGTATGCTGAAGCTGACAGGCCCACAGTGATGAGTCTGGAGAGTTGGATCTGGTTATTCAACACATCTCTACATGACTACTGAGTGGAGATTCTGCAGCTGCAAATCCAGCCTACTACAAAAACGCAGGAGCGTTACAACTACTCTCCTCCAGGGTGGCCCCCTTCGCTGGGCAGGCCGTCAGACACAATTCCCTGTACTCACGATACTGTTTTTCCAGGTTCTCCAGTTTCTCAACCCCTCTAGTCAGCTCTCCTGGACCACCGAGTTCTGCTCCTTCCTTCTGGTTCACCAGGGTGACTGCCTGTGACCCCACGCCACCAATGCAGAGGAGGAGACAGCTGTCACCCTCCCTCCGGGACTCTGCTCACCAGCCAAAGACCCCGAGCACATGCACTCCTGGCTTTTATACCACACCCCACAATGCCCTGAGACAGCAGTCTGTGCCAATCACTGAGGCTGCATCCAAGCCTGTGTACCCATTGGTCAGGTTTGCTCCACTGTCCAATATGCCTCCCTATTGGCCAAGTGTGAAACACTCCCTAGACCAGATGAATCACACACTGAGCACCATGAGCTGCTCTCTGTTAAGCAGAGTGCAATATAGAATTTACCTGCTGCTTCTCTGATAGGCAGACAGAGCCAAAAACTATACTCACTCTCTAGCACTTACCTAGGAGGGTGCTGCATAATAAAAAATAGATTACAGAGCTATTAAGTAGTGGATTTGTATAGATGATTTTTGAAAAATAAGGATATTATTCTGTGTCACTTTAACCGCTTGACCTCCGGAAGATTTACCCTCCTTCCTGACCAGGCCATTTTTTGCGATACAACACTGCGTTACTTTACCTGACAACTTCGCACTCGTGCGATGCTGTACCCAAATAAAATATATGTAATTTTTCCCCACAAATAGAGCTTTCTTTTGGTGGTATTTGATCACCTCTGTCTTTTTTAATGTTTGCGCTATAAACAAAAAAAGACCAAAAATTTGGGGGGAAAAAATATATTTTTTACTTTCTGCTACAAAACATATCCAATAAAGAAAATTGAAAAAAATCGAATTTCTTCACCAATTTATATTCTGCTACATATTTTTGGTAAAAAAAATCCCTATAAGCATATATTAATAGGTTTGCGAAAAAATGTATAGCGTCTACAAACGGTGGGATATTTTTATTTTTTACTAGTAATATCGGCGATCAGCGACTTATAGCGGGACTACGATACTGGGGCAGACATTTTGACACTGACACTTTTTGGGGACCAGTTACGTTGATCAGTGGCGTAGCGTGAGGGGTGCAGGGGGGGCCAGCCGCACCGGGTGCAACATCTGGGGGGGGCGCATCCGCAGTGTCACTCTGTCTGTCTGACTCTGACATACACAGTTCACACACTGTATGCGGCTGCCTCCATCTTTAGGCTGGGAGATGTCCAGTGCGGCCGCCCTATGGCTGAAAATGGCGGGTCGGGGCGGGTCGGGGCGGGGCTGTACTGTGCCTCACATGTCCATTGGTGTAGGGTGGGGTGGCGTATGCTGCCTTTTCTCACTGCTCAGTCAGTTTAGCAGCGAGTGAGTCAGCAGCCTGGCGCTGTCACAGAGTGGGTTTTTTTTTTAATCACCTGATTAGAGCCAGAGGCTTCAAAAAAGGGTGGACCTGGGGCGCAGAGCACTGCGCCCGAGCCCACCCATTGTGTGACAATAGCGAATGAAAATTCGCTATTGTCACACGGATCCTCCTCCTGGCCAATCAGGAAGCGGGTCCGAGACCCGCTTACTGATTGGCCGAAAGGCGAACGCATGCCATTGGCCGAGGAGGGGGCGGGAGGACTCCAGGAGACACGGGGAACTGAGGAGAAGTGGCCGCTGCAGGTAAGTCTCTCTGCATTGAAGGGGGCACGCTGGTCTCTCTGCATTGAAAGGGGGCACGATGATCTCTCTGCATTGAAAGGGGGCACGCTGGTCTCTCTGCATTGAAAGGGGGCACACTGGTCATTCTGCATTGAAAGGGGGCACGCTGGTCATTCTGCATTAAAAGGGGGCATGCTGGTCACTCTGCATGGAAAGGGGGCACGCTGGTCTCTCTGCATTGGAAGGGGGCACGCTGGTCTCTCTGCATTGGAAGGGGGCACGCTGGTCACTCTGCATTAAAAGGGGTCACGCTGGTCTCTCTGCATTGAATGGGGGCACACTTGTCACTCTGCATTGAAAGGGGGCACGCTGGTCTCTCTCCATTGAAAGGAAGCACGTTGGTCTCTCTGCATTGAAAGGGGGCACGCTGGTCATTCTGCATTGAAAGGGGGCACACTGGTCATTCTGCATTGAAAGGGGGCATGATGATCTCTCTGCATTGAAAGGGGGCACGCTGGTCTCTCTGCATTGAAAGGGGGCACGCTGGTCATTCTGCATTGAAAGGGGGCACGCTGGTCATTCTGCATTGAAAGGGGGCACGCTGGTCTCTCTGCATTGAATGGGGGCACACTTGTCACTCTGCATTGAAAGGGGGCACGCTGGTCTCTCTGCATTGAAAGGGGGCACGATGATCTCTCTGCATTGAAAGGGGGCAGGCTGGTCTCTCTGCATTGAAAGGGGGCACGCTGGTCATTCTGCATTGAAAGGGGGCACGCTGGTCATTCTGCATTAAAAGGGGGCATGCTGGTCTCTCTCCATTGAATGGAAGCACGTTGGTCTCTCTGCATTGAAAGGGGGCACGCTGGTCTCTCTGCATTGAATGGGGGCACACTTGTCACTCTGCATTGAAAGGGGGCACGCTGGTCTCTCTCCATTGAATGGAAGCACGTTGGTCTCTCTGCATTGAAAGGGGGCACGCTGGTCATTCTACATTGAAAGGGGGCATGCTGGTCTCTCTGCATTGAAAGGAGGCACGCTGGTCTTTCTGCATTGAAAGGGGGCACGCTGGTCATTCTGCATTGAAAGGGGGCACGCTGGTCTCTCTGCATTGAAATGGGGCACGCTGGTCTCTCTGCATTGAAAGGGGGCACATTGGTCTCTCTGCATTGAAAGGGGGCACGCTGGTCATTCTGCATGGAAAGGGGGCACGCTGGTCACTCTGCATTGAAAGGGGGCACACTGGTCATTCTGCATTGAGAGGGGGCACGCTGGTCATTCAAACTTGTATTCAGATGCATTTTACTTTAATTACATCAGTATTTTCATAACAAACAATACATGTGCTTAGGGGGGTAAGGGTTTCTTTAACTAATCTAGTGGAAGAGACTCGAGTGCTAAAATCCTGCGGGTTAGGGGGCGCAAATTACTTGCCTTGCCCCGGTTGCTGACAACCCACGCTACGCCACTGACGTTGATACTGTCACGTACCTGGTTAGAGGCCAGAGTGTGGAGAGGGCTCCCCTTGCAGCTAAGTGCAGAACACCCCTGGAGGTGGTACAGGGGATGCAGTGCCCAAAGAAACACGGGTTGCCAGTTTTATTAGTCTGCGGAGCTGATCACCAGATGGCAGCAGGAACAGGCAGGATGCGCTGTAGGGCAAGTGTCCTTAGCAGTTCCGGGCATATTTGGCAGCAGGGCAAAGCAGGAAGCAGAACCAGAAGCCTGGCCAAGGGTCATTCATGGTGGATCAGTCAGAAGCATAGGCAGGTAGCAGAAATTGGAACAAGCCAAGGTCATTCACGGGTAAACAGGTAAAAGCAGAGTCAGTGAGCCAAGCCGACTTCAAACACAGAGGATCAAGCAGAAGCAAGTCAGAAGTTCAAGCCAAGGTCAGAGCCAGGAATCAAGGTGAATCAGGTCAGAAGGCATTCCGGGTCAGTAACAAGAGGTAGTCCTGTGCCCTGCGCTCTGTGTATTATATAGTCCTGTGCCCAGTGCTCTGTGTATTATGTAGTCCTTTACCCAGTGCTCTGTGTATTATTCAATCCTGTGCCAAGCGCACTGTGTATTATGTAGTCCTGTGCCCAGCGCTCTGTGTATTTTGCAGTCCTGTGCCATTTGCAAGTACAAAAAAATATGTCCCCGGATTTAATTTTAAAAATCTGATCACTTTACGATAGAGGAGCAATGGAGGCCAACGATTCCACTGACCAAAACTCTGCTGAGGTCTGTCCTGAGACCCAACTGTTTCCTTGTTGCATGCCACTTACACTGTCTACAAAACCAATGGTACATAGTAGCACTCCTCCCCAGCCCTAATATTATTATACAGGAATTATAAATGTAAGCAGTAAAATGTGCAGCGCTTTACAATATAAATGGAGAATATACTAACATACTAATAGTAGGAGGAGGGCCCTGCTCCTGTGAGCTTACAATCTAAAAAGAATATAAACATAACATAAGTTCAGCGCTCAGTGTAGTATTCACTCTCAATTCTTTATTGAAATAGCTTGCAGATTATAAATAAAAATCAAAGGTTTAAAAGGTAACTCCACTTTCGTTGGAAAAAAAAGCAAAAAAATATATATATAGTATAACATACACAATTGAGACATAAGTCATATTTAAATTTAACCTTTCCTTTTCAATCTGTAACTTTATATAAAATGCGATGCAATATGGCTACCTGGAGGTATTCTGTACACAGGTGATTTACAGACTTCCTCCCAGATATGTAATTTCCTGCTTGTATGATTGGCTTACTGATTTTCCCAGAAGTCTGCACTAAGATACAAGTTAGATTTTAGGCATCCCCTGCAACGAAAATTCCTTTTTTGGTAAGATACTCCCAAAGGGAAATCACGTCTAAATGGATGCAGACCCTGCAATTATCCTCATAATAGCCCTGCAGGTGCAGCAGCTAATTGATAATTATGAAACCACTCCCATACAGATTCACTATGCACATGGACGCAGACAAACAAACAGCTATTTCTTTTGAATAACAAAGGGTAGGAATCTGCAACAAAGTTTATTTAAATCCTTGCAATGTGCATTGAAAACCCAGAGGGGAATGTTTTTTTCTCAACAAAAGTGGAGTTACTCTCCACAAGCGTGACCAAAACAGTAAACATGGTTGTTTTGCTTTTATCCTGCAAGTTGTGCCAATAATGACAAACTAAAGGACGTATATGATCACAGCATACACTTTTAATTTATAAAATGAGCATTCCTACTGACAGCAGCATTTTTGCAGAAAAAATGCCTGAGGTTTGTAAAAGTGTCTTATACTTTTTCAAATATTGAGGCGCATTTACAGACGTCAATTGCGTGGGTGTCAATTTAATTGGCCAGAATAATCATTTATTCTTGCCTTGAAATAAATTACAGATCAAAAGTTAGTGTTAAAACACTTTTAGACATGGTTACACTCGTTTACAAGCGTTTTTTCTGCAAAAATTCTGCTGCTCCTGGATGCACTAAACATTTTTTTTTTCCTGCCTAAAAAACTCTCCTGCCACTAAACGCTGCTAAAGGTTTATGTGTGCATGGACACATAGGCTAACAAGGGGGGAGTGTTTGGAAGCATAAGATAAAAAAAATCCTGACGCCCCTAAAAGCAGCAGGCCTTAAAGCTTCTAGGACAGTTTTCAAAATATCCTGTGTGCATGAGGCCTTATTGAAAAATATCCTTTCATGTTGTGAGTTCGACCGGCTGCTAGTCAGCTCTTTCTACAACTTCCCTGCATGCTTTGCAGCTTCTCCTCTGCTGTTTACTTTAGATCTCTAAGGACTACATATCCCATGGTACCTGGCTGCCTGCAAGCTGTGATCCCTGTACTAACATCCTAAAACTCCTCTCAGCTCCTCCGTAGTTCAGAAGGCAGGCTCTGTGAATTTTGTAACACAGCAGTGCCTACGCACAGGGCATAGTGAATACATGTCACAGAATTCAAGGTAAAAGTAAGCGTGTGGGAATCTTCACAAAGTGGCTAAGTCAGAATTTCTGCAGAGTGGTATGTTTCATTTTTCAGTTTGTCTTGGTTATTCAAATCAAATGTTTAAGATTTTTAATTAGTTCATATATAATATAAATCTAAAACCAATAATAAAGGGCAGTGGCCATCCAAGTCCACAAGCAGCATTGTAATTATTCAAGTTTTTCTGGTCAAGAAAAATGTTGCATGAATTCCCATAGAAAGATGATTTTTTTTTTGATCTCAGTCAGCAGGGATGGAGGGAGGAGCCTGCTAGTGGCGCCAACTCCGACAGCCCGCTTGGTTTCTGGACGGCCGCCTAGAGAGATGAGTGAGGGAACGCTCGCTCCCCCGGCCTGGAGGCCCGCCTAGCTGGAATCCTCTGCCCCCCCCCCCCCCGTTCACCCGACGGCTCGCACCGGTCCTGACCGTGGATCTGGTTTGAGGTGTGGAGGAAGGAGGACGAGCGCCCCGGGTCCCTCGTGTCCAGCCGGGATCGGCTGTCCCCCGGCGGGGTGGCCGCCGAGTGCTGCAGGTACGGGAACGCTGGGAAAACCGGCGTCCAGGAGAGAAGGACCTAGTTGGTTTGGACACCGCTGGGTGGCTAATGCTGGAGGGACCCAGTCTGGAGAGACCCAGTTGAATTGGAGACCATAACCACCCCCTCCATACCTCAGTATAAGGAACTCCACAGAATAGCCGAAGGGGACTGGTGAGAGGGGAAACCCCCCAGAATTTTCTTAAGTGTGATCTCAAAACCAGCTTTCCTTGAAAGTACTGTTATATTGTCATACTATCATCCATGAGAGTATAGCTTAAGAGCTAACGAGACTGTTTTGGAAAAATGCGCGGGACTCTGCTTACTTAGGTGTGAGGGGAAACCCCCCAGAATTGTCTTACGTTTGATCTCAAACATCAGCTCTTCCTGAAAGCATTGTCATATTACCATCTATGAGTGTACAGCTTAATGAGACAGCGGGACTGTTCTGAAAAATGTGCGGGACTCTGCTTATTTAAGTGAGAGGGGAAACCCCCCAGAATTTTTTTTTTTTTTCTTCTTTTTTGGTGTCTGATCTTAATATCAGCCTCCCCTGAAAACACTGCTATATTATCATTCATGAGTATATAGCTTAAGAGTTAGCGGGACTGGTTTGAAAAAATGTGTGGGACTCTGCTCACTTAGGGGGAGGGGAAACCCCCCAGAATTCTCTTTCGTTTTGATTTAAATACCGGCCTTCCCTGGAAGCATAGTCATATTGTCTTCTATGAGTATACGGCTTAAGAGATGGCGGGACTGTTTTGAAAAGTGTATGGGACTTTGCCTGCTTGAATGAGAGGGGAAACCCCCCAGAATTTTTGTACGTTCGATTTCAATACCAGCCATCCCTGAAAACATTTCTATAGTATCATTCACGAGGGAACAGCTTAAGAGCTAGTGGGACTGTTTTGAAAAATGTGCGGGACTCTGCTTACTTAGGTGAGTGGGGAAACCCCCCAGGTTTCTCTTACGTTTGATCTAAATACCAGCCCTCCCTGAAAGCATTGTCATATTATCATCTATGAGTGTACAGCTTAATGAGACAGCGGGACCGTTCTGAAAAATGTGTGGGACTCTGATTACTTAAGTGAGAGGGGAAACCCCCCAGAATTTTCTTGCGTTGGATCTCAATATCAGCCTTCCCTGAAAGCACTGTTATATTATCATTTATGAGTGTACAGCTTAAGAACTAGCGGGACTGTTGTGTAAAAAATGTGGACTCTGCTTACTTAAGTCATTGAATAATACATATGATACCTAGTTTATACTGACAATAGAGACATAAGAGGAAGTTATACTGTGGGTTTATCCCCCAGAGCCGAACCCAAAATGAGAAATAAACCGGCAAAAGAAGTAGCAGGGAAACCTGCAAAAATTACAGCAAGCCCAGGAACAATCAAAAAGTACATGACACCTGAGGGAAAAGGGCAAAATACACAGCCAGAGAATCAACCGGTCGTAAGACCCAAACAAAATACAGAGGGAACTAAGAAAACTAAGAATCAAAAGCATATAGGAGCAAGTGGAGAAGAAAGCCTACAAGTGTCAAGAGAAAGTAGTTTAACAATAGAAGATGGAGATATGAATAGAGAAGATGAACTCAGTGAAAAAGATTATCCACCATCAAAATCTGAAATGAGGGAAATGTTTGCAAGCCTTGAAAGATCTATCAAAGCGGAGATGGCTACTCTACACGTCGACTTTGGGCATATTTTGGGTAGAGTAGAAGAAACAGAAGAGAAGGTGGAGTCCCATGGAAAAGAGTTAAAAAACCTAAAAGATCAAATGAGGAAAATGAAAATGGAGCAGAGAAATATGTTATACAAGATCGAAGATCAGGAGAACAGAAATCGAAGAAAAAATCTGAGAATAAGAGGATTACCAGAGAAAGGATCGACAGAAAACTTAGAAGAAACTCTGGAGAAGTTATTTAACCCTTTGCTGGGAAAGGCGATCACAGATACAATTAAATTTGAAAGAATACATAGGTTGCGTAAACCAACTAATTTACCAAAAGAAAAAACAAGAGACGTGATTGCAAGATTCCATAAGTACGAGACAAGGGTCCAGATCTGGGAGAAAATGAGAGATGGACGTGAATTAAAATATGATGGGGAGGACATTCAGATTTTCCCAGACCTGGCAAAAGAAACAATTAATAGAAAACGCATCCTTAGACCAATGGTAGATGTACTAAAGAAAAATGATATACAGTACTTCTGGAACTTCCCAGCAGGTTTAGGAGTGAGAAGAGATGGAAGAACAGTACTCCTTAGATACCCAGAGGAAACTAAAGTTTTTTGTGAAGCAATAAATATCCCACTCATAAAGATTCCAGGCTGGACAGACCAGGAGTTTCTGGAAGAAGAAGTTGATGAAGGAGAGTCGAACCAGTGGAAACAGAAGAAAAAGCTGAAAACAAGAGGATGAAAAAGGACTGGGGGGACCGGGAGGATTGGGGGAGAGGGAGGAGGGCTGGCAGGAGTAGGGAAGAAGGGGAGGAGCAAGTAAGAATATAAAACGGGTGGCCCTACGGAGATCAGCGGGCTGTCACCATCAGACCCAACACTAGGGAAGATGGGAGGGAACGGTGACCACTGGCAGAGCTCGACCTCGGCCACAAGTCGATTGGAAAGGGAGGAAGGGGAATCGACAACCCTGATGGAGGGACCGAGAATAGATATTCCCTCCACAAGGAAGGGAGAGGGAGGGGAGGAAAAGAGGGGTGGGGGTAACGAATAGGGGGGGGAGGGTAGGGGTGGGAGGAGGAAAGGGAAAGAAAGAGGGAAAAAGAAGTTAATAGATTCAATCGTCTCCTGTAAGAAAATACAAGAATTAAGAGAACCCATAAGGCAAGAATAAGAAACAATTGTTATAGTCAATATATTATCTTATAATGTCCGAGGTTTAAACTCTCCAGAAAAAAGGAAAAAAATTCTAAAAGAAATTAGTTATTTGAAAGCAGATTTGACATTCTTACAGGAGACTCATTTATCTCACGCATCTAATATTAGATTATACTCTAAGAGCCACCCTACCTGGTATTACGCGGACTCACCCGGGAGGAAGTCCAAGGGAGTAGCCATTGGCATTTCTAGGGGCCTTGGATTTGCTCTAGAGTCGAGAATGGTAGACCCAGAGGGAAGATACCTCTTTTTAAGAGGAAAAATAGGAGATGAAGATTTGACCCTAGTAAATATATATAGTCCTAATGAGAGACAAGTAGACTTCCTGGGTAAAGTACTGGGAAAATTAATGGAGTTTAAAAAGGGAGAAGTCATACTGGCAGGGGACCTCAATCTCTGCCTCGACCCTAAAGTAGATACCACATCAAAAACTCTACGGATAAATAAAGTACAGGCAAAGAAAATAAAGGAAAAATTATTTACTAATCAATTGGCAGATACTTGGAGAATTCTCCATCCGAAAGATAGAGATTTTACATGTTACTCAAGTGTACATGGAACATACTCAAGATTGGATTATATACTAATCGAACATAGGTGGATAGAAAGGGTAAGCGAAGCAGAGATTGGGGTCAAGACTTGGTCGGACCATACCCCCATTACGGTAAAAATAAAAATGGCGAAAGAGCGGCCTAGGATGGATGCTTGGAAAATAAATGAAGAGATTCTGGGAGATAAAAGGTGGGAAAAAGAAATAGTGAAAGAGTTGGAATTCTATTTTCAAATAAACGATACAAAAGATGTTCCAAAAGACATAGTATGGGAAGCTCATAAAGCTTATATGAGGGGCATATTCATCTCAAAGGGGGCCCAAAGGAAAAAAGAAAGAATAAAAGATAAGATTAGGCTAATGACAGAAGTACATCAATTAGAGCAAAAACATAAAAATACACAAGATATATTAATAAATAATTTACTTGAGGTAAAAAGAGAAGAATTGAAAGATCTGCTAGAACAGGAAATAAAGCAGGAAATGAAAAGATGTATAAAAGAAAAATACATTGAAAGTAATAAGGTGGGGAAAACCTAGCAAAAATCCTGAAAAAGAAGAAAGGAAAAAATTTTGTAGATAAAATTAAAAATAAAAATGGGGAAATAATTCAAACAACGACAGGAATAGCCAAAGAATTCCAAAACTACTATGCAAACCTCTATGCAGTAAAGAAAGGTGAGATACAGGGGAATGAAACAGAAAGGAGGGAGAAAATCAAAAAATACCTTGTAGACGCAGGATTGACAAAGATAGATGAGGAAAAATTAGCATTCTTAGAAAGACCAATCTCAGAACAAGAAATAGAGAGAGCCATTAAAGAAACGAGTCTAGGTAAAAGCCCAGGACCAGATGGGTTTACCATAAGTTATTATAAAAAATTTAAGGACATTCTAATCCCAAGATTTAAAGAATATATAAACGGACTAGGGACTCAGTACGAGATGAGTAGAGAGGCCCTGTCAGCATCAATCACAGTTATACGGAAAGAGGGAAAAGGCCCGATACTATGTTCTAGTTTTAGACCCATCTCCCTACTTAATGTTGATACTAAATTATTCACAAAAATATTGGCCACTAGAATGAAGAACCTAATGGGGGAGTGGATACACAATGATCAAGTAGGATTCATCCCGGGGAGACAGGGACGGGACAATGGGATAAAAACCATACTGTTGATTGACCAAATGGCAAAAAGTAGAGCTCCCAGTCTACTCCTGTCAATAGATGCGGAAAAAGCATTTGATAGGGTAGACTGGGAGTTCATGATAAATACCCTAGTGGAGTTGGGAATAAAACCTAGAATGTTGGCTTGGATTAAAACCTTGTATAATCAACCAACTGCAAAGGTAAAGGTCAATGGAGCTTTGTCAGACCCGTTTAAAATGCTCAATGGAACAAGACAAGGATGTCCCTTGTCTCCGATGTTATTTGTTCTATCCCTGGAACCATTATTGGCAACCATTAGGAATAGTGTGGACATCGGGGGCATAAGGATGGGACAAGTGGAGCATAAGGTGTCTGCCTTTGCAGATGATATCCTGCTTTATATAAGTAATCCGAGGATCACTTTGCCTAACATAATTAAAACAATGAAACAATATGGAGAGCTATCCAACTTAAAAATTAATCAAAAAAAATCAGAAATATTAAATATCAATATCCCCAAACAAGAAGAGGAGATGTTAAAAAAAGAATTTCAGTTTAACTGGAGAAAAGATGAGATTAAATATTTAGGGATTAAATTAACCCCAACTCCAGAAAAACTCTACAAAACGAATTTTCTACAACTCCTGAATGAAATAAGAACAGAATTAAATAGATTATCTCCAAGAATTTTTTCCTGGATAGGGAGAATAAATACGATAAAAATGATAATCCTGCCTAAAATTATATACAAATTCCAGATGATTCCAATCCCATTACCCCAAGTATTTTTTAAAACACTTAAAAGTTTAATATCCCATTTTATTTGGAAATATAAAAAGCCAAGGGTAAAGTTTACTACACTTTGTAAAGGAAAGGGACAAGGGGGATTAGCCCTACCCGATTTTAAAAATTATTATTTTGCATCAATACTCACAAGGGTGATAGAATGAACAAAAAAAAATAGTGATAGAAATTGGGTGGCAATAGAAAGCACGATGAGTGATACAGACTTAGCAAAAGCTATATGGATACCTTCGAGGTTTAGAAATTTGGACACTAATACTCATATAATCACACGACATGCTATTAAAGTTTGGGATAATATACACAAAAAAGAAAATGGGAAGCACAATTCACCACTGATCCCTTTACAGGGCACAAAATTTTTCGCACCAGGGAAGGAGAAGGAATTAGGTAAATGGATAGAAGAAGGAGAAGCACGATTGGGGGATATAGTAGAGAAGGGGAAAATCATAACCTTGGCAGAGTTAAAACAAAGGAAAGAAAACTGGAAGATAAATGAGTGGAGGTATATTCAGTTAAGGCACTTCACATTGACATTACCTCAGCCACTGAGAGATATGAATGACCTCCGCCCTTTTGAGCAACTATGTCTTAAGGATAAGATAATAAATAATATTTTGAATGTGTATAAAATACTGTTAACAATAACAAAAGAGAGAGGACTATCATTAAAAGAAAAATGGGAAAGGGACCTCGGCCCCTGTAGTAACAACAAACAGTGGGATAGGAGCCTTCAATTAGTACATAGATCAGCGATAGACACCAACACTGAGGAGATGAACTATAAACTGCTCACAAGGTGGTATAACACTCCCGATAAGGTAAGTAGAATCCAGGTAGAGAGCTCAAGATTCTGCTGGAGGGGATGCCAGATGGTAGGGACTATAGCCTATATATGGTGGGAGTGCCCAAAAATTAAAATGTTCTGGAGAGAAGTTATAGAACTGATAAGTAAAATTATTAAAATAGATATTCCTTTGGATCCTTGGAAATGCCTATTTCATGGAACTCATATGTCAGTGAAACAATATAAAAAAACATTACTTCCTCACTTATTAAATTCAGCTAAGAGCCTAATTCCCTTAAACTGGCAAAAAGAAGAACCTCCCTCAAGTAAAGACTGGTTGATTAAAGTAGAAAAAACTAGAAAGTTAGAACAATTGAGAACCTGGGAAGAGGAGGAACAGGGGAATAGAGAGGAAATTTGGGATGAATGGCAAGAATTTAAGGATACAAGGGAATACAGAGAAATAATAGGAGTCGAATGATAAGAAGAGATAGGGGGGGGAGGGATAAGGGAGGCAGGAGGGAAAAAGGGGGTAAAAGGTAATATGTGAAAAATGTGTATGGAAAAATTCTCCAGTGATTGGAGTGTTGTAAATATTTTTTCTTTTTACTTGAAAAATTTAATAAAGAAATATAAAAAAAAAAAAAAGAAAGATGATTTTTTAACACAACTCACCACAGCTTTAAAGTGATTGTAAAACAAACCATTCCGTTTAAAATAGAAATAAAAGGTAAAACATTTGTGTATAGATGTAGAAAAAAAAAATTATACCATTTTTGTAAACAATCATATATCCTCTGTTCTCAGCTGCATAAGAGGGGAGGAGGAGAGACAGCAGCACACTAATCTTCCCAGTGAAAAGCTGTGCAGTGGGTGCATGTCAGGACAAGTCTGATCATTGGAGGAGAGTAGGCTGAGTTCCCAGCAAAGCTAGAGAACTGAGCAGGCTTTGTTCCTCTGCTTAAGTTAGCCCTTAGCGGTTATATACACCACTTGGTGATTTTTACCTACAGGTAAGCCTATAAAAACTCTTACCTGTAAATAAAATGAATAGATTTAGGAGATATTCACCCGGCATGCAGCCACTGACATCAGTGGCGCATGTACTCTGAAGAACTCTGAAGCACTCTGCCAGAAGGGATGGCTAGTGACGTCATCGCAGCTCCGGCCACTCACAGCTCCAGAGCCCACGAACGCGGAAAAAACACAGGGGAACATGTCAGCCCCCTCAGCGGTGACCGGGCGCTGCTGCTGAGACTTCGTTCTATGGTAAGTATTTCATAATGTGCTAGTATACGATGCATATTAGCACATTATGCCATTGTCTTGCAGGTTTTTTTTCCAGCGCTTTACTACCGCTTTAATAGGAAAGCAGAGGGACTGGATTTCACACAAAGAAAGCAATACAAAGAAAACAGGATACTTTCTCATACAAGTACATGGTACAGCAGACACATACAGGAATATGAACTGTTGGGTCTACATTTTCGTTAATTCTTTGTAAGAATATTTAATAATATCGTTGTGCCTCCATTATGTCAGAATATTTATACTGCTCTGAATATAACAGTGTCTATTTATGGTTAATAAGCAAAGATCTGTGCGGTAGGAGAATCTCCACTTATTTCCACAAATCAATATGTAGCAAATTCTTTTTAATTGATTAATTTCTTTTTAAAAAAACATATACCAATCTTAGTGAGTACAGTCTACAGTAGGGAATATATATATAAAATATTTATTCACAAGACATGTATTCACATAAATGATCAAAAAAGGAAATGACACAAAGAAACAACTTTACATAAAATACTAACTTCAAACAATCAATGCAATATGATGTTTAGCTCAATAATGAAAGTGAAATGAAAGCAAGATTACCTTTTCTCCAGGTATAGCATAAACCATAGGTAAGTGTTCTATATAAACAGACCACAATTGTCTACGAATTGCATAGCCGAAAGTCACTTCACTGCAGATGGAGCGAGAATAAGCCATGCAAAACGGAAGACTAAATTAGCAATAATGCGCTAAATCTGATATAAATAAAAATGTATAAAAACAAAAATCAGCTTTTTAGAGAAAAATCTACTATGGTTTATACGGCTGGGATTATAATCCTTATTACCCTTAAATATGCAATATAAAACATATAAGGAAGGAAATAAACAATTGAATAATATCAAATAACATAGTAAAGGCCTATTTACCACACTTAAGATGGCTGCTAGCTTCAAATGGTCGTTACCAGAGTCCTAAGATGGAAGCCTTTCTTAAGATGGTGGCTTCCCTCCAAGTTTCATATAAATGATGGAGCAAGATGGCGTATGTCTAGATGAGTATATTGAGGGATGTAGTAGCGTGTATGTTGCAAGTGTAAGGTGTGTTGTCAGTAGTAATGTGTCCTGTCTCTCATCTGGGTTCTTCTTTTTATATGGTATGAACAAAGGACTATTAAAATTACCATAAGTTAAACCCAGAGGGATGAAACATTATCCCCATTGGTTGGGACATTCTATTCCCTTAACTGGTGAGGTCATAGTCACACCTCTCCTAATAATTAACCCAATGTTTTGTATAATAAAATTAAAGGATGATTTCTCTATATTTAAGAGTAATCATAAAACACAACATAAAACTTTGTCCATACTCTCAGTACATACATAAATGTCCATCTATCTCCATCATGTATCCTGGCAAGTAATGCCATTTCAATAATTATATTTTTAATACAATATATATACTTATATTGGAAATATCTCATTATCCCAAGACTGCATTTATTAGTGTGTCCAAAGGAGGCAGTATTGTACTGTTCATTAGATTTGGTATTTAGACTAATTAGAACATATTCTTATCTGATTACCTTTGACCTGTCGGGCCAGTGAAGATCCATTAATTATTTTGATTCTGTCACACACTGTCAGACATTTAGGCTAAGATTGGAAGATCTATAGTGTCTGGCTTGTAGTATTTATGATGTAGTCACATAGTTACATAGTAGGTGAGGTTGAATAAAGACAATAGTCCATCCAGTTCAACCTGTAGTCCATCCAGTTCAACCTGTATGATACATTAAACACTTAAACACAAACTTCTCTGAAATGAGGTAATTAGTGACAATATACACATGTTCTTACACTTAATAGAAAAGTATTCTAAGTAAGATTACTACTGTAGAATATAAACCCAAAATGTGATATAACATTCCTAAATATATATGTATATGCCTTACATAATATAATGACATAATTATTGCTAATATCTTCTCACACATAATAATGTATCTTTAACACTTATAGTTCAAATGTCTTAATGAATACACTGTTGCCATTGTCCATTGTTAAATACTTACAGACAGGCTGGCACTATCATTATGTCTTATCTGAAGAAATGTCTAAAGGCCTCTTATTTACGATTTTAAAAGAAATACAAAGATCTCTGTTGAAATTCTACTCTCTCTTGTAAGAGACATTTTGCAACAGAACATATATGATTTTTCATTCACCTTCAAACAAGATGGAAGCTATGCTGTTCACAATCTAAATGCATAAGATGGAATATACATGGCTTTTTAAATCCTTTTTTTTTTTTTTTTTTGCTATTATTTTAATCACCCCAATACACCTGACATCTTATTGATAACTGTGCCACATTAGCATGTGGCTAGTGTCTTTAAAGTGTCTGTTTCCAAACCTAGCATGCTAATGTTCTACAAGGACCACAGATCATTGTTCCGATACAGAGAAATCATCCCCAGAATCTTCAGTGACTACTGATCTCCTAAACCCTCACTCAGAAGTTCCTCCCATTGACCCCCACTTTTCCCGATGTACTCAGAAGTTTCTGACCTCCTTGTTCTATCTACTCCTTGTATTATTAAATATCAAAGTGAAATGGTAGTTTCCTAATTCCTTGCAGACTGTCAGGAGCTAAGTTTGCCAGGTCTTGAACTCTTGTCTCCAGTAGGCTGAAGCATAATTTATCTGTTCAGCCACTCCAGTCTTTGCTTTTTGCTTGGAATAGTCATTGTTCTGCATAACTGCATTACAGTTGCAGTGCATCTCACCTGCATCTTATGATGTCGCCAATCAGGGTAATCGGCCAACTATTTATGTCCTTCCTGTTTCCTTGCTGGATTATTGTGTGCCATACATAATCCTGCCTGATGTTCTCTAATACTGCTATTGCTATGTGTTCCTGGCCTTGGCTTGTGACCAATGCTGACTCAGTGCCTTCTGATCTGGACTACTTGATTCCCCTCCACTAAGAACTGTTCCTAGTCTAGTGTCACCTAGCTGCCACCCTTCTCTCACAAGGCGGCAACTCGTACAAAGTTTCCTTCAGCATTTCTCTTGCCCACTGTCCCAAGGGATTTTCGTAAAGTGTCCTTTCTCAACACATAGTTATCCTAGCCCCTTGGCCCAAAGGATCTCTGCAAAGTGTCCTTTAAACACTCCTTGCAACAACATTGGTCCCAAGAGCAAAAAAGATCTTCACAAAAGTCCTTTAAACAGAAAGTCTCTGTGAAGTAGGGGGTTTGCCCCCTCCAGGTAGCAGACCCTGGCTTTAACAGGAGAAGTTCTTTGTGGCAGAAGTTCTTCTCCCAGGTGGAGAAACTGTAGCAGTTTGGCTGAATTCCATCTTTTTTTGCAAGGATAGAAGGGAAGGGGATTTGGGAATAGGGCCTCCGCCCTAACAGTAACTTTGATGTCAACAGAACTCTTCAGGCACATTGGCCCTTTTTTAATTCTCTCTGTCCAATCAACATTTTACACTCTTCAGGCTAGCTAGCCCCTTAGTCACTCAATTTTCCTGACAGGGACAAGAACTCTGCACACTTCAGTAGTTATAAACAGGATGCGGTATGCTGATGATCTTTCCCTTAAGTTCTTGGATGCTTATGGCCCAGGCTGGGCCTTTTCCATCTGGGCGGTTGACTTCTACTCCGTCAATGTAGATGGACTGCCCCAGATTCCAATTTGCCTTGACAGATTTGAAGGTGTCCCATAGTTGAGGCTTGGACTGGTTTCTGTATGGTTTAGGGACATAAGAAAGACCCAAAAGGCTTCATCAAACCAAGCCCCTCTCTTTTCCTTAATCTCTTCCATTATCTCCCGTACAGATAGTCATATCCATATTCCAGGGCCACCTTCTTCTGTACCAGGCGCTAAAAAGCGGGAGAACCTGGGAAGTTTCTGTGTGTCTCCTCTACCAGGTGGGGTATATAGGGTCTCCATTCTTTTGATGAGGCTGGCTTAAGCATCGTTTTGAGCCTGAGCCTGGGCGTAGTTGCAAGGTGGGGACAGATCTGCGACCCTTGTGGCGTAGGCCTCACAGAACCCCAAATTCCTTGCACACTGCACTCAGGCGATGGCTGCTTCAGTCTCTTCACTGAGGGAACTGGAACTCGCAGGGCTGCTTCTTTCCTCAGTTCCCCAGTCCCATGCAGTCTCTACTTCAGACTTCCAATCATCAATTCTCTCTTCCAGGGACCCACACCGATGTTCAGAGGCGGCTCTAGGCTTTGTGAGGCCTTAGGCAGAATTTAGACATGAGGCCCCACTCACCCCCTTCGCAGAGGTTAAGGAAGAACCCCAAGGTCGAGCATCTAATTACTGCTGCTTGTGTGGGCGGGATGTGGAAATCACATGGGATGAATAGGAGCGGGATGGGACAGGGAACCATGGGGTAGGGGAGAAAGAGGAGGGGGTAAAAAGGGGGGAGTGGGTAAATGATGAGGGATGGGTAGAGGAGAACTGGAGTGAAACTGAGGGATCCTGGTCTGTATAGTAATAAAAAAAAAAAGAAGGATTTGTGCTTGCATGAGGGGGAAAGACAGACAGACAGACTGGGGGACAGATGGACAGACAGGGGGACAGATGGGCAGACTGGGGGACAGATGGGCAGACTGGGGGACAGATGGGCAGACTGGGGGACAGATGGGCAGACTGGCAGGGGGACAGATGGACAGACTGGCAGGGGGACAGATGGACAGACTGGCAGGGGGACAGATGGACAGACTGGCAGGGGGACAGATGGACAGACTGGCAGGGGGACAGATGGACAGACTGGCAGGGGGACAGATGGGCAGACTGGCAGGGGGACAGATGGACAGACTGGCAGGGGGACAGATGGACAGACAGGGGGACAGATGGGCAGACTGGGGGACAGATGGGCAGACTGGGGGACAGATGGGCAGACTGGCAGGGGGACAGATGGACAGACTGGCAGGGGGACAGATGGACAGACAGGGGGACAGATGGACAGACTGGGGGACAGATGGACAGACTGGGGGACAGATGGACAGACTGGCAGGGGGACAGATGGACAGACTGGGGGACAGATGGAGAGACTGGGGGACAGATGGACAGACTGGCAGGGGGACAGATGGACAGACTGGCAGGGGGACAGATGGACAGACTGGCAGGGGGACAGATGGACAGACTGGCAGGGGGACAGATGGACAGACTGGGGGACAGATGGACAGACAGGGGGACAGATGGACAGACTGGGGGACAGATGGACAGACTGGGGGACAGATGGACAAACTGGGGGACAGATGGACAAACTGGGGGACAGATGGACAGACAGGGGGACAGATGGGCAGACTGGGGGACAGATGGACAGACTGGCAGGGGGACAGATGGACAGACTGGCAGGGGGACAGATGGGCAGACTGGGGGACAGATGGGCAGACTGGGGGACAGATGGGCAGACTGGGGGACAGATGGACAGACTGGCAGGGGGACAGATGGACAGACTGGCAGGGGGACAGACAGGGGGACATATGGACAGACTGGCAGGGGGACAGACAGGGGGACAGATGGACAGACTGGGGGACAGATGGACAGACTGGGGGACAGATGGACAGACTGGCAGGGGGACAGACTGGGGGACAGATGGACAGATTGGCAGGGGGACAGACAGGGGGACAGATGGACAGACTGGGGGACAGATGGACAGACAGGGGGACAGATGGACAGACAGGGGGACAGATGGGCAGACAGGGGGACAGATGGGCAGACAGGGGGACAGATGGGCAGACTGGGGGACAGATGGACAGACTGGGGGACAGATGGACAGACTGGGGGACAGATGGACAGACAGGGGGACAGACTGGGGGACTGGGGGACACATGGACAGACTGGGGGACACATGGACAGACTGGGGGACAGATGGGCAGACAGGGGGACAGATGGACAGACAGGGGGGCAGATGGACAGACAGGGGGACAGATGGACAGACTGGCAGGGGGACAGATGGACAGACTGGGGGACAGATGGACAGACTGGGGGACAGATGGACAGACTGGGGGACAGATGGACAGACTGGGGGACAGATGGACAAACTGGGGGACAGATGGACAGACTGGCAGGGGGACAGACAGGGGGACAGATGGACAGACTGGGGGACAGATGGACAGACTGGGGGACAGATGGGCAGACTGGGGGACAGATGGGCAGACTGGGGGACAGATGGACAGACAGGGGGACAGATGGACAGACAGGGGGACAGATGGACAGACTGGCAGGGGGACAGGTGGACAGACTGGGGGACAGATGGACAGACTGGGGGACAGATGGACAGACTGGGGGACAGATGGACAGACTGGGGGACAGATGGACAGACTGGCAGGGGGTCAGATGGACAGACTGGGGGACAGATGGACATGCTGGTAGACAGATGGGCAGACTGGGGGACAGATGGGCAGACTGGGGGACAGATGGGCAGACTGGGGGACAGATGGGCAGACTGGGGGACAGATGGGCAGACTGGGGGACAGATGGGCAGACAGGGGGACAGACAGAAAAGAAAGAAAGGAGGGGAGGGAGAAAGAAATGAATGGAAAGAGATGGAGGAAGGGTGCCCCTTAGATCAGAGTACTCACTGGAAGCAATGGATGGATGGATGGAGGGATCAGGATTCAGGCACCATCTTTCCTCTTCTTGTTCCTGGTCTGCAAATTCTTCCCGTCCATACCTCATCTTCTGAGATGAAAACTCTTGGGGGAGTGTGGGCGGGGCAAGCACAGGTGGAGAGGTCAGGAGGAGGAGCAGAAGCAGCTTTCTCTCCTCCCCCGTCTGTGGTTTGTGAGGGAGAAGTGTCAGCGCTGCGGCTCCAGTATTTGGCTGTGATCAGGAGATGTCAGTGAGCTCCCACTTTGCGGTGAGCTGCTCCTGATCACAGCCCCAAATTGTAGCAGATTCTCCTGCTCACAGACTGGCTGGGACTCTGAGTCGGGACTGTACTGATGGCAGGGAGATCCCTGCTGCCAGCCTCAGAGGCGGCTCTGTAACTCGGCATATTAGGCGGCCGCGAGGCCCCTGTGAGTGCGAGGCCTTCGGCGACCGCCTAATTTGCCTAATTAGAGAGCCGCCTCTGCCGATGTTGGAAACTGGGTGATCCTATATCAATGGCCCCGGCTTCCTTCTTACTGGACGCACTTGAAACCTTCAACTTCTGGGCCCTTTCATTCCCCTCTGACTCTTAAAAACCAGACTGTTCATTGTTGCAACTGTTGCCGATGCATCTTGCGGCCGCTGCCACAGATACACATACATCTGCCTCTTCTGTCTGTACTTGAGCTTCAGTTACACTTCTCGATTCACAAGCCAACCAAACTCTCTTACTGTTAGAAATGGTCCCGCTGTAACCGGCTGCATGGCAGACATTTTCTTTCACAGTACATGTACAGACACAACCCCTGATGTGCCGATCCCCGCATCCTGGGTCACTGTTTTCTTAACCATCACTGGAAAGTACACTTGCACCGATCAGTGTAAAGCAGACACGATTTTCTCTAACAATACAGTACATCTTTCCTCCATTGACACTCCAGGACTTTACTTGAGAAGACATATTGTTTCTTTGGTAAATGTCTGGTCATTGCCGATAGCAACCACTGTCGTGACCATGACTTAAAAATCACACTTTACTGATTACTGTAGAGCAGACATTACTTTCTCCGCTAACACTCCAGTACTTTGCTTGAGAAGACATTACTTGGGCAAATACTCAGTCATTGCCGGTAGCAACCGCTGCTGTAACTCAGAGGAAATCCCAGACAAGCCCCCAAATGTAGCACTGTCCCCGTAGGGCCTGCTGTAAGATGACTTCTCGGGCCTCCTCTGATTACCAGTACACAGTCATTTGAGGTACAGTTCATACATCCCTCCTTACTCCCGATGGCTAGTCACTCAATAAACAGTCCAGGGGTTTTGGTTTTTAGTGTTTATTTTGGAACTTGGATGGGAGAAGGGAATACTCCAACTGTAACTATTTACAATGGATAAGGACAACTCTCACTTTGCCTTACCAGGTTGTTTGTGGAAGCAGCTGCACTGCATAATCCATACTGCCACATGTATGGAAAGGGTTAAGTCTCCTTGCTCTTTTCTCTCAGGCCCCCCTCGGGTCAGGACCCTTGACACAGATCTGTACTCACTGTACTGCAGAATCAGATCCTCCAGTGTCTCCCCTTTTAGTCAGCTTCACAGGACCTCTGGGTTCAGTTCTTCTCTAGGCCCTCAGGTTGACTACCTGAGGCCTCACGACCCCTCTACAGAGGAGGAGGAAGCCACCCCTCCCTCTGGGATTCCGCTATCCATCCAAAAGACCCCGAGAACATGTGCTCCTGGCTTTTATACAGTATCCCAGCATGTACTAAGGCACTTTCTCTTTGCCAAATCACCAGGGCTGTATCAAAAGCCTATGCACTCATTTGTCAGGTTTCATCCCACTGTCCAATATGCCTCCCTATTGGACCAGTGTGAAACACTCTGCAGACAAAACGAGTTGCACCTGAGCACAATGAGCAGACCTCACTAACAGATCCTGCTCTCTGGTAAGTAGAGAACAATATACATTTACCTGCAGTCCTTCTGATAAGCAGACAAGACCCAAAACTATACTTTTCTCTACTTAGGAGGATGCTCCAAGTGTTTGGATTTTCTGTGATCAGGAGGGCGATGCTCTGCTTTTGGAAATTCTGACCCATCTATTTGAAACAGCTGGTCCATTTAACCAACAGGCACCCCAAGAGGCAAGAACTCTCCTCATAGTAGGAGAGGTAACACCCCCCAGGAGATAGACCGAGGGTTAAAGTCCATCTTACATCTATACCTCTATAAATTAAAGCAGAGTTCCAGTCGTTTTTGTGTTTATTAAAAGTCAGCAGCTACAAAAAGTGTAGCTGCTGACTTTTAATAAACACACACTCATCTGTCTCATGATCCAGACATATGGCTCTGCCTTGCCTCTCTCCATCGCCAGCATCACAAGTGTGGGCACCAGTTTGAGGCTTCACAGCCTGGTGTGCACTGCACATTCGCGAGTTGCGCTGCGCCTCAATGACCGGCAATCTTCTGGGACCTGTGGTGTGTCCCAGAAGACTGCAGGGAGGGAGGGGGAGAAGAGAACTTCCGCTCAAGTCGGCTAGGAAGCCAGAGCAGAAGTGGGAGCTGGGTACCTGTCAAAACTAGAATATAAGAAAAAATAATCAGCGCAAACCAAAATCAAACAAAAAGACAATCTCGTGCACAAGGCTGCAAACAATCAGTGCCAAACACAAAAACACCTGTGAAACCTGAAAATAATAATATTGCTGCGCCAAGTGAACATCAATCAATGAAGATAAATCGGTGTTTAAATATCAAGTGAAAAATAAATATCAAGTGAAAATAATCAGGTGATATAAATCAATCAAATTGTCCCAATCAGGTGATATAAAAATCACTATAAATAAATAAATAAATTGTCCCCAATCACACATAAAAGATCGTGTCAAAAATCGTAACTAAAATCTTCATCCATAAACGTGATTAAAGGTGCTGTACGCGTTGCGTCATAGACTTCGTCAGCGGGGTCATGCTGATGAAGTCTATGACGCAACGCGTACGGGGGTGGAGCCTGTACATCATCACGCCGATTCCCAGAAGAATACAGGCAGAGTTTGATGTGCTGACAGCCCGCACTGCTTGAAGTGCATGGAAATGTAAGTGTATTACCATTGCTTATGCTGAATAAATAGCCCATCCTAGCAGAGAGCACTAGATTCTGTTTTTTATTTCCACACCGATGCTGCATACATTTGGAGAAAGGAGCAGGAGGCGGTGATTGGAAGACCAGGCTATTGGAATTTTCCAAAGTGTGCTTTGACTCTTAGGAGTCTCTCCTTGAGGTGAGCTGCTAGTCTGTCACTAGTCACTTGGAGCACTTGGAGTGGAGCATGCAGCACCTTTAATCACGTTTATGGATGAAGATTTTAGTCACGATTTTTGACACAATCTTTTATGTGTGATTGGGGACAATTTATTTATTTATTTATTTATAGTGATTTTTATATCACCTGATTGGGACAATTTGATTGATTTATATCACCTGATTATTTTCACTTGATATTTATTTTTCACTTGATATTTAAACACCGATTTATCTTCATTGACTTTAACTTGGCGCAGCAATATTATTATTTTCACCTGTCAAAACTAGGTACCCACTCTCCCCCCCTAAAAATGACATGCCAAACGTGGCATGTAAGGGGGTGAGGAGTCCTTAAAGCGGAAACTTCAACTTTTGGGTGGAACTCCGCTTTAAGTAGCATAGAAAATTGACAGAGCTTGTTCCAAACAAGGGGATTGTTGGAACTTACCTAAAACAGTAACTTTTATTTCTGGTTTTCATGCTTTTTATTTTATAGCAAATATCCAAATTTCTGTATGTCATTTTCTTTTTTTCTTGATGCTTTATTACATTGTGCCTCAACTTTAACAATTAACTTGTTATTTGCACCCTTTGGATCTGTTAAATATATTATTGAAAGCATTTTGTTATATGTTTGCTATGTACAAAACATATCAGCCAGTGCTGCCAGAATTCTTGCAAGCACTTAATTTCCATTACTGAACTCATCTTGCTGCACTGATATGTCAAAACATTGTCATCAGCTTTGCCCATCTGACTTCTGTGGCCCACAAAATAACTGCATTATGTTATGAAGTTGAGGACAGGGGAGGTGTTAAATAGTTCAGGTGGTACTGGGTATAGGGGATAGAGACCAGTGAGCATCCATCCACTTATCTCCCCTTGCTAGTAAGAATCTAGGAGATCTACTGATTTAATAACTGGAATGCTAAATGATTTTGAATAGTGTTTTACCATATCATACTTTCTAGGGCTAATGTAAATTGGCGATTACCTATCTCAGATGTTTTTCATTATGTTATACTATATTGAACAATAAAGTAGTCAATATTTGTCTAAATATATATCAAAGTTATAAATCTTCATTTAAATGTTGTAGAAATGGAAGGTAACAGGGTAACGGGGTGGTGGTAATCTTCTTTGGGAATTCCAGTTAATAACATTGAAACATACAACAAAATTGCTTTGTTAACATAAATGCATCTAAAATACCAAAATGAGTGGGTAAAATAGTATTAAACTTTTTTTTTGTTCTTTTTGCTTACTGTAAAATCCATTTTCTTGAGTTCTTTGAGGGACACAGAAATGTAGTGACTATTGGGTTATAATGTTGCCTACTGGAGGATCTGGACATGGGCAAAAAAAAAAAAAGTGTGGCCAGCCCTGTATAATCTTTCCTACTTCTAGCATGCTTTAATTTTGTGGAAAAGTATGAACTAGACACAGAGGGTAGGACCAGTGTCCTTCAATAAACTTCAAAAATGTAGTTTTATGGTAAGAACAAAAATCAAATTTTCTTCTCCTTCGGGGAGAAAAAGTTAGGCGGGAAAACCCCTTTATGCTGAGGAAGCTTTATTTCTGGTTTTGGTAATCTTGAAAATGCTGGGTTAGCAGGCAAACTGCCTCCCAAGCTTGGACTTTGATTTGGAGTTTGAGCCATAGGTCAAACAAAAGGAACTTTTATTGGCCTCCAAAGAGGGATGACCCTACCCAAACTGAACTCTATGCTTTTTCTGCTAAGACAGATGGGTACTTTTGCCCCTGGTGACATCCTAGATAAGGGTGACCGGGGCAGTTCTAAAGAGCCACTGTCCCTCAAAGGACATGCAAAGGTCCAACACTTTAACTTAAGGGCCCTCCTTATGTTCACAGACATGACTCTCGTACAAGAACCTGGTCCATTCTTTCCTTGCATGGCTTGTCACGCTTGCCCGCTGGATTGTTGATTCCTGCCTTGCTCATTATTGACTCAGACTGTCAGACTCTGCTAGTATCTCCCGACCTTGTTACTTCAAGTTCCTGTTTTGTTGTTGCCTGCCACTTGCTCTGACTCCTGCCTAGAATCTTACTACTCTTGCCTGCTGCCTTCCTTGACCACTGCTTGCATGACAACCATTCTTGCCTGCCATCTAACCCAACCTCTGCTTTTACACCAACTGATCTTGCCTGTTGCCTGCCCTGACCCCAGCTTGTACATAGACTGGCTTAGTGCCACTGACCAGTCTCCACATTGTAGCCATCCTGTTCCTGCAAGCCCTTTGGTGGGGCGATCCTGAGAACCATGACTTGGTGGCATCTTGCAGCAAAGTAACCCAGTGTCTACTAGTTTTATCGGTCCATCACTGCTCTGGGGAAGACCAAAGTGTCAGGTAGACTCCAAGCTTTGGATGAGCCGGTGTTACCTGGCCAGTGGAATCCTGTAACACTTGTGTTAGAGCCAAGGTAGGGTGAAAGGCACAGTCTGCCAGAGATAACCTGGCTTTAGAAAGAGCATCCAATTGTGGGTTGATTGGGTCCCTAAACACAGGCACATCCTCTACAGGGATGGTCAGGGCTTTGTTAATCTGAGATACTGCCAGATCCACAGCAGGGGCATCCCACTTTTAACAAAGTCCTCCTCAAGCAGGGCTGCTGACTATTGGGGGGGGGGGTGTAAACAGCTTGTTAGGGCATTTTAAGTCTCAAAAAGGAAGACCGGTAAAAGTGGGTGCACCTGGGATGTCTTGGGGATTCAAATGGATCCTAGACTGTGGACAGCACTCGTTATAGCTGCAAGCTGATCGTCAAGTTTCAATGTTGTGTGTGTCAATAAGAGCTGAAACAGTCTCTTTAAAGTTTGGGACTGATGGCAGAAACCTGAAACTCCTCAGGTGTAACATCATCTGTTAAGTACAATAGAGGGTCAGCTTTAGACAGATTTTCAGTGAGTGAAGGCTCAGAAGCTGTTAATACAGGTCAGATAGGGGTTCGAAAGGGGAAGGGATGGACTGCAAGTAAAGCTGATGAAAATAACCTATGAAATCCAGGATAACTTCAGTGAAATCCTGCCAAGAAAAGCAAAGAAAAGGGCCACACCCAACACAGTGAAGGAAATTTAAGGCTCCTTGAGTCAGCCCCTTCAGGGGGTGCACTTCAGGCCTCATTGGAACCAATAGTGGGATTGTGAGACACCTGGGGCAGTGGGATTGTTCACTATATGTCTAGGATTCTACATGTTGCACTTCAAGACAAGGACAATGAAGCTCAGGGTACAAGGCTAGGCCTTGGATACTCATGAACCAGCTGCTGGTAGCAAGAGCAATTATTATGTCCAGAGGTGAACAGGTCACTGAGGGCAGGCAGAGATGAAGCATAGATAGATCTACCTGTTACTCGCTATCGGGAGTGGCAGCAGGAATGTGCTTTCTCAATGCTGAATGATGGGAAAGAGAGAACCCAGCACATGATATTAGTTCCCAATCCCTTAGAATGAACCCCTTTCAGGGGCAGTTCACACCCGGAATCACAAAGGAACATGTTCACATGCAGCTCTGTGTGGTGCAGTTTCAGCCCATTCATTTGGATGGGCTCAAATCGCACTGCACTAAAAGTAGTGCATGCATGGAAACTCAGTGCAACCAGATCGTACTGCTGTACTATGCGATCCAGTGTGGGCAAATGCACTGCATTTGGGGTGTCATTAGGTTACTATTGACACCAGCTGCAGATCCCAACTGCAGTGTGCTTTAAATGCACAGAACACAGGTTTCCCACACCACGTTCTAGTGTGAACTGGTCTTCAAGGTAAATGGACGAAACAAAGAAATTTCAAACAGTGTGGGAGTAAACAGGTAGCACCCGATGCTTTGCCTGCATGGTGAAAAGTGAGTCTTCAGAGGCAGTGTCACATTTAGGGCTGGGCCTTGGCCAAGGTCACGTTTCAGGGAAGCACCACAATCGCCTAGTCCAGAGGGTTTGGGTACAGACTTCAAAGGTATTACAGAGGAAACACTGATCCAGATAACTGTATAAAAAAGCCAAGTCAAGCAGTTTGTAGAGGATTCTTGGCTGAAGTTGAAATAGCAAAAAGGTTAGACTTTTTTCAGCATAGCAGAGAAAAAGATGTACATCCTCCTAGAAACAAGCAAAAAACTGAAGAATGCTGGGAGTAGGAGGGGGTTATACCAGGCTGGCCACAGTTTTTTTTGTTTGCCAGTGTCTAGATTTTCCTGTAGATGACAGTATAACCCAACAGTAACTGAATTCCTGTGTCCTTCAATGAAATAGAACGTAAAGTAATTACCATGTTTAAGCTAAAGATTCCATATGTTGTGAAATAGAGCAAAACTATTTTTTGGATATAGTATAATTTTTCCAATTCAACATTGTCAGACACATGCCCTTTCCATTCTTTAAATGTTGGTTGTTTTTGCAATCTTCAATATCTGGGAATCAGTGACCTAATTACTATCTTAAATTCTGAGCTGTTACTGTACAAAGCCTATCGTTACATCATATAACTGTCATTTTCACTATGTAACAGGAGATGGGTGTTGTTTGAATATTCAAAACTAACATTTTACTACAATTAAATTTAATCCAATGCAACATCTATCATGAATTCATATTTCCTATTATATAAACTCACTGAAGGCCAGAATTCTACATAGCCAACATTGGCCATCGCAGAGCTTGCCAGTCAGCACATCATTTTGCTGACAGTAACACATTTGTGTGCAATAAAAGGCTCGAGATTGCCTACCAGTGCCACCCAGCAGGGTTCACGTTATTGCTGTGCCTGTACAGTTTGAGTATTGTGTACTGTGGTCCCACAGGTCACCCTCTTTGGGTCTATACACTCAGAACTGAACTACTAGCAGGGAGTTGTAAATGCTAAGGCTCATTCACGCCAGTGCATTAGGTGCTTGCTGCAAGTTTGATGTGCTTTTAACAAAACGTATGTTAGATAGCGTTCAATGATAATAACACATGTAAAACACATCTAAATGCAATGTGTATAAAAAGCACCACACCAGGTATAAGTGTTCAGGCACTGGCCTGGGAAGCATTGGCATTCTATGTGTACTCTAGCTATAATATCTGATCTTGTTATATAATACTAAAGCTAGCCAGTTGACAAGGTAAGAGGGGGCAGTTTAGCGGAAAAAGAAGTCTACATTCAGCCCAAATCATTGATTGCCTTTCATTTACAGTGTATTTGAATCCTTGACATAAAGGAATATCTAAGAAATTTCTTAGATATGTATCCAATTTTAATAGCAGATAAGTTTATTTATGATTTGAAAATGATGAGGGTTCTTCAAAAAGTTTCTGCTCTCTTTCTAACTTTTATGTATATAAAGTGTACAAACTTTTTGAAGACCTCTTGTATATCCAGCAAAGAGACATCCTACATATCCAGCAAAGAGACAGCCCCCATATCCAGCAAAAGACAGCCTAATATCCAGCAAAGAGAAATTCCCATCCAACAAAGAGGCATCCCTATATCCAGCAAAGAGACAGTCCGAAACCAAAAAAGAGACATCTCCATATCCATCAAAGAGACAGCCCAATCCAGCAAAGAGACAGCAACATCCAGCAAAGGCTCCTCCCAATCCAGCAAAAAGACAGCCACATCCAACAAAGAGACAGCCACAGGCCCACATCCAAGCAGCATTAACAGACACAGCCCCCTCCAGCAGCATTGTCAATTTACCAAAAAAGCAATGTATAACAACTTATTTCCACTGTCTTCTCCACAGCACAGTGAGCACTGAGCAGCCAGGACACTGCAGCACTTCCACACAGTTGCGGCTGCCGCCAAAGGGAGCATCCAGTTTACAGGGGGAGGCAGAGTGAAGATAATATTCCACTCTCAGCAGGAGCTACCGCTAAACTGAAGAGACAGCTCTGTCCGGCAAAAAAGACATCCCCTTATCCAGCAAAGAGACAGCTCCATTCAGCGAAAATACAGCCCAATCCAGAAAAGAGACAGCCCCATCCAGAAAATAGACCTCCCAATCTAGCAAAGAGATAGCCCCATCCAGCAAAGAGACAGCCCCATCAAGGAAAAACACAGCCCCATTCAGCAAAAACACAGCCCCATCCAGCAAAAACACAGACACAGGCCCATATCCAAGCAGCATTAACAGACACAGCCCCCTCCAGCAGCATTTTCAATTTTAATGACCAGGCCATTTTTTCAATACCGCACTGCCTTATTTTAACTAACAATTGTGCAGTCATGGGATGCTGTACCCAAAATTTATGTCCTTTTTTCCTCACAAATAGAGCTTTCTCTTGGTGGTATTTGATCACCTCTGCAGTTTTTATTTTTTTTGCACTAGAAACAATTTAGGTAAAAAAAAAAAAT
The DNA here is from genome assembly GCF_965119305.1 of Pelophylax lessonae. Lineage (NCBI taxonomy): Eukaryota > Metazoa > Chordata > Amphibia > Anura > Ranidae > Pelophylax > Pelophylax lessonae. Next base: position 183,576,080 of record NC_138776.1, read on the forward strand.
TTAGGTCAATATGTATTCTGCTTACATTTTTGGTAAAAAAAATCCCAATAGCGTCTACAAACTTTGGGATCGATTTACAGTATTTGAATTTATTTTATTTTTTACTAGTAATGGCGGCGATCAGCCATATAGTGAGACTGCGACATTGCGGCGGACAAATCAGACACCAAGTGACACTTTTAGGGGACCACTGACAATATTACAGTGATCAGTGCTAAAAATATGCGCTGACACTGTACTAATGACACTGGCAGGGGCGATCAAAGGTTGAATGTGTTTCTAGGGAGTGCTTAGTAACTGTGTGGGGTATGTACTTGTACTGTGCGAAGACAGAAATCCGCATTCCTGCTTAGCAGAAACACAGGATCACTGCCTTCCCTTGTCACAGAACGGCGATCTGCCTTATTTACATAGGCAGATCGCAGTTCTGCCTGTCTCCCGAACAATCGGCAGGTCCTGGAGGACATCGGGACCTCCAGACCTGCTGATTGGCTCCTGCTGTGTCCAATCACAGTAGGAGTGGCTCACTGGCAGTGATATACATGTCCCAGACCTGGAAGTGCAGAATCATGTACAGGTACGGGATTCTGCAAAGGGGAGCCGCTTTGCTGCTGTATATGTACAGTATACGGTCGGCAAGTGGTTAATAAAGTATGGAAGTAAATCCTCTCTCAAGTTTTTATTACTAGCAATGCCAGTGACTCTGTATCCTCCATTTCTTGTCCAGCAGTCACAGAGACAAAAAGTGGAAGGATGCTTCTCCAATAGGGTGACAGAGAGAAAAAAAAAACAAAGTTTTAGCTGGAATAGAGCTTTAAGGGTACAAAAAAGGCTGCTTGAAGCTTACTGTAAGCCTTGAAAATGCCTGAAGATTTCATTTGTATGATTTATCTTTATGCGGTACATCCAGACTGCTCCCTACAGTGCCTGGCATTGTTCACAATGTGATCCAATACTACTGACTCTACATGCATGCATAAACTACAGAAATATTTTTTCTGATGTTCTGTGGGGCCCTAAAGATACAAGTCGTCGATGTCACCTTGTCTTATAATGGCACAGTGACACATAGGTCCTATAAAAGACAAATGAAAGGAATTAAGCACACAGTGAGGACAATTTGATAGAGATGGGTAGGAGTCGAGAGGTAGACGCGAAGCATAATTCAATACTTTTAAGAATCTAAACAGGACTACAGAATAGGCAGTACATCCTAAGATGAAAAAAGGAAAAGAACCAACCAATATCTATGCGATCAAAACACATGGAGGGGTCTTTCTATAAAAGTAATAGATCACATACTGTTCAAAATACTAACAATTTTAATAATTTCCCGCCCGTAGGATGTCATATGACATCCTCATATTGAAGTGTTTTACGGGGATGGTGCGTCTACAGGTGCAGGCGCAGCTGGTGGCGTGTCCAAGATGGAGACCGAAGCAGAGGCATAGTGAGAGAGCTCTGCTGTTCTGTATGAAATGTATCCTGTTTCTCTGCAGCCCTTGTTTCTGCAGTCTTTTTTCCCTGCAGCCCTAATCCTTTTTGACTCCATTGCTGTACTCCTGACAGTTTTGCACCCTGCTATGACTAGAGGGCGCCCATCATCGGTGCCTCAGAAAGCCTCTGCATTGCCTGCAACACTTACTGGCGCAAAAGCTGGGCGATCCGGGAACAAGACAACTTTGCTGCCCTGATGCAGGCCATCACTACATGTCAGACTACCCTAACGGGAAACATAGATTCAGTGATGATGGACATAGGCCTGAGCCTAAGGGATATGGCCAAATTTAGAACAAGGCCGACGGAAGTTGAGCGACGCGTGAGTGATACAGAAGATACGTCGAGAGATCACACTGCAACCCTCCATACCCTCCGCACTAAAGTGAAGGCATTGGAGTACTGGGCGGAGGACTCCGAAAATCACAACAGGAGAAACAATCTCCAGATCTTGGGACTACCTGGGGGCAGTGAAGATCCTAGCCCTGTCGTTTTTAATGCACTCCTCCGCACACTGTTTCCTCAGACGGCCATCTCACCGTTCTTCACGCCCATAAAATGCCGGCAGCTTGAGGGACTCCAGGTGACCCCCTGCGTACATTCATCCTCTGTATTCTGAATTTTTGGGACAGGGACCTTGGCTTACGGGAAAGCAGGAAGACTGACGCTCTGCACTTCGAGGGAACCAAGCTCATTATCTTCCCAGATTTTTTGGTAAAAACACAAAAACTAAGCAAATCCTTTGATCATGTGAAGCTTACCCTGAGGCAAAGAGGCTACATGCTTTTTCCGGCTCATCTAAGAGTGCAGGATGGTGAATCCCTCCACTTCTTTACATTTCCAGAAGAAGCCCCTACCTGGCTGGAGTCCTTGGGTGAGATTACTGTTCTGTGTCCTGATATGGCAGAGGTATCCATGCAGGCCCTGCAAGATCTATTGTAGGCCCTACTCACCCTCGGGGGGGGGGTATCACTCTTTTTTTCCTCAATAGCCATAATTCATTTCCAGCTCCCTTTATTCAAACTTACTCTCGGCTGATAGAACTGCTCAATTGTCCCCCCCCCCCCCCCAATGTTGCTGGGACTGTCTGACGCAAATTTTCCTGTTAAACCTCTTATTTCTCCCTGATATGGCCATTTCATAACTTCTGGAACTAGAGGGGGTGAGGAGACTGTTTTGTTATCATACCTGGTTTTACACGTTATTTTTACAATTTGTAATGCTACTAAGAACTGTACCGCCAGACTTAGTCTGGGTGAATAGCTTCCTGCAGGAAGGTTTGATCCGTCCTTGCCATATCAGGGTCTCTCCCTGTTACAGGCGGTACGGCTGGTGCTTTCTAATACATGGGTTTCTGTTTTTGTTTTTTTTTCTTTTTTGTAACCAGCCTGTGTTGAACTTATATACTGTGTCCTCCAGGCATCTTTTGGTATACTGCTCCTCATTGACTTATAGTCATGTTATGTTTGGGATCTCAAGTACACCCAAGTTCTGGGGGTGATGCCGGGTGGGGAGGATTAGGACAATGTGTTCAAGACGTTTTTTTCTTTTTTTTCTTATCTTTGGGGTATGTGCACTATTCATTGAATGCTGCTCTCTGGTGAGCCTTGACCCACTTTACTCTCGTGTATACACTGGGCAGAGGGCTGAGGGATATGACCCTATTGCAGAGCCAGGGGGAAGATCCGGTTCTGGGAAGGTGGTCCTTATATGTGCCTCTTTCATTATGGCCCCCTTAAATCCAAATTTAAGCGCTCCTTGGTGTTCTCATTCTTAAAGAGATACCACCCACACATATGTATCCTCCAGGAGACACATCTTACTGGTGCTAGGGTGCTCTCCCTTAAAAAACCGTGGGTAGGGTCCTACTACTATTCTAACTTTTCCTCCTACTCCCGTGAGGTTAGTATTTTGATCCACAAGACCCTTCTCTTCACATTGATGGATCTTCACCTATACCCAGATGGCCAATATGTGTTTCTACATGCTATATGTGATCGCATTGATGTGTTTATTGTTGGACCGTATATACCGCCACCTGAAACATTGACGGTCCTACATAAGCTTAAGGCTATTATAGCTCAATACCCCACTACCAATATGATCCCAGTAGGGGATTTTAATATACCCCCAATCCCAGTCTTGATAAATTAAACCCAGACATGGCGACTGACTCAGCTTTGTCTCGGTGGGCGGAGCTACTTGGCCTACATGATGCGTGGTGGCGATGGAAACACCCTAACGTGCGACAGTATACCTGTCACTCTGCTACTTATGCCACTTTATCTCGTATTGATCTGATTTATGTGAGTAACTCTTTATTACCCCAGGTAGTAGAAATTTCCATTTTGCCGCACGGCATCTCAGACCATGCTCCGGTTCTAGTGAGCTTCAATACTGACTCGGCTGCTAGCTCGGGACTCTGGAGATATTTCAAGTATTAAATTACAAATGATAAACTGGAGCCACTGATGTCATCTGAACTCAGGGAGCACTGGGTACATAATGACCAAACTTTAACTCCAGCCATAGTCTGGAATGCATTCAAAGCGTATGCTACAGGCAGGTACCAGTTTAACATAACTAAGGTCAGGAAGGAATCCTGCATCCTGCCATCTGAAGCTGAAGCTTGAACTCGAATGCTGGAGGAGAGATACTTGAATGTCTCAGATCAGAGTACTTATACTGCCTACCAGGAGCTGGCATTGCTTCTCACTAAATCTTGCAGGCGTTTTCTTCTCGCTCAGTCCCAACACATATTTGAGCAGTGAGAGCGTCAAGGCAGGCTTCTTGCTTGGCTGGCAGTGGAGCAAAGAGGAAGCTCCTTTGTTGCTAGCATCAGGTCAGCAGATGCCACTTTAATCTCTGATCCTGTACAGATTAATGAAAGATTTGAGGAATACTATGTACACCTATATGCTTCTAGAGTGACCTAGAGGTACTGTCTGCATATTTACATACGACACTATATACGACACTCTTCTGTATCCAGTGGTGGGATTCAGCCGGTTCGCACCGGTTCCATAGAACCGGTTGCTAACTTTCTGCAAGTTCACAGAACCGTCTGAATCCCTCTGCGCGTCTAAGGACTCGCAGTACAATTGAATGTCCCGCGCTCGGGCAGATGTGGCGGCTGGGGGGCGGAGCAGTGCGCCCCGACCCGCCCATTCTGTGACAATAGCGAATGAGAATTCACTATTGTCACACTGATCCTCCTCCTGGCCAATCAGGGAGCGGGTCCTCCCGCTTCCTGATTGGCCGAAAGGCAAACACCGTGCCATTGGACGAGGAGGAGGCGCCGCGGGAGGACTTAGCACTCGGAGACGCGGGGAGCCGAGGAGCCGGGGACTGAAGAGAAGCTGCGACTGAGAGACTGTCCATGAGGTAAGTGCATTGGTCTCGCGGGAGGATCGCTGGCACTCTGCAATTGGGGGCAATGCTGTGGCTGGCACTCTGCAATTTGGGACAATGCTGTGGCTGGCACTCTGCAATTGGGGGCAATGCTGTGGCTGGCACTCTGCAATTGGGGGCAATGCTGTGGCTGGCACTCTGCAATTTGGGACAATGCTGTGGCTGGCACTCTGCAATTTGGGACAATGCTGTGGCTGGCACTCTGCAATTGGGGGCAATGCTATGGCTGGCACTCTGCAATAGGGGGCAATGCTGTGGCTGGCACTCTGCAATGATTGGGGGCAATGCTGTGGCTGGCACTCTGCAATGATTGGGGGCAATGCTGTGGCTGGCACTCTGCAATCATTAGGGGCAATGCTGTGGCTGGCACTCTGCAATGATTTGGGGGCAATGCTGTGGCACTCTGCAATGATTGGGGGCAATGCTGTGGTCACTGTGCATTGAAAGGAGGCACGCTGGTCTCTGCATTGAAAGGGGGGCACGCTGGTCACTGTGCATTGAAAGGGGGGCACGCAGCGCTGGTCACTGTGCATTGAAAGGGGGCATGCTGGTCACTGTGCATTGAAAGGGGGCACGCTGGTCTCTCTGCATTGAAAGGGGGTCACGCTGGTCACTGTGCATTGAAAGGGGGCACGCTGGTCACTGTGCATTGAAAGGGGGCACGCTGGTCTCTCTGCATTGAAAGGGGGCACGCGGGTCACTGTGCATTGAAAGGGGGCACGCTGGCCACTGTGCATTGAAAGGGGGCACGCTGGTCATTCTGCTGGGAAAGTCGGAACTGGTTACTAAAATTTTTGAATCCCACCACTGTCTGTATCTAAATGATGCCTCGGACTCTCTTAGTGCAGCTCTGAAGGTTATAGACAGATATGGTGATTTCTCTGGAGTAAAAATTAACTGGAATAAGTCTGATATATTTCCTCTAACTGATTCAGCCCCCCCCCCCCAACCAACCCCCATGCAATGGGTATCCCAGTTTAAGTATCTTGGTATAGTAATACGCAATGACCTATCTTTTTACCTGGCTGATAATTGATACCCTGTGTTGCAGACGCTAATACCTAAATTACAGATATGTAAAACACTCCCTTTAACTGTAAATCTACTTAAGATGACATTTATTCCAAAATTCCTTTATATTTTTAGAAATACCCCAATCCCTATTCCAGCTGCATTCTTCCACAAGCTACATGAGATAATTTCATTCTTCATCTTGGCTGGGGCAGTCCCCAGGATAGCTGAACATAAATTATAGCTCCCTCTATCCTCTGGCGGACTAGCAGTGCCCTGCTTTTTAAAATACTATTGGGCGGCAGTGCTGGTCGTGGTCCTCTGGTGGTTTGCCCAAGCCAAGTCTAACTCAGCCGTTAATTTAGAAGCTGCCATCTTGGGATCCTATTCTGCCCTGACAAATATGGTTTATAAAGGGACAAAGGCTATCCCGCAGGCGATGACTTCAATGCGGACCACGGTGTGGGTATGGTAGCAAGAGACGGCAGCTAATGGAGTAGACAACACTTTTTCGCCCCACACTCTGCCATAAACTACCACATTTTAGATCCATTCCTGATCCCAGTGTGTGGGCCAGATATGGAATTGTGAAAATACAACAGATCATGCCAGCCAGATCTTTGATCCCCTTCCCCACTTTGCAGGCCATGTTTCAGCTCCCCCCCCCCATGGATGCTATTCCGATATTTGCAGTTAAAGCATGCAGCGCAGGCCCCTGGGCCAGTCATCATAACGCCTCATGTGGTGGGTGGTGAGGTTCCTTACCACTCATATTGCAGACAAAATCTTATCCTCAATATATTTCCGCATCACATGTGAAGAAACGAATAGAGACCCTCTCCTATTCTGCTCTTTCAAGGAAAATACTCCTACCCTTTCGAAAGAGGAGTGAGACTTGGGAATGCAGCAATATATACCTAAGGTAATCTCTTCCAGAGATAAGATTTATTCAGCTTACAATTCCTACATAGAGCATATTACATGCCTCAGCATAAATCACGGATATATCCTACACACCCGGAGACATGTCCTAAATATCAGAAGGCGGTGGGGACATATTTCCAAGTTATCTGAAATTGTTTGCTCATCCAGAATTTTTGGAAGACAGTTGTGATGGACATTAATGTGGTCACAGATCTATCTGTGACATTGGATCCCAAAGTCCTCCTCTTGGGTATCAATGACTCAGTGGCACAGTCTACACATAAAATGCTATTATTATTTTATCTGTGCTTTTATGCTAGGAAGCTTTTTCTACAAAGCTGGAAGCTAGCTGCTCCCCCTACAGTTGCCCAGTGGCACCTGTTAGTTGACTCTGTACTTCCTCCATATAAACTAACCTACATGGGTTGAAAATAACCCCAGAAGTTTGGGAAAGTTTGGAATGCATTGGTTACGGCTAGATCACTCCACCCTTAATCTCATGTCATTGGAAGGGGACCTAGAGATCTGTTGTAGGTATTGTCTCCTATCTCCTAGCATTGGAGATGGGTACACTCCTGTAGAAGTTGAAACACAAGATGTGGATCCCAAATTGATGATTATTTAACTATGATCGTCAAATGGGCACCCCCCAGCACGCCCCTAATATGTACCCTCCCCCCCCCACCCCATTTTTTTTTTCCTTTTCCTTCTCTCTCCTTGCTTTAACCTTCATCTTTTTATATAACCCTAGGGAAATACCCAACAAGTCTCTTTTGGTAGGACTACCCTGTCCAATTATTGTTTTTTGATACATCTCAAGACTTTCTGAGTTCTTCGTCCAATGGCTTCTAGATGCTGCTTGAATGTATTTAGATATTTTAATTCTCATGTCACGTTCTCCTTCTCTTTCTTCTGCCCAAAAAGATATATGTGATTTTATGTTTATATATTGGCTTCATGTAGAATATACCTCATTGTTTTGTGAATGGATTTTACACCTGCCTTTTTCACTAACAAAACTTTTCTGTTAAAAAAAAAAAAATTGTTCAACCGGTGATTCCCTTCAATGGCTATAGAGCCACTTGATCATTTTTACAAGTGGCGAAAGGGATCCCCACACCACCTTTCCCAGGCTCTCCCGCCCCATCGGGGTGCCCGGAACGACTCTGATTGTTAGCATCTACTGACCTGTTCAGGGAGAGGGGAACTGACCTTGTTCCTTCCTCTCTATGAGACTAGAAACCAGTAGCGACAAGGATTTTAGTCACTTCTGTTTTCGGTACAATGTACAGAAGACGTTACAGGCTAGTGAAAGTATCTGATCAAACTGTTCTCAGTTTATTCAGATGCTTTGGAGGTCAGAGGAGAGATATGGGCTCTAATAAAACTCAGATCTCTCGATAAAGAAGACCTGTCATGACCCATGCTATCACAAGAGATGTTGTTCATTCCTTGTGATAGCAATAAAGGTGATCAAATAAAAAACAAAGGTACAGTGGTAAAAAAAAGTACATTTAAATGAAATACATATTAAAATTTGTAAAGTGCCCTGTATCCCTGTGCTCACACGCAAATAAGACCACGCACATAGGTCCTGCATGCATATGTAAACAGAGATCCCACCATACATGTGGGTATAACCACAAACCTCATAGAAAGAGCAATATTTCTAGTTCTGAGCCTATGTGTAACTATTAGAAATTCTGTATATAGCCCTACAGAACAGACAGTGCACAGTCCACATGGGCTTTGCTGCTGCTTAACTGTAGACAGGAAACAGGAAACTTTATTATACAGAGAAAAGACATAGAGTTTACCATAGAACAGCTCCTAACTTATAAACACTGCAATCTACTGGCTGATGTAGTTGTTGCATAAAATACATGAAGAATGTATTCCAACAGTACCTCTAAACATTGTGCATTAAAATTCACTAAAGTGTATTTTTTGTGTGTAGCACTGCCCCCTAGGGGGCTGCTGGATATTACACTTTAGGGATTCCCCTTGGTTACCTGTAGCAACTGTTTGCAGAAACTTAACACTTTAAATCCTTGGCTCAGTCAAAGATCAGTCCAGGGGATGCTGTTTTTGTGGTTTTATTGAAATTGGGATGGGAGAAACTATTAACTATTCACAAAGCTGAGGACTTCTATCTTGAGAATGAGGCAAGGCCGCTACTTCATCCAGCCACTTGAATGAAGATGAGATAAGTTTTCCTATAGTATTTCTCTTCAGGGTACTCCCCTAGTACCCCCTTTCTCTCTGGGCTAGCTGACACCCGTCCACTGACTGCACTACTCGGAGTGGCCCCCTTCCTGGGCAGACCCCAGGGCAAGATCCTCTGTACTCACGATACTATTTTTCCAGAGACTTGCAGTGCCCCAACTCCTCAGTAAGCTTTGCTGGACCTCTGGGTTCAGCCTCACACCACCGGTACACCAGGCCGACTGCCTGTGACCACCATCAACTTCTGCAGAAGAGGAGGCAGATGCCACCCTCCTTCTGTGACTCTGCTTCCCGCCAAAGAGCTCTACCTCATATGCCCGTGGCTTTTTACACCCTGTCTCATAATGCACCACTCTCTATACAAACCACATTTGTGTCATTGGTCAGGTTTCCTCCAGCAGCCAACGTGCCTCCCCAATTGATCAGCTGGGGACACTCCCTGAGACCAGATGAATCACACACTGGGCACACTGAGTAGACCTAACTACAAATCCTGCTCCCTGATAAGCAGAGTGCATAAATATTTTACCTGCTGCTCTTCTGGTAAGTAGAGAGAGCCAAAACTACAATCTCTTACCTAGCACCTGACTAGGAGAGTGCTACATGCGTAAAAAACTGTATTTGAAAAACCACTGCATAAAAACCGTGACACATAAAAATTGCAACACCCACTATTTAATTCTCTTTTCACACCTGCTTGCCCTACACTTGAGACCTTGTAACACTAACGAGACACATGACATCGGGGAGGGAAAATGTCTAATTGGGCCCAAGTTGAACATTTTCACTTAGGGGTGTACTCACTTTTGTTGCAAGCGGTTTAGACATTATTGGCTGGGTGTTGAGTTATTTTGAGGGGACAGCAAATTTACACTGTTATACAAGCTGTACACGCACTACTGTAGCAAAGTCTAATTTCTTCAGTGTTGTCACACGAAAAGATATAATAAAATATTTACAAAAACGTGAGTGGTGTATTATTATTATTATATAGGATTTATATAGCGCCAACAGTTTGCGCAGCGCTTAACAAAATGAAGGCAGACATTACAGTTACAATACAATTTGGAACAAGAGGAATCAGAGGGCCCTGCTCGTTAGAGCTTACAATCTAAAAGGAGGGTCAATTGATACAAAAGGTAATAGCTGTAGGGGGTGAGCTGATGAAGAAAGTGAGATACTGTATACATGTAGCACCCAACAAGGTAGGTGCTAGGTAAAAGCATAGTTGGCCTTGGCTGCCTAACAGCAGGGCCATGATTTTCAGCTGGGCTGTCATGACTCCCAGGTGTGGCTGCTGAGAGGGGTTTCTCCCCACTGGCTCTATGAGAGGATTCTCATTGGGCAGTGGAGGAAACCCAATCAGTGGTTCATTCAGGCCTGTATCTACCCCAGAAGGCAGATTCTGCTGCAGAGGATTCTGGAAGTTGGTATAAGTTAGAGGGGAACGCATGACGCAGCGTGTTTGGCGGGAAGCAGAGTTCCAGGAGGGTGGGTACGGCTGTCTCTCCTCCTGTCAGAAGGATCGGGTGTCTCGGGTGGCTGCCTGAGTCGAGAGAGAGAGAGCTGAGCTGAGCTGCAGAGAGGATCCGGTGTGCCGAGGACCAGTGGAGATAGAGGGGTTCAGTTCCAGGAAAGCATGCCAAGTTCGTGAGCACTGTGAATTGCCCCTGAGGCTCTTCCTGAAGTGTAGAGGGGACCACTCCAGTGAAGGTCCCAGGGATCCAGGAGCCATCTAGTGTTGAGGAGGGTGCCTAGTGAGAGGACCCTGAAGTGTCAGAGGGGGTGCCTAGTGAAAGGACCCTGAAGTGTCAGAGGGGGTGCCTAGCGAGAGGACCCTGAAGTGTAGAGGGGCGTCAGCGGTTGGGCCCTGAAGAGTTAATTGTACAGTGTTAAGGGTTGCAGCAGCACAAGCAGTTACAAGGAGCTACCTCAGTCAGTGAAGGGCTGGAGGGAGCTGTTCACTGGACCTTTAAGCAAAACAGTGTGTCAGGAGTCAAATGTCCTACAGTCCTGGATCTTCTGAGTTAACCTAAGTATTAAAGTCGAAGTTTCAGCACAGTTCAGCAGAACAGTATCTTCAAGCACCAGGGAGCGTTGGCCGGCGTTCAGCTGGCGTCAAGACAGCGCTAACAGGCATTTTTCTGTACAGTGTCCCAGTAGAACCTAGTTGAGCCAGAGGAGTATCCCACTCATTCCCTTCTCCCATCCCCATTACAAAATAAACAAAACAAACCAAAGATGCCGGAATAGTCATTTTCTTAGCTCTCACACTTGGGTTTTCATCTTAAATGTGTTTTAAGTGTTACCAGTAACAATGGCAGACCTACAGTCAGGTCCATAAATATTGGGACATCGACACGAGTCTAATCTTATTGGCTCTATACACCACCACAATAAATTTGAAATGAAACAAACAAGATGTGCTTTAACTGCAGACTTTCAGCTTTAATTTGAGGGTATTTACATCCAAATCAGGTGAAAGGTGTAGGAACAGTTTGTATATGTGCCTCCCACTTTTTAAGGGACCAAAAATAATGGGACAATTGCCTGATCAGCTGTTCCATGGCCAGGTGTATGTTATTCCCTCATTATCCCATTTACAAGGAGCAGATAAAAGGTCCAGAGTTAATTTCAAGTGTGCTATTTGCATTTGGAATCTGTTGCTGTCAACTCTCAATATGGGTTCCAAAGAGCTGTCACTATCAGTGAAGCAAGCCATCATTAGGCTAAAAAAACAAAACAAACCCATCAGAGAGATAGCAAAAACATTAGGTGTGGCCAAAGCAACTGTTTGGAACATATTTAAAAAGAAAGAACGCACCGGTGAGCTCAGCAACACCAAAAGACCACGGAAAACAACTGTGGTGGATGACCGAAGAATTCTTTCCCTGGTGAAGAAAACAACCTTCACAACAGTTGGCCAGATCAAGAACACTCTCCAGGAGGTAGGTGTATGTGTGTCAAAGTCAACAATCAAGAGAAGACTTCACCAGAGTGAATACAGAGGATTCACCACAAGATGTAAACCATTGGTGAGCCTCAAAAACAAGAACGCCCGATTAGAGTTTTCCAAACAACATCTAAAAAAACCTTCACAGTTCTGGAACAACATCCTATGGACAGATGAGACCAAGATCAACTTGTACCATAGTGATGGGAAGAGAAGAGTATGGAGAAGGAAAGGAACTGCTCATGATCCAAAGCATACCACCTCATCAGTGAAGCCTGGTGGTGGTAGTGTCATGGCGTAGGCATGTATGGCTGCCAATGGAACTGGTTCTCTTGTATTTATTGATGATGTGACTGCTGACAAAAGCAGCAGGATGAATTCTGAAGTGCTTTGGGCAATATTATCTGCTCATATTCAGCCAAATGCTTCAGAACTCATTGGACTGCGCTTCACAGTGCAGATGGACAATGACCCAAAGCATACTGAAAAAGCAACCAAAGAGTTTTTTAAGGGAAAGAAGTGGAATGTTATGCAATGGCCAAGTCAATCACCTGACCTGAATCTGATTGAGCATGCATTTCACTTGTTGAAGACAAAACTGAAGGGAAAATGCCCCAAGAACAAGCAGGAACTGAAGACAGTTGCAGTAGAGGCCTGGCAGAGCATCACCAGGGATGAAACCCAGCGTCTGGTGATGTCTATGCGTTCCAGACTTCAGGCTGTAATTGACTGCAAAGGATTTGCAACCATGTATTAAAAAGTGAAAGTTTGATTTATGATTGTTAATCTGTCCCATTACTTATGGCCCCTTAAAAAGTGGGAGGCACATATACAAACTGTTGTAATTCCTACATCGTTCACCTGATTTGGATGTAAATACCCCCAAGTTAAAGCTGAAGGTCTGCAGTTAAAAGCACATCTTGTTTGTTTCATTTCAAATCCATTGTGGTGGTGTATAGAGCCAAAAAGATTAGAATTGTGTCGATGTCCCAATATTTATGGACCTGACTGTATATCAGGCCCAATGCCTGGAAATATTGCTACATATATATATATATATTTTTTGGGGGTTCCAAATAATTTTCTAGCAAAAAAAATATCTCTATCAACGGTTAACTATAGATCCAACAGGCATCCTTCAACTAATTACAAAATAGATATGACCTAGTGGACAACCAATTGTTAATTGCAATAATCAGATAGATTAACACATAAATCTAAAGGAAGAGGAGCCATTAATGAAAATAAATCATGTTAAATCCAGCAGAGCTTTGCGCTCTCATAATAACAAAAAAGATAAGTGATATGAATAATTTTAATCTTTGCTTTAGATTTTGGACATCCTTTCAACTGTTCGAAATCTTTTGCTCACATCACAGTAAACCACCTCAGGCTTTACATTATTTGGGGAACAATAGTACTGCTAGCACAGGATCTTATGATTTAACATTTTTTTCAGCTTTTTGATTAGCGTTATTCCTTCATAATCTCCAGAATTGTGTTACATAGGAAATTAAAGAGTCCAAAGAACCTCGAAATAACACAATACCACTATCATTTGAAAAGCTGAAAAAAGAGTAGGGGGGTTGTCTAAAATGGAAAGGATTATATAGGAGAAACTGTGAGGATATTAAATGATAGAGAATATTATATTACACTACAGTCCGACTCTAAAAAAAATTATGTTTAAATTAAAATGTATGTCTATGATTGAAACAACCTTTGCCCAAGGCCTATTAACGTGGAACTTCACTCTCTGAATAAACATGGACTATTATTAATACAGTAGTTATGCTGCAAGCATTAGTAAATAGATAGGAAAGTATATCATATTTACTTGTTTTAACTTTTTTTTTTTTTACATTTCTAGTTACTTCCTGGTTTCCATGCCTAGGCAAATGATGTCATGCATCCCAGGAGTCTCCAGGAGAGGAGGGAGAGATTTCAGCTCAGCCTATGCCTGAGCTAAGAGCAGGAAGTAAATGATACCTGAATCATCTGCCCTTATTCAAAATGGCTAGGACCAGAAATACTAGGGGGTGCTGTTTAAAATGATTTCTCAGCAAAATAAAGCATGGAGACATGGATGGATGGGGGGATAACAAATTAACCGATTGCTGACCAGCCCCTGTAGTTTTACCATGGCAGGTCGGCTCTGTCCTGCGAAACAATGTACCTGTACGTCACTTCGACGGACCACTAGGGGAGAGCCAATCAGCGGGTCCGGTGGTCACGATTTCCTACTGGGCACTCGCGATCGCTTCCCGTGGAAACAGAACGCCAGTCTGCAGTTGTAAACATGGCAGACCGCTGTTCTGTCAGTTATGAACACAGGGATCCTTTGATCCACCTATTTAGGACCACAGGTCTCTGTGTTCATGCAGCAAGCCCATCACCCCACAGTTAGAAAGCACCCCCTAGGGAAACATTAAACCCTTTGATCGCCCCTGGTGTTAATCCCTTCCCTGCCAGTGTCATTAGTACAGTAACAGTGCATATTTTTAGCACTTAATATAACACTTTAAAATAAGAAATCTTTCCCCTAGTTTGTAGACCTGATAACTTTTTCACAAACCAATCAATATACACTTATTGGAGTTATTTTAACCAAAAATATGTAGCAGAATACAAATTGGCTTATATTGATTAAAAAAATTGATTTTTAAACTTGTTTTTATTGGGAATGTTATTAAGCAGAAAGTAAAAAATATTGGTTTTTTTTTTCAGAATTGTCGCTCTTTTTTTGTTTATAGCGCAAAAAATTAAAAAAAAAAAATCGCACAGGTGATCAAATACCACCAAACAAAAGGACATCAATTTTATTTGGGTACAGCGTCGCAAGGCAGTGAAATTATCAGTTAAAGTAACGCAGAGCCGTATCGCAAAAAATGGCCTGGTCATTAAGCGGCTAAATCCTTCTGGTCCAGAAGTGGTTAAATAGTATTTTTGGTTTGTGGTGTTTAGGTGCAGTGCAGTTCCACTTTAAAGAAAAATAAATAAAAATAATATCTATCAATCAAATATCCGAATGTAAGATTTTATTATCATTTGCTGAAAATTAAGTCACTCACTTCTCCCCTTGGGAGACTGAATCATTTTAGGTATTTAATGTTTAACTACCAATCTTTTACATCGGCGTTGATTTACTAAAGCCTTGCACCCCAGACGCAAGTAATGCACTGGTGCAAAAGCACACGAAAGACAATTTCAGAAATTTATCATAGAATGAACCCAAAAAAAAAAGAAAACACCTCCATCCCAGATTTACCAAGGGGCAGTAGTAGTTGCATGCACACAGAAACCACAGTGCCTAGGACATGGCGCAGAGTAGAAAAAAAATCATAGTCCAGAGGCAATGGAATGTTCTTTTTACTCTAATAACAATTAGAGTAACAGGGTAGAGTAACAACAGGGGTGCACAGAGTGTGCAGCAAAGGCACAAGACAGTCTAAAGTAAGATTCAGTGCAAATGGAAATTCGGATCAAGAATTACCATATGCAGCATTGCCTATTTTCACACAGACACTTCTAAACATGTTATTATTAATTATTCATTTTTTTTTTTGTATCTGTTTTTGGTTGTGTTGCTTTGGTTTGTCTTCATGATATTTTTGCTATGTGTATAATATTTTTTTCACATGACCCATATACAGTTATATAATATTACTGTCAATAAATATGAATTCTGCAATCCTTCTATATATAGAAACAAGGAAGTTCCTTGCGCTTATGAGTTAGGTAATATATTTAAATAATATTGTGAATCAGCAATAATTGGAGCTGCAGCTGACAATTAGGGTGAATGTACCTTAAGTGCCGGTTCACACTACTCCGACTTGTCAGGCGACTTGGTCGCCTGACAAGTCGTGCTCCATTCTGTGCTATGGGAACCGTTCTAATAGGAGCGACTCAAGTCGCTCCGACTTAGAAAAAGGTTCCTGCACTACTTTTGTCCGAAGTCGGAGCGACTTGCATTGACTTCCATTATGTGAAGTCCGTGCAAGTCGCACCGAAGACTTGTTCAAGTGGCCCCGAAGTCGTGTCGCCATAGTGTGAACCGACTCTTAAAGGGAAAAGTGTACACTTTTTAATCCTTCTGTATACATCAAAAAACATCTTTCAAATTTCTACATTTACTGTTTTTTGGATTGAGCATGCCCGGGACTTTGCCGTTTAGGCCAAGCTCAAGGAATAGGCAATGCACGCGCCCCAGGAACTTATTGTTAAAGTGGAATTTTCGTCAGAAATTTAAGTCCTGCTATATCACTTCAGGCTGGCCCCTTTTGCAGGATGAGCTATGTAAAACATTAAAAATAAGTGTCTATACTGTTTTTTTTTTTTAAAGAATCTTTATTTAGTTTTACATAGAAAACACATATAGAAATCAACGGTACAGAAGTGTATCAAATTGAGTGGAGGCCAAACAGTGCCACCCATTCATAGAACAAGCATTTGAAATCCGAATACCAGGCACACAGTGGTAAACAGAGCAACTGGAATGCTACCGGGAAGTGGTCATGCTGCCGGCAGCCGAAAACATGCAACATCGGCGGGCGGCCAAAGGTGCAGTCGGAAAAAGAAAAACCAGCTCCAAGAGGCCCCTGGCAAGGACCCACCCCGAGGCTGGGGGGCAAAAAGCCTCCAACAAACCTCCCCCGACGTGCCCCCCCTAGCCATGGGCCTTACCATTCACGCCGCCGCTACCCAAGTCGAGCAGCAGGGGTGAGCTCAGTAGTAGCACAGGTCCCAACGCGAACCACTGTAAACGCCTGATCAGCCCCCGTGGCCCAAAGGAAAAGCAATCATTATGCCGGCAGGCAGCCCAATGAAGTCCAAACACATGGACAACAGTAATCAGCATAAACATCCTGTAGCAAAGGTGTTAGACTTCCAGTACGTAATAGAAATACATTTTTATTATTACAGGTAAAGAATTGTGAACTTTGAGGCCTCAAATGACATTGTTACAGATTGAGTCAAAACCCCTTCAGTTTGAAGCACACATTGCGTCCATTGTTGAAATTGTTTTATTTACATGAACTTTGAGATAAGAAGCTATGTCATCTGCCCCCAAAAAGGAATTTGTGTGTGATAAACTTTGAATATAATGCTCTGGAAAGGCAGGCAACTAAATTGCTTATACCAGGTGGAACGGCCTTGGGGGGGAAGGTTTACATATGACGAGGAAAAGGGAAGCAGCCATTTTGTTTATCAAATATTTACTTATGATTATCGGGCATGGATTTGTGATTAAGCAGATATATTGGATATATATTGTGTGAGAAGTCATATTTTAGAGCAGCTGTTGTGTTCAGCCCTTCATTTGCAAGATTGCTATCTCAAGTCTTTAAAGATTTGTTCAAGGAACGAAACTGGAAGTCACACATCTATGTGAATGGCCGTTCGCATACCAAAAGACTCCAAAATGTCACCAGATGGGACTTCAAAAGAAATTAGATAGCTAGGTGCCACCCACTGTAGTGTATAAAAGTGTATTACAAACCCTAGCCAGTTAGAGCAATGTTCATTAAGCCAACAGAATGTAATGTGATTGACTTGCTCTCCAAACATGTCATCATTATGTCTACATGTTTGTCTAAAGAAATATAATTTTCAATCTGGCTTCAACAGTCAAAATGTTATTGAAACCCGTGAGTTTTGGGATTACCCTTACATATACAACGACCTCAAAGGATAAAAAGACATTTTTTTCCCTGGTCATGAAAAGAGAGAAACCAGGGGGGATCATAAAACATTATGTTCTGGCCATGAGACGTTTTATCACACAATGGCCAAAACCCAAATTCAGGATAACACCTGTGTTCACCCATCAACTAGCAGATAAACAATTGTTTCAACCATGAGAAGACAAACAAATGGAAAACTGCCTGGACAAAGACCAGAGTCTGTAATTCATTTACCTACACACACACACACACACACACACACACACACGAGGGTAAAGATTGTGTCATACAGACAATTGTCCACTGAAAGCTAGATGGTGTCAAATAAACATTATCACTTAGACTGATGAGAACTGCATCCTCAAATTAATTTCATATAATCATAAGCTTATACAACATCCTCGTACCATCATATACAAAAGGGGGTTGTGGAACTTATGATGTTATGACAATCTTCTATTGAAAACTACATTATATCTATCATATAGTAGTGTCAAATGGTCAGAAATTCTCCCATATTTTATGTCCAGTCCCAAATCATGAATGTATTGTTGTTAACATAATAATCCCTTAACGGATAATATTCTAATCGGAAATAACCCGTGTGTAAAAAAGTTTACATATACAAGTTGTTGTGTATCAATATATTGTGTAGGTGTGTGATTCCTAAAGAACTTTTTAGTTGGGTTTAGCCATCATCCCGGGTAAAATTTTGCATATGGGGTTGGTGCCTCAGTTCAAAATTGGGACTTTATGGGCTTAATATGTGAATTCATAAAACAATATTCATTTTTAACTTAAAAGATAATAATTTATTATATGTTAGCCATATAATATAACAATATTCAATAAAGTATTCAGAGAATTCATATATATTATATATACTGTGTGGGTTACAGACCCATAGGTGATTGTGAGTAGGAAAGAAAGATAGGAAGTAGTGACAACGTGCTTAGGGTGACAATCACTAGCTCTCTATTGTTCCACGCTTGGGTGAAGCGTCGGATCCATAGGGAGGGTGTTTCAAAGTCCTACGCGTTTCGGCCATTAGGCCTTTATCAAGGGAGGTGTGTCACCACATCTGGAATATAGTAAATGGAATATTTGAGTATGTATTATTTGAGCCAATCGGAATATTTTTCCTTTGGTCATATAATAAAAAAGACGTACTTTGTTAGGAAAAAGATTCTGCCTCTGGTTTCTGTCTCAGGTCCTTATCTTATCACATATGAATCGTGTAGTCACTGCTGCTAGAGTATAATTTAAAGAGTGTAAGTTTATTTTCAAGATATATGTTTTAATAAATTTTAATATCTGTTTAGGTACTCACTTGGTTAATTCATATATTTCTTTTAGCCAGGGAGCATATAATAATGTCCTTGTTCTGATCCAATCTGGATTAAAATGTGAATATGTTTAATATTTTGATAATATAATTATTTTGGCATTTTGTATCTTTGGTTTTACTTACTTGTATTTCCAAAAAGAATCACTAGGTGGCACTGTGGTGTTTAGAAGGTCCCCTCCTATTCTATCTGTATAGATAGAAGGGGGAAAGTATAAATATACTTGTATGTATTTTAAGAACCATCAATGCTTAAGATAGCATTGTGGTTACTTACATTTTCTTGCAGTGTTTTCCAAGGGGGGTTTTTTCTAGAGCAGCAGGTCCGGGCGTCCTCACTCTCCCTCTGGTCCGAGGGAAGTGGCGCCCTATTCGATTCCCGGCCTATTTATGTCCCGCTGTGCGCATGCGCAGATAGGCGCAATGACGTTGCTTCCGGGTTTCACTTGTATGACGCGGCGCGGGTGCGCGCGCATCCTGTCACAAGATTTGCGGGTCTGATCTCAGAGCGGCCGCCGACACAGGAGAGAAGGCTAAACCCTGGAGAGGGATTTGGCAGTTGGATGGAGTATGCTGCTAGCCTCTTGTAGCCCCGATTATTAGCAATATCGGGGTTACCTGTGCCGGATGTGATCGATAAGGAGTCGGAGATTTTCAGAGTATCTAAATTTTCTAAAAAAGGGCGTGATACAATATTTTGATAAGTGCAATATAGTATCTTAAATATATAAATAAATAATAAACAATTTTTAAAACTTTTTTTTGACAAATCCGAGGATTGTCTTAACAGTAGTACATATATTTGTTTTTTACACAGCAATTAGATATTTAAGACAGGTCAGTGTTGGATCAATTAGGGGGGCCTGGTATGGCATCTATGTGGGGCCCAGATTTTGGTTGGGTATTGTGTGCGTCCATGGGGGTCCAATTTTAGGATGGGAGGTAGTCAGATTTTTTGTGATTTTTTTATATATAATTATTTGATTGAGGGGAGTGGTTTCGTGGAGTTTTTTTCTTCTTTTCCTTTTTAATCTGTTTTGCCCGATGAGAATCCTTCCAGGAATGGGCGATAGCTTGTATTTTCGTTTAATCCTGGTGGTTGAGCGGCGTTCAATTTTTTAATCCATCTTAATTCCATCTGGAGGAGGGTCTTATTCCAGTCCCCCCCTCTTATTGGAATATGTATTCTATCTAATGTAGAAAAAGTCACCTTTGGCATCCTATTTTTGTGGATATTAGCCACATGACGGCCTAATGGGAGGTAAAAATTACTTATTTGCATGCTATGCATGTGTTGATTCACCCTGAGGCCAAATTCTTGTCGCGTTTTGCCGACATAGAAGCTGCCGCATTCGCACTCCATAAGGTACACTACGCCTTTGGTTTTGCAATTGGCGTAATGTTTGGGGTTGAAGAGTTCACCATTAGGTAATATTTTATGTGTGGATTTTTTTATAACGCTACACTGTGCGCATGATCCACATGGGTAAGTACCCTTAGTTTTGCATGGGTCTCTTCTGTTCTTTAGTTCGCTGTGTACCAAGGATTGTTGTAGCGACTGAGTTTTTCTGTAGGTGATCATGGGGTTTTCTGAGATTAGGTCTTTTATGGTAGGATCCTCGGTAAGGATCGACCAATTTTTTTGCAAGATTTTTCTGATGGATTGATGTTCGTTTGAATATCTCATGATTATTCTCGTTGGTTGGGTGGTGGTGTCAGCTTTCGGGGAATCTTTTTTGTACAGGATCTCTTGTCTATCCATTTTTTTAACTTTATTAAAAGCTTTTCTCAGGCAGGTTTTGGTATAGCCTCGATCTCGTAGTCTTTGGTTTAGTTTGTTTGCTTCTTGTTGGAATTCCAATTCTATTGTACAATTCCTTTTTAATCGAAGAAATTGGCTGAATAGGATGGAGATTTTTAGTGGTTCTGGGTGAAAGCTACTGGCGTGGAGTATGGTGTTGCCGGCGGTTTCTTTCCTGTATAATGTGGTCATTATGTTTCCTCTGTCATCTTTATAAATATATGTATCGAGGAATGCGATTTTGTTTTTATCCTGTGTCATGGTGAAATACATATTGTGGCTGTTCCTGTTCATTCGATCTAGGCATTTTTTGATTTGATTTTCTGGTCCATTCCATATCATGAAGACATCGTCCAGGTATCTCTGCCATAGCATAATATTCTGGGTATACGTTATGTTTTCCTCTGACGTTAGGAATTCGTGTTCCCAGTCACCCAGGTATAAATTGGCATACGAGGGTGCACAGCTTGTACCCATCGCAACCCCGCAGACCTGTACATAATATGTTCCACAAAAGGAGAATGTATTATGTCTTAGAATAAATGACAGCATGTTGAGGATAAATTCACTGAAGTTTCTATCATAATCGCTTTGTTGGGTGAGTATCTTTTCTACCGCCTTTAACCCCTTGGAGTGGGGTATGTTGTTATATAGGCTCTCCACATCAATTGTAAAAAGGCATCTTTTGGTACTGTTAGGCCTTCCAATATTTGTAATAAGTGAAGTGTATCTTTTGTGTGGGAGGTCAATTGTGTCACATATGGTTTAAGGTAGGCATCAATGACCTGGCTTGCTTTCTCTGTGATGTTACCGTTGCCAGAGATTATTGGACGTCCTGGTGGATCGATTGCGTTTTTATGGATCTTTGGTAATGAGTAGAACGTGGGGGTCCTGGGGTGCTGCGTTCTAATGAATTCCCATAATGTTTGAGATATTATCTTCTGGTTAAATGCTCTGTCTACAAGCCGGTAAAATTCCTGATTGTATTCTTCTATCATTACAGGTGAGATAATCTGGTAACATTTTTTGTTCTCCAGTATCTTTAGACACATTTGTTTATAATGTTCTGTATTCATTATTACGACATTACCCCCTTTATCCGAGGGTTTTATTGTAATTTCATCGTTCTCTTGGAGTTCCCTCAGGGCCTTTCTTTGTTGTTGATTTATATTGTTGGTTTTGGTTTTTTTCTGTATTTGCTCGATCTCTTTAGATGTTTGTCTAACAAATAAAGCAATTGTAGGGTTTGTATTTAGTGGTGGGAATTTGTGCGATTTTTTTCTAAAGGTGGCAATCCTTTTGTCCTGTTCCTCGTCACTGTCTGTTGATGTGTCCGATTCCTCTGATTCTGTCAGTCCACCCTCTTCCAATAGTATGTTGAGGTCCCGAATTGCTCGGAATTCCGCGGCTGTAAGAGGTGTTGGTTGTTCTGTTGTTGTTGGTTTTTTATTGTGCATCACTTTGAGAAGTAGATTGCGTGCGAAAAGGTTGATATCTTTGACCACCTCAAAAGTGTCCATACTTTGGTTGGGGCAAAAAGATAGTCCTAGTGATAGGACTTGTGTTTGTTCAGATGTTAATTGTAGAGATGATAGATTAATTATGTTTAGTCCTTCGGTTCCTCCGGTCCGGACTCCTGTTGTTCTTGGTTTGGCTGCGTTTTGGTTTTTGTTTTTTCCTTGGCTAAAAAAGACTTTTTTTGTAGTTGTTTATGGTCCTCGTCTTTTTTCTTTTGTGCTCTCGTAAATATTTGATAGTTGGTTGGTCTATTTGGTCCTGGGCCCCCTATTATTTCTAGGCCCTGGGAGTCTAGTTCTCCATGTTCCTCATGGGGTCCCCATTCCCTTCTTTCGAAGTGTCTTTGGGGGTCCTGTTGGCTGTTTTTTGAATAGGCTCTGTTTTTGCCTCCTTCTGCTCCTGAATAATAGGATGATGAATCCGAGGATTGGTAGTAGTTGGGGTTTTTTACAAATCTATTTTTATTTCGGTTTTGTCTGGTTGTATTAGACCATCTATATGCTCTACCTTGGGTAAACGCATTTTTGTCCCGCCAATATTTCTTTTCTTTCTTTTGTAACGTCTCTTTTGCATAATCTTCAAGGTGGGTTTTTAATTTTTCTTCTTGTTCACTATATAGTGGTGCAGTTTTTAAAGGCAATAGTTGTTCATATATGGTTTTTATTTCTTCATCCAAACTAGTTATCTGTCTCCTATATTCATCTTGCAGTAGTTTCATTAGGTTTTTTGAACATGCGTTGAGGATATCCTCCCAGTCTTTTTTCATTTGTTCCGTCACTTTTTCCATAGTGGGGAAAATTTGAATACGGAGGCCTGCAGGATTGATGTTTTCTTTAATATATCTATTGAACGTTTCTATGTGCCAATAGAGTGCGGATTTTCTTGTCATTTGTTTTTTTAAATTTGAAAATAAAGCTAGTACGTCAGATTCCAGTTGTTCTTTTTCTTTAAATTTGTTTTGTATCCCCTGCATCATGGAATCCCACTCGGCGCCCATCAAGTTCTCCATGTTGATCCAAACTTTGTCCGTCAATCAGTGGTTTCCAAGTTTTTTAGCTTGGAATTTTTTGAGAGGTTCCCCTCTTGACTCCTGTTACAGAGATAACTCTGGACTGGGGGAGGGGGTTTGAACAGCAAGGCATAGGGAATCACGACTAATTAACAAAGATCAAACCCCCTCCCCCAGTCCAGAGTTATCTCTGTAACAGGAGTCAAGAGGGGAACCTCTCAAAAAATGTGGTGAACTCTTCAACCCCAAACATTACGCCAATTGCAAAACCAAAGGCGTAGTGTACCTTATGGAGTGCGAATGCGGCAGCTTCTATGTCGGCAAAACGCGACAAGAATTTGGCCTCAGGGTGAATCAACACATGCATAGCATGCAAATAAGTAATTTTTACCTCCCATTAGGCCGTCATGTGGCTAATATCCACAAAAATAGGATGCCAAAGGTGACTTTTTCTACATTAGATAGAATACATATTCCAATAAGAGGGGGGGACTGGAATAAGACCCTCCTCCAGATGGAATTAAGATGGATTAAAAAATTGAACGCCGCTCAACCACCAGGATTAAACGAAAATACAAGCTATCGCCCATTCCTGGAAGGATTCTCATCGGGCAAAACAGATTAAAAAGGAAAAGAAGAAAAAAACTCCACGAAACCACTCCCCTCAATCAAATAATTATATATACAGAGATAACTCTGGACTGGGGGAGGGGGTTTGAACAGCAAGGCATAGGGAATCACGACTAATTAACAAAGATCAAACCCCCTCCCCCAGTCCAGAGTTATCTCTGTAACAGGAGTCAAGAGGGGAACCTCTCAAAAAATTCCAAGCTAAAAAACTTGGAAACCACTGATTGACGGACAAAGTTTGGATCAACATGGAGAACTTGATGGGCGCCGAGTGGGATTCCATGATGCAGGGGATACAAAACAAATTTAAAGAAAAAGAACAACTGGAATCTGACGTACTAGCTTTATTTTCAAATTTAAAAAAACAAATGACAAGAAAATCCGCACTCTATTGGCACATAGAAACGTTCAATAGATATATTAAAGAAAACATCAATCCTGCAGGCCTCCGTATTCAAATTTTCCCCACTATGGAAAAAGTGACGGAACAAATGAAAAAAGACTGGGAGGATATCCTCAACGCATGTTCAAAAAACCTAATGAAACTACTGCAAGATGAATATAGGAGACAGATAACTAGTTTGGATGAAGAAATAAAAACCATATATGAACAACTATTGCCTTTAAAAACTGCACCACTATATAGTGAACAAGAAGAAAAATTAAAAACCCACCTTGAAGATTATGCAAAAGAGACGTTACAAAAGAAAGAAAAGAAATATTGGCGGGACAAAAATGCGTTTACCCAAGGTAGAGCATATAGATGGTCTAATACAACCAGACAAAACCGAAATAAAAATAGATTTGTAAAAAACCCCAACTACTACCAATCCTCGGATTCATCATCCTATTATTCAGGAGCAGAAGGAGGCAAAAACAGAGCCTATTCAAAAAACAGCCAACAGGACCCCCAAAGACACTTCGAAAGAAGGGAATGGGGACCCCATGAGGAACATGGAGAACTAGACTCCCAGGGCCTAGAAATAATAGGGGGCCCAGGACCAAATAGACCAACCAACTATCAAATATTTACGAGAGCACAAAAGAAAAAAGACGAGGACCATAAACAACTACAAAAAAAGGCTTTTTTAGCCAAGGAAAAAACAAAAACCAAAACGCAGCCAAACCAAGAACAACAGGAGTCCGGACCGGAGGAACCGAAGGACTAAACATAATTAATCTATCATCTCTACAATTAACATCTGAACAAACACAAGTCCTATCACTAGGACTATCTTTTTGCCCCAACCAAAGTATGGACACTTTTGAGGTGGTCAAAGATATCAACCTTTTCGCACGCAATCTACTTCTCAAAGTGATGCACAATAAAAAACCAACAACAACAGAACAACCAACACCTCTTACAGCCGCGGAATTCCGAGCAATTCGGGACCTCAACATACTATTGGAAGAGGGTGGACTGACAGAATCAGAGGAATCGGACACATCAACAGACAGTGACGAGGAACAGGACAAAAGGATTGCCACCTTTAGAAAAAAATCGCACAAATTCCCACCACTAAATACAAACCCTACAATTGCTTTATTTGTTAGACAAACATCTAAAGAGATCGAGCAAATACAGAAAAAAACCAAAACCAACAATATAAATCAACAACAAAGAAAGGCCCTGAGGGAACTCCAAGAGAACGATGAAATTACAATAAAACCCTCGGATAAAGGGGGTAATGTCGTAATAATGAATACAGAACATTATAAACAAATGTGTCTAAAGATACTGGAGAACAAAAAATGTTACCAGATTATCTCACCTGTAATGATAGAAAAATACAATCAGGAATTTTACCGGCTTGTAGACAGAGCATTTAACCAGAAGATAATATCTCAAACATTATGGGAATTCATTAGAACGCAGCACCCCAGGACCCCCACGTTCTACTCATTACCAAAGATCCATAAAAACGCAATCGATCCACCAGGACGTCCAATAATCTCTGGCAACGGTAACATCACAGAGAAAGCAAGCCAGGTCATTGATGCCTACCTTAAACCATATGTGACACAATTGACCTCCCACACAAAAGATACACTTCACTTATTACAAATATTGGAAGGCCTAACAGTACCAAAAGATGCCTTTTTACAATTGATGTGGAGAGCCTATATAACAACATACCCCACTCCAAGGGGTTAAAGGCGGTAGAAAAGATACTCACCCAACAAAGCGATTATGATAGAAACTTCAGTGAATTTATCCTCAACATGCTGTCATTTATTCTAAGACATAATACATTCTCCTTTTGTGGAACATATTATGTACAGGTCTGCGGGGTTGCGATGGGTACAAGCTGTGCACCCTCGTATGCCAATTTATACCTGGGTGACTGGGAACACGAATTCCTAACGTCAGAGGAAAACATAACGTATACCCAGAATATTATGCTATGGCAGAGATACCTGGACGATGTCTTCATGATATGGAATGGACCAGAAAATCAAATCAAAAAATGCCTAGATCGAATGAACAGGAACAGCCACAATATGTATTTCACCATGACACAGGATAAAAACAAAATCGCATTCCTCGATACATATATTTATAAAGATGACAGAGGAAACATAATGACCACATTATACAGGAAAGAAACCGCCGGCAACACCATACTCCACGCCAGTAGCTTTCACCCAGAACCACTAAAAATCTCCATCCCATTCAGCCAATTTCTTCGATTAAAAAGGAATTGTACAATAGAATTGGAATTCCAACAAAAAGCAAACAAACTAAACCAAAGACTACGAGATCGAGGCTATACCAAAACCTGCCTGAGAAAAGCTTTTAATAAAGTTAAAAAAATGGATAGAAAAGAGATCCTGTACAAAAAAGATTCCCCGAAAGCTGACACCACCACCCAACCAACGAGAATAATCATGAGATATTCAAACGAACATCAATCCATCAGAAAAATCTTGCAAAAAAATTGGTCGATCCTTACCGAGGATCCTACCATAAAAGACCTAATCTCAGAAAACCCCATGATCACCTACAGAAAAACTCAGTCGCTACAACAATCCTTGGTACACAGCGAACTAAAGAACAGAAGAGACCCATGCAAAACTAAGGGTACTTACCCATGTGGATCATGCGCACAGTGTAGCGTTATAAAAAAATCCACACATAAAATATTACCTAATGGTGAACTCTTCAACCCCAAACATTACGCCAATTGCAAAACCAAAGGCGTAGTGTACCTTATGGAGTGCGAATGCGGCAGCTTCTATGTCGGCAAAACGCGACAAGAATTTGGCCTCAGGGTGAATCAACACATGCATAGCATGCAAATAAGTAATTTTTACCTCCCATTAGGCCGTCATGTGGCTAATATCCACAAAAATAGGATGCCAAAGGTGACTTTTTCTACATTAGATAGAATACATATTCCAATAAGAGGGGGGGACTGGAATAAGACCCTCCTCCAGATGGAATTAAGATGGATTAAAAAATTGAACGCCGCTCAACCACCAGGATTAAACGAAAATACAAGCTATCGCCCATTCCTGGAAGGATTCTCATCGGGCAAAACAGATTAAAAAGGAAAAGAAGAAAAAAACTCCACGAAACCACTCCCCTCAATCAAATAATTATATATAAAAAATCACAAAAAATCTGACTACCTCCCATCCTAAAATTGGACCCCCATGGACGCACACAATACCCAACCAAAATCTGGGCCCCACATAGATGCCATACCAGGCCCCCCTAATTGATCCAACACTGACCTGTCTTAAATATCTAATTGCTGTGTAAAAAACAAATATATGTACTACTGTTAAGACAATCCTCGGATTTGTCAAAAAAAAGTTGTAAAAATTGTTTATTATTTATTTATATATTTAAGATACTATATTGCACTTATCAAAATATTGTATCACGCCCTTGTTTAGAAAATTTAGATACTCTGAAAATCTCCGACTCCTTATCGATCACATCCGGCACAGGTAACCCCGATATTGCTAATAATCGGGGCTACAAGAGGCTAGCAGTATACTCCATCCAACTGCCAAATCCCTCTCCAGGGTTTAGCCTTCTCTCCTGTGTCGGCGGCCGCTCTGAGATCAGACCCGCAAATCTTGTGACAGGATGCGCGCGCACCCGCGCCGCGTCATACAAGTGAAACCCGGAAGCAACGTCATTGCGCCTATCTGCGCATGCGCACAGCGGGACATAAATAGGCCGGGAATCGAATAGGGCGCCACTTCCCTCGGACCAGAGGGAGAGTGAGGACGCCCGGACCTGCTGCTCTAGAAAAAACCCCCCTTGGAAAACACTGCAAGAAAATGTAAGTAACCACAATGCTATCTTAAGCATTGATGGTTCTTAAAATACATACAAGTATATTTATACTTTCCCCCTTCTATCTATACAGATAGAATAGGAGGGGACCTTCTAAACACCACAGTGCCACCTAGTGATTCTTTTTGGAAATACAAGTAAGTAAAACCAAAGATACAAAATGCCAAAATAATTATATTATCAAAATATTAAACATATTCACATTTTAATCCAGATTGGATCAGAACAAGGACATTATTATATGCTCCCTGGCTAAAAGAAATATATGAATTAACCAAGTGAGTACCTAAACAGATATTAAAATTTATTAAAACATATATCTTGAAAATAAACTTACACTCTTTAAATTATACTCTAGCAGCAGTGACTACACGATTCATATGTGATAAGATAAGGACCTGAGACAGAAACCAGAGGCAGAATCTTTTTCCTAACAAAGTACGTCTTTTTTATTATATGACCAAAGGAAAAATATTCCGATTGGCTCAAATAATACATACTCAAATATTCCATTTACTATATTCCAGATGTGGTGACACACCTCCCTTGATAAAGGCCTAACGGCCGAAACGCGTAGGACTTTGAAACACCCTCCCTATGGATCCGACGCTTCACCCAAGCGTGGAACAATAGAGAGCTAGTGATTGTCACCCTAAGCACATTGTCACTACTTCCTATCTTTCTTTCCTACTCACAATCACCTATGGGTCTGTAACCCACACAGTATATATAATATATATGAATTCTCTGAATACTTTATTGAATATTGTTATATTATATGGCTAATATATAATAAATTATTATCTTTTAAGTTAAAAATGAATATTTTTTTATGAATTCACATATTAAGCCCATAAAGTCCCAATTTTGAACTGAGGCACCAACCCCATATGCAAAAAGTGTATCAATATATATAACTGTATATGTATCTATATAATTCTTACTGCTACTAAATGTAAAGTATATGGGTAAATCAGCCATTTCCAATCATTATATATATATATATATATATATATATATATATATATATATATATTTATATTGTATTAGTAATATTCTTAATTCAATGATGTTACCAGGTCCAGTCTTTACTTAGATACATGGTGGATATTAGATGGACATGTATAGAGGATGAGAGTATGGATAAATTATTATGTGTTTTTTATGATATTCTTAAATATAAAGAAATGATCATATAGTTTTAATATCCAATATACCGAATGACTAGTAGAGGTGTCGCCCAATGACCTCAGCAGTTAATGGTTAAGTAATCCCAACCAATGGGGATAATGTTCCTCCCACTGGGTTTGGCTTATGGCAATTTTTACTGCCCTTTTGTTCAACACAATATAAAAAGGAACCCCAGATGTAATAGGACACACATCACGACACACACACATTGCCCTTCATACATTACACATACAACACACACGCTACTACAGCCATGCATAGACTCATCTATACAGACTCCATCTTGCTCCATCATGTACCTGAAACTTGGAGGGACGCCAAACGAAACTCCTCCCTAACTGGCCACCATCTTGGAAAGGCCGCCATCTTAAGGACTCTGGTAACGACCATTCTAAGCTAGCAGCCATCTTAAGTATGGTAAATAGACCTTGCTAATTATTTGATTATTATTTACTATCATTTCTTTTCTTCCTTACATGTTTTATATTTCATATTTCAGGGTAACGAGATTACAGTCCCAGCCGTATTAACCATATGTAGATTTTTCTCTAAGAGCTGATTTTTGCTTTTTATACATTTTTATTAATATTAGATTAGCGCATATTGGCGTATTAGTCTCACGTTTTGCATAGCCTATTCTTGCTTCATCTGCAGTGGAGTGACTATCGGCTGCACAATTCACAGACAATTGTGGTCTGATTATATAGCACATTTATCTATGGTTTATGCTACTACATCTGGGAAAAACGTAATCTTGCTTTATTTTACTTTCATCGTTTAGCTAAATATCACATTGCATTTATCGTTTTAAGTTTGTCTTTTATGTAAGGTAATCTCTTTGTGTCACTCAAGTCTGATCATTTATTGTGAATACATGTCTGGTGAATAAATATACTTATATATTCCCTGCTGTAGACTGTTTCACTAAGATTGGTATATGCTTTTAAAAAGAAATTAATCGATCAAAAAGAACTCGTTATAGTCGTTGAGAATAATATTCTCGAACGTGTAAAAAGCACAACAAAGGGGAGCAAAGCAGAAAGGAAGGAAAAAGAGAAAAGAAAGGAGAAAAAAGAAAGGGGGGGGGGGAAGAAAAAGGGGGAAGGAAATATTGTACCTGTCCACGTCCATAGCCCTCCAGGCTCCGCGCCCCGCCGAAGCCTCCACCGACATCCAGAAGCTCGAGACATCACATCACAGGCGCACTAAACTGTAGGTGAAGCGGGTTCATCCAAGGATGGGTCAGCCAGTACCAGCAAGGCCCAGTCAAGGCACGAGGGCAGCAGGGCCAAGTCGCCTGTGTACTCGAGCCATGGTCGCCACTTCTCAGCATTATGTGCCCACACCCCCCCTACACTTAGCAATCCAGTTCTCTGCATCCCTTATGCCATCCACCACACCCTCTGTTCTCCAGGGGGAACCAAAGGTAGCCCCCTAGTGGCATCAACGGGGAAACAAGGGTCGCCAGGCTCAGAAGCTTATTCACCCGGCCCCATACAGTGAGTGCATGGACCGTGAAGGGAATTCCCTGGACAACCAAGGGGCATAGGACAAATTCCTGCCCGCCATAAATTTCTCCATCGAGACTCACAGCTTGGAGTGGGTGTGAAAACGCCAGTTGAGAATCCGCTGTAGGACGATCCTCCGATAATATCGTCGGACATCCGGCAAGCCAAGACCCTCCATACATTTCGAATGCTTTAATGTCGCTAAAGCTATTCGCGGGCGTTTTGTGTTCCAAACGAACCCCAGGAGCATACTGTCAAGGAGGAGAAAGAAACGTCGGGGCAGGGGGATAGGCAGCGTTTGCACGTAAAACAGCACCCGTGGGAGGATGTTCCTTTTGATAATGTTCACTCTCCACAACCAGGTAAAGGCCATCTTGGTCCAGTGTAGAAGGTCCTGTTTATTGGGGTCAAACGTGGGTAGTTGGCCTCATACGTGTCAAAGCAGGCGGTAAGCTGTATCCCTAGGTACGTCAGAGAAGAGGTGGTCCAAGTGAAGGGGAACGCAGCACAAAGGGATCTGGATAACGACAAGGACATACAGACAGGGAGAATTTCGGACTTCGTGAGGTTAATTTTAAAGTTCGAGACGCTACAAAATCATTCCAGCTTCCGAATCGGGACCGGCAAGGAAACCAGGGGGTCAGTGAGATGGAACAGCACATCGTCTGTGTAAGTAGAGAGCTTGAGCTCCGCCGTGCCTATTGTCACGCCCTTAATGTCTACATTCGCACGCACTTTGCTCAGGACTGGTTCCAGAGCCAGGGCGAAGAGGAGGGGCGAAAGTGGACACCCCTGTCTAATGCCGTTCCTGGTCTGGAACCTAGCAGAAAGGCAGCCATTAACACGAACTCTAGCACTAGGGTCGGCGTATAGCGCTTGGATCCAGATCAACATATTGGGGCCCAGGCCCAGGGATGACCTCAGACTGACGCTGCCAGCACGACCAAAAGCGTAAGTGGTTCACAGTGCTGACCTACCCAGGTCGGGGCTCACCGATATAGCGGACACGCTGGAATGAACCCTATGAGCAAAGACCTGAAGGCAACATTACTGGAGGAGGACTCCCATGGAATGCCAAGGGGATAGAGAACCGGGCCGTGATCACCAGGTTATCGTGAGTAAAAGTAGTACCCTGACCAAGCGGCAAAGCCTACTGTTAGGATTGACCCCTACAGCTCTATATGAGCGTGGTTAAGGATGCCATATGCTATTTGACGCTGGGTACTCACCTGATGAGAGCCCCCGCTGCTCCGGTATGCAGCGTCTCTCCCCGCTTTCATAATCAAATCCATATCTGGCTGACCTATGTCATATTCTACTGACGTATATTATCTATCCTTCTTCAATGCTCCACTGGGTTAATGTATGGATTTGACTGGCCATCGGTGGGGAGATTCTAGTGACCTACATCGTGTCATTAATGACCCCCTGTGATTCGGAGTCTGTACAGGGGAATCCTACCTCCCCATCCCCTCCCCTCCTCTTTCCTGTCCACCATAGCATTTCATGCAGCTATCAAAGTATTGGGTGTTGTTCCCTCACTAGAAATAATTGACATTCAACAGACACCATCTTTGCTTGGAGAGGAGCACCACCCTCCCAGTGATTGCATAGTCTGGTTGTTTTCATCTTCACATCAGGGACTTGATTTGATTTCATTCGGTGGTAATTTGTAGCATATCTACACCAGACTGGTTATCAACTATGTATCCAGGAGTGTGAAGCCAATATTCATATATCTATATTTCCAGATTCAGTGTCTGACATGAATTGAAGTGATATCATTATTATATGTATGCAATTTAAATTTACATTGTGGGGTTTTCATGATATGACGTCCATCCTCTGAGCGTTGGCTGTGGTGGCATGCCGGCAGCATTTTCGCGTTTGTGGCAGTATTACATGGTCCTTTTTGACCAATACTGCTAATCACTGAAATGGAGCCTACATTATGTTCCTGTTCGTGGTGGTGTGGTCTGTAGCGTGTGATTGCTTGTTTTTGTGTCTTTAACTGTTCTACAGTTTTTTATGTATCTGATCGTCCAGTGAGTGTCACAATCCCGATTTCGGAAAGTGCACCATTTGAAACTATTAGGCCGTTTTCTCAATAAAGATTAATTTTTTAAGTTCAGTTGTGAGCATCCCTTTTTTGCAACCATTCCTTAGGAAACAGTCCTCCTGTTTCCTTATTTCTTTGTCTCAATTGTTGACATTTCACGGTTGCGGTGGCTCCCTGCCCATTAGGGCTGACTGTCATTAGTGTGTCAAGCCCAGGATGAGTTTTGACCCTTTTGCTTGTTTACAAGTCATTAGTGACCAACTTGTTCTCCATATCACTCCTTCTTTTTTATTCCAGGGAGTCAAGCACCCCTCGCAGGTATCCTCAATCCACCGGATCAAATGCCTTTTCCACGTCGGTCGAGAGGATCATGTAGGGGGAAAATCAGGGTGGGCGTTAGACCAGTGAATCAACTGCACCGCTCTTATAGCATTATCCCTGGCCTCCCTATCAGTGAAAAAGCCAGTTTGATCAAGGTGAATGAGCTGGGGCATGAGGCGGTTCAGGCGATTCACCAGTATCTTAGCTAGGATTTTCATATCGGTATTTAACCACTTGCCAACTGCCGCACGACTATGTACTGCGGCAGTCAGCCTCTCCTGAGCAAAGTGATGTATGGGTACGTCACTCGCCCACATGCCTGTAGGGGGCGAGCGTGCCAAATTTGCCAAGGCCGAGACCTGACCCTTGACAGTACTCAAGGCCAACTTTTGATCAACTCCCCAATGAAGGAATCCAAAATCCGGGCCACCGAGTAAGAGCGAGGGGGAGCCCACGCAATATACGACTGTCTCGTATGATGAACAAAAATCACCCTAGAAGTCGCTTCCCATGCTTCAAGCAGGGTGGGAATCACTGAAGCAGCCAAACCCCCATCCTTCAGCACCTGGCTTTCAACAGCCAAGTCGGCAAAGTCAGCGACAATAAAGTCGAATGGGAGATGGGCCCTGGAAACAATAACTCCTCCCTAAGAGGAATACTCCAAGGAGCGTCTGCGGCTAGCCTGACCAGGCTGGTGTACAAAGCTCGGCGAGGCCAGTCCGTAGCCACAAGGCTGGAATCCCTCCCGCCTCGATCCTGCGCAAAATTCTTGGCAGCAACTTGGGAGGAGGAAAGGTGGCCTGCAGCTGATACTGACCTTGGCCCATCCATGAGCACGCACACACGACCATGCCGGCGGCTGTGCACAGGTGACCATGCTAAACTCCATGGCATCGTTCAAGTTGAACTTAGCAAATGTTCTTGCCCATGACAGAACCCATGATGCCACCATTACACCCGCCAGAGGGCCCCGGGAGCGGGCCACAAACCGCAGCACTATCCTGTAGATGCGACGCCAAGAGGTCCACGTCTGGAGTGCCCCCAACGAACGCACAACTGCTGAAACACTTCCGGATGAACGGACCATTCCCCTGCATCCAAAGTTTCCCCACCTGGAAAGGGAACAGTGGAAGAGCCGGAACAAGGCGCACTGCCAAACGAAGAATTGACACCTCCAAGGTCGCAAGGACACCCTTGGTGCCTCCTTGGTGAATGACATACCATGGTCGTGGCGAAGCCAATGGAACGTGCACCGGGCAGCTGCAGGTGCCTGATCCAGTGAACCAGGCAAAGCCGGATCTCTCTCAGCCCCGGGACATTGATTGGTAACCTGGATCCTCCATACTCCCGAGGCAGAGAACCTGCTGAGGACTGCTCCCCACCCGAACAGGCTTGCATCCGCAGTGATAATTGTTCAGGAAAAAGGGGAGGAAGGATTCCAGATCAAGACTCCCTGGTCAGCCAGCTCAGCTGGATCCGAAAGTCCAGAGAGTTTGGATTACAGTCCCATGCGACAAGGATCGCCTTCTGGGGGATCCCTGAGAAGGATTGAGCGAAAGGGACCATCTCGAAAGACGGCACCATCAGTCCCAGAACTCGCATGCAGGTCCGAAGGGACGACCATGTGCGGGACAGTAACAGTTGAACCGCAGTTTGAAGTTCCAAGAGTTATTACCCCGGAGGGAGAAAACACCCTGACTGAGGGCGAGTCCAAAGTCAGGCCCAGATAGTCCAGTCTCATGGAAGGGACCAGGGATGACTTCTGAAGATTCGGAACCCACCTAAATTCCTCCAGAGTTCTCGTGGTGACTCCCAAATTCCTTTGTCAGCACCGTAGGGGACTCCACATGGAGAAGCAAATCGGCCAGGAACTCCGGACTGATACGCCCTGCTTCCGCAACAGCGCCAGAACCAGAGCCAACACCATTGTGAAGACCCGAGTAGCAGAAGCAAGAACAAGGGGTAACGCCACAAACTGATAGAGATCCTTCCCCATGGCAAAAACGGAGAACCCGTTGGTGTCCTGAACACAACCGGATGTGAAGGTAGGCATCTTGATGTCTATGGAGACCAGAAATCCCCCTGATGCAGGCAAGCCACCATCGAGCGAACCAATACCGCCCTGAATGTCTGATCCGCATGGAACCATCAAAGAGCCAGAAGGTCCAGCTTGTTGAACCAGATTAAATGTACTGGTGAATTAACACTCGCGCCAAAGGGTTAAATTATATAAAAGCAATTAAATATGTGACAATAGGATTGCTGCTGTGAACAACCCACAGGGGTAAGCAATAAAATAAATGTAATACTAGTATTACCCACAGCACATATCCTGGGAACAAAGTATATGTAAAAGGTGGTGTATCAAATCAAAATATATGGTGCTAAAAAAGTGATTGCAAAAAAAACAATGACTCTTGAAACCGTGATAGATAGCCTTTCAACTATCTAACTCTATGGGTAATTTGCATATACCCCTTCAGCATCCACCCTTAAAAAGTGCTTAAACCGTGCATTTGGTGATTGTGCAATCAATAGCAAGAAAAAGAAATCAATTGTATCTAAATTAGCATCAATGATGGATTAAAAAATCATGTACTGAAAAAAATAAACATATATAAAAAAGTTTTTTTGAAATTCTTAGTTCATAAGTACACTGGTGAAAAAATTGGTGAAATAAAAGAGATAAGTGTCCAAATAATCCCAAGTTTCTAGTTTAGGATTATTTGGACACTTATCACTTTATTTCACCAATTTTTTCACCAGTGTACTTATGAACTATAAGAATTTCAAAAAAACTTTTTTATATATGTTTATTTTTTTCACTACATGATTTTTAATCCATCATTGATGCTAATTTAGATACAATTGATTTATTTTTCGTGCTATTGATTGCACAGTCACCAAATGCACTGTTCAAGCACTTTTTAAGGGAGGATGCTGAAAGGGTATATGCAAATTACCCAATAGAGATAGGTAGTTGAAAGGCTATCTATCACGGTTTCAAGGGTCATTGTTTTTTAGCACCATATATTTTGATTTGATACACCACCCATCACAAATACTTTGTTCCCAGGATATGCGCTGTGGGTAATACTAGTATTACATTTATTTTGTTGAACCAGAGCCTGAACTGCCCCACAGAGTGCCTGCAAGCTAACCGAGGACAGCCGTAAATTGGAAGAGAAAAACTCACAGTAAAAAAACGGATCAAAACCCGATCTTGCAACTGGACCGCATGACCCCCTTAACCCAGATGCCTGGGATCTGGGCCAGCCGTAGGTCTCGAGAAGCGGCAAGGAAGACCCCCCACCCCCATAGATGGGTGAGGACGCACCTTCAGGCCGAGTAGGCCTCGTCCACAGGTCTGGAAAAAAACGATCTCTTGTCCGGATTAGGTTCGTTTGGAACCACCAGAGGAAGTCTTGAAGGACTTTGCCACATCGACTGTCCCCAAGGGACGAAGAAACTCTGGTGAGCCGAAAGGGAGGGACCTCGTCCACGACGAAGGCCCT
Source organism: Pelophylax lessonae (assembly GCF_965119305.1). Taxonomy (NCBI): domain Eukaryota; kingdom Metazoa; phylum Chordata; class Amphibia; order Anura; family Ranidae; genus Pelophylax; species Pelophylax lessonae. The sequence continues at coordinate 183,612,998 of NC_138776.1, forward strand.
TTCCCTTGGTAACCTGCGGAAGAAAGCACTCTTCCCCCCTGTGAGACCCTTGTCTAATGTCCCCCAGGGCAGCGATAAACAGGCGATCCCCCTGAAAGGGGAGATCCGTTAAGAACTTCCTAGAAGTTTGATCCGCAGACCAACACTTCAGTCAAGTATACGCCAGATAACCACCCAAGAAATGGAGTCCAGCGCGGAAAATCGCAGTCCCTGCGCCAGCTGGTCCAACAGCTCCCCCAGGGGAGGAGGGACTTGTCCCTCACCAAGTCACAACTTTGGAATTCCGCCCATCAGGCAGAGTCTGCATGGCAGGGACAATCATGAACACTGCGCTCAGTGCAGACGCGCCAGGGAGTACAGATCATGAGCCACAGCCCGCGCCATGCTATCCACCCCAAGTCCTTAAAGGATGGGGATTCACTGGAACAACGGTAGCCCAATGCACCCTAGAGAACGCACATCCACCATAGGTGGAATAGTCCACAGTACCCCGCATAAGGGTAACGTCTAGCAGGCGCTTAAGACACCCCAGGGGAATGTCTCAGACGGTCCCATCCTACATGAGCCTGCTAGAAAAACAAGCTGCTCCGGATGGCATTTGAGTGCCAGACGCTACCTGCGCCCCAGGCGCAGCCACCACTGTGTCCTCAAAATCGCAGGGTGTCACGCACCGAAACAACCAGTGCATCCACCAGCGCCTGTATCATGCATGGCAGGGGAGGTGAAATGTCATCCTCATCACCAGAGGACACAGGGAGCGAGGTACCAAATCCGACAGGGAGGTCCACGTCTGCAACGGCAGAGTCAGACTCAGAATCCGAGACATCAGAGGAGGCAGGGGTAAGGTGGGAAAACGTTTTAGCGCACCTCCCACCTCCACCCGGGCGCAAATGCTTCCTGAACCTCCGAAAATGCATTGATGGACAGTGGAGATCCGGAAGGCTGTGCGGCCTCCGTGAGGGGGTCAGGTGGGAATACATGGCCTGCAGGGTCCATACGGAACCTGAGGAACCCACCAGAAAAATGTGCAAAAAAAAAAAAAAGACAAAAATTACTTTTTTTTTTTAAAGAAGCGGCCATAGGACCCCCCCCCAGGGAGACCCCCCGTCAGCCCTACTACCTCATCCAGCCCTGGAGGGCCCGACCGAGCGCCGCACCCCCCGGCCCCCCATGCGGCCTGCACACCAGGCCCCAGCCTCAGGTGGGAGGGGGAGTAAGGAGGGAGGGTCACAACCGGACAGAGGGAAACCCAGGAGTGTGAGGGTCCAACCAACCCAAAGAGAGGGCCCACGTCCACCCCAAAATTCGCCAGGGAAGGGGGGGTTTACTCACCATACCGGGAACGCAGGCAGGCGCCATCTCATGACAGGACCCCACACCACTGGAGTAGGGGGGCTGTCGGCCAAATAGGAACGCTGCACCATAAGCCTAGACCCTGTCGTGTGCGTCCTGGCGAGACATTTAACTAGCAGGGCCAGCCCCCGTCCAGCGGGACTATGTCGCGGCCGACCCAGCGCAGGGCTAAGGCCTGCACGCGCTCGATGGCCAGACTGGGGTAACCACTGGATATGGGGGTCCAGTCTTTCGCCCAGCCCGGCATAATTGCTTGAAGATCTCACAGGAAAAAAAAAAGACTACATAAAAAAAATTACTTCCATACTGGGTCCTTAATCCTGACTAGGCAGATTAAAACTGACATCCTATGCAGGAATAGAGAGGGTGTACCCTCCGGGACTGCCCATAGGCGTAGACAGAACTTTTTTTCTGCCTAGTGTCCTACTCCTGTAGGGGGCAGTATAACCCTACTGATATGGATCAGAGAGAACTGCGTCCCTCAATGAATGATAGAGAAAACTGAATTTTTTTTAAAATCTTACCGTAAAATTCCTTTCTCTGAGTCCTCCGACAGTCTCTGCCCACTCATTAATTCTTCACCAATGGGGTATTGACTTCATCTCCATAGGAGTAACTAGGCATAAGACTTGTTAAAAAACAAAGCATTTACATAGACACACCATTGGGGCTGTCCCACTGGTCCAATACCCCCTGCCATCAGCATTCCCAACTCAGTTTGGTAGCAAGCAGTTAAGTCCATAAGAACCCCAATAGAGGGGCGGGGACTGTCGGAGGACTCAGAGAAAGGAATTTTACGGTAAGATTTTACAAAAATTCAGTTTTCTCTTACGTCCTCCGACAGTCGCCGCCCACCGTGCGCCTTGACAGGGAAGGGTGGTACCCGTTCCTTAATTGAATAGGCCTGAACAATTGTCTGTCTGATCCATTTTGAAATGGTCACCGCAGACGCAGCAATACCCTTTCGAGGGCCCTCAGGAAGGACAAAAAGGGAATCCGACTTCCGAAAGGATTCAGTGGAGGACAGGTAAACCCCGATTGCCCTGACAACATCCAGAGAATGCAAAGCAAATTCCTTAGGATGTTTAGGATTCGCATAAAGCAAAACAATGTCCTCATTGAGGTGAAATTCAGAAACCCCCTTCGGAAGAAAGGACTGGTTAGGTCGCAAGACCACCTTATCCCTATGAACCACCAGGTAAGGGGAGCGGCAAGACAAGGCCGCCAACTCCGACACTCTGCGCGCGGAAGTGATCGCCACTGTGCTGCCACGCAGCTTTAACTGTCTAGCAGTTGTTATTACATGTTATGTTATGATATGTTATTGGTATCTTCCTTACACCCCTGCTGTTTCTGGCTAGTTGGTTGCTTTCACCTCCATTTTCCTGCGGTAACTCCCATTTTGTTTAGTTGTTATGAGGAGACTGCAGAGTGTGGAAGCTGTGTAACTTCATTGGAAATTTACCTATGGAAAAGCCTCTATGTTTATGCCTTTGCTAACTTGAAGCATAAAGAAGCATTGGAGAACACCTCTGGAATCTTTATTCATTGAGTAAACTATCTGTTAAAGCCATCATTCAACCTGCTGCACACACTTACAGACTGGGGGTCTACAAGGAGGTCACAGGTACAATCGATGCTGAGACAGAACAGTAAATTTCCATGAAGAATCCATCACAGGTATCTCTGCAGCTTAAGAAAAGTAAATTTCCAGTAATCCATCACAGAGTTATCTCTGCAGCTTCAGAAAGTAAATTTCCATGAATCTCCAGCTTCAGAAACGTGAGTACCACACCTGTGTGTCACCAGAAGCATTACTCTGCATATGAAACCAGACACCTACTGAATGCTTCATTACTATTACAGCCTTCTGTGCTGAGGTATCCAGTTTGAACTAGTTCCAGCAATAGCTAGCTATTGTATCAAATACCCAGCACCTCAGCCCAGCCTGCTGTCACTACTTATGCCCCGTACACACGTGCAGATTATCTGAAGACTTTTGTCTGCAGACTTACCATTTCTATGTAGTGCAAGGGCCTGCCGGATTGCATACAAATTGAAAGTGTTTAGGTTTGACCTCATATTATATGGTTTTGGTAAGTCTGCAGACAAAAGTCTTTAGATAATCTGCACGTGTGTACGGGGCATTACAGAGCTGAGCTCTGGCAGATTTCTAACAAGACACCAGAAATACAGTACTTATTATGTCTGACAGAGATCTCACAGAATTACCTGCATTTAGTCAAGATAAAGCAGACTCCTTACTTCATTCTTCTCGTCCTGTCAGAGCCCCTCATCCATCCTTGAAGGCAAGGGAGGTTTATGAAGCAAGTAAGGAAGAAACATCTAGTAACCTGACTGCCATAGGCGTGCGCAGCCTATGGCATTAGGGTGTGCACCTCAAACCAAAGCACAAACACATGCGCGCGCACGTGCGTGTGTGCGCGTGTGTGTGTGTGTATATATATATATATATAACAACACACACACTTTTTGGGCCAACCTTGGGTTCATATTGATTTGAACAGTGTATATATATACACACATACATACACACAAACACACACACAGTATACACACTCACAGTATACACACACACACACACACACAGTATACATACACACACACACAGTATACACACACACACACACAGTATACACATACACAGTATACACATACACAGTATACACACACAGTATACACATACACAGTATAATAAAAACCAAAAAGTGCAGCGCACTTTATAACACACACAGTATACACATACACAGTATACATATACACACACAGTATACACACACACAGTATACACATACACAGTATACACACACAGTATACACATACACAGTATACACACACAGTATATACATACACAGTATACACACATAATATACACATACACAGTATACACACACAGTATACACACACAGTATACACATACACAGTATACACATACACACAGTATACACACACAGTATACATATACACACAGTATACACATACACAGTATACACATACACAGTATACATATACACACAGTATACACATACACAATATACACATACACATACACAGTATACACATACACAGTATACACACACACAGTATACATACACAATATACACATACACAGTATACACATACACAGTATACATATACACACAGTATACACATACACAGTATATATACACAATATACACATACACAGTATACACATACACAGTATACACATACACAGTATACACACACAGTATACACATACACAGTATACACACACAGTATACACATACACAGTATACACATACACAGTATACACATACACAGTATACACACACAGTATACACATACACAGTATACACATACACAGTATACACACACAGTATACACACACAATATACATACACAATATACACATACACAGTATACATACACACACAGTATACACACACAGTATACATACACAGTATGCATACACACAGTATACACATACACAGTATACACACCAGCACTTTCCATTTAAACATCAGCTTGATTGAACACACTGCTGCTGCCCCAATTTCCTGGCATGCTGGTACTTGTAGTGCTCCAGCAGCTCACTGACATTGGATGTGGTAATGCAGAAGAGGAGGAGGTGGGCAGGTAATGAGTAGGGAGGTGTAGCAGAGATGATTGGGGGAGAAGTTTAGAGAATATCCTCTCTCCAGAATCAGTGTACTGCTCCTCACAGAAAAAACAACTAACTGACTCAGAGACAGGAAGAGAAAACACAGCCCCTCCCCCTCCTCGGCAGGGTAAGTACTGGCAAAAAATACACTTAGATTATCTTCCCCAACTTACCTTCTTCTAAAGGCTGCAGACTGTGTACTGTACTCTCCTCTCCTCTTCTCTCCGTCTCCAGCAATCAGCATCTCCTGATCAGATATCGAACAAGGCGCGCTGGGGAAGGGGGCGTGTACACTTTGTTCCCATTGGCTGAGGAGGCAGCAGAGAGGCGGAGCAGCTATTTTTTTCAGTGAAAGGAAGAGTCGGGAAGAGTCTCAGACAGTGAGACTCAACTGAAAAAGTCAGTGGTGGCGACGGGCTCGGCAAGGACTGCTCATGGACACCAGTGTCCGTGTGCAGACACCTTGCCGACCCCTGGACAGGGGAGGGTGATTAGGGTGTGCCTGGGCACACCCGGCACACCCCGTGCGCACGCCTATGCTGACTGCATTATGGGAAAAGACTTTAAGCTGTATAACAGCCACTAATGAAACTAGCAACAATTCTGAGCAATTGAACACTGCTCTCTCAAGGGTTAAGAAGGCATTGGAGAATTATAAAAGACTTTCTGAGAAGTACTATTCCCTATTGTCACATTCCAACATAGAGGAAGCTGCATTGGAATTAAAGGACTTTACTTCTAATGACCAGCAGAGGCATAGCACATATCTTGAAGCAAAGGCACAGATAGAAGGTAGATTGGCACAGCTACATGAAACTACATCCTGTAACTCTGCTTCTTCCAGACACTCAGGAAAATCTTCTAGGTCTGCCCGCTCATATCATAAATCTTCTTCTAAGTCATTGCGGTCCTGCTCTATAAGGTCAATACTGAGCGACCAAATACTCAAAGCTTGCCAAAAGGTTGCAGTAGCCCAGGTTCAAGCCGCCTGCTCTGAAAAAGAAGCAGCCATCAAGGCAGAAGCTAAATGCAAGGAAGCAGAAGCTAAATGCAAGGAAGCAGAAGCTAAACGCATTCAGGCAAGAATACAAGCAGAAACAGAGGCTCAGCTAGAAATTCTTCAGAAGAATAGAGAAAAGGAAGTAGCTTTAGCAGAGTTATCGGTCTTGGAACAAGCCCTATTGGAAGAAGGAGCAGCTTGTACCAGCTTGGCTGCTTGTCAAGACCCTGTTGAAAGGACCCTACAGTTTGTCTTAACTCAGAACTACGACAATACAGTCCCACCTACAGTTGGAGATTCTTCTCATAATCATCCAGCAAGTGGATCAGAAGGCAATGTGTCGCCAAAGCAAGCTGGTCAACTAGACACACCTACTAACAGAGACCCTCCACAACTACCGCACGTCACAAAATCAAGTGAATCAACCTACGCAGCTCATGTGCCACCACAACCCTATGTGCATAGAGATTACAAGGGCACAGCAGAAGACTACAGAATGAACTCTATACCCCCTTTGATACAGCTCTCTTTAACTTCAAATGCTCAGAGACCTTCAGACGACAAACCCTTACCTAAATTAAACCCATCTGCAACACCTTTCTCTCTACCTACCAGCCAACATCATATACCAACCATGGTCCAAGACGGCGCACCATCAGTACCCCCTGTGGCTATAAAAACTGAAAGCACTGACATTGCAGAGTTCAGCAATTATATGATTCGACGAGAGTTGATTACAACTGGACTGTCTAGATTTGATGACCGCCCAGAGAACTACAGGAGTTGGAGATCTACATTTAAGGCGGTAACCAAGAACTTGGACATTGAACCTCAAGCAGAACTTGACTTACTAATAAAGTGGTTGGGGCGTCAATCTTCAGAACAAGTAAAGAGACTTAAATCTCTCTACATTTATAACTTTAAGGCAGGCCTTGATACTGCCTGGGAACGTCTAGAACAAGACTATGGGAGCCCCGAAGTCATTGAATCTGCCTTATTCCAGAGACTTAACGACTTTCCTAAAATCTCTGTTAAGGACAATCATAAGCTTAGAGAGTTAGGTGACCTCCTTCAAGAACTTGAAATTGCTAAGTTAGATCCTAGTTTACCAGGTCTTAGCTATTTAGACACTGCTCAGGGCATAAATCCTATTGTAGCAAAGTTGCCTAGTTATCTTCAGGGAAAGTGGACTAGTGAAGGATCTAAGTATAAGTATGAACATCATGTTTCCTTCCCTCCCTTTTCTTATTTTTCAGAGTTCGTGCGGAAGGTTGCAAGATCCAAGAATGACCCAAGCTTCTTCTATCCAGATACAACCACCATTCCTTTAAGTACTTCAAGGGGTATTGCCACCAACAGTAAATTCAAGGATTTAAGGCATCCTATTGCCGTGAGGAAGACCGCGATAGCATCCAACGTCTTAACTACAGACATCAAAGCAAGCAATCTTAATCAACAGTGTCCTATTCATAATGCGCCACACTCTCTCTCCAAATGTTGTGCATTTAAGGACAAGCCTATTGAAGAACGCAAGTCATTTCTCAAAGAGCATAATAACGGAATTTTTGTAAAATCTTACCTGTAAAATTCCTTTCTCTGAGTCCTCCGACAGTCGCCCCAATCTTCATATTCGTCACAATGGGGTATTAGACTTTGCTCTGAAGGAGTAGCTAGGCAACAGAATATGTTAACATTAAAGCTTTTAACATATCCCACCCCCAGGGGGTGGTCCCCTCAGTCAATACCCTCCTACTGCCTGCATCCATATCTCAGTTTCAGTGGAATAGCAGTAGAGTATATAACCAAACCCCAAAAGAGGGGCGGGGGCAGCGACTGTCGGAGGACTCAGAGAAAGGAATTTTACAGGTAAGATTTTACAAAAATTCAGTTTTCTCTTACGTCCTCCGACAGTCGCCGCCATCTTCATATTCGTCACAATGGGGACGTCCCAAAGCAGTGCAAACATGAGGGGTGGGAAACGCAGCCGCGCCGTAAGGCAACGCAGTCTCCACATCAAAGAAAGGAACCTTACCAAAGGAAGGAAACCAGCTGGGCAACATGAAAAAAACTTGATCAACAGGAGCAACAACCCAGGAAAAGCAAATAACCCAGGGATAAAACACGTATCCCAAAACAGCCAGGGATCCAAAACAAGGGACCCTAAGGAACTGCCGCACTAAGAACCTTGCGGCCAAAGGAAGCATCTGCCGATGCCTGAACATCCACTTTATAGAATTTTGTGAAAGTGTGCACGGTCGACCAGGTCGCCGCCTTACACACCTGGGCCACAGAAGCCCCATGACGACAGGCCCAAGACGTACTCAGAGATCTAGTAGAGTGCGCCTTCACAGGCATAGGGGGAACTTTTCCCTGCAAAGCATATGCCTGTTCAATGGTCTGTCTGATCCATTTGGCGATGGTAGAAGCCGACGCCGCCATGCCCTTCCGAGGACCTTCCGGAAGAACAAACAAAGAGTCCGTCTTGCGAAAAGACTCAGTCGATTTAAGGTAAACCCTTATCGCCCGAACAACATCCAAGGAGTGCAACCTCACCTCCTTCGGATGCTTAGGCTTCGCGCAAAGCGAAGGCAAAACAATATCCTCATTGAGATGAAATTCCGAAACTCGCTTCGGAAGAAAAGAAGGGTTAGGTCGCAAGACCACCTTATCCAAGTGAAAAACCAGATACGGAGACTTGCAGGACAAAGCCGCCAGCTCCGACACTCTACGAGCCGAAGTGATCGCCACCAAAAAGGCGACCTTTTTGGACAACATAGACAACGAGATCTCCCTGATCTGTTCAAAAGGAGCACGTTGTAACACGGAGAGAACGAGATTCAAATCCAAAGGAGGCAGAGGTTCCCTCCTAGGAGGGACCAGATGTCGCACCCCCTGAACAAAAGTGCCAACCAAGGGGTTAGAAGCCACAGGACGTTGAAAAAGAACTGCCAGCGCAGACACCTGACCCTTGACCGTAACCAGCGCCAAACGCTGGTCGACACCCGTTTGAAGGAAGGACAACACTCGAGAAACCGAGTACGTGCGAGGTGAAAACCCCCTGGACTCACACCAGGCAAAATAGGCCTTCCAAGTACGGTAATAGACCTTCCCCGAGGAAGGCTTCCTCGCGTTGATCAAAGTGTGAATGACCTCAGGGGAGAGACCCCTATCCTTCAGGACCTCGGTCTCAACAGCCAGGCCGTCAAAGCCAGCGACTGTAAAGCAGGATGGAATATCGGCCCTTGAGACAGGAGATCGTCTCGAAGAGGCAGACACCACGGGGCGTCGACCGCCAGATTCACGAGGTCCGCGTACCAGGACCGGCGAGGCCAGTCCGGTGCCACAAGAATCATCGTGCTGCGTTCCGAGCGCAACCTGCGAAGGAACCTGGACAGCAATTGAATCGGTGGAAACGCATACATCAGTCGGTACTGATGCCACGGGGCCACCAACGTGTCCGACGCGTCTGCCCGAGGGTCGCTCTTCGTCCTTGCCACGAACCTTTTCACCTTGTTGTTCAGACGAGACGCGAACAGGTCCACATCTGGAAGACCCCACTTCGCGCACAACATCTGGAAGACAGCCGTATGGAGAGACCATTCCCCCTGATCCAGGGTCTGGCGACTCAGATAGTCCGCCTGCCAGTTCTCCACCCCCGGAATGTGAACTGCCGTGAGTCTCGGCCCAAGACAGAATGTCGGCTACTTCCCGAGCCGCTCGGGCACTCCTGGTGCCCCCTTGGTGGTTGATGTAGGCCACCGCCGTGGCATTGTCCGTCTGCACCCGAACCGGACAACCCTGCAGCCGGTCCGTCCAACGACGAAGGCAGAGACTTATCGCACGCAATTCCAGAATGTTGATCGGAAGGGAGGACTCCCCCTCCGACCAAGTTCCCTGGGCGGACAGAACGCCCAGAACACCACCCCAGCCTGACAGGCTGGCATCCGTGGTGATCACTGTCCACGTGCAAACATGCGGCCGGGGCGAGCGCAGCCAAAATGGCGCCGTTTGGCGCCGAAACCGCCGCTCCCCCACTACTGTGAGGGCCGCAGTATAACACTACAGCATGTAAAAAACATGGCGGACCGCCGCAGCGAACGCTGTATTGTGCCCAAACATGACAAAACATGCCCCACAGCACACAGCCTGTCACAAATCCCACAGTCTGACACAGATAGTGCAGCACAGCCCCCCCCCTTGCAGCCCACAGCATGCAGCCAGAGCAATAGGGAGCCAAACAGTGTGAACGGAGGCAGGTTACACAGTCCCAGACTGACACCCCCCCAACAGACAGGTCTCCACACAGATACACTTACCTAAATGGCGTGGGGAACCCGCACAGGCGAACAAGTCACTGCACATGTGGCAGGGAGAGACGCATTCAGGACGCAGAAAAATCGGGGTTAAGAAACTACACAGCGTCCAGTGAGGTAGCCACCTCACCAAGCATCCCTGCACCGAACAGGGATGGGTCGTTCACTGTGCCAGGAGCGTTACCTGGCTGAACGCTCGATGGCAGGCTGGGAAGCCACTGACCCACAACCTGAGACCAGGGGAATCAGCCCGAGACCCAGCCCGCACGAATCCTCTTCATCAGAAGAACTAACTAATGCTGACAAAAAGAACAGCTAAGTAAAGAGAGAGAAAAAACTCAAACAAAAAATCAAAAAAAGAAGATAAAGGCTGAGGCAAAATGCCCCAGCATAGAGAGATCCAGCTACTCCTGACAAGCTAGACATTGAAACTGAGATATGGATGCAGGAAGTAGGAGGGTATTGACTGAGGGGACCACCCCCTGGGGGTGGGATATGTTAAAAGCTTTAATGTTAACATATTCTGTTGCCTAGCTACTCCTTCAGAGCAAAGTCTAATACCCCATTGTGACGAATATGAAGATGGCGGCGACTGTCGGAGGACTCAGAGAAAGGAATTTCGGTCTGACCAGACTATCGAGGTTGAGCAGCCCTCCCCACCCCCCACATACACCTGTACTCAATCAGTGTCCACCATCAATTGGATATAGGAGGAGTCCCCTGTAGTGCATTTGCACATTTTTCCCAGCAAGGAGTTTTATCTCCAAGGGTTAGAAAGGTTGGATTCATCTCTTTTTCATGGATAGTGTAGGACCCACTGATAATGGGGTACTTTGACGCAGTAGTGGGCTTGAGCACGATATGGCCATATGGTGGGACCAAACCCCCATTTTTATTTATGGACTCTCTTCAGATTTGGTAGTAATTTCTTTTGCATTTGCGCGCTATTCTTTTTTAATATACATGTCTTTTGGTTCATAGCTGCAGCAGCTTTGGAAATACATGGGTATGCTCCCCCAAATTTTTTGCCTGTTTATTATGTATTCGGTCTGACCAGACTATCGAGGTTGAGCAGCCCTCCCCACCCCCCACATACACCTGTACTCAATCAGTGTCCACCATCAATTGGATATAGGAGGAGTCCCCTGTAGTGCATTTGCACATTTTTCCCAGCAAGGAGTTTTATCTCCAAGGGTTAGAAAGGTTGGATTCATCTCTTTTTCATGGATAGTGTAGGACCCACTGATAATGGGGTACTTTGACGCAGTAGTGGGCTTGAGCACGATATGGCCATATGGTGGGACCAAACCCCCATTTTTATTTATGGACTCTCTTCAGATTTGGTAGTAATTTCTTTTGCATTTGCGCGCTATTCTTTTTTAATATACATGTCTTTTGGTTCATAGCTGCAGCAGCTTTGGAAATACATGGGTATGCTCCCCCAAATTTTTTGCCTGTTTATTATGTATTCGGTCTGACCAGACTATCGAGGTTGAGCAGCCCTCCCCACCCCCCACATACACCTGTACTCAATCAGTGTCCACCATCAATTGGATATAGGAGGAGTCCCCTGTAGTGCATTTGCACATTTTTCCCAGCACGGAGTTTTATCTCCAAGGGTTAGAAAGGTTGGATTCATCTCTTTTTCATGGATAGTGTAGGACCCACTGATAATGGGGTACTTTGACGCAGTAGTGGGCTTGAGCACGATATGGCCATATGGTGGGACCAAACCCCCATTTTTATTTATGGACTCTCTTCAGATTTGGTAGTAATTTCTTTTGCATTTGCGCGCTATTCTTTTTTAATATACATGTCTTTTGGTTCATAGCTGCAGCAGCTTTGGAAATACATGGGTATGCTCCCCCAAATTTTTTGCCTGTTTATTATGTATTCGGTCTGACCAGACTATCGAGGTTGAGCAGCCCTCCCCACCCCCCACATACACCTGTACTCAATCAGTGTCCACCATCAATTGGATATAGGAGGAGTCCCCTGTAGTGCATTTGCACATTTTTCCCAGCAAGGAGTTTTATCTCCAAGGGTTAGAAAGGTTGGATTCATCTCTTTTTCATGGATAGTGTAGGACCCACTGATAATGGGGTACTTTGACGCAGTAGTGGGCTTGAGCACGATATGGCCATATGGTGGGACCAAACCCCCATTTTTATTTATGGACTCTCTTCAGATTTGGTAGTAATTTCTTTTGCATTTGCGCGCTATTCTTTTTTAATATACATGTCTTTTGGTTCATAGCTGCAGCAGCTTTGGAAATACATGGGTATGCTCCCCCAAATTTTTTGCCTGTTTATTATGTATTCGGTCTGACCAGACTATCGAGGTTGAGCAGCCCTCCCCACCCCCCACATACACCTGTACTCAATCAGTGTCCACCATCAATTGGATATAGGAGGAGTCCCCTGTAGTGCATTTGCACATTTTTCCCAGCAAGGAGTTTTATCTCCAAGGGTTAGAAAGGTTGGATTCATCTCTTTTTCATGGATAGTGTAGGACCCACTGATAATGGGGTACTTTGACGCAGTAGTGGGCTTGAGCACGATATGGCCATATGGTGGGACCAAACCCCCATTTTTATTTATGGACTCTCTTCAGATTTGGTAGTAATTTCTTTTGCATTTGCGCGCTATTCTTTTTTAATATACATGTCTTTTGGTTCATAGCTGCAGCAGCTTTGGAAATACATGGGTATGCTCCCCCAAATTTTTTGCCTGTTTATTATGTATTCGGTCTGACCAGACTATCGTGGTTGAGCAGCCCTCCCCACCCCCCACATACACCTGTACTCAATCAGTGTCCACCATCAATTGGATATAGGAGGAGTCCCCTGTAGTGCATTTGCACATTTTTCCCAGCAAGGAGTTTTATCTCCAAGGGTTAGAAAGGTTGGATTCATCTCTTTTTCATGGATAGTGTAGGACCCACTGATAATGGGGTACTTTGACGCAGTAGTGGGCTTGAGCACGATATGGCCATATGGTGGGACCTACCCCCATTTTTATTTATGGACTCTCTTCAGATTTGGTAGTAATTTCTTTTGCATTTGCGCGCTATTCTTTTTTAATATACATGTCTTTTGGTTCATAGCTGCAGCAGCTTTGGAAATACATGGGTATGCTCCCCCAAATTTTTTGCCTGTTTATTATGTATTCGGTCTGACCAGACTATCGAGGTTGAGCAGCCCTCCCCACCCCCCACATACACCTGTACTCAATCAGTGTCCACCATCAATTGGATATAGGAGGAGTCCCCTGTAGTGCATTTGCACATTTTTCCCAGCAAGGAGTTTTATCTCCAAGGGTTAGAAAGGTTGGATTCATCTCCTTTTCATGGATAGTGTAGGACCCACTGATAATGGGGTACTTTGACGCAGTAGTGGGCTTGAGCACGATATGGCCATATGGTGGGACCAAACCCCCATTTTTATTTATGGACTCTCTTCAGATTTGGTAGTAATTTCTTTTGCATTTGCGCGCTATTCTTTTTTAATATACATGTCTTTTGGTTCATAGCTGCAGCAGCTTTGGAAATACATGGGTATGCTCCCCCAAATTTTTTGCCTGTTTATTATGTATTCGGTCTGACCAGACTATCGAGGTTGAGCAGCCCTCCCCACCCCCCACATACACCTGTACTCAATCAGTGTCCACCATCAATTGGATATAGGAGGAGTCCCCTGTAGTGCATTTGCACATTTTTCCCAGCAAGGAGTTTTATCTCCAAGGGTTAGAAAGGTTGGATTCATCTCTTTTTCATGGATAGTGTAGGACCCACTGATAATGGGGTACTTTGACGCAGTAGTGGGCTTGAGCACGATATGGCCATATGGTGGGACCAAACCCCCATTTTTATTTATGGACTCTCTTCAGATTTGGTAGTAATTTCTTTTGCATTTGCGCGCTATTCTTTTTTAATATACATGTCTTTTGGTTCATAGCTGCAGCAGCTTTGGAAATACATGGGTATGCTCCCCCAAATTTTTTGCCTGTTTATTATGTATTCGGTCTGACCAGACTATCGAGGTTGAGCAGCCCTCCCCACCCCCCACATACACCTGTACTCAATCAGTGTCCACCATCAATTGGATATAGGAGGAGTCCCCTGTAGTGCATTTGCACATTTTTCCCAGCAAGGAGTTTTATCTCCAAGGGTTAGAAAGGTTGGATTCATCTCTTTTTCATGGATAGTGTAGGACCCACTGATAATGGGGTACTTTGACGCAGTAGTGGGCTTGAGCACGATATGGCCATATGGTGGGACCAAACCCCCATTTTTATTTATGGACTCTCTTCAGATTTGGTAGTAATTTCTTTTGCATTTGCGCGCTATTCTTTTTTAATATACATGTCTTTTGGTTCATAGCTGCAGCAGCTTTGGAAATACATGGGTATGCTCCCCCAAATTTTTTGCCTGTTTATTATGTATTCGGTCTGACCAGACTATCGAGGTTGAGCAGCCCTCCCCACCCCCCACATACACCTGTACTCAATCAGTGTCCACCATCAATTGGATATAGGAGGAGTCCCCTGTAGTGCATTTGCACATTTTTCCCAGCAAGGAGTTTTATCTCCAAGGGTTAGAAAGGTTGGATTCATCTCTTTTTCATGGATAGTGTAGGACCCACTGATAATGGGGTACTTTGACGCAGTAGTGGGCTTGAGCACGATATGGCCATATGGTGGGACCAAACCCCCATTTTTATTTATGGACTCTCTTCAGATTTGGTAGTAATTTCTTTTGCATTTGCGCGCTATTCTTTTTTAATATACATGTCTTTTGGTTCATAGCTGCAGCAGCTTTGGAAATACATGGGTATGCTCCCCCAAATTTTTTGCCTGTTTATTATGTATTCGGTCTGACCAGACTATCGAGGTTGAGCAGCCCTCCCCACCCCCCACATACACCTGTACTCAATCAGTGTCCACCATCAATTGGATATAGGAGGAGTCCCCTGTAGTGCATTTGCACATTTTTCCCAGCAAGGAGTTTTATCTCCAAGGGTTAGAAAGGTTGGATTCATCTCTTTTTCATGGATAGTGTAGGACCCACTGATAATGGGGTACTTTGACGCAGTAGTGGGCTTGAGCACGATATGGCCATATGGTGGGACCAAACCCCCATTTTTATTTATGGACTCTCTTCAGATTTGGTAGTAATTTCTTTTGCATTTGCGCGCTATTCTTTTTTAATATACATGTCTTTTGGTTCATAGCTGCAGCAGCTTTGGAAATACATGGGTATGCTCCCCCAAATTTTTTGCCTGTTTATTATGTATTCGGTCTGACCAGACTATCGAGGTTGAGCAGCCCTCCCCACCCCCCACATACACCTGTACTCAATCAGTGTCCACCATCAATTGGATATAGGAGGAGTCCCCTGTAGTGCATTTGCACATTTTTCCCAGCAAGGAGTTTTATCTCCAAGGGTTAGAAAGGTTGGATTCATCTCTTTTTCATGGATAGTGTAGGACCCACTGATAATGGGGTACTTTGACGCAGTAGTGGGCTTGAGCACGATATGGCCATATGGTGGGACCAAACCCCCATTTTTATTTATGGACTCTCTTCAGATTTGGTAGTAATTTCTTTTGCATTTGCGCGCTATTCTTTTTTAATATACATGTCTTTTGGTTCATAGCTGCAGCAGCTTTGGAAATACATGGGTATGCTCCCCCAAATTTTTTGCCTGTTTATTATGTATTCGGTCTGACCAGACTATCGAGGTTGAGCAGCCCTCCCCACCCCCCACATACACCTGTACTCAATCAGTGTCCACCATCAATTGGATATAGGAGGAGTCCCCTGTAGTGCATTTGCACATTTTTCCCAGCAAGGAGTTTTATCTCCAAGGGTTAGAAAGGTTGGATTCATCTCCTTTTCATGGATAGTGTAGGACCCACTGATAATGGGGTACTTTGACGCAGTAGTGGGCTTGAGCACGATATGGCCATATGGTGGGACCAAACCCCCATTTTTATTTATGGACTCTCTTCAGATTTGGTAGTAATTTCTTTTGCATTTGCGCGCTATTCTTTTTTAATATACATGTCTTTTGGTTCATAGCTGCAGCAGCTTTGGAAATACATGGGTATGCTCCCCCAAATTTTTTGCCTGTTTATTATGTATTCGGTCTGACCAGACTATCGAGGTTGAGCAGCCCTCCCCACCCCCCACATACACCTGTACTCAATCAGTGTCCACCATCAATTGGATATAGGAGGAGTCCCCTGTAGTGCATTTGCACATTTTTCCCAGCAAGGAGTTTTATCTCCAAGGGTTAGAAAGGTTGGATTCATCTCTTTTTCATGGATAGTGTAGGACCCACTGATAATGGGGTACTTTGACGCAGTAGTGGGCTTGAGCACGATATGGCCATATGGTGGGACCAAACCCCCATTTTTATTTATGGACTCTCTTCAGATTTGGTAGTAATTTCTTTTGCATTTGCGCGCTATTCTTTTTTAATATACATGTCTTTTGGTTCATAGCTGCAGCAGCTTTGGAAATACATGGGTATGCTCCCCCAAATTTTTTGCCTGTTTATTATGTATTCGGTCTGACCAGACTATCGAGGTTGAGCAGCCCTCCCCACCCCCCACATACACCTGTACTCAATCAGTGTCCACCATCAATTGGATATAGGAGGAGTCCCCTGTAGTGCATTTGCACATTTTTCCCAGCAAGGAGTTTTATCTCCAAGGGTTAGAAAGGTTGGATTCATCTCTTTTTCATGGATAGTGTAGGACCCACTGATAATGGGGTACTTTGACGCAGTAGTGGGCTTGAGCACGATATGGCCATATGGTGGGACCAAACCCCCATTTTTATTTATGGACTCTCTTCAGATTTGGTAGTAATTTCTTTTGCATTTGCGCGCTATTCTTTTTTAATATACATGTCTTTTGGTTCATAGCTGCAGCAGCTTTGGAAATACATGGGTATGCTCCCCCAAATTTTTTGCCTGTTTATTATGTATTCGGTCTGACCAGACTATCGAGGTTGAGCAGCCCTCCCCACCCCCCACATACACCTGTACTCAATCAGTGTCCACCATCAATTGGATATAGGAGGAGTCCCCTGTAGTGCATTTGCACATTTTTCCCAGCAAGGAGTTTTATCTCCAAGGGTTAGAAAGGTTGGATTCATCTCTTTTTCATGGATAGTGTAGGACCCACTGATAATGGGGTACTTTGACGCAGTAGTGGGCTTGAGCACAATATGGCCATATGGTGGGACCAAACCCCCATTTTTATTTATGGACTCTCTTCAGATTTGGTAGTAATTTCTTTTGCATTTGCGCGCTATTCTTTTTTAATATACATGTCTTTTGGTTCATAGCTGCAGCAGCTTTGGAAATACATGGGTATGCTCCCCCAAATTTTTTGCCTGTTTATTATGTATTCGGTCTGACCAGACTATCGAGGTTGAGCAGCCCTCCCCACCCCCCACATACACCTGTACTCAATCAGTGTCCACCATCAATTGGATATAGGAGGAGTCCCCTGTAGTGCATTTGCACATTTTTCCCAGCAAGGAGTTTTATCTCCAAGGGTTAGAAAGGTTGGATTCATCTCTTTTTCATGGATAGTGTAGGACCCACTGATAATGGGGTACTTTGACGCAGTAGTGGGCTTGAGCACGATATGGCCATATGGTGGGACCAAACCCCCATTTTTATTTATGGACTCTCTTCAGATTTGGTAGTAATTTCTTTTGCATTTGCGCGCTATTCTTTTTTAATATACATGTCTTTTGGTTCATAGCTGCAGCAGCTTTGGAAATACATGGGTATGCTCCCCCAAATTTTTTGCCTGTTTATTATGTATTCGGTCTGACCAGACTATCGAGGTTGAGCAGCCCTCCCCACCCCCCACATACACCTGTACTCAATCAGTGTCCACCATCAATTGGATATAGGAGGAGTCCCCTGTAGTGCATTTGCACATTTTTCCCAGCAAGGAGTTTTATCTCCAAGGGTTAGAAAGGTTGGATTCATCTCTTTTTCATGGATAGTGTAGGACCCACTGATAATGGGGTACTTTGACGCAGTAGTGGGCTTGAGCACGATATGGCCATATGGTGGGACCAAACCCCCATTTTTATTTATGGACTCTCTTCAGATTTGGTAGTAATTTCTTTTGCATTTGCGCGCTATTCTTTTTTAATAAGTAGGAGGGTATTGACTGAGGGGACCACCCCCTGGGAGTGGGATATGTTAAAAGCTTTAATGTTAACATATTCTGTTGCCTAGCTACTCCTTCGGAGCAAAGTCTAATACCCCATTGTGACGAATATGAAGATGGCGGCGACTGTCGGAGGACGTAAGAGAAATCTGTTTTAAGTGTTGTGCATCCTCCGATCTAGCTAGAGACTGTAAGATCGCCATCAGATGTTCTCTCTGCAACAGTGCCAAACATGTGGACGCTCTTCATTCAGACCTGTTCAAAAGGAAACCTTCACCCGGCAGCAACCCCAAGACTACATCAGATGATGGCGGGGAGAGAACTGAGCAATATTCCGACCCCGTAACCACAAGGTGTACAGAGGTATCTGGAGAAGGGCTTCATAGCAAGTCTTGTAGCAAGATAAATCTTGTAAGGGTTTTTCCTGAAGGATGTCCACAAAATTCCATAAAAATGTATGCCATACTCGATGATCAGAGCAATTGCTCATTGGCCAGTACAGAATTCTTTGACCTATTCAACATTCAAGGAGAGACCTGGTCTTATACCTTGCAGACATGTGCAGGAAAGGTCAATACTTCTGGAAGAAGAGCTTATGGCTTCATAGTTGCATCAGAATATGAGGACACAGAGTTTCCTCTTCCAACGCTAATCGAATGTGATCAGCTACCGAACAACAGAGAAGAAATCCCCACACCAGAGGTTGCACGTCATCACCCTCATTTGAGTCACATTGCTAACTACATTCCACCACTTAACAAGGATGTTAAGATTTTGATTCTACTAGGGAAAGACATTCCTAGAGTTCATAAAATAAGAGAGTTATGTAACGGTCCAGATGATGCTCCTCAGGCCCAGAAACTTGATCTTGGATGGGTGATAATAGGAGAAGTCTGCTTAGACCAATCTCACAAGCTCTTGGATGTAGCTTCCTACAAAACTAATGTTACCTGTCAATTGATGAAATGTCCATCGCACTATTATGTGAAGGAAAGACTTGATTTTAAGAACGAAGTTCCATATCAAGCACTCCAAAGCATTAACTGTAAGCTCACTTCTCAAAAGGACTTTGGTGATTCAGTGTACCAGACTACTTGTGATGACAACAAGATTGCCCCTTCAGTCAAAGACA
This sequence comes from Pelophylax lessonae, assembly GCF_965119305.1. Lineage (NCBI taxonomy): Eukaryota > Metazoa > Chordata > Amphibia > Anura > Ranidae > Pelophylax > Pelophylax lessonae. Next base: position 183,632,660 of record NC_138776.1, read on the forward strand.
AGGAGTTCATCAAGATTATGGATGAAGAGTTCTTCAAGGACAATTCCAACAGTTGGGTAGCTCCATTACCCTTCCGAGTACCAAGGCTTACTCTCCCTAACAATCGAGAACAAGCATTAACCAGATTTGCTGCACTTAAGAAAACTCTCCGTAACAAACCTGAGAAGCAAGAGCACTTTCTAGCATTCATGCAGAAGATTTTAGTGCCAGCAGTTGTCCTCACACAAACCATTTGGTTTTCAGGACCCAAGTTTTTAATGGACCAGTCTTCTACAAACTCAGAAGAAGATATCGATTTCCACCTGGAGGATCCAGATACTGATCCGGAAATCCGGCCTGAAGTTGTAGCATTGAGTTCCAACATCTGCTCAAGAAGAAATTTGGAGGATGAAGAGGACTCCACAGATATGGGGGATGGAACTGATGAATGGATGCAGGCCAAGACTCTGGTTAAGCCTCCGGACCAGCTGGAACTCAGCGACGCTGAACTTAAGGAGAAATTCACTCGTATCCTGACTGCAAACAACCCTCATGCTCCCCAGAACATTGTGAGGTACAGTTTTAAGGAACGGGCCTACAAACCCATTAACATCGTGGACCAGCTGGCCATACACTTCTTCCTGGATGGAAACATGTCACACAAAGACTCTGATGAAGTGCGGCGACAGGGGGCGAAGTTGGGAGTCATTGAAGAGACTCAGACCAACGACTCCACAGAACCGGGAGACAAAGATACAGATGGGAAGTCTGACGCTCAGCCTAGTGAAGAATGGACAGAAGGTGAGGAAATACCATCCAGGAACAAGAAGGAGAGAAAACTGACCAACCAGTTCAATTATAGCGAGAGAACGTCCCAGAGCATTAACAAACCCCTGCGGGAGCGAGCTTCTCAGACAGAGCCACCTCCAAGGGCCACCTTCTCCGCCACTGCAAACCAGTGGAAATTCAACCCACCACACGCTTCACACATGGGCGGAGCATGGGAACGTATGATTGGGATGGCAAGGCGCATACTGGATTCTATGTTGCTTGATGCGAGTTCTTCACGTCTTACCCATGAAGTACTTACTACATTCCTTGCTGAGGTCGCAGCAATAATCAACTCAAGACCGCTGACAGCTGTATCCACAGACCCAGAATGTCCAACTGTTTTAACTCCAGCTGCAATTTTGAGCCGGAAAATTGGACAGATCCCAGCGCCAAAGAGCATCTTTGATGAAAAGGGCATATATAAATGTCAATGGAGATACGCTCAATACCTTGCAGATTGTTTCTGGGACAGATGGAGGAGGGAATACCTCACACTTCTCCAAGGACGTAAAAAGTGGCATACCCAGAAGCCTAACTTAAAGGAAGGGGACCTGGTTCTTCTAAAAGACAAGCAAACTCACCGGATCCAGTGGCCAGTTGGAGTTATTACAAAGGCCATTGCTAGTGATGATGGAAAGGTCCGAAGTGTGGAAGTCAGGATTGTAAAGGACGGGAGCCCAAAAACCTTCCTGAGACCAGTCACTGAGACAGTCCTAATTATGCCTGCTTCCAAAAATTCTGATTCAGTGTTATGTGTAGGAGTCACTTAGATCTCTAGCATAGTTAGCTTAGAGGAGAGGGCTACATAGCATTCTACTGTATGCAATGTTAATTGTATGTTTATGGAAAAGAATTGTGTAGTGGTATCTCACGGTACCAGGCGGGGAGTGTGCTGCCACGCAGCTTTAACTGTCTAGCACTTGTTATTACATGTTATGTTATTGGTATCTTCCTTACACCCCTGCTGTTTCTGGATAGTTGGTTGCTCCCACCTCCATTTTCCTGCTGTAACTCCCATTTTGTTTAGTTGTTATGAGGAGACTGCAGAGTGTGGAAGCTGTGTAACTTCATTGGAAATTTACCTATGGAAAAGCCTCTATGTTTATGCCTTTGCTAACATGAAGCATAAAGAAGCATTGGAGAACACCTCTGGAGTCTTTATTCATTGAGTAAACTATCTGTTAAAGCCATCATTCAACCTGCTGCACACACTTACAGACTGGGGGTCTACAAGGAGGTCACAGGTACAATCGATGCTGAGACAGAACAGCCACCAAAAAAGGCAACCTTTTTTGACAGCAGAGGCAAAGAAATTTCCCTGAGATTTTCAAAGGGAGGACGTTGTAAAACGGACAGAACCAAGTTCAAGTCCCAAGGAGGCAGAGGCTCCCTCCGAGGAGGGGCCAAGCGACGCACACCCTAAATAAATGTACGAATCAAAGAGTTTGACGCCAGGGGGCGTTGAAAAAGGACGGCCAGAGCAGACAGCTGGCCCTTAATCGTGGTCAACGCCAGGCGCTGATCCACACCAGTTTGCAAGAAGGCCAACACCCTCGCCACCGAGTAGGCACGAGGAGAGAAGCCCCTGGACTCACACCAGGCGAAATACACCTTCCATGTACGGTAATAAATCTTCCCAGAAGAGGCTTTTCTCGCTTTTAGCAGAGTAGGAATGACCTCAGAGGAGAGACCCCTGTCTCTCAGGACCTGGCTTTCAACAGCCATGCCGTTAAAGCCAGCGACTGTAAAGCAGGATGGAAGATCGGTCCCTGCGACAGCAGATCGTCTCGTCACGGCAGCCGCCACGGAGGCTCGACGGCCAGTTAAACGATGTCCATGTACCAGGACCGGTGTGGCCAGTCCAGGGCCACCAGAATCACCAACCTCGGTTCCGAGACCAACCTGCGCAGGAACCTGGAAAACAACTGAAATTGGAGAAAAGGCATATATCAGACGATACCGATGCCAAAGCACCACCAGCGCATCCGATGCGTCTGCCAGAGGATCGCGTGTTCTTGCCACGAACCTTCCCACCTTGTTGTTTAGCCAGGACGCGAACAGATCCACATCCGGGGATCTCCATTTCGCACACAGCATTTGAAACACCTCCGGGTGCAGGGACCATTCCCCCTGGTCCAGGGTCTGGCGGCTCAGATAATCGGCCTGCCAGTTCTCCACACCCGGAATGTGAACTGCCGAAATCACCGGGACGTGAGTCTCAGCCCAAGACAGAATGCTGGTCACCTCCTGGGCTGCTCGGGCACTCCTGGTGCCCCCTTGGTGATTGATGTAAGCCACCGCAGTGGCATTGTCCGTCTGCACCAGCACAGGGCAGCCCTGAAGTCGATCCGACCAATGGAGCAGGCACAGCCTGATCATTCTCAATTCCAAGATGTTTATCGGTAGAGACGATTCCTCCACCGACCACGTGCCCTGGGCAGACAGGTTGCCCAGGACGCCACCCCAGCCCGACAAGCTGGCATCCATGGTAATCACTGTCCACAGCAGCGGCCGGAAGGATTTTCCCTCCGCTACGGTCGGGGACTGGAGCCACCACAGAAGATCCAGTCTGGTATTATGACTCAGGGACACCCTCAGGTCCAAGGACTGAGGTAGTCTGTCCCATCTGGCCAGTATCTCCGCCTGGAGAGACCGCGTGTGAAACTGTGCAAATGGTATCGCCTCGAAGGCTGACACCATTAATCCCAGGGACCGCATACAAAGTCGACTTCTGGACGTTGATGGTCCATCCGAACTCCAGAAGCGTCTGAACCGTAGTGGACAGATCGCGCAGCAGGCTCTGACTGGCACTCGACCTTAACAGGAGATCGTCCAGATAGCCCAAGATCGCAATTCCCTGTGCCCTGAACAGGGCCAAAACAGGAGCCAGCACTTTGGTAAACACCCTTGGAGCCGAAGCGAGACCGAAAGGTAACGCCACAAACTGATAGTGTTCCTCCACGATTCTGAGGTACCTCTGATGACCCTCGAATATGGGGATGTGCAAATACGCATCCTTGAGGTCGATGGAAGCCAGGAAATCTCCCGGGCTCAGAGAGGCCACCACCAAGCGGAGTGATTTCATGTGGAACTTTTGAACGCGCACAAAGCGGTTCAGAGCTTTCAAGTCCAGAATTGGACGCACTTTGCCCTCCTTTCTGGGTACGGTGAACAGATTCGAATAGAACCCCCAAAATCTGTCCCGGTGTGGCACCGGGACTATCAACCCTTGAGCGAGCAAATCCTGCACCTGAAACGGGTGAGGGCGTCCCTTCAGGTGGAAGCGGACTGGGCCGCCGCTCCAGCCTGGGCGGCCTTTTACTTGCCCGCCCAAGGCTTCCTCTGGCCACCTTGGCCCCTAAAGGGTTTCCCCTTATCCTGTGCTTTGAAAGCACGAAAGGACCCCTGGTTTGGTTTAAAGGAAGGGCCCCGCTTACCACGGAAAAATTTTCCCTTTGGATTCTGGGGCAACAGAGTGCTCTTGCCCCCAGTGACCCCCTTAACCAATTCATCTAGGGATTCCCCAAAAAGACGAGACCCAGCATAACGGATGTCAGACACCATCTTCCTGGAAGTCTGGTCAGCCGACCAGCTTTTCAACCAAATCAAGCGGCGATTAAGCACTGCGACACTAGATAAGCGTGCAGCAAGCGGAGCCTCGTTTAAGGCCGCATCGCACAAATACATGACCCCTTGATAAATCTGGTCCACCATCTCCAAGGTAGTAGGGGGGGCAGAATGAGCCACGAGGGTGCGTTTGAGCACTTTGGTCCAATCCGCCACGGCTTGAGCCACCATGACAGAAGGCGAAAATAGGTTTCAGCATGGAGCCCGCCACCGTGTAGGAATGTCGGGCAAGAGATTCCAGCCTCCTATCCGTAGGGTCCCTAAACACCGGAGAATCCTCGGTGGGTACCAGAGTGGCCCTGTTCAGTCTGGCCACAGTGTGATCCACTTTGGGAGAGCGCGAATTCGTAGGAGACGCAAAGCGGTAGAGGAGTTGAAACCTTTTTGGCACCACAAAAGTGCGCTTCAAGTTACGCCATTGTTCATTCACAGTTTCGTGGAACTCAGCGGGGCAAGGAAATACCTGCGCCACCTTACGGGATCTGTGGGTACCAAAAGAGGACCGTTTTCCCGGAGGATTGGGCTCATCCTCTAAATGTGGTGTTTCCTTAATGGCAACGATCAGCGCATCCATAGCTGCGCGGTCCTCGGCTATCCCAGGGGGGGAATCATCCACCCCCGAATCCTCCGCCTCCCCCTCAGACTGAGAAGAGCGAGACCCCTCAAGGGGTACACTATCTACGGCAACCATGTCAGATTCAGAATCAGAAGAAAGAGAGACCCTAGGCCTTTTTCTAGTATCCCGTTCAGTCATCAAAAGATCCACCTTGGACGCTAAAGTCGCAAGTGCGGCAGTTAGAGCAGAAAAAGCAGGAGATTCAGAGGAACCTGAATACTCCACCAAAGCAGGGGGAAATTTGCTGTCCTGTGACTCCATAATAAAAGAAAAAACTTTTTTTTTTTAAAGTACTGGCCCTTTAAGCGCACCGCGATCCCCCGCAGTGCACCGCTATGAGAGACTATGAAAAACGACCCCCAAGCAGGAATAATCTGACAGCCAGAGGTATTCCCACAAAAGACAGCAAGACAGACCCCACAAGTGTTACCTACACGCCTGCCGATCTCCTCTATGCAGAAAGAGGAAGTGATGTCACCGCAATAGGCTGAACTAGGATTTTAGACCAAGGAAAAATGGTTGCCCATAGAAAGTAATAGGGAGGCTTCGGGAAAATGGCCGCCGACATGTGCTCAGCAAAGAACACATTGCCACACACAAGATAGCGCCGCAAGGCGCCAAAAAACACTACATACACTTCTGTATAAGCGCCCACAGTGAAGCCAGCATGCTGCCCACACCTGAAATGGCGGACCGGCAGTTTTTAACCCCGCAGCGGTCGCCACACGTGTCTGCACCTCCAAAAGCACCATAAAGTGACATAGGAGAGGGACCCCCACAAACCCACATAGCACCCGCTGTGAGAGAGCCCCCGCAGGGACCGGGATCAGGGAGCCCAAAAACGCACAGACATGAGGGGATAACACAGACACATAGGACTGCCAGCCCCAGATAGAGGCCCCACACAGAATGTACTTACCGTACCCAATGGCGTGGGGTGCCTCTCATCAACAGGAACCTCCCACCCCAGATGACGGGGGTGCCGTCAGCCAAAACGCAGGACGCTAGCAACGCACGGAAACCACGGGAGAGACGTCCAGGTGAGGTGGCCACCGGAGGACAGGGACAGGTAGTTTGCAAGGCCAGGGCGTACGCATAGCCTGCTAAACGCTCTATGGCGGGCTGGGATTCAATAAGGCCCTCTGTCCTGGGAAACCAGGACGACTCCCAGCTCTGCAAACGCCGTCTTCATCCGAAGATCCGACTAACTAACGCTGACAAAATAAACAGCTAGCAGTGTAAAGAAAAAACACATTTGCAAAATAAAATCATAAAATAGAAGAAGGCTGAGACTGTAGCCCCAGCACAGGGAAGCCTATCTTACTCCTTAACTAGGCAGAAGACAAACTGAGTTGGGAATGCTGATGGCAGGGGGTATTGGACCAGTGGGAGAGCCCCAAAGGTGTGTCTATGTAAATGCTTTGTTTTTTAACAAGTCTTGTGCCTAGTTACTCCTATGGAGATTAAGTCAATACCCCATTGGTGAAGACTTAATGAGTGGGCGACAACTGTCGGAGGACGTAAGAGAAATCAGTATTTTTTGCTAGAAAATTACTTAGAACTCCCAAACATTTTATATATTTTAGCAGAGACTCTGGAGAACAAAATGGTGGTCATTGCAAATATTTTAGGTCACACAGTATTCGCACAGCAGTCTTTCAAACACAATTTTTTGGGAAAAAATAACTGAAATGTAAACTTAGCCCAATTTTTTTTTTTTTTTTTTTTTCGCATTGTTAATTATGTTACTCTGAGTAAATAGACACCTAACATGTTATGCTTTAAAATTGCATGCACTTGTGGAAGGACAACAAACTACGGTACCTAAAAATCTTTGCAAGTGGCACTTTAAAAAATTAACGGTTACCAGTTTAGAGTTACAGAGAAGATCTTTTGCTAGAAATGTTGCTCTCACTCTAATGATCGCAGTGATACCTCACATGTGTGATTTAACCAGTTTACATTTAGGGGCAGGACTTAACATGCGTTTTTTTTGGTGAGCAAGCTCACGGGGATGGGGGCGCTTTAAAAAAAAAAATGTTTTTCTTTTTTTATTTCTACACTTTAAAAATAAATAGATAAAATAAAAATCAGATCCCTTTTATTGCTATCACAAGGAATGTAAACATCCCTTGTGACAGTAATAGGCAGTGACAGGTACTCTTTATAGAGGTATCCGGGGTCCAAAAGTCTGGACTTTAACCACTTCAATACAGGGCACTTTCACCCCCTTCCTGCCCAGGCCAATTTTCCCCTTTTAGCGCTGTTACATTTTGAATGACAATTGTGCGGCCATGCAACACTGTACCTAAACCAAATTTATGTCATTTTCCCTCCACAAAATAGAGCTTTCTTTTGGTGGTATTTGATCACCACAAGGTTTTTTCTTTTTTTGCTAAACAAATAAAAAAAAAGACCGAAAAGTTTGAAAAAAAAAAAAAAAAAAGTTTTTTTGTTTAGGTTATACAATTTTGTAAATAAATAAATTTTTTCCTGCACTGATGAGACTGCACTGACAGGCACTGATATGCAGCATTGGTGAGCACTGATAGGCGGCACTGATAGGCGGCATTGATGGGCCCGGATAGGTGGCACTAATGGGCACTAATAGGCGGCACTGGTGGGCAATAATGGGAACTGGTGGGTGACACTGACGGATTGCAATGATGGGCACTGGTGGGCAGCACTGATAGGGAGGGCACTGGCGGGCAGGGCAATGGGGGGCTCCCTGAGCCCTGATTGCCATCCCTGATGGCCATAGTGGGCATCCCTGGGGTCATGGGTGGGCATCCCTGGTGGTTCTAGTGGAACCCCCCCCCCGAGGGTCTGCACTGGTAATCAATGATCTGATTACCAGTGCCGACCCCCCCCCCCCCCTGTCGGGGGAGCCACCGATCGGCTCTCCTTTACTCATGCCTGTCAGGCACGTACTGAGGAAATCCGATCAACGGCTCTTCCTGTTTACTATGTGACCAGCCAAGATTGGACACGGCTGGTCACATGGTAAAGAGCCTACGTCAGAGATCGGAGATGCAGGGAGTCAGACTGACACCTCGCATCAACGATCGCCGCTGTGGCCTCCTTTTTGAAGAAAGGTCAAAATCCTAGCCACCGAAAAAAAGGCAAGAATGCACCTTCCGCAATGCACACCATGAGATGTACGATTTCCACGTACGATGATAGAACTTACTAGAAGTAGACTTTCTGGCCTTCAACAATGTCTGAATCACCAAGTTAGAAAGACCTCTATCCAACATCTGGCTTTCAACAACCTAAGCCGTTAAAGCCAGCGATTGTAAAGCAGGATGGAAGATCGGCCCTTGAGACAACAGATCTTCCCTGAGAGGAAGTCTCCAAGGAGCATTGGCGACCAACCTTACCAGATCTGCGTACCAAGACTGGCGTGGCCAGTCTGGGACCACCAGAATCCCTTCCACCTTCTATTCTGAGCAGAAGCCGCGGCAGGAGTTTTAGCGCAGGGAATGCATAGATCAGCCGATATTGACCCTAAGGAGCCACCAGTGCGTCTGTGGCGTTGGCCAGAGGATCCTGCGACCTCGCTACAAACCTCTGGCGTCTGTGGTTGCCACAGTCCAATAGAGTGGGAGGAAGGACTTGCCCTGGCGTAGTGCTAACAAGTGAAGCAACCATAGTAGAGCAGTCATCGTGTTGTGGCTCAACCAAACAGTGTCCAAAGATTGTCGAACTTTGTTTCATTTGACAAGAATCTCCCTTTGTAAGGGTCTTGTGTGGAACTGAGCAAACGGAACTGCCTCAAAGGTTGACACCATCAGACCCAAGGCCTGCATGCAAGTCCGCAGAGAAGACAGATTGCTGGATAAGAGCAGACGAATCGCCCCTTGCAACTTTTGCAGTTTGTCGGGGGGGGGGGGGGGAGAAAAACCCTCGCCGAAGCAGAGTCCAGAGTCAGGCCCAGATAATCCAGTTTTAAGGATGGTACCAGGGCAGATTTTTTTAAATTGATGTTCCAACCAAACTCTTGCAGAGTCTGTACAGTGATTGTCAAGTCACCCAACAGAGCTGAATGTGAGTCTGCTCTTAAGAGGAGATTGCGCAGGTACCCCAGTACCGCAATCCCCCGTTGTCACAGTAATGCAAATACCGGAGCCAACACTTTGGTGAAGACCCTGGGGGCAGAGGGGAGACCAAAGGGTAACACCACAAATTGATTATGCTCCTCTCCTACAGCGAAGCGAAGAAAACGCTGGTGTCCAGCGTAAATAGGGATGTTACATATAGTTACATAGTTTGTGAGATTGAAAAAAGGCATCAGTCCATCCAGTTCAACCTGTGTGTGTGCGTTAGTACATTGTATACCCCTGTATGTTGTGGTCTTTAAGGTGCCCATCTAATAGTTTTTAAACTATCGATGCTCCCTGCTGATACGACTGCTTGTGGAAGCAAATTCCACATCCTTACTGCTCTGACAGTGAAGAACCCCTTAAGTATTTTAAGGTTAAACCGTTTTTCCTCTAGTTTTAGTGAGTGGCCACGTGTCTTATTGTATTCCCTTTCTCTAAAAAGTTTGTTCCTTATGTTAGGGTCCTCACCAGTACAGTATTTGTACATTGATATCATATCCTCCCTCAAGCGTCTCTTCTCCAGAGAGAATAAGTTCAATGCTTCAATGCTTTCCTCATAGCAGATGCCCTCCATTCCCCTAATTATTTTTGTTTCCCTTTTCTGGACTCTCTCCAGTTCCAGCACATCCTTCCTGAGGACCGGGATGTGTAGAGAAGCATCCTATTTATGGAGGCTAAAAGTCTCTGTACGAATTGACTCCATTCTAAACTTCTGTACCCGCACAAAGCGGTTCAGAGCCTTGAGGTCAAGGATTGGACGTATTTTGCCTTCTTTCCTGGGCACAGTGAACAGGTTTGAATAGAACCCATGAAAGCGTTCCCGAGAAGGAACCGGCGCAATCACCTTGTGCCACAGCAGATCTTGTAATGCCTCTCGTAGATCCCTTAACCGGTCTGGAGATAGGCATAGATTGGACGGGAAGAACCTGTTCGACGGTCGAGTTCGGAATTCAGTCTTGTAACCCGATCAGATCAGTTTGTGGACCCATTTGTCCTGAATCAAGGAAGTCCATGGTTCTGCAAAGAAGCAAAGACATCCCCCCACCCAAGATATTGGTGAGGGCTTCTTGGAACCCCTTGAAGACCTAAATGGCTTAGATCCTTTCTCCTGCATGCAGGAGGCCCGAAAGGGCCGCCTGTGAAATAAGGTACCCCCTCTATAATCCGGTGACTTGCCCTTGGCGGATTGAGGAAGAACAATCTTATATGTATGGGTGGTTCCTGCGCTATCCGAGGTAGTATGTGTTTCCCTTCCTGCTGCTGCACCACAGTACTGGCACCAGGAACCAGTCAATACAAAATGTACAATTTGGGTGGGTAGTGCGCTTCAGAAGTGGAAATATAGCTTAAAAAAATGTGAATATATAAAATACAGTAATAGAAGCGTGTTCTTGTGGTGAAAAAGTGTTGTCACTGAATTATAAACGTAGTGATCAAATTAATTCCATCATATAAATAAATTAAAATATAAAGCATTTCAATATATCTTCTATACGACAAAAGTGCTGAGTACTTAGATTTCTTAAAGATGTCAATAAATAAATATGCCGTTGACAAAATATAAATATAAATAGAACTTCAAAAAAGACTAAGGCTCGGTTTCCACTAGTGCGACTTGCGGTGCGACTTGACACATGTCAAGTCGCACAGCAAGTCAAAAGCCATTGTTTTCAATGGGGCCCGTTTCCACTGCCGCTAGCTTCAGTTGCGGCGACTTCAAAAGTAGTTTGTGCACTACTTTTGAGCCGACTTCCCTCTATATATGAGGGACAAGTCTCACTGAAGCCGCAGTTTACTTTCGCTACGAAGTCGTGCTAGAAGTAGCACGACTTCGTAGCCGCACTAGTGGAAACCTAGCCTTAAGGTGCTATGTGCTTTTTCTCTTCAATCTAAAATAAATAAAGTGCAGTGTTCATAGTGTCCATATATAAAAATCCAGAATCAGGTGCAATTCCCTTCAATATCTTCAAAGGAAAATAAACGTGCTCTCATGCAAAATAAGGGTGTTGTGACTTGCTGCCTCCACCAGGTGTCACATCTAGGTGTTCTATATTCTCACCTCAATAAGGTGTATATTGCGCCTGTATATAAAGCTTAGCCTCCGGGTAACATGTAGGCTTTTGCTTATTCCGATATCCTGTTCCGACCTCCGGGTCTTTCCTGTCCTGTCAGCTTTTGGGGTGTTAAACTTTTATGGCGTCCTTAACTCCTTATCGTGACCTCGGGCTCAGTTAAAATAGAGGGCAATCATGGTGCAGTATATCAAATCAGGTTTATTGTTAAAAACATAGTTGCACTTACAATTTGTAGATCATTTGTTCGCAAATCCTGAGGAAGTCACGTGATGTGACGTAACGCGTAGGAGGAGCCGCCAGACTACCGGAAGTGACGTTGGAGATCGGAGCAATATCGCTCCCCACGCTGCATTTACACATTATTTGCGAACAAATGATCTACAAATTGTAAGTGCAACTGTTTTTAACAATAAACCTGATTTGATATACTGCACCATAATTGCCCTCTATTTTAACTGAGCCCGAGGTCACGATAAGGAGTTAAGGACGCCATAAAAGTTTAACACCCCAAAAGCTGACAGGACAGGAAAGACCCGGAGGTCGGAACAGGATATCGGAATAAGCAAAAGCCTACATGTTACCCGGAGGCTAAACTTTATATACAGGCGCAATATACACCTTATTGAGGTGAGAATATAGAACACCTAGATGTGACACCTGGTGGAGGCAGCAAGTCACAACACCCTTATTTTGCATGAAAGCACGTTTATTTTCCTTTGAAGATATTGAAGGGAATTGCACCCGATTCTGGATTTTTATATATGGACACTATGAACACTGCACTTTATTTATTTTAGATTGAAGAGAAAAAGCACATAGCACCTTTAATCTTTTTTGAAGTTCTATTTATATATTTATATTTTGTCAACGGCATATTTATTTATTGACATCTTTAAGAAATCTAAGTACTCAGCCCTTTTGTCGTATAGAAGATATATTGTAATGTTTTATTTATATTTTAATTTATTTATATGATGGAATTAATTTGATCACCACGTTATAATTCAGTGACAACACTTTTTCACCACGAGAACACGCTTCTATTACTGTATTTTATATATTCACATTTTTTTAAGCTATATTTCCACTTCTGAAGCGCACTACCCACCCAAATTGTACATTGAGGAAGAACAGTTCTCTTCGAACCTGTGAGCACTTTGTTTAACTCATCCAATGAGGAACCAAACAAATGGTCACCCGAAAAGGGGAGATCTGATAGAGCCTTTTTTGAAGCCTGATCTGCCACACCATGCGTCTAATAGCTACCCCAATCATGGACACTCTGGCTACCAGGTGGGCCGCATCGAGTGAAGCATCACATAAACAATAGAGCTTGGACCATTTGGTCCATTAGCTCCGTCAGACCCGGAGAGAGCTGCTCCATTTCCAAATCACTTTTTAGTAACTTTGCCCATTCCGTAATGGGGGGGGGGGGACACTTACTCACCTGCCAAGAGGCCTGGGGAAATGAGGGGCCCCCAAGGGTCTGACTTTCCCAGGGAGGGGCTCATATCCACCCCAAGACCGCCAAACTTATGGGGGGGGGGGGGGACACTTACTCACCATACCTGCCAAGAGGCCTGGGGAAATGAGGGGTCCCCAAGGGGCCCCACAACCGAAAGGAGGGGGGGGAATCAGTAGGTGAAATGTGTTCCTCAACTATGAACCCTGGTCACTTTAAGAAACTGCAAAAAAAAAAAAAAACACAGATAGCACCGCTGTACTAGCGGTACCACAAGTCCCAGCCACTAGCACTGCAGCTTGCAGGGTGAGTGAGGAAGACCTGCAGGGACTCCAATAGACATATCACCAATTGATATGTAGGACAGGATCGTTCTTTGGTGAAAAAATCTTCACAGGAAGAGACAATACCTGGGTTATCACTAGAGTAAAGGCTGAGCTGCTCCCTGCTATCCAGCAATCACAGACTCCAAGAAATTGCCACCCAATGCATTCCTATGGGAAAACCACAAAAACATGGCCACCCATACATTTTAATGGGGAAAGAAGTTATAAGGCAGGACGATTCTACAGGAAAAAGGTGGCCCTCACAGCGCACCATGCGGTCTCCAGTGGCATCGGGGAGGGTGCGTCACCAGCAGAGACCCCTACCAGGATTAACCCCTCCCCCAGCAAATCCACATAGCGGACTCAGCGCATCCACCCCCCCCCCCCCGAGGACCCCCGTTGCTGACTAAAGTAGGTACCTCTGACTGGTGGGGAGGGAGGCCTAAGGGGAGCCTGGCACCTACCAAGAGGCCTGGGAAAATGAGGGGTCCCCGAGGGTCTGACTTTCCCAGGGAGGGGCTCATATCCACCCTAAGACCGCCAAACTTATGGGGGGGGGGGGGGGACACTTACTCACCATACCTGCCAAGAGGCCTGGGGAAATGAGGGGCCCCCAAGGGTCTGACTTTCCCAGGGAGGGGCTCATATCCACCCCAAGACCGCCAAACTTATGGGGGGGGGGGGGGGGGGAGACACTTACCATACCAACGACATTGGGTGAGCACCACTCCGGAAACTGCCTCTCCACTCTGGGTGGAGGTACTGACCGCCAAGGAGTATGCTGCGACTCAGGCCGAGCCAAGTCGTGCGCGTCCCGGCGAGACGTTTCACTCACGGGCCAGCCCCCGTCCATTGGAGCTCTGTCGTGGCGAGGCCTAGCGCTGGGCTATAACCTGAGCACGCTCGCTGGCTGAGCTGGAAGACCTTAAGGATCTAGGATATCTAGTCCAACTGTTGATTGTAGTTACATAGTAGGTGAGGTTGAATAAAGACAATAGTCCATCCAATTCAACCTGTGTAGGTGTGTGTGGCTGTAATCATCTCACATACCTCTGAATGTTCTGATCCTTGAGATGTACGTCTAGTAGTCTTTTGAAAGCCACCATACTACCCGCAGAAACCACTTCTTGTGGTAGAGAATTCCACAGTCTTGTAGCCCCAACAGTAAAGAACCCCCCACGTTGCCTGAGGCAAAAACGCTTCTCCTCTAACCGCATTGTGTGCCCCGAGTCCTCATGCAATCCCTTGGACTGAACAGCTTTTTTTCTAAGCTGAGATCCCCATTGAGATATTTAAAAATTGCTATCATGTCCCCCCTCAGGCGCCTCTTCTCCAGGGAGAATAAAATCAAACGATTGGAGACGCTCTTCATAATCAAGGTCCTCCAATCCCCTAATTAGTTTAGTTGCCCTTCTCTGTACTCTCTCCAGCTCCAACACATCTCTTCTGAGAACTGGCGAACTCAGGAAGAGGCATTGGACTTTTATAAAGAGACTGTTCTATGGAATATCACGCATGTTTGTGAGTAGCTGATTTTAAAATTTAGGTTATTAAAAAGCCTGCCGAGGATAATGCGCTAGGCTGGTGCGCCCCTTTTTTTGTCTTTATTTGCACTGGCATGACAGCGATAGTGTGACAGGTTGATGGTACACCATGATAGATGTTGATGGTGTGTTACACTGGCGTGGCTTTGTAGGATGTTCTCGGTGTCTGTTTTGACACTGAAAACATTGTAAAAGCACTTGTAACTCACAGCTCCAAGAGACCTGCACCAATCAGCTCTCCTCCTCACACTTACTCTGTGAGGAAAAGAGCAGATACATGTGGCTTTTGTTTACATTTTGTGATTAGACGAAGCGATCCAATGATACAGGGTCAATAACCGCAGTAATGTACCCCAATCTATGATAAGCTGTTTTCAAGGGACACAGCCATCCCTAGGATCTGCGTTCCTGTGTGAACTACAAAGAGAAAGAAAAAAAATTAAATTTAAAAAAAAGGAAAAAAAAAAAGGACCGCAGATCCCAGCAGGGAGCCAGGTCCTTATTCCTGACTAGGCAGACAAAAAAAAACCAAAGTCCTATAGCAGGAAGTGATGGTATACCCCCTGCAACTGCCTCTGGCATAGCCAAAATAGTTTCCGCCTAGTCCTACTCCTGAAGAGAGGCAGCATGAGCCCAAGGGTCTAGAAGACATGGAGCAGAGTCCGTCAGTGAACGAAAGAATACATACCATACACACAGTAGCTGGGCAGGAAGCAGTTATAGACGTAATTTCTTTTAATGTACTGCTTAAAATCTCACCAGTCACTTCTTGCCCTAGGCTACAAACCCTCAACTACGCTAAAGAACTCCCAACATGTACAAAAAGGGAAAACTATTTTTGTAAAAGGTAAGAAAAAAAAAAGTGATGCAGTAGCAACGTACAACAAACTACCAAAAAAGGAAGGTGGTGGTGTTTTTACAGGGTTTAGTTTTACTTCATGTGATTGACTGATTCAATGTGAATTTTCTCCTCTCAAATACAGAACCAATTCATACAATTTTGATTGGCGTTGCAAAGTAACAAAAACAATAGGATGGGCCATTTCAAAACCTGCATCAACATCGCCGTAAAGAAAAATAAATGAACACACAAAAGGCCATCATCAATTTTTATAATTTTAATTACAAGATCCTGGAATAAAGTACAATCTTCTGATAGTTCATCTTGGGATCCTTTAGTCCTTCTGTAAAGAGAAAGAGAAAAAAGTAAATAGTAAATATTGGAAAAGGTTTTCTGCACATTAGCAATTTAAAAATAGCAGGGTTGCGAGAAGCAATTTTTTTGTCATTTTAACTTGAACCTGTTAAGCACTGTACCAACTCACTCATGCAACAAATCGTGTATTGCCAACTGCAAATATTAGAACCAGCCCTGAAGAGTCACACACTGAACATTTTCATGCAGTCATGCTCATTACAAACTATTATATATACCTGTGTAAACTAGACCCAAACTCACTGAGGTGGCAGGAAAAGACAAGAGGTAAAACAAAAATTAGAAAACAATTTTACAGAAAGTCAAATAATTTGAATAAATGGATTAAAAAGAAAAATGTTTGCCAAGTTACATCAGCTAAAATGTATCATCATGGAAGGTACTGTTACAGTGCTAAAAAGACAGTTAACTGCTTCCTTTCTTAAAATTATCTTATGTAAAAAGTGAAAGCCAGCAACATTATACACAAGACTGCCAAAGTTAATATAAATGAAAAAAAAATTGCAAATCAAAGAACAGGTCCAGTCAGAATTTTGTTTCTGTTAATCTGGGTATGGTGGGGAAAAGGTCAGACCTTGCTACAAGATTTTATTGCGGTATGCAACCCAATTAAAATTTCCAAACTAGGTAGGAATGGGGGTAAAATAAAGCGGGGGAGGGGGTTAACTCTGCTTTTTATAATAAATGTACCCTGATTTTACACTGTGTGGATCATCTTTTTGAGCTTGGCTATACAGAAATTCTAATTGGATGCCTTGCCTTACGTGCATAGTGAAAGCCCACAGGAATATTAGTCCAAGGCCCTGGAGGAGTAACTAGCCAATAGTGTTACTGGCCTCTTGTTCACATTGCATACAGAATTTACCCAGATCATTGTGAAGATTGTAATGGGTTGTTACTTTCAAATGGACTAGTTTCATAATGCTGGAAGACTTAACCACTTGCCCAGTTCCACTGAGTGCTGGTAACATATCCCTGCATCAATACCTACATTAAGGCCTCTTGAACATGGTACCGTTTGAGCTACTGCTTTTTTTTGGGCGCAATTCAGGCATTTGTTTTGCGTGTATATGCACAGTCACGTGCACAATACCTTCCTAGGGTAAATGCATTCATATTTATGCTCCTATGAGCTTATTTGCTGAGCAGGAACGAAGGTTTTCCTCTATATATTTTTTTTTAATGAGGCATACTCTGCGCTTGTTTACGCACCTGTGTGGACAGGCACATTGTAAAGAATTAAAGAATGTGCTAAATTTTAGCGCAGAAAAAAAAAAAACACTTGTACTGGGCTTTTTCAAGCTGCAGTGTGCAAGAGGCCCAACTACCTACATTGGCATAACAGTCACACCTCTGCCCCAACAGCAAGACTTCCTCAGGTTGTCTTGAACAGCAATTGCACCAACTTTTCTTTTACAGAAACAGGATGACCTGGAGAATAAGCTACCAACCAGTAACCTCTACTTTACTGGTCTACCTGATGGTGCAGAGGGTTCAGATCCAGCCTCCTTTATGAAGAGCCTGCTGATCGACACCTATGGCCCAGGGGCCTTCTCAACGTTTGTGGTGGAGCCGACCATCGCCTGGCAGTGAGGCAGCCTCCCCCAGGTGCACCACCAAGCACCTTTATTGCAAAGCTCAACTACAGGGACTGGGATACAGTCCTCTGCCTCACTAGGGAGAAGGGCAACATTTCATTTAACAATGTGAGACTATCCAACTTCCTGGAATTTCTCAGCCAAAGTACAGTGACAATGTGCATCATCCCTGGAACCAAAACACCATCCCGTGGTGAAGCATAGCAAGTATGCAATGGTATACCTGCCCACCTACAGGTGGTGGGTGAAGACAGAGCCCACTTTTTTGAGGACCCTCTAGGGATTATTAATTGGCTGAAACACCCTCTGATTTCTAAAAACCATTTATATAAAGCAGATACTGTTCTACACCACAGGCTGTGGTACTAGGCTTCTATCCCCCCTACTTCTCTCCCTTTCACCCCTCCTGCTCCTAATTCCCCCGACTTGTACGCCAACCCCCTTTCTAAAATTTCTCACATGGTATGCGAGAGGTCTCCATGATAAAGAGATCTGCTGCATTCTCCAACATGTTGCTATTATTCCATTGGTAGAGACCCATGTGGTAGGCCAAATACGATTTGTGCCCTAAAAAGACCCCTGAATAGGGTGGGAGTTTCTCGCCACACACTACTCATTCCAGGGGAGTTTCCCTACTCAAAGCCAAATATGTGCATTTTGATCTAATGGAGTCAATCTCAGGTCCTCAGGGTAAATACATTTTCTTGCATGCCCTTAACATCTGGTTCCCCGATAATTATGGCTTACTATACACCTCCCCCATACAAAACCCTGCGCTGCCCAACAATGGATACGCCTTCACGGCACATCAATTGGTCCTCGCAATCTAGCTTGGCGATTTTAATACCATCTTTAATCAAAGCATTAGATGTCTGTCACACTGATCCCTTAGCTTCAATATACCAAGTCACACTGACCAGACACTTGCTCTAAGGGACTTGGACATCATACGTACTATTCTCCCACATTAGAATGTAAAGAAATCATCTGACCTAGTAATTTAAACAGTAATGCAATTGTGGCAAGTTAATAGGCTCCCAGCAGCCTTCAGTATCTTAGCGGCCGCATTACAAAAAAAAAAAAAAAAAAAAAAAAAGGGTCAGTATGTTTGTAATTTTATTAACATTTATTCTTAAAAGGGACGCAACAGTTATGGTTTTGGCAATCAACTCTTCGTTAAATCTGAATTTTTCTTACAAGATTTTTCTTACAAGTCTACAAATCTTAATGACCAATGTTGCTTGACATATGCATTGGTACCCACTCAATCAGCAGTAAAAAAAAAAAAAAACAACTGATATGAATAAAGCCATGAGGATTTCAGGATTCGTTCACACCGTAACATATGAATCAAAGCAGACTACTGTATGTTCTCAAATGAGCAGTCATTTTGAACAAATACCATTAAAGTTACTTTGAATGGGAATTGCAGGACAATATATCTAAAGGTAGCAGCACATTAGGGTTTTCGCTCTCAACATGGCACGATAGGGCACCTAGCTCCATGTGAAAACCCTAATTGCTGCGTTATCCCACATGGTCTGTATTGAAAGATGCAGAGTGTGAACAAACCCGTAACAGCCTACAATTAAGAGGCAGCATTTGATTTTTAATGCTTACATGGAGAACATTCTAACTTACAAGTGAAAACTGCACTACAAGTAGGATTTTTTTATTTTTACCATTAAACTCTTCTAAACAGCTCATTTAGAGCAGCACAGTAAACAGAACTGCTATCAGTACAACAGAGCGGACATGCACATCTAGTTAGGAGTGTGTGACTGGTGAGGTTTGGATGCACACCCATGCAATCACTGTACCTGTTGGTCACTTCATTTCTGAAGGAAGATTCCAAGAAAGTTTGAAACAAAAGTAAAGATCATCAGACAAAACTACTAGAGATGGTAGGCAGATCATGCAGACTACTACAGGTCACTAACGCTAATAAGTCCAAGGCTCAATTATTTATCATTGACTTTTAAAGCAGATCTACTATACGAACATAAAAAAAAAAAAAAACTCATAATTTGCACTGTAACCTTAAAAAAAAATCATAACAGCGTTGTCACATTATTCATACCCATTCACATCTGGGAGTTTTGGAATCACAGGCAGGATTGGCGTGATTGTGCCCACGTTTCCATATTGTTCTAAAATCACGGCACAACATATGCATATTTGGGTGCTGTTTTTTATTAATAGCACCCCAGTGAGTGGGAACACGTGTTATCACTACGTGAAATGTGAACAGGGCTTTATAAATGCCATTCCTGATCTCGTAAACTGACTGATCTTGCTCTAATGTCAAATATTTACAGTTTCATGAAGATGGCTTAAAGGATAAGTCCACCCTAACACTAAATTCCCTGCATCTATAGAACTCCACAATCGAACACTTTTTTTTTTTTTTAGTTTTTAGCCGATTGTCGACCTGATCCCATGCTGAGCTGTCAGCCACGGCTTCGTTGTGGAGGCGAGTGCAGAGGACACGGCCGACATCAGAACCCCATAGTAAAGCTGGATACACACCATCCAACTTTTGTGGTTAGATTTCCTTCAGATTTACCTTTTCTATGCAAGGGCCTGCCAGATTGCATACAAATTGAAAGTGTTTAGGTCTGACCTCATATTATATGGTTTTGGTAAGTCTAAAGGAAAAAGTCTTCAGAAAATCTTATAGTGTGTATGGCCCTTAAGTCTATGGGTGACGTCACTTCCCATTCATTTCACAGCCATGTCCTCTGAAGAGCTACCACCGCTGGAGGTTGGGTCGGATCAGCTTCAAAAAAGGTATGTATACTGATTTTTTATTTACAGGGCTAGATAGGTTAGTGTTCGATCGTGGAGGTCTATAGATGCAGGGATTTTAGTTTTAGGGTGGACTTATCCTTTAAGCCATCTTCATGAAACTGTAAACGTTTGACATTAGAGCAAGATCAGTCAGTTTACTGTAGTTTACTGGTACAGACCATATTCGCACTTTTTACAAGAGTCCCAGCGTGCACTTAAGGTTTGTGATTGACACTGGTTGCAAGGTTTGAAATTTCAGAACAATTATTAGAAAGCGAGATCAGGGTTGGTATTTATAAAGCCCTGTTCATTTTTGTAGTGAGAACACGTGTTCCCACTCACTGGGGTGCTATTAAGAAAAAAAATGGCACCCAAAATGGGCATATGTTTTACCGTGATTTTAGAACAATAAATGTTGAGCATGAAAAAAGAAAAACCACACAGCAAAAGCATAAAGATATTTCGCACAGCAGCACTGGTTTAGCTACAACTGTAAAAATGGTTTATTGCCGTATGTGATAGATCTGCTTTAAATACAGGAATGACCATTATACAAACAACCAAATAACTGAGCCTGGAGTTGTACCAATCTTTTTTCTTTCGCTAAAAGTCTAAATGACAAGTGGTTAGACTGTCAGGAAAGTATGGTATGATGAAGATGTTTCAATGTACAATGGATTCTACCGGATGCACCAATACAGTTATTTTGTAAATGGTATTAATTTGTGGCCTTTACCATATTTGGCCAAAAAGGACTTCAAAAGAATTCTGCCTCCACAAACTAGCAGGGCAGGAATATGTAGCACTAAGCAGGTTTATTTAAAATGAGAGCATTCGTCGGTGACAACCAATTTCCTGAGTATCCTGACAACCAACAGTGCTCCTAAACAGTTGGGAATAATTTCTACCATGCTACCCAAAACCTTTTTCTCTAGGAATACCCTTTTTACCTTCTGTACTCCAAACATTGTGTGAATGGGAATGAGAGAGACATGATTACTGATGTAGAATTGCATCATAATTTAGGATGGTTTCCATTGAAGTTTCATACTCTTACCTTTTTACCAGCACCCACGCTTGCTTTGGCTGTGCCCCTGACTTTCTTCATTCTGTTTTTCCTTTCTTTACGCTGTTTTCTAGAAGTCTTTTTCTTCTCATACAAGCCATGCTTTAAAAGAAATAAGTCTTTATGAGGGCAGATACCAAATAAGTTAATACACACCACCCCCATTAGAATTCTTATACCCCTTTACACCCCATTCACGCTTGTGGGACTTGTCATGCAACTTTGTATATCAAAGTCACATGACAGGCGGTAACCCCTGTTTTTCAATGATAACATCTATGAAGCAACTTCAAAGTAGTTTATGCACTACTTTGGCTCAACTTTCACACAACTTGAGGGCCATAGACTTCAATGTTAACCCACAAAAGTTGCATGAAAGTCATACCTGAAGGTTTTACTTGCAACAGTGGGTCCAACTTTGCAGAGGGACAACAAGTTACGTCCAAGATGCAACCCTCCAAAGTGGTGTGACACTGGAGTCATACAAGTGGGAATGGAGCCTAAAGGCCCGTACACACGATAAGAAAATCTGTAGGGAAATTTGTCCGGCGACCAATCTGTTGATTTTCGGATTGTTAGTATGGTGCTTTCGACAGCAGACTCAGACTTTTCGGGTCACAAAATCCTGATGTGCAGGCTATAAAATTTTTGTCGTCCCGTCAAAACAACGTCCGATTTTCATCTCATTAGTACAGATTTAGACTGAAAAAAAATCTTAAGAGCAAGACTAGGCATGCTCAGAGACTAAAGAACACAAACAAACCAGCACGACATCACTTTTGAAGTAGAATTCTGTCGTACGGGAAAATTCGTATGAAAATAACCTCTTCATTTTCCACATCAAACTAGCATGCCACAAAAAAAAAAAAAACGGACGACAAATCGTTCGATAATCTGATCGTGTGTACAGGGCTTTAGACTTGCTTGTTTAACCACTTCTGGACTGGAAGGATTTGCCTCCTAAATGACCAGGCCATTTTTTTGCGATTCAGCTTTGCGTTATTTTAACTGAAAATTGCGTGGTCATGCGACGCCATACCCTGGCAACGCTGTACCCTAATAAAATTGATGTCCTTTTTTCCCCACAAAGAGCTTTCTTTTGGTGGTATTTGATCATGGTGCGACTTTTATTTTTTGCGCTATAAACAAAAAAAAAAAAAAAAAAATTTATATATATATATATATATATATATATATATATATATATATATATATATATATATATATATATAGTAATGGCGACGATCTGCATTTTTAGCGGGACTGCGGCGGACAGATCAGACCCCTGACATTTGTGGAGGGGGGGGGGGGGGTACCAGCGACATTACTACAGTAATCAGTGCTAAAAATCTGCAATGTTACTGTAATAATGACACTGGCAGGGAAGGGATTACCCAGGGGTGATTAAAGGGTACAGTGTGAGTCTAGGGGAGTGTTTTCTAACTGTATGGGGGAGGGACTTGTGGAATCAACACAGAGACCGTGATCCCAAATAGAAGGATCACAGGCTCTCTGTTCATTCCAGAGAGAACAACAGTGTGCTGTGTTTACAACAGCAGACCGTCGTTCTCTCAGTGGGGAGCGATCGTGGGTGCCTGGTGGCAATTGCTGCTGCCATTCCTGTGGATCGGCTCCCCCCGCGTCTCCCCACCCAGGAGTGCTCCCGCGAACCGTCGTACAGGTACGGTGGCTCGCTCAGCCGAGCCAGCCTGCCGCAGTATATCTGCGGCGGGCAAGCGGTTAACAAAGCCTCTAGAGTTATGCTGAAGGGCCTGTCTCCCACTTTAGAGTATCCAAAGGGACTCTTTGACAGCTCCCTTATTTGTAGTAAGCTTCTTGCATTCAGACAATTACTTCCCAACCGGAAAACACACCTCACCGGTCACTTTTACAAAAATTAGTTTTACATGTCAAATAACTGAACTGTCCACTGTAGTTACCCTGGCAAGTCTGTGTTTGGGCTCGTTTTTCTTTGCATAGTCTAGGGAATCGTAGATCATGCCAAAACCAGTCGTTTTGCCACCTCCAAAGTGAGTCCTAAAGCCAAATACAAAGATCACATCTGGGGTAGTCTTGTACATTTTGGCCAGCTTTTCCCTGATTTCAGTCTTGGGGACAGTGGCTTTTCCAGGATGAAGGACATCTATGACCTATAAAAAAGTAAAAAAAAAAAAAAAAGGTTGGTAGGCAGATGTTTTGCTATGCATCAGAAAAAAAACATAACTTGGGTGCAGAAAAGTCCTATTAGAAAACAATAGCAATCCCATAAAGCTATCTGCATAAGATTAATGTGCATCTGAAATCGCTATGCTTATATCAAAGAATGGAACTATGAAGCTTCATATTTTAAGTATATAACATGTTTAATACCAAATAACCTGTTGTAAAATACATACCATCTGCTTCCTCTGAAGCAGTCTGTTGGTCATGAACTTCCTAGTTCTAATAGTGACGCTGTCGTTCTGGAAATGAAAACAAGAGGGGGGTCACACATTTAGGACAAAACCAAATAATCGTTCAGCAAAAAGTAAGTTTGGACAAGCACATGACACGTCCCAGTTCACAGTCAAAGCTAGCCCCATCTCACTACATGATAACTCCCTCTGCACTTCTTTACTGTATACTTCACCTTTACAGATAATCTGTAAGGTCACTTTACACTTGACTCCCTCCCAATGCGCCCTGGTACCACTGAACTGTAGTCCTGCTCTGTCAGTGACCAGAACGTAATTTCACTGGTCTGGGGATTTGATAAGCACCTTCACATGGTTGGTGCTGACCAATCAGAATCAGTCTAGCCTGTCCTGTCAGCGCTGCAAGAGAAAGCGGGGAGGATTTCAGATCCCCCAGGCTGGTGAAGTGGCATTCCGATCCTTGACAGAGGAGGATCACAGGACCGGGAGATTTTCTGTAAAAGGTGCACTTACACTTTAACCACTTCAGCTCCAGAAGGTTTTACCCCCTTAATGATCAGGGCATTTTCTGTGATTCAGCACTGCGCTACTTTAATGAAAAATTGTGCGGCCGTGCGACACTGTACCCAAATACAATTGACGTCTTTTTTCCCCACAAATGCTGGTATTTGATCACCTCTGCGGTATAGATTTTGCGCTATAAACAAAAAGTGACAATTTTGAAAAAAAAAATAT
The DNA here is from genome assembly GCF_965119305.1 of Pelophylax lessonae. Taxonomy (NCBI): domain Eukaryota; kingdom Metazoa; phylum Chordata; class Amphibia; order Anura; family Ranidae; genus Pelophylax; species Pelophylax lessonae. The sequence goes on from NC_138776.1 coordinate 183,657,042, forward strand.
ATATTTTTTACTTTCTGCTATCAAACATTCCCAATAAAAAAAATTAAAAATCATTTTTTTTTTATCAGTTTAGGCCAATTTGTATTCTGCTGCATATTTTTGGTAAAGAAAAAATACCAAAAAGCGAATTTTAATTGGTTTGCGCAAAAGTTATCGCGTTTACAAACTATGGGATAGATTTTTGGAATTTTTATTTATTTTTTTGTTTTCATTAGTAATGGCGGTGATCAGTGATTTTTAGCAGGACTGCGACATTGCGGCGAACAGATCAGGCCCCTAACTGACATTTGACACTTTTTGGGGACCAGTGACATTACTACAGTAATCATTGCTAAATATTATGCAGTTACTGTATAAATGACACTGGCAGGGAAGCGATTAAAGAGGTTGTAAACCCTCGAAAGTTTTTTTTTTTTCTGAAACCTGAAAGAGAAACCCATAATGTGCTAGTATGCATCGCATACTAGCTCATTATGAAATACTTACCTCCGCCGTGCCGCCCGCTTAGCTGGATGACGGGCGACATGTCCAGTCGCCTGTCTTCTGGGATCGCGGCATCCAGCCATCTAATTGGCCGGAGCCGCGGTGACGTCACTCCCACGCACGCACGCCGGAGCCGACGGTGACGGCACGGGGCTCTGAAGAAACGCCACCAGCGGCCGTTCCTTCAGAGTGCATGCGCCAGTGACGTCACTGGCTGCATGTAAGGTAAATATCTCCTAAACGGTGCATGTTTAGGAGATATTTACAGTACCTATAGGTAAGCCTTATTTATAGGCTTACCTATAGGTACAAGTGTCAGAGGAGGGTTTACTTCCTCTTTAACACTGGGGGTGATCAAAGGGGTTAATGTGTACCTAAATGAGATTACTGTGTATGGGAAGGGTTCTGTGACAGGCATAGAGAGATCCAAGTTTCAGCTTAGCTGAAACTCCCATCTCTCCCTGCCTGTGACAGAAGACTCGCCTGCTTTGTTTAGTAATACTATGGTTGGCGGTCGGGCAAGAGGTTAAAGTAGATGTGGGAGAATGCCCACTGGCTTCTTACATCTCTCAGGGACTGCAGCTCAAACGCCTACCCTTCCATCAGAAGACTTCACTTTACAGCTCAATTACGTAGGCATATGAAGGAAAAAGGTCAAACTTAGAGCGGACCTGTATTTCAAAATCCTTGTTCCTATGAATAGCCTGTAAATCTATCATTACTTGGGATTATCCTGAAGACTCATGCCCAGCAAATCTACCATTGTTTTGCTGCAAACCACTACGGCACGCCAAGCCCCGCAGCACCATTTTTTTTAACACCATCAGGAGCTGAATTTTCCCAGGAATTTGTGTTTGATAAATGGATGCACAAAATATTGTGTGACAAAAAAAACTGCAACTACCATTTTATTCTCTAGGACCTCTGCTTTCAAAAATATTAAGTTTAAGGATTCTAAGTAAATTTATTGTGAAAGTGAAGTTCCATGTTAAGGCACTGCTGGGTTTGTAGAGGCTGATCTGCTGACAGCCTAAGGGCCAGGTCACACCAGAGAAACCCAGTCCGGATATCTTCCAGATGCTTTTCTGCATGCGTGGTTTTGATACAGTTCAGTGCATGTTTCTCCCTTTGTTTCTTAACCTTAAATAAGGACAAGTGTGTTCCAGGGCATTCTTGGTGCGCATGTCCCAGTACAGTTCAGAGCAGAAAAAATGCTGCATGTACTACTTTTTTTTCTTCTGGAACTGGAACACACGCACTAACCACACTGGTTGTGAACTATGCCATTGAACATATAACCTACTATCCATGTGTTTTTTGATGCAGAAAAAAAAAAACCTGCACTGTACTACATAGGGTGTAAACTGCCCATAAAGCAGAATGAAATCCTCCTATCCTTTACAGCCAAGGAAGCAGCTTCTGTTTGATCTGCAAATGCCAGAGAGCTGCACGTGATCAGCTAGCTGAGAACCAGTAAGCTCCCAGTGACGGTACTCTCTTGTACTAGGGGGGGGGGGGGGGGGGTCACCACCATACAGGACTGAGAACCAGTAAGTTCCCAGTGACTGCACTCTCTTGTACTGGGGAGGGGATCACTCTCCATACATGACTGAGAACCAGTGAGCTCCCAGTGACTGCACTGTCCTGTACTGAGGGGGTCCCCTCTTCATACAGGACTGAGAACCAGTAAGCTCCCAGTAATTGCCCTAACCTATAGGGGGGGTGTCACTATCCATACAGGACTGAGAACCAGTAAGCTCCCAGTGACTGCACTCTTGTACTGGGGAGATCACTCCTCATACAGGACTGAGAACCAGTAAGTTCCCAGTGACTGCACTCTCTTGTACTGGGGAGATCACTCTCCATACAGGACTGAGAACCAGTAAGCTCCCAGTGACTGCACTCTTGTACTGGGGAGATCACTCC